>NC_067398.1:673508311-674108311 GCF_016432865.1 Antechinus flavipes
CTCCCTCTTATAAGGTCTACTGAGCTAAGGCCTAATATTGGCATCTCCTTCTTGTCCCCAAAGGTCCCCTGAACTGAGGCCCCAAGTCTATGATCTTCTCTTTATCCCCAAGGAATCCTTTGAACTTATAACCAAGGATGAGTCTTCCTCCATGGAGTCCCTGAGCTGGGACCCGGGAATGGGACCACCCCTTTTCCCCCATGGGGTCCCCTGAGCTGAGAGCCACAGGATGGACACACTTTAGGAAGGTTTGGGCCTGAATCCCTTGTCCCAGGGACCCACCCCTCCATGGGGGAGGGTCTTCTCCTTTTGAGTGTGAACCTCCCCACAGGGACCAGGGATTTGGGGAAGGGCAATGGGGGAGAGAGGGCACAGGGCAAAACCTACCCTATGGGCATCAGATGCTTGCAAAAGAAACAAACAAAAGGAATGTTGTGATTGGATTTTGGTGGTATTTATGGGCTTGTGTTGCCCACCCCACTCCATCCCTCCCAAATGCTTCCCCTCCTCCCTTCTCTGCCTTGCTCTTCCAGCCCTCCTCCCTCAATTCCCCAGTTTTTTTTCAGAAGTCCCTCTGTGTCCCACCCCCATCTCCCATCATGTTCGGAGAGAAAATATGGGCATTGTCTCCACAAGACCCCTATGAAAACACCTAATTTCTGCCAGGGAGGGCTTTAAAGATAGCCTTTCCTCACTGAGAACAGAAACATTTGACATATCTATATGTAACAATAATAATTACAATGACTGTAGAAAATAATAACGACGACATATTTTTATAATGCTTTGAGGTTGATAAAAACCTTTACTCATAATAACCAAAGGTGGGTAGTGATCCAAAAAGAAGTGACCAGCTAAGATTGTGTCATAACAGAGACTTAGAGGCAGTTTTCTGTCTGTGCCATACTTACTGGGTTAGGGGGAGAGACGATTTAAGGGTTGGGGGGGGGGGTTAGGTTATTGTACGAGAAGAACTTATTCCCTAAGAGCAATGAAGACGAAGTGGAATAGAGTCTTAGGTCATCAGTGGGCTTGGGAGGATAGGAGATGAGGATATCGGAGAGAAGTATCCCTTGTTCTGTCATTCTCAGCGACTATTTTGTAGATGGATACATCTGGGGCCCTGACTACAAAGTCTGGGGAGAAAGGAAGCTGTCTTATGGTCACAGCACTGCAAAGATACCCTCTTTCCTGATTAGCTGCCAGCTGGAAGGCTGGTATGCTTTCTCAGCTCAGGCCGGCTGGGATGCTGAGTAGATATGTATGTCATTGACCTGGCATTGCACCAAATTCCAATATGATGACTCTTGTACGATGCAGATACTATACCTCACATCCCTCCCATTGTCTCCATTCAATGGGTTATGACACTAATTTAGGTCTTTATCACATCTAACGTAGATCATGGCAGTAACCTCCTAATTGGATTCCCTTCTTCAAATTTCTTCTTTCTCTGATCACGTCCCGCCCCCCAATAGCTCCCAAGCAGCTTTTTCTGAAGCACAGATCTGACTACGCTACTTGCCTGCTCCAGAAGCTCCAGCTTCCTATTGCTTCTAAGATTAATTACAAACTCATTTGATTGGTGCTTAGATATTTTCACAAGTCTGGCTCTGCTCCCCCTTTCCAGGTTGATTACACACCATTTCTGTTTATACACTCTTGGCCCTAACCAAATGACATTGTTATCATCATCATCATTTTTTACGAGGTAATTTATATTATCTTATTTTACCCTCACAATAGGTACTATTGGCCATGGCCCTAAAATAGGTACTATTCTCATCTTCACTTACAGATGGGGAAACTGAGGCAGGTAGCAGTTAAGTCACTTGGAGCTATTAAGTGTGTGAGGCTGGATTTGAGCTTGTCTTCCTTCTACATTCCACCCTCTAATTGTTTGCCAGGCTTGGGATGCTTCATCTCACATTTGATCTCAGCCTTCCTCGGGGCTCAGAACAAGGGTACCTTCTCATCACCATTACCCTTTCCATCACTTTTCCCCATCATCTTAGTACCTCCATTCCCACCTTGGTCACCATCATCTCCACTAGCATCCTCATCATTACCCTTGTCATCACTACCATCACCACTGGCATTATCATCACTCTCATTCCGACCACTGATGTGGTATGATGCTAAAGCCAATGGAGTGCCATCCATGCCCCAGCGCCAGTAGCAATGTGACGATGCCATGGCATTGATAATGCCAAATCGGCAATCAACCCCCATAATGACCTCAGTCAATCCAGTCCCAGTGCTAAATAACAAACACAGGTGCCATGCCATCTGGATGCCAAAATTCCATGATCTTGGGTACTGATGGGATGGAGCTCATGTCATAATATCCAATGAATCTTTGTAGTGAGGATGGCTCTTGAGGGTTAGTGGGCTGTAAGTTTAATATGAGCCAATAGTGTAACATGCAGTAGGTAAAGATGCAAATGGGATCTTGGACTTCACTGAGAGGCAGAACATCCCAGGATTCAGACTGACTCTGCCATGGCCAAATTCCAACCAAAGGGCTATGCTTAGCTCAGAAGAAAGTAAAGAAGCAAAAATAAAGAAAACCCACCAAAGTAGCCTTGAACTCGGGGGGAAGGAGGACACTATGCTGGCAGGCAGGTCCAAGGTGGGGTCGCCCAGAATCACAAAGGACCTCAGCATCATCTAGTTGCCTCCATCCCCTCCCTCACCATCTCCACATCTATGGGTGTTTCCTCTATACAACACTGCATAACACACCTAAGTGTTTGGTTGTCCATCCTCTCCACCGAATATCCTCAGAAAGGAGGAATGGGCTGCCCTAGTTAAATATCAACTGGAGTACTGAGTTTAGCTCAGAAGAAAGTAAAGAAGCTAAGAAAGGATGAAAGTGTATTCAGAGGGAAGAGTTTCTAAGTTAAGCCATAGGAAAACTATTTAGCATAAATTTAGTGTGGAGGAGAGATTTAGAGGAACTATGATCAGTATCCTGGAAAATTTGGAAGGGCTGCCAAGTGGAAGGTGCTATCAGTCACATTCTTTTTGATCCCATGGGATCCCAGGAGCAGTGAGTCAAAGTTGCAAACACATACACACACACACACACACACACACACACCCCAAATACACAAACAAGGTTAAGTTTGATAGGAAAATCTCTAAGTCATTAGAGTTGTTCATAGGTGGAATGGGCTGATTTGGAAGACTCCTCCTCCCCGAGGGTTTTTGGTCAAGAGAATGGACAACCAAGATGTGTTGTCCTGTGTTGTATAGCGGAAACACCTGTATATGTGGAAATGAGGGAGGGGATAGAAGTGACAGTGATGATGTGTGGACTAGTGATAGTTGAGGTCTTTCTAAATGAAATCTTATGCTTCTGATAAACCCACCCTAGGCCTGCTTTGCCAGTATAGTGACCCCTCACCCTCCACTTCAAGACTTCATTGGTGGGTTTCCTAGGAGCTGCAGGCAACTCAGAGGGGGACCTTAGCAAACCAGAGGCATAAAAAACTTCTTTTCCTGCTGAGGCAGCTAAATCTGTCCATTTTCCCCTCCCTTCCCCCCATTCCTCCCGTTCAATCTAATTACAGCTCTTTGGAACCAAAATCAATACTGGCTCAAGTCAGAGCTATTTACAAGAGGGAGTGAGTGCCCAGCCTGAGGGAGCCTTTTCATCTTGGCCATCACCCATGCCTCTCTGCAGCAGCCTAGATGTCCCTAGCCCCCAGGGACTGGAAGTTTAGAGATCTGTGGGAGGAAGTTCTGTCTAGGGTTATCTTCGGAGTTAGGGTGATCCTCTTCCCAGTGCCACTATATGACTTCCACCTTCCTTGATCTCTTCCTTTTTCACTAGGCTGCATTTTCCAATGTGTTTTCCTAGATTAAAGATCTTTTTACAAACTGCCCTAGTCTCTCCCTCAATCACGTACCCTTAGCTTGCAACCTATCAATTAATAAATATTTATTACATTGCTACTATGTATCAAGTATTGTGTTAAGCATTGATACCAAAAAAGCAAGATAGTCCTTGCCTTCAAGGAGTTTACAATCTAATGAGAGAGACAATATGTAAACACATCTATACAAAGCAAGCCCTATACAGGATAAATAGGAAATAATCATCAGAGAGAAGGCACTAGAATTAGGAGGGTAGAGGGTCTTTGAATCTTAGAATACCAGAGGTTTTTTGGTCCAACTCCATCACCCACTCACCTAAATCACCCTGGATAATGACAATATTCAAATCTTTCCCAATCACTTTATTCCAGTGTTTTATCTCACTGGTTGTGTGGAAGTTTTTCTTTGTGTCTGACCAAATCTTTTTTCTGCTTTCATTTCCCTTCATTCTGGCTTATGCACACTTTCAATTGAAGATGTCCTTCAACAAAACCCCTTATGTACTTGAAATTTGTAATCATGGTTATCCTTAGCTTCTTTTTAGGAGTAACCAGGTTTTTTTTTTAAATCATCAATATCATGTCATCATACCATCATCTAGCTTCATCTCTAACCCCATTTCCTTCACCACCACCATCACCACTGGCACCATCACCACAATGTTGGTGATCTCCATCCCCACCCCCATTTCCATGACTACCATCACCATCACTATCCTCAACCCTATTACAATAGCATATTGAGCTGTTACCAGGAATTCTGTCACCTGGGACAAATTCAGTTCATTTGAAGGTGGGAGAAATGGAAAAGTGAAAGATAGGGCTACTTCTGTTCATGACTGAAGAGACAGAAATCATGGAGATTAAGTGGTCAAATAGAGCTAGATTTGGAATGCAAGAGAAGAGTACAATCTTGTTGCGGAGGAGGGAAAGTGGCCATTTGAACCATAGTTGCTCACAACAAGGATCTAGACAAAATGAAATGAAGTTTTAAGAAAGAAAAGCCATAAGGCTTTAGGAACATAGATTTAGATCCAGAGGTCATTGAATCTGATCTCATTTTACAGATGAGAAAGTCTGGGGTATTGATAGACTATGTCAATATGTATGAAGGAATTTCTTTCTTATTAAAATTTGCTTAATAGGGAGAGAGTAGGAATAACAAATTCATTTTTAAAAAAAACCTTGTTACTAAAAAAGCTTTTTTTAATTAAAAAAAAAGATTCACACACACACACACACACACACACACACACACACACACACACACTATAAAAAAGGAAAGAAAGTTGAAGCCCAGAATGCTTTGCCCTAGATCACTCAACTCTTAAATTGTCATGTCATCAAATGTCATTCACCCAAGTACAGCAGCTCTTTTCAATATGCCATGCTGTCAAATCTATAATTCCAATGCTGTATTTGTTGAATTCTATGAAAAATTAGTTCCAAATTTCTTTGATTATTTAATATTAATAATCTATAAGCCAAAGCTCCTGAAAAAAATAGCTAAGGGGTAAAGGGATGAAAGCAGATGGAAGCTGGTAGTCGGGTATGATTTCAGGGATTAAACCTTTTATCCGGACTAAAAGCACTCAGATTAGTTTATAGGATAAAAGGTAAGTTTTCCTGAGTGGATACTTGACTGTTAATTAATTACTTCTCCCGGTGTAGGTGAATCATTTACATCTGGAAATAGAAGCTTTCCCTCAGATCTGGGTTTGTGCTGGACAGAGACAGAGCTCAGGAAGGAAAGTCCCAGCCCTTGGACAAAGCCCCAGAGTGGGCAGAAGGTCAAATCCCTTCGCTGATCTCAAGGCTCCCACGTATTCTAGGATACTGATCATAGTTCCTCTAAAGGGCCTGATCCCTTGCGTCGAGTCCCTGTTATCTATCACCCACTCACACACACACACACACACACACACACACACTCACAGGAATTTCTGGTCCATTGGGGTCTTTTTTCCCTTAATGATAGGGATGTAGAAATAGACTATTTACACGAGTTTGAAGAGACGCCAGAATAAGTAAACATATGATCCCAAGGATTACTGGGACAAATAATATCAAGATTCAAAGCCTTTTATTGCATAGAGAAGAAAACTTAGTACCAAGGAATAAAAGTGACTTAGCCAGTCACAATTAATTCATTTTGGGAAATCCAGAGGAGAATTCTGAGGTTGTCATTCCTAGCCCAGTTCTTTTTTTCAGTTGGATCATGCAGTGGGCTTGGAAGGGTGAGCCCCAAGCTCTAAGTAGTCTCAAGTGCCTCAGGCTGGAGCATAGTCAGTCTACCTGGTGCATGAGAACTTGGGGCCCTGAGTTCTAATTTTGGTTTTGCCTCCTGCCTTGTTATATATCTTGAATAAGTTAGTTCCATACACACTGGATTTCCTCATCTATAGAATGAGCCCTTATGCGTTGCTCTCGAAGCTTTCTTTTAGCTCTGGGGGCTTCTAGTAATCAGAGTTCAGGTGTCTCCAACGCTCGCGTGGAAGCCTTTACTAGGTAGCGGGGACGAATCCCACAGTCCAGAGCGGACTGCTGCTTTTCGCCGCTGAGAAATCGCAGACCTGTCCCCCTCCTCACCCCAATCCCGAGAACAATAGAAATGATGGCAGATCGAAGTAAGCTAGACATGGCCTTCTGCGCCTCTGATCACACCCCATTCCCAGCCCCAAGGAGCACCCAAGGGTAGCGACAGGGAAGCGGAGCCCAGCTCCATAAACCTCAGTTTTCACTCCTCCCTTCCTCCCACAAACTTCCCCCCACCCCCCAACTTTCTACGCCTCGAGTCCTTGTCCCGGTCCTCGTTTCAGCACAACGAACAATTTTCTACTCACTTTTCTTAAGTGGCGGCGATTTGTTTGAATTACAAAAGACGGCTTTCAACTTTAGCCGAGAAATGAATCTAGGGCAAGTGAGAAGGGAAAGGGAAAGGGAAAGAGAGAAGGAAAGGGAGAGAGAAAGGAGAAAGGGAGGAGGGAGAAACCGAGGGAAAGGGAAGGGGGGGAAGGGGAAAGACGCGGACTGTTTCCTTTCTCTCTATCCCACCAGTGGAAAGTGGAACTAGAATTTGAGCGTGGGGGCGAGAGCTGTGGGGGAATCACATGGAGAGGAGCTTGGGAGGAAGGGGCATTTGCAGAGTGTTTCCTCGGGGCTTCTCTGGTTAGGAGTCTCCTGCTTCTTCCCGATTCTGCCCTCAACTACTCGACCACCCTCCCTGGCTTGGTTTGTGCTCGTGGAAGGAGGCGGGAGGTGGGAGGTTTAGCAGAGCTGAGGTGAGACGTCACCTCCAATTTAGGCAAAACGGTTAAGAGAAACACAGCTAAAGACGCCTGAGGACACAGAATGGCACAGTCTTTAAGGGACATACACACACACCCCTTATTGTGTTGGGAGGACTCAACATAGAATGACAGAACAGGGATGGAGTGTTTTTGGTTTATTTTAGAACATACAATAACTGAAGTGTGAAGGCCTTCAGAATATAAAACAGGTTCTGGGAGCAGCTTTAGAAGAACCGGAATGATCCAGTTACTTGGTGTCAAAAGTTCGATGGAGAACCTAAATCTCCTGACTCCAGATTTTCTTCTTCCACTCATCCCACCCAAAAGGTACACACGTTCTAAGGGTCCTTCTGGAGCTAGTGGCTGGCTTTTGTGTGTATTCAATTAGAAGCCTCTGGACAGTTTTAGGTTTAGGAATGGAAGAATTTTTTTTATTTTTATTTTTTGGAAGGAGAAGGTGTCCAGAACCCAAAATTTAAGCCACTAGAATAGACTTTTTTAAAAAAAGTTTAAAAAGTTCTAGAACCCCTGGCTTTGAAAACCTGAGTTAAAATTTGCCCTCAGACACTTGCTGTGTGATCCTAAGTAAATTTTGTTTGCTTCAGTTTTCTTATGTGTAAAATGATCTGGAGAAGGAAATGGCAAACCATTTCAGTATCTTTATTAGGAAAACCCAAAATGGAGACAATAAGGATCAGACAGACTGAATCACGAAAATTTCGATTGAAATGTTCCCAAAAATAAAAAATTGTAAAACAAACCAAAACAAAAAAACAACAAAAATTTTCCACAATTTCTTTGTGGAATACATTCAAACCTTCTCTGCCCTTTCTTTTTGGTACCTCCATTTTATAATAGCTAATAATAATGACATTTTACATAATACTTTAAAGTTTGCAAAATGCTTTTACAAATACCTCGTTTGGTTTACACAACTCTGAAAGAGATGTGCTATGGTAATCAAAGTTTTATGGCTAAGGAAATTGAAGCAAACTAATAATAATAATAATAATAATAAGTTAAAAGACTCAAACAAGAAAACACAGCTAGTAAGTTTGAATTCAGGTCTTTGTGATTTAAATTCCTAGGCTCTGTCCTACTATACTGTGTCACCTGATGACACCTGATTTCTTCCCTTCTCTGGAACTCAGGTTCCTCTTCTGTGAATTTCAAGGACTGAACCAGATGATCTTTGAGTTTCCTTCCTGCCCCAATATTCTGTACTCCATGAATTCTGGATGGCTTTGCTCAATTTCAGCCCAGTTTGGCAATATCCATTCCCAGCTTCCCCATTCAAATCACTGAAGAGAAAACATAGGGACAACTTTTATATAGCACAGAATTGTGAAAAGAGGCAGTGCAGGAATCATCACACTTCCATTTTATGAGTGAGAAAACTGAGTCCCAGAGAGAGGAATGTATATACCTAATATTGCACAGCAAATTAATGGTGGAGCTGGGGATACCACTCAAGCCTTCTGATTCCCAGATGTAGAACTCTCTCCTCTGAAATAATCCACTTGCAAACCAGAATGAGCTTAGACTCACTCTCCCCTGTCCCCAGACTTGTACTATTTATCCCTGATTGCCCTGGCTTGGGAGGCTCCCTGCTCTTGGCAGGCTCTTTGGCTAGTAGAAACTTTACTCTTCAGCAAAAGTGTGACATCATAAAATTCTGAATTGACCTTTGAGGATCATCTTGTCCTCGAATCACTGAATCTCCAAGTCACAGAAGGGACTTCAAAGATCATCGGTGCCTGAACTGGAATTCCCACTACAATAAAATTTGTCTGGCTTTTGACTGCAGACCCCCCCCCCCCCCAGTGTGGGAATCCCACATACCAGTTGGGGTAATTCATTTTACTTGGATTTTTAAAAATTCATTTTATCTTGGGATGTTTGTCTTCACATCCATTTTTAAGACAACCCTTCTGAAGCTTCTTCTAATAATGATTTCTAGTTTTGCCCTCTCAAAGTCTCTTCCCCCTAGTTTTTTTTATCTTTTCTTCTCTCCTACCAATATTCTCTTCTTCAGGTCCCTCAATTACAGCCCTCTACCTTGACCACCCTCTAGTTTCTTGCTTTTGTTGATGTCCAAAGAGGAGAAAGCGTACACTTTACCCACCTTAAGACAGAAACTCTAGATCTGATGCCAGAAGGAAGAAGATAGAAAGAAGAAAGGGAATAAAGAAAGATATAGACTATAACACAAAATAAATGGAGAATAATACAAGTAAAAAATGACATCTCTTACTCTCTTTTCATTGGCATCCAGACTATTGAAGCAAGTGCTTTCTTTTTCTCGCAAACTACTTTGGTTTTCACAGCCATCTGTGTCACCATACCTATGGCTACATGTATTATCGTCCTCGTGGCTGTTATCAACTGTCCCTGTGATTCCCTCTATAACCATCTTCATAGCTGCTTAAATGACAGCTTCTACAGCCATATGTTTCATCGTTGATTCTATGAGCATCATTGTCCCTAACACTAATTCTATCTTGTATTTTTGCCTATATATTTTTCCTTTGGCTGCCTATAGGACTACTCCCATAGTTACCTGGAACATTGTTCTCCAAGTTGTCTGTATCAAGACCTCCCAAATTATTATTTTGTTGTCCCCATGACTGCCTTTGCTATCATCCCCATGGATGCATCATTAGCCTTATGGTTGTGTGCAACAACATTGGTCCAATGACTACATTATTGTTCCTTTGGCCACTTCTCTCCCCATTCCCTTGCTTACCTGTACCAAAGCCCTTGAAGCTGTTTTTGTTACTATCCCTTTACTTGCCTATATCACAATCCCAACAGTTGCCTGTAGTCCGAGTGCCCCAGTAACAATCATTGTTCCGGTCATTAACTATATCACCATCCCTGAGATATCCAGTATCACTGTTTATATAGCTGTTTGTATCCACATCACCACATGACACTGTCATTGTTCTCATAATAATTGTATCATTAATCGTATCATTAATCATGGTGTCATTATTGTTGTTGACTTGTTTCAGTCATATCTCTACTCTTTGTGACCTCTTGTGCTTTCTTGACAAAGATACTGGGATTGTTTGCCATTTCCAGCCAAAGAAATAGGGTAATAGTTAGTAATATCTGAGGCCAGATTTGAATTCAGTTCTTCCTGACTCCAGACTCAGCGATCTATCCATGGTACCACCTCGAAGCCCCACTGATCATATGGTTGTCCATAATTCTAATCTTTGAGCCATTTCTGCAACTGTCTGCATCATTGTTCTCAAAGTTGTTTGTATCAAAATTACACAAATGATTATATCACAATCCAAACAAATCCTGTGTCTTTATTCTTGTGGCTTTCTGAGTCACTGTTCTCATTCTCTTCAGCCCTATTTGATACTGTTAGAATTAGTATTAGAAATGCTAAAAGAAGATCCTTTGCTTACTCCACATCATCATCTGATGACTTCGGATGATGACAGTCCCTAGTCCTGGGTCCCATCTCATCAACCCCAAAAAGCTGCTTCCATCTAGGGCATTTCAGTGTGCTTAGGAAACTGAGCCTCCAACGTTTGTCAGTAATGAAAATTCCACTTGATTAATTTTCTATAACAAATGGGAGTATTCATCATTGGCCGGAGGCGGCAGAACCAAATTTATTTGTTTTATTTTCCAACATATTAAAACAGGCTCAGCTTGGCTGAGTTGGAGGTGTCTGATTCCAATCAGGGCAATGGAAAAGAATTGGATCAGAACAATAATGTCAGAGTTGGGAGGACCCTTCGAGCATAGGATGTCAGAGGTAGAGTGGCCTATACAGATAATTTAATCCAATCTCTTAATTGTACAGAAGAGGAAACTGAGATGAATCAAAGAAAAATATTTGCTTAAGGTCATATCTTGAGTCAGTGTCAGAGAAAACTGCAAATAAAAATTGTCTAATGCCTTAATGTGAATAATGGTTTTAGATTTTCAAGCTGTTTTCATATCATTTTTAGTTTCCTAGTTCAACTCTGGGGAGATAAGAGAACTTATCATCATTTGGAATACAAGAAACTGAATTTGAGACTTGCTAGGGACTGGATTGGAGGACTGGAACTCAGCTGATGGCCCCATCCCTGCTTCTCTGTTTGCCTGAGTCTCCCACGAACTTCCTGGCTCTTGTCCCTCAATAAAAAGGTCCCTTCAAGCCCACAGCTTAGATAAACATTGTAATTTGCTGGGGGAGGGGTTTGGTTCAGGGATGGGGCATCAGTGGACTTGAACCACTGAGATAGCCAAAGGAAGGAGAGTAGTTTTAAGGAGGAGTTTTGGCGGCTATATGTGAGGATATAGCTTTCTTTCTTTCTTCCCTTTCTTTTCTTTTCTCCTGTCTTCTCTCCTTTCCTCTCCATCATAACCCCCCCTCCTCTTTTTCTTTCCTCCTTCCCCCTATATTATTTTCTCTATTTCTCTGTCTCTATCTCTTTCTTTCTTTCAAAAGAGCTTCTATGAAGTGAAGTATCTAAAATCCTTTTCCTTCACTCCAGAGGGAAGAACTTAGGGTAATGCAGAGATGTGGAGCAGGAAAATTTGAAAGGAGTAGACTTTGGTTTAGATCTGAGAACACTTAACTTGATAATCTGTGAACTTATATTTTTTGAGAACATATTTTGATAAATGTGTTTCAATATAATACAGTATAATCTTATTGTTTTATAGATTTAAAAAATTATCCCACTAAGCTCCAGAGTAACTCATTACCCACAAGCTTCTTGCTCTGGAGGTAGTGAGCTGCCTGTCACTGGAAGTATTCAAGAACAACCCAGCTCTTCCCCTGTCAGGGAGGGCATAGAGGGCAGGAGAATCATGTGAGAGGTTGGACTTGATGGCCTTTGAGGTCACCTCTTATTCTGAGAGTCCATGATTTGATGAGGTAGTATCCCCTTCTCTCCCTCCCTCCTAGCAGGACAGCAGTCCAGCCAGGTACCAGGACCTTTCTCCTGATTGAATGTGGCAGTCGGTAGTTAACTGGTTCAGATGTCAAGGGCTTTAGCCTCCCCTTGATGCGTTTAGGTCAAAAGGGGGAATCAATACACTCAATATCTGGTAGGAGCTGACCCAGGGAGCTGTGGGTACCATTCCTGGGGAGCAGGTGGGGGAGGCAGGGAAGAAGTACGACTAGGTCCAAACTCCCTGGATCCTCCAGGGCCTTGTCATTAAGAATAGTAGGAAAAGGCAATTCTGAGACTACCATGCCAAACACTGGCCTTCTGCCCTTGTCTTCCCTTTCCCTGGAGAGATTTTTTTGGTCCAAACTCTCCTCTCCCAGTTCTGGACTGCTGGCCACTAGAGGGGGTGTGTGCACCGTAGAGAAGAAATTCATGTATTCGTAGATTGAGAGGATGTCAGGGCTGGGAATGCTCTTAGAACACAGGATGTTAGAACTGAGAAAGTTTTTAGAACAGAGAATGTCAAAGCCCATAGAACAAAGGATGTCAGAACCAGGATGGCCCTTAGAACATGGAATATAAGATCTGGGAGGGACATTAGAATATAGAACACAGAATGCAGGAGTTGGAAAGGACTTTAGGGCAAAGAACACAGAAAGTCTGGGGTGGGAGGAACTTTAGAATACAAAACATAGAAATTCTATCCCTCAGGACATAAAAAATCACATCGGTAAGGAGTCTTAGAACACAGAATACTGGGGGGGAGCATCTCCAGTCGCCTTGGTTTATATCTGTCCACTGGATTCAGATGACTCCAGAGGAGAAAATAAGGCAAGTGACTTTGTACAGCCCTCCCTCACTTAAATTCAATTCAACCTCCCTGATGTCATGATCTGCTTCAAAAATGAAGAGTGAATGGGAGGACCTGAGTTCAAATCTGGCCTTTAACACTTCCTAGCTGTGTGACCCTGGGAAGTCACTTAACTCCAATTGCCTCAGCACAAAAAAGTGAAGGACAAACAATGACAATTAGGGCAGGGAAGGATACCTTAGAACACAGAACATAAATGTTAGTACTGGAAAAGACTTTTTAACATAGAAGATAGAACATTTACATTGGTATCAGGAAGACATGAGTTCATGTCTGGCCTCAGATACTTCCTGGCCATGTGATCCTGGCCATTAGCTTCTGTTGACTTCAGTTTTCTTATCTCTAAAATGAAGCTAATAATCTACTTCAAAGACTTGATGTGAGGATCAAATGAAATAAAATTTGTAAAGTGCTTAACATTGTGCCTGACATGTAGTAGGCACTATATAAATGCTCATCCCCACTCCTGTCCCTCTGAAAACATAAAATGTGAAAATTCAGAAATGGATGTATGTTAGAGTAAATGGTTGGAACTGAGAAGGATTTTAGAACATAAGATCAGGGCTGGAAGAGACCTGGAACACAAGTTCAGAAATGGGAGGGATCTCTGAAACCAAGATCAGGGCTAGGAGGGACCTGAAGTACAAGATCAAAGCTAGGAGGGATCTAGAACATAAATTCAGAGCTTAGAGAGACCTAGGACACAAGATCAGAGTTAAGGGGGCTAGAACACAAATTCAGGGCTAGGGAGACTTATAACACAAAATCAAGATTAGGATGGACCTCAGACCACAAGATCAGGACTAGGAGATTTCTAGAACACTAAGTCAGGGCTAGGAGGGATCTCGGACCACAACATTAGAGATGGGAGGGACCTGGAACATGGATCAGGGATAAGAAGGACCTGGAACACAAAATCAGGGCTGGGAGGGATGTCAGAACATAAGGTTAGAGCTGAAAAAATCAGGGTTGGGATAAACCTCAGAACATAAAACATGGAAGACCAGGATGTGCAATGAAAAGGATTCAGGATTTGTGGTTAGAGGACTCGTTTTCTCCCCAAATCTGACTGTCATTACCCATGTGAGCTTGGGTCAGTCATTAAGCCTTCTTTTCCTCACCTTTAAAATGATGAGCTCGGACTGGATGACCTTGAATACCTCTGGAGCTGAGAATCGGAAGACGGGTAGGGGAGCAGAAAGGGCCCTTGGGCATCCAGGCTAGAATGTCAGAACTGCAAGGCTCCTGCTCTCTTTAGCCAAGAGCTGTGGCTACAAAAGGCCTCTTCCATCCACAGAGGCGCCCTCCCCTCCCAATCAAGGCAGAGCGAACTGAGCTGCTGTTCCTCTCTGCTCTCTCCCCTCCCCCAAGGCAAGGCTGAGGAGGGGCCCCTAGGGGCTGGGGGAGGAGAGGAGCAGCTCAACTCAGCTCAGCTCCGCATTGATCTCTGGGGCTGTCGATTGCATTGGAACAGTCAGGGGCAACTTTGGCTCCAGGCTGGATTCTGCAGATATAGCTCGCGCTCACGTGTGTGTGTGTGTGTGTGTGTGTGTGTGTACTGTATATGTTGCACATTGGGTGTGTGTGTGTGTATACTTGATTTCTGCACACATGACCAATAAATGTGCGTTACATGACATCATACATGTATCGCACCTGTGCACTACATGTGTTGTGCGCATTATGCATGTGTTTATTGTGTGTACCCAGGAGATGTGAATATGGAAATAAAAACTAATTTGAAATCAACTGACATTGCATGCTTGGGAGTTTTCTCCCAAACACAGCTTCACTCTTTGAGTGATTCTCTACCCACAGGTTCTGGAGAATCCAGGTCAATGACAGAACCATGGATCTGCAAGGATCTGCAAGGGACCATGGCTACCATGTAGTCTAACTCCCCCATTCTGTATTTGGGGAAACTGAGGCCCAGAGAGAGGAAATGGTTGCTCAGAATTGCACAGTGAATCCAGAAGGACAAATAGAGTTGAGGAATTCTTGGGATTGGGAATGTTATGGCTTCCAGAGATGATGGCTGTGGCCAGTCAACAACCGTTTATTAATTGCTTGCTATGTGCTAGATATTCTGCTAAGTGTTGGGGACAGAAAGAAAGGCAAAAGTTGGTCCCTGTCCTTAAGCAGTTTACATTCTAATGAAGGAGCAATTAGGTGGGTATAGCACTGAGCATGGGATCAGGAAGACCTGACTTCCAATGTGTCTGTGGGACTCCAACTCGCCTTTGTTTGCCTCAGTTTCCTCATCTGTAAAATGGAGAGAATAGCCCCTTTCCTCCTAAGGTTGTTTTGAGGATCAAATGAGATAGTAATTATTAAGTGTTTAGCACTGTGCCCGATACATAGTAAACACTATATAAATGTGATTATACAGACAAACTACTATGTAGCCAGGAAAAATGGGAGGCGGTCTCAAAGGAAACATACTAGCATTAAGGGGAATTAGGAAGGGCTTCTTGCCCAGGATAAGGATATAGCTGAGACTCCAAGGAAGTCAGGGAGGTCAGGAGGCCAGGATGAGAAGGGAGACGTGGAAGACAGCCAGCGAGTCACAAGAATCACAAAATGGAGAGTCTTGCTCAAGGAAGATGAGGGAGAATTATAGAACAATTATAGATTATAGAACAAATAGATGGGAATAAAGTATAAAAGAAAAGTAGGAAGTTGCCAAGTTCTGAAGGACTTTGGAGGCCACTGACAATGATGCCGGGTCTTCTTTCTATAGCTCTTTGAAGTTCAAAATGATTTCCTCCAAGCCTAGTGAGGAGAGGATGCAAATGAGATTAAGTCTTTCTTTTTCTAATTTTTCTCATCTTTGAAGGGGAGAGCAGGGGTGGACTCAATGCTTTCTGAAGGACTTCCAGCCTTAGATTTAAGACCCCAATTTTATAGATGAGGAAACTGAAGCTGGGGCAGATGGCATTCTATCATTCCAGCTTCAGAGCTGGAAGAAACCTTGGAGATCATCTAATCTAATTCCATGATTTTACAGATGAGGAAAATGAGGCAAGGTGACTTCCCTAGAGTTAAACAGCAAATACGTGTTGGATTTAAATCTGGGACTTCTAACTCCAATGACTTTCGCCTACACGTTATATTTGCTATAATATATAAATGTTATATAAATAGGAGTTATTATATTGTGTACTCAAAAAGCCAGGATCATAGACCATAAGGTTTTTTTTTTTCATCTATCCCCCACCCTCCCAGTCCTTCTCTCCTGAAACAGTAATGTATAGCCAATAAAACATTAGATTTCATCCCAGAAGACCTAAGTTCCAATCATATTCTTAATCTTATTATTTCTGTAACCTGGACCTACATTTTTCTTTGGGGACCTCAGTTTCCTCATATGTAAAATAAGGCCCTAAAAAAAGTCACTCTCACTTCACTTTCCCTTCCCAACCCCCTTTCTCTTCTTGATTTATCAAGAAAGCCAGAGCTGAAGGGGAGGGGAAAAAGCAGGAGATGAAGAAAGGATAGTTCTGGGAGCCAAGAGCACACTTGCTGCCTTCCTCCAACCATCACCAGCTGTGACTCTAAATTAGTTGATCAGTTGCCAATCACATCTAGGGTCCAGTTCAATTAAACAGGAACCCCTACCCATCTTCTATTGGGCAAAAAGCAGTTGGCTCTGCATGATAGATACATGGTCTGGGTGGTGTTTCTAGTCACAGTTATCTCTTCCTCTCTCTTCTCCTCTTTTCCCTAACCTCATATTGGATTTCAGTTTTTCTTAAAGAAACCATCATACAGTCTTGTATAGAAGAGGTTAAAACAACCCACCTGGAAGGGTAGCTCAAAAATCAAAAATCTTTGCAGCCATCTCCCTGCTGGTCATTGAGATTGGGCAGAAACTTAAACTGTCATCAGAATTAAAATATTTTTCAATAACTTGAATTCATGGACCTCAAATTAAGAACTACTGCTTTAAGGGCAGCGAGAGTATAATACTAGAGTTAGGAGAACTGAGTTTAAACCTGGCCTTAAGAGATTTACTAGCTGTGTGACCTGAGTGAGTCACTGAACCACTCTTTATTCCAAAAAAGAAGAAAAAGAACCCTTGTTTGAAGGAGACCCTATAAAAATAATTTAGTCCTGTTTGAGAAATGAGCAAGCCAGCCTCAGACATAAAACTGCAGCAGGCCCTCACCTCGTCATGCTCTCATAAGAATGAGAATGGTTCAGTACAATCCCTCCTCACTGCTAGAGATGTTGAGTTCAAAACCCATCCATCCATCCAGAGATTCATTTGTCTAACCTAGACATTCATTCATTCATTGAAGTTCTACCTTGACAGGTAGGTGGCACCATAGTACACAAAGCCCAGCCTGGAATCAGTAAGTCCTGAGTTCAAATGTAGCCTCAAAGATCTTGTGGCTGTATGACTATGAACAAATCACTTCTATTTGCTTCAGTTTGCTCATCTGTAAAATGAGGACAATAATAGCATCTACCTCAGTGGATTATTGTAAGGATCAAATGATAATTATATATAATATAATATATCATAATATCACTATATTAATATTATATACAATATATTTGTATTGTATTTAGATAAATAATACATAATAATATATAGTATATAATGTTATATATTAATAACAATATATTCATATAACATAAATATAATATATAATAATGTAATAAATATATGATGATAATTATAAAGTGTTTAGCACAGTGCTAAGGAGATACACACTACTTCTTACTAATGTACATTTTATTTCTATATACATACATCTTATTTCCTATATATATTTCACTACATACTAGGCACTATTTAAATGTTTATTATTATAAAAGAAACCATCATACAATCTTGTATAGGAGAGGCACTATTTAAATGTTTATTATTACCTTCTGCATGAGATCTTTCATGATCCCTTAAATTATTAGTTTTTTTCCCCAAATTGCTTTTTATTTGTCAAATATGTGTATTTGCATTTACTTACCTGTGTCTCTCAACAAGATGTAAACTCTATGAGAGCAGGGATGGTTTCATTTTTATCTTCATTTGTTCCCTGAGTGCATAGAAAAATGACTGGCACGTACTAGGTGCTTAATAAATGCTGGTCGAATTGATTCATTCACTTCACAGACATTGATTAAGCACCTATTACATAATGTGCTCAGTGCCACAGGAGGTAGATGCTGGTCTGCAGGGAACTTCTGTTCTAAGAGGAAAGACAAAATACTAAGCAAACCAGCTAGGTAGGACAGTGCATACAGTGCTGAGCTTAAAGACAGGGAGACCTGAGTTCAAATCCTGCCTAGGTAAGTCAATTAACCCTGTTTGCCTCAGTTCCGCAATTGTAAAATAGGCTGAAGAAGGAAATGGCAAATCACTCTAGTAAGTATCATTGCCTACAAAACTCCAAATGAGGTCAGAAAGAGTTAGACGTGACTGAATAACAAGAGAAACTGTGTGATGCAGGGGTGAGAGATTTTGACTTGGGGTTAGGAAGACCTGAATTCAAGCCCATTCTCTGATATATACTAGCTTTGTGACCCTGGGTGAGTCACTTTTTAGTGGTTCAGGCAATTCCTTCGACTACAACTTATAAAACAGATGCTAATTGGAATGAAATCAAATGTTTTGTGAAAGAAGATATGACATCAGATAGAGGAAAGATCGTGTGTGTGTGAAAAAATGTGTGTGATAGTGTGTATGTGTAAGTGTGTGTGTGAGTGTGTGTATGTGTGAGTATGTGTGAGTGTGTATGTGTTAGTGTCTATGCGTGAGGATGTGAAAGTTATTGGTGTGTGTGAAAGCATGAGTGTTATGAAAGAGTGTGAATGTGAGTGTGTATTACTGTGTATGAAAGTTAGTGTGAGTGTGTATGTGAGTGTGTGTGAGTCAGTGTGTGTTGTGAATGTGTAATTGTGTGAGTGTGTACCGAGGGCAGCGTGGTACTAAGTATGGATAGACAGAGCATCAGGAGATGTTCAGATTCTGAGCCTGAACCTTACTGGAAGTCTCATCTTTAAAATGGAGGAAATGCTCTATGGCTCTCACTCTGTATGAGGAGGATGCTCTGTAAAATTGGAGCTGCTTTAGAGATGGGAGCTATCCGAGTTTTCTCAGAGGAAAGTGCCTTTATCCAGTGGGTACTTGAGGGATGAGAGGGAGACTCCCTGCAGAGCTGGGGCTCATTGCTTTTCATCCTTGCCAGTTTTTGGAGGGTACAACACAACAAGGGGGAGAGGAAGCCATCTGCAAAACTCAGCTAACACATGAGGCAGGGCCTGGACTCTTCTTGCCCTTTGGAGCTGGAGTGTGTTGATTTCTCTGATTCAATCACCTGTCAGCAGGTCAGAATGAATCTCATATACCGAGCCAAAGGCTCTGTCTCATCAGTTCCGATTATCGTCACTGAGGTAGGCAGAGCCCGGCACTGAGGTGAGACCTGCCCTTCTCCATCTCCTGATCCTTCTTGGGAGGTAGGGAGCAATTGAGTGTGTATGTATTTGCATGTATATGAGTGTGCATGCACACGTGCATACATGAGTCCATAGACATGTGTGCACATCTATGTATGTGTTCATGTGTGTTTTTAAAATGGCTTGTATGTGTGTACATGTAAGATTATAAAATCCTTGACATAGGGACAGCTAGGTGGCACAATGAATAAAACACCAGCCCTGGAGTCAGGAGGACCTGAGTTCAAATGTGATCTCAGATAATACTTCCTAGCTGTATGACTCTGGGCAAGTCACTTAACCCCTATTGCCTCAGCAAAAAACAAACAAACAAACAAAAAAAATCCAGAAACAAAACAGAACCTCGACCTAGACCTTGGAAGGAATCTCAGAACTACCCAGTTCAATTACTTCATTTTACACAAGGAAAAAAGCCTTTTTGGGGTTGGTAGGATGAGTTGCCCAAGGTATGTTTTTATGCAACTACATCCATGTGTGTATATGCATTTGTCTACAATGCTGCTTTAGCACTATGTCCCGCAATGAAGACATGACCTCCAATAGTGTAAATCCTGACCCCCTCCTGGCTGCCCTTCCTTAAGGTACTCTCTGATATATACTAGCTTTGTGACCCTGGGTGAGTCCCTCCAATTTTTGAGGCCCTCCAATAATTCTGATTCTTGCCATACACTGCAGATCATTTTGTATGTTTCTTCATTATATGGGTTGCTATGAGCATCATCAGCAAATAATCAGTTCTGGGTGATGAGCCTCTTAATCTTTACCCAGGCATCCTTAAAGAACGGATTCATTCAATTTGTAGAACCATATTTGAAACCACTCTTAAATGGTTAAAAATGCTTTTAGAATCCAGGTTCTTCTCCCATAAACAAATGGTCAAAGGATGTGAAAGAGTTCTCAAAAGAAGAATTGCAAACCATTAGCAACCATCTGAAATAATGCTCCAAATAACTAACAAGAAGGAAGATGCAAATCAGAACAAAACTTAAGTTTCACCTCACATTCAGAAAATCAGCAAAAATGACAAAAAACAGGGAAAGTCAATGTTGGAGGGATTGTGGAAAGATAGGCACATTATAGCATTTTTTTTGAGGGGGAGCTTGAAATTGTACAAGCGTTTTGGAAAGCAATATGGAATTATGTAAATAAAGTGGCTAAAATGTACTATACTCTTGGACCTAGAGATTCCATTACTGGGCGTATACCCCAAGGAGTTCAGTGATGAAAAGAAAGTCTCCATATACACCAAAATATTTATAGCAGCACTTTTTTTGTGGCAATAAAGAACTGGAAACAAAGTGAGGTCTATTGATTGGGAATGGCTAAGCAAATTGTGGTACATGAATGTAATGGAATATTACTCTGCTGTAGGAAGAAATGAACACAATGAATATAGAGATTCATGGAAAGACATATATGAACTGATGCAAAGAGGGTAAGCTGAGTCAAGAAAATAACATACTCAATGACTCTAATGTAACAGAAAGAATAATGGCAAAATTAAAAAAAATGTTGCAAAATTGCAATTAACAAGCTTGGCCCTAAAGGAGAGATATGAGAAGACATAGCCCCAGACCTCTTCTTTGCTGGGTACTGGGGGCAGAGGAATGAGCAAAGAACATTGTCTATGTTGTCAGATTTAAAAAATCTATTGATTAGTTTTACTCACTTTTTCCTTTCAAAGATATTATTTCTTATATGAAAGGACTCTTTGGGAACGCCAGTGGAAAAGGGAAAATCTAAGTGATATAAAAACAAAAGATATCAATACAATCTATGTATTTTTAAAGCACTCAAAGTTATCTCTAAGCTACAATGAGGAACTGGGTCAAGACTTTCTGTTCTTATGTAGTGATAGATAATTTATTTTAGTCTGTCACTTTATCATAGTAGGGAACTGCTAGAAATAAATTCTACTGATGCAAATATGTATTTCATCTGAGATTAATAGTGGGAAAAAACTGTTTAGGTCACTATAAATTAGGTGACTTGCTCAGGGTCATGCAACTAACATGTATCAGAGACAAAATGAATCCAAGAGTTCCTGACTCCACGGTTGGTTCTATGCTATATCTAAGTTAAGCCAATACTAAAATGTGATTATAAATTGTGTGAGGGTAGGAACCATGTTCTGTTGACCTCTTCCTGCTCTCAGACTTTAGTATATGGGTCTCAGAGGAGTGAATAAATAATTCTATGTATAATATCTACTGATGATGATGATGATGATGATGATGAATTCATATATAATGAATATCAGAGCTGGCAGACTTTTATTTATCATCTAGTTATTTTACAGCAGGGGAAATTAATGTCTTTCTTGTGTGTGAACAACTGGATGTGTATCTAAATACATGTCTGTATATTCTGCACAAGTATCTGTATTCTTTGTGGGAGAGGATTTGATTCAACAAGTTAATGGCAAAGCCGGGTCTAGAATCTAGGACTCCTTATTCCCTGTTACTGTTCAGTCATGTGTGGCTCTTCATGACCTCATGTGAGGTTTTCTTGACAAAGATACTGGAATGGTTTGCCATTCCCTTCTTTTGTTCATTTTACAAATGAGGAAATTGAGGTTAACTCAGGAAGATGAGTCTTCCCGACTCCAGGCTCAGCATTCTGCCATCTAGTTGCTTTTAAGGGTATTTATATGTGAAATTTAATTCACGGTAATCAACAATGTGCCCACTCTGAAAACAAAACTCACAATAGAGTTCTTTCTCCTTCTCCTCCTCCTCCTTTTCCTTCTCATTTTCATCATTCTCCTTCATCATTATCTCATCTTTTTCAATAGGATTCAGCTAGAAATGACTCTAGGATGTCATTCTCCTGCTCTTGGTTTTTTTTTTTTTTTTTTTTTGGTTTGTTTATTTTATATCTAATATTCTGTAGACTATTACACAAATGGATAAAACAATACTTTTTATAACTAAGTGATATTTTGGGATTTCAGCTCATCCTTTGTAGGCTCAGATATCTTTGGGACAACTCCAAAAATAGGATGACAGGGTGAGGGTATGTACCTCATCTATTCCTGTTCAAATAATTTTTTGATTTCTTCTGCCAATGCTCTATATTTGAAAGCTTTTTATGTCACAGGTCTTGAAGATTTTGACCATTTTGTATGGTGACATCTCTTTAAAAAACAATGCTCTTAAATTTTACTATTATCATTTAGATAATAATATCTATCATTGTCCCTCAGATGTATTTAGTGCTTCACAATTTATAAATCCCTTTTCTGTATACATTTTTCCCTTGATTTTTTTGAACTGGTCTCTTTTGTGGGAACCTGGGGCTACTGAGTTTATCTGTCCACTAGGGATTGTTTTGGTGTGTGTGTGTGTGTGTGTGTGTGTGTGTGAGAGAGAGAGAGAGAGAGAGAGAGAGAGAGAGAGAGAGAGAGAGAGAGAGAGAGAGAGAGAGAGAGAGAGTGTGTGTGTGTGTGTGTGTGTGTTGTGTAATGGGGAGGAAGGAGAGGAAGGCATACTGATGAGACCCAATATCAAGTATTCCCCACATACTGCTCTACTGTGGCCAAAGCCCAAACAGCTGGCTGGAACCTGGTAGGAGCTGGTGATACCAAGAAGGGAAGACTAGGGGACTGACATGGGGAGTGAGATTGGCCTCTGTGCTTAACTATATGATGAGCTATTGGATTTGCTGGAGAGGAAAAGTCAATAGTCAGTATGGGATTCCAGCTGCCTAGCTGTATAATGGTTTCCTTGACAACATGTCCCCGCCTCAGTCCCCCCCCTCCCATCTCCCTCCATTCTCTCCTCCTGCCTCACACCCTGGGGCTCTAGACATAGAGGAGGGATAACATACTCCTTGCTTTTTCTCTTTAGCTTAACTGGGCTAAATTGTGCTTCTTCTTGTCCTCCTCCACCTACTCTAACTCCATGACAATCAAAAGATAATTGTCCCCATTTCCCTGAAAGAGAGACTGAGGTCCAAAGAGAGGACTCAATTTCCTCAAAGTCACATGGAGAATTAAAAGCAGGATTAAAAAAAGAACTTGAGTGCCCAGGGCTCTTTCACTAGGAAGCACAGTTTATAGTTGCTTAGTACCTATTTGTGAAATTAGCATGGTCTTTGCTCCCTTCCCAGAAGACACTATTTCTGTCTCCCTACATATGACTAAATATCTGGATGGGATACAAAAACATTCAAGCCATCAACCAGTGGTTTCTCAAACCATCTGTGGCTGTTTGGGAGTAATGGATGGGACAGCTTGTTTTCCTTTCACCCAGATGTTTGGGGATCAAACAACTTACTAGCTACCACATCTGTCTGGGAAGTAGGAACATCACTAAATTCAAGATATCGTCATGATATGCTCTATAACCTACTGTTCTCTGACTCTTGTTTCCCTCCCTTGCAAAAATGATGGAAATATTAACAATCTGACAGTGTTTGGGACATAGTGCCCCTGTTGCATTGCTAGGAGGAAGAAGACTATGGTCTCTTTGTTTCTCTCTCCATCTCATTGACTCATACAATTAGAACTGGGAGAGATCTTAGAGATCATATAGCCCACCTCCTTAATTTTAGAGAATAGGAAACTATTTTTGAAGATATTAAGTGACTTGTTTAAGCTCACATACCCAAATTTTTTGTTTGTTATTTTTAAAAAGCCAAGATATGAATTCATACCAGTAACACTATGAATCTCTCTCTCTCTCTCTCCTCTCTCTCTCTCTCTCTCTCTCTCTGTGTGTGTGTATGTGTATCTGTGTCTCTGTCTCTCTCAGTCTCTCTTTTTCACTCTGTCTCTGTCTCTGTCTCTGCCTCTCTCTTTCCCTCTCTCCTGCCTTCATTCCACCCACCTCTCATTTTTCCCTTTCTCTCTCTCTTTTCCCTTCTGTGTTTCTGTCTATCTTTCCCCCTCTCTTCCCATCTTTCTCTGTCTTTCTCTCTTTCCACTTCCCCATTTTTTTTTTTTTACTCTTTCCTCTTCCCTCTTTTTTTGAACTCCCCCTCTTGCCCTTTCTATCTCTTATTTGGCTTGTTTCCTTCTTTCTGTTTTCCCATCTTTCTCTTTCACTCCCTCCCCTTGACCTGAATGTTTCTGGAAATTTCTTGTTTGCCTGGATCCCAGCTTGGCCCCACCTGCTATCTCCAGCCTGTGGGGTTGGGCCTGGACTCCCTGGGCACGATGGGATTTTAATGGAGGTATTTTCAAATTAGTTCTGGGCCTTTCAAGACTTATCAGTTAAATGGACTTTTTCAAATTGATTCAAAGGTCACCTGGAGAGCTCCCTGCCCTGTTTTCTTTGCCTTAGGGTGACACCCATAACTGGTGCCCTGGGATGAAAAAGTAAGACACAAACACACACCCTGACAACTGCAAAGATATACATTGTTTTATGAAAACTTAGCTGATCACAGTAATCTGACAACATCTGAGATATACACATAAGGCACACATACCCAGACATTGTGACATAGTCTCTAACACCCACATCGACAAAATGCCACACAAAGGAACACACTAGCACCCACATTGACGCAGGCACACCAGCTTAAACATACGTCACATGCAGACCCACATTCATGGAGAACACATCAGGTTTCCACTCAGCAAGCTAAATAGTAACAGTCAGATAATAGATTTGATAAATATGAGAAAAAGGAAAAGAGGAATTTTTTAAAGAAGGAGGAAAGAAAGAAAAAAAAGAAAATAGAGAAAGACTGGGAGAGGAGACAGACAAAAAGAGGGAAAAGAAGTAGAGGCAGAGCTGGTAGACAAAGGAAAGAGGAGAGACAGAGACAATGAAGAGAAGAGATAGGAGACAGAAAAAAGAGAAAATAAACAGAAAAACAGAGATGAGAGATGTTAGAGATAAGAGAGATAAATGGAGAAGAGAAGAACAAAATACTGAAGAGAGGGGAAAGATACTTGGGGGAAAATCAAGAAAACTGGACAAAATAAATTTAGGTAGCTGCAAAAGGGGGAAAAAATCAAGGAAAGATCAATAAAATAGGTAAAGAGAGAAGAGTGGGAGATAAAAAGGGAGAGAAAAAGGAAGAAACATAGGTCCTTAGATTCATTAGCACAGTCCTCCCCACCTCAACACCAATAAGCACCCGTGAGTTATCTCTGCTCTCAAGTCCTCTCCCTTGCCCTTTCTCCTGCCCCCTTTCCCTCTTTCCTCCAGTTTTGTTCTCCGTCTGCCCTTCCCGCTTCCTTCTTACAGCGTGGAGCCCTGAGTCGGAGCTCACCTTGGCACATCTCTGTCTCAGTACCCAGAAGCCTGCGGCAACTATTTCTAATGTCCCAGTGGCCTCGAGCCAACATAGTCCACTGAGCTGCCCTGGCGCTCTTGCAAGGGAAGGGAGGGAGAGATGAGATCCCTGTCAGTAGTCCTGATTCTGCGGAGGTCCTGGTGTGTGTGTGTGTATGTGTGTGTGTGTGTGTGTGTGTGTGTGTGTGTGTGTACGCGCGCGCGTGTAAAGAAAAAGACAGAGACAGGGAATGAAAACTTGGATAAAAATTGATGAGACCAAGTAGCATGAGGGTGCCAGAGGATTCACGGGAAGAAAATGAGAGTAACTTCGATAATCTCTAAACGCTCTGGTATCCTGAATTGTGCTTCCTGAGACTACGAAAACCTTTGCACAAAACGTCAGGAGATGTGCAGTCTAATCCCACCCTGACGTTTTCTACCCGGAAATCAATGGGCCAAGTTGAGCTTACTTTTGGAATCTCCTTTTCCTCGATGGTAAAATTGAAATACTCGTCGGCACGAACCTCCCAGAATTATCTGGAAGATCAGAAGAAATATCTGTAAAATGCTTTACAAACCTTAAATTAGGACTAGCTATATAATCTTCCGTGAAGTGCTTCCTCTCCCCGAGCCTCATTTTTCTCCCTAAAGTGGGAGTAATTTTGCGCACGACTATTTCAGACAGTTACTGTGAGGAAAACACTCAAATCCTGCTTTCGCTCCACCCCATCTCACCCCTCCCTCACACACACACACACACACACACACACACACACACACACACACACTCGGACCGCTTCTCTAAGGACCAGAACAATAGCCCTAGGCCACCAAGTTGAGGTTTTCAGGCTGGGCTATCCCTTCTCCGAGCTCTTTCTTCTCCCGTCTGCCCCAGCAATCCCACAACCCGGGCTAGGGGAAGAGGATGGAAGGGGTGGGAGGAGGCAGCTCTGTGCCACGGGATTGTGAATGTGAGTGTGTCCAGCTGCCCCCGTGTGTCTCTTGTGTCCGCAAGGGTATGTCTGCAAAGAAGATTTCTGCTTAAATGAGCTTTGTGAAAATTTGCAAAGAAGATTTCTGCTTAAATAAGCTTTGTGAAAATTTGCCCCCCTACACGGGTCACGTCCCCATGAATTATGTGTCTGTGAATTTGTGCAAAGTGTTTCCAAGTCTTTGTAAAGAGAGAATATGGTTTCTATTCAGAAACTCTCTCTGCAGATGTGTCTGTGTAGATGTGTATGTATATTCCACATGTGGACATGCATGTGCTGAGAAAGGTTTCTGGGAGTGCCTGTATACTCCTATATGGATATTTGGGCAAAAATAAAATAGTCTGTGGGTCTCTGTGGACTGTATTATACAGAGGTGTGTTCTCTGTCATGTTGTATTGTTGTGTGCATATCTGGATTTGTGTTTATTTCTATGGCTGTGTTTAAATAGGTCTGTGCTAACACATTTTGTGCGCAATGTGTTTCTCAGTATACTTACACTGTGCCTGTGCCTGTGATTTGTTTGTGTAGTTGTACATGTGTAAAAGTGTGCCTTCGGTGCATGTAGTGAACGAAGTGTAAGGTCTAGTGGGAAAAGGAATAATAAGAGGGAAAGACCTATTTCAACCCGGACTCACTGCTCAATCTCTCCTTCCTCCTCAGTGACAGCAGTTCCTGGCTCTGGTTCTCACCTCTGACATGGAAGGACTATGGTAGAAGGAGGAAACTGAGGCACCCCTGGCATACACAGATCATCACAAATACATTCATGCTGAGACACATAGGAAAATAGACTCCAATACACCCTAATACCCACAGGGATACTGGACATCCAATGACAAGTGATTCAGGTTCCTCTTCTGTAATATTTGGGAGTTGGACTTGATGACCTCCAAAATTCTATTCTAGCTCTAAATATAAAATCCTATTACTATATTGGGAGGGTTAGATAAATGGTCTTGAAACTTAGAACAGAGAATAGTAGAGTTGGAAATGTCCTTAGGACACAGAACATCAGAATTGGGAGAGCCTTTAGAATACAGGATGTCACAGCTGAGAAGGCCCCTAGAACCCAAATTGTCAGAATTGGGAGCATCTTTAGAACACAATGGCAGAGCTGAAAACATGAAAACATCAAAGGCCCTCTCAGCTCTTATGTTCTATGACAATGGACACATAGAGAGACTTATGGGATAGAAACACACAAAAGACACAGCCAGCCACACAGACATTTAGTTGAGGGCAGTGGGAGGCTCTGATCCCCTTCTTTGGGGACAGACAATGCTGCTCCCTCCCGATCTTCCAGATAATTCACCATCCTTCTTCTCCCCTCCCCCCCCCCAACTCCTCAGCTCTGGGGCAGGGGACCAACAGGAACTCAAGGCATCCCGTATCTACACAACCTCTCTTCCTAAGAAGATAAGATCTTCTGCTTTGGGGGAAAGAGCAATGCTTTAACTTCAGCTTGGTTGTTTCCTTCCCAGTCAGGATGCCAAGCCTGATGATTTAACCCTTAAGCTTTGGGGAAAATGATGCAACACATCCCCTATTTTCACAACTGTGCCATATCTCAGAAAAGCATAACCTCTTGCATAGGAGTTTTTGAAAGGCAGTGATAGAGGATAAAAAGCTGCTGTTGGAGCCAGCAAGACGTGGGTTCAAGCCTAGCTGCTATGTGTGACCCCATTGGGGTGGCAGAAAAACCACTTAAACTCTCAGTGCCCCAAGTAAGCTATAAGAATACTTAGATTGCAGTGACTTTTCTGATCCTAAAGAGTTATCTTTCTCATCCAGCCTAGTCTTGTACCTGCAATTCACCAGTGTAGTCAAGTCTTTTTATTTTTCGAAGGCTCAGTTGTTCAATTTGTAAAATGAGAAGGAGAGAGGAGATAGTTTTAGGCTATGGAAACACCACAGGATGCCCTTAATTTTAACATTCTCTATTCTAAAGGCCTTCTCAGGTCTGCCATTCTGTCTTCTAAGGGTTCTCCTAGCTCTGTCAGTCTGGGTCCTAAGGATTCTCCCAGCTTTGCCATTCTGTGTTCTAAAGGTCCTACCAACTCTGACAGTCTGGGTTCTGATGTTCTATATCCAAAGAATCCTTTGAACTCTATCCCATTCTCTGTCCTAAAAGTCCTCCCAGTTCTAACATTTTGAATCCTAAGGGCTCTCCCATATTTAAACATCCTATGTTTTGTGTGTTTGGGGCACTACCAGATTTGAAAGATATTCTAATATGTCTTTCAGCTCTGACATTCTCTGGTTAATTCTGAGTATACTTGAAAGCAAGGAAGGGCAAAGATTATTTTTTCCTTTTTTTTCCCCTTAAAGATGGAGAAACTGAGAGCTCAGAGAGGAAGCAAATCTAATTTATGCAATAAGAAAGGCAATTATAGAATCTGGATTGGAACCCAGACCAGTTTTCTTTCTGGTAAGCCTTTTATTTTTAAGAAGTCACGATGGAAAACTAAATTCAATTATATGTGAAGTATAAACCTGCTTTATAAACTAGAGATACTTGCATCACACTGTAATGTCTCCTGCAACTGGAAGCTGGGCACTTCGATTCAAATTCCAGCTCTTTTTGCTAACTAGCTCTGTGACCTTGGACACATTGATTCCCATCTCTGAATTTCAATTTTCCTGCCCGATCCTATAAAGTGAGGGAATGCTGAAGGATCTTTAATTTTTCTTTCAACTGTAGGTTCTATGATTTTGTCATGCTTTGGAATGGTGTTTGAGCTGTAGTTTGGGCCTCTCAGATTGTAGCTCTGGGGACTCCCAGGTGAAGTGAAAATCCTAAGACCTCTGAAAATAACATGGGATAGACAGTGCAGCTCCATGGTGCAGAAACTACAGCCCCAACTGTAGGGCACACTGACCTGAAGGAGCCAGGGATAATCAGAATAAGTCCGAAATGGACATTAGAGACCATCGAATCCTGTGCTCCCATTTTTATAAACGAGAAAATTGAGTTCCATAAAAGAGGATTGTCTTGTTTCAGCTATCACATTTGGTGAGTAGTGAGAGTTACAACTTTTACATAAATCCACATACAGAACAGCTGCCCAGTACTTTGTCACTCTCTTCTATCTTGCTGGGGGGGGGGGTGTGTGATTATATAGCATGGTACATTTTTATGTATGCCTTCTTCTTGCTCCACCCCTGAACTTTGAGCTCCATGAGAGCAAGGACCTAACTTATCTAAACTTTGTATGTCCTGAAATGCCAAGGGAAAAAAACCCCACTGCAAACAGTAAGTACTTAATAAATAATTTTTGAATAAATATGTAATAGGTCTATCATGTGTGCTATCTAATAATTCTGGTAAGATAGCCTAGGGCTATTGTTCTGGTCCTTAGAGAAGTGCACCGAGTGTGTGTGTGTAAAGGATGGAATGTGCATTTGTGTATAACCAATGCCCACAATGGGGTATATGAATGCATATTTGTATGTCAGTACTTTAAAAGAATATACTCTTATGTAATTCATAACCCCTGGACCTTAACAGTCTTCTGGAATTATTGTGATCCTCACGAGGTGGCCCACCTTCCAGAGACGAGCCTCTTTTCCACATTTAGTTTTGTTCTTCCGATGAAGACAGATGTTGATGGGCAGAGCAGAGCTTCAACCATTTCCATCTGGGGAATATGTACCAAAGCTTGGGCTCCCTTGGCACAGACCAATGAATCGAGCCCCCATCCCTCTGCCCTGCAACCAACCTGAGATATCAGAGGAAGCTACACATGCATCCTTCACTGAAGTCCAGCTCCAAAGACTAACAATCATCTTGGCATGGCGCTTAGTGTCGATAGCTCCGCCAGCTGAACTCAGTCCTGATCCAGCTGGAAAAACTTCAAGTACTTGCCTGAGTATGGATGTCATATCTGTCCTCTGAGAACCAGCCTAGTTCGTTTTCGAGGGGCTCAGTGGCTGGCTTGGCGAAGAGGCGGAGGATCTCAGCAATTCAGGACCACAGTTTAACAAGCTGTACAGGGAATGTCAGCGAAGTACGCAGGAGAGGGGGAACCACAGGGATGAAATCAGAAGAAATATCTATGCATATATGTGCACGTATACATTGTTTTCTTTCCCTTTTAACATTAGGCGAGTAATATTATCAGTTAGTTCGGTGGAATCTTAGCAGAGGATTAATGGTGGAGGACAAATGGTTCAAGATGTAGGATCGTGGGAAGGTTGCGTCTGTATTGCTGACAGAAGCGCCAAGAACAGCGAGTAAATAACGGATCCAACGAAGCGAGCTTTCCCCCCAGTAGAATCCAGCAGGTGCATTGAGGGAAGCCCTTCACTGGGACAAAGGAAATGTAAATCTCCTACTCGCAGCTCTGGGGCCCTGGGGCAAGTCATTTCCTTTCTCCGATTCTCAGTTTCTCCAAATGTAAAACGGAAGGCAGGCAGCTACACTGCTTCCCTCGGGGCGTTATTGTAGGAAAGTTCTTCGTAGACTTTAAGCGTCAATAGAAATGGGAGAACCATTGTATATGTACATACATACAGAGATAGGGACAGAGAGAAACACAGAGAGTTGTGAGGGGGAAGATGGAAAGGAGGGGAATAGGAGGGAGAAAAAGAAGAGGAGGGAAAGGGGGGGGGGGACAGAAGGGGAGAGAGCGAAGAAGAATCTTACATCTGTTTATTAGGACGTACTTCCCACTCCCTATTGCCGCCCTATGAAGAAAGCATCGCACGTAACGTCATATAACTGTGTATGTGTTTATAAGCCAAACCTGCTCCGAGGTACCACATCGAGTAATGCTACCCGCAGATATAAGCAAATCTCCCCTCCCCAGACCCACAAGGTCCACAAGCAGGTGCCCTGCCACCAGAAGGCGTCCTTTATCTTGTATCCCAGGGGTCAGAAAGGAAGCCATTCAGCGAGTTCGCTTAGTAAACCCCATACCACACCCGCCAGCCTTCAACAATATGATACAAGCTGGGATTTCTAACTGGGATTCGATAGCTTGGTAGTGTTTTTATTTTTTTAAAATTATAATGTGTTTCAACATAATTGATTTCCTTTGTGATCCTCCATCTTTATTCCATGCAATTAGCATGATTCGGGTTCATCAGACTGAGTTCCAAAGGGGTCCAGAATGCACACAAAAGGCTGAGAACGCCCGCATTAAGAAGACACCAGAAATAATTCTGGGAACGGACAGGTCAGACGGGAGATAGAGAAAACAGAAGTGGAGTTTGGAGTCAGCAGGGCTGGCTTTGAATCCTGGCTCTCTCTCTGAATCACCTTGGATAAATCTTTCTGGTTTCCCAAATCTGTTCAATCAGGGTGTTGGCAAGATGATCCCTGGATTCTCTACTAGTTCTAAAATGACTCGAGGACGGCGGATCGGACTGGGCACACGTCCCACCTCCCCAGTGCCGGAGTGGGCTCATAGCTTTAAGCTTTCCGATTGAAAGAGGTAGCGCAGCTGAGGGCCATTGTGGAGTCGAGGACGCGAGATTCCTTCTTCTAGAGGTTCCAATGAGCCAGGCCCGATGGAGGTTCCCTATTCCACCTCGGACGAAGAAAGGGGCAGTAATTCCGCCCCCCAATCCACCCCACTTCAGGGCCGGACCACTGTGTGCCGGGAACTGGGCGAGCTTTCAGAATTCCGCGAACGTCCGCCCACTTCCTACTCCGGGCTTGTATCCATTACCCCCAACTCTGTTCTGGTTCTGGTTTGGAGGAGGACGCTTTCTTAACCACATCCCGGGCTGAAGGGTTCCCTGGGGTTATCTATAGCCTCAGCAAGGGCGCAAGGCCGGCTCCTGCTTCCCTAATCCGGTGCGTAATGGCTGCAGCAGATTAGACCAGGCTGAGGATAGGGTGCCTGGGCGTGGGCCTTGGGGACGCTGCACACAGCAGGGCTATATCCTTGGGCTCACCGAGTGTGTTCTGTCTGTTGGTCTGCCGATTAGGTCTCGGGGATGGGATTGACCCTCAAGGGATTTTGGAGGCTTCAGTGTTATTGCTATAAAGTTCCATTGCGGCCTAAAAGAGAGGCAAAAGCCCTTGTTGTGGCACCGGGGGGACTGAAGAGCAGGTTGCCTGAGTTCTCAGACCTGAGGCAGGAGCGATTGTTCACTGTTCACTGGTTCGTTTTCTCTCTGTCTCTGTCTCTGTCTCTGATTCTGTCTTTGTCTCTGTCTCTCTCTCTCTCTCTCTGTCTCTCTCTGTTTCTCTCTGTCTCTCTCTGTTTCTCTCTCTCTCTCTCTCTCTCTCTCTCTCTCTCTCTCTCTCTCTTTCTCTTTCTCTCTCTGTTTCTCTCTCTCTCTCTCTTTCTCGTTGTGTTTGTGAATCGGGACTATGTGAGTGTCTACAGATCTCTGTCTCTCTCTCTCTTAATTAGAGCTGTTAATAATTTAACGTTTACTAGAAGTTATTGTTTAGATGAGAAGTAACCTGAAGTTGTGGATAGAAAGCCGGCCTAAGAGAAGGGAAAGCAATACTTGTGGTCTAGTCTTGCCTCTGACAAATACTGGCTGTATAACTTTGGGCAAGTCAATTAATTTGGCCCAGGCAACTAAGATTCAGAAATGTAGAACATATGTTTGAGCACCTTAGTACTATGTAAACACCAATGAAACTGGTATTATGAGTCATGTTTATGTAAAATTAGGGGCTCTAGAAGAACCTTTTAAGATCTCATCCTGTTCTCTTATTTATCAAGAGGAGGAAACAAAAAGATCTCCTGAGGCAGTTCCATGACTTTGGGCCTGAACCTCCTTTTTCTCCTTTGTAAAATGAGGTTTTTGGTGGGTAGCTTCACCATTAGTCTCTTTCAGCTCTAGCATTTTGAGTTCTGAGTTCTAAGATTCCTTCCAGCTCTGACATTCTAGGTTCTGTGAAAATATCTAGCTATGGTCACACCAGAGGGTCTCCAGGATCTGTGGTTGGCCAGGAGATATTATTTCTAACCCCAGTTTCAGGCCTATGCTTATACTCCTCTCAGACATTTTGGTGGTACTTTGGCAACTCTTAGCCAGACCAGAACCACCTAGACTGACAGGTTTCCTCTCCCCACCCATTGGGCAAAGGTCACCACTTTCTTTAAGGTGACTGGAGGGGAGGAGTGGGATTTATAATGTCCTTCAGTTGTATAGGAGAAAGGCTTTGGACAGGAATCCCGGGATCCCCAATTCTTCTTCTGGCAGGAAGGCAGCCAGGATTGCTCTTAGTCTCGGACTGAATGAAGAGTTGGGGAGATGGTGATTTGGGTGGGGGGAGGAGAATGAGGAAAGGGGAAAAATAGTTTGAGCAGCAGGGAATGCAAAGCAAGGAGAGGGATCGATACAGATTCAGTTCAAACCAGTTCCAGATCAGTTCAGGAACACTGCACAGCTGCTGCTAGGCTCACCAAAGACACAGGCTGCCCAGGCTCCAGTTCCTGGCAGCTCCAATTTCCCAGCACTCTGAGCAGAAGCCCCCAATTCCCTGCCTTTCACCTGGTTTTCTGAATACAAACAGTACACAACCTCACTGACATACCACATACTCACAGTCTTGCACTATTACCTGCACATAATATGCGATTTGCTAGCTAGAATGGAGAATATTGAGCTAGAGACCTTAGAACATCTGATCATAAAATCTGAACCAGAAGAGAAAAGTGATCTTTTTTTAAAGATGAGAAAGAAGAAAGCCCAAGGGGTGAAGAAACTTGGGTAGCAAGGCTCAGAGGAGAATAATATCTCCCCAACATCTGACTTCAAATGTATCACTTAGATCTTCACTATCATCCAAATGGGAGTTAACCTATTTTTTGACACTTCACAATTGACAAAACTCTTTCCCTACAGTTCTTCGAGGTCAACTATGATTGAATCCACTTTAAAAAGGAGAAAACTGGGCTCAGAAATTAGGAACTGACTTAGATCCAAATGGGACGATGACGGACGATAGTCGAACACATTGTCACTCTCCTGGCATCCAAAGTCCAGTATGTTTCTTAGTATACCACAGACTAGAGTGTAAAGACAGAATTTAAACCCCTCTCCTTTCCTTCCAAAATTTTACACCCATTGTACCATACTGTCACCTACTCTCTTAAGTAGGAGAGAATCTATATCTTTGTGAAGTTCAGTCTCATTTTTGTTATATCCATTTTAAAGAATAGCAAACTGAGGTTTATTGAGAAGTTTTCATCCCTTTGGAGGGATTTTATGGAAAGAAGATTTCTGTCTAGCTTATCTAAACCTGTGTTTATATCTTTGTTGAGGGTTTGAGTTTGTGTAAAGTCAATGATGTCTTCAGAGTGGGTGGGGCATACGTCTGTCTAAGGAGCCAGTGGAGTTGTGCAGAGGCTGTGAGCTTCCAAAGCTGTTTTTTGCTTGGGTGAAGAATAATTCACCTATGATTAAGTGTGCATAGATTGTGTTTGTGATCCATAGAGTGGGCGTGCCTTTGTAGTGTGTATAGCCTTTGTGTTTGTATACTGAATGTAAATTGGATGTGTATCTATGTAGTTCTGTGTGTTGTGGCATATTGTGTGTGTGTGTGTGTGTGTGTGTGTGTGTGTGTAGGTTTTCATATCCAGATCATGGGGTTCATACCATGTGTATACATGGTTAAATGTAGGGTAAATGGATGTAGGTTGGGGGAAGGGAGTGCATCTAAAATGAGTTGTGTTCACAATGTTTTATATATATTTACCGATTCACTCCAGCATTTTCAGGTTCTCCTCCCTCTTCAGCCCTAAGCCAGAGTAGCAAAGGCAGGGTAGTTGGACTGTCCTGGCTACAAATGGCAGAGACAGAACTGTGGAGAAGGAAGGAAAGGAAAGAAAGGGAAGAGGAAAGGAACGAAAAAATGAAAGGGGGAAGGGATAAAAGGAAAAAGGAAGGAAGGTAAGAAGAAAAGGAGGGAGGGACCAAGAAGGAAAGGAAAAAACCAGGGTAGAAGAAAGACAGAGAGAAATGGAGTACTTGTGGAAGACGAAGCCTTACAACCTGTTTCGGGCAGGAGTGAAGTAATGCAGCTTCTGAACTCTGCCCAACTAAGGAAAGCCCAAAGATTTATGGGAAGAAATGAGGGCCAAGGGCATCTTGGATCGGTGACAGGGCTAAGTCCCAGAAGCAAACGAGGGAACCAGACCAAATGAGCATTTCGATAGGAAAAATGCACGTTTTAGCTACTGACTGTCTCTGCAACCTTTTCTCTCTCGCTTTTCGGTCTAAATTTGTCTCCATCCTATAGCTCAGGATTGCATTTTTCTTTTTGTCAGTGCGACCCTCTTCCATTATGCCCGTCTGTGTACCTATCTTTGTCTGTCTGTCTCCCTTATCTATGCCCTTCCCTTTTGCCTTTCTTTCTCTTTCCTCCTCCCTCCATTATATTTCAACTTTCACCTCTCCAATTCCCCCCTGCCCCTCCTCCACCGGCCTATCACCCCCTTTTTTTACCCCCAGTTTGATGTCCACAGCTTTATGTTAAAGGAACCGAAACTCCGGGAAGGGACTCCCAAATTCTGTTCCCCAAATCGGTGCCTCTAGGAAAGTACAAGTTAACTCTCGTCCACACATTATCTCTAATAAAATTAGAATCGAATAGTTTTGTGAGACCGGGGAAGGAATCCTAACCTGGGAGTCAGGATCCTCAGGTTCCTCTGAATCTCAGTTTCCTAAACTGTCAAATGGGACAAAAACTCCATTTTATTCTTCCTCCCTCACAGGGCCGTTAGGACGAGTCATTCAATGGATAAAAAAAAAAAAAATCAAACAAACAACTTCATGATCTGTAAAGTGCCAGACACAAGTAAATATATGATTTGATATATGATATACTCTTATTGACTAGTCCGGTTACATAATACAACAATTAATGTGTGTGTGGATGGATTCGACGAATGGAGTTGGAAAGCAAGAGATCTCGTTTCTGTTTCCACAGTCAGCCTGAAAATTATTTTCCCCATAGCCGAATCCAAGGTGTCGTTTCGGCCTCTCGTAGACCTGGCCTCAGCTCGCTTCACCCCCAGCCCAGAGCCCAGCCTGACTCCCGTGGCGTGGCGGGGGACCGCATACGGGCTCCCAAACGCATTGGTTCAAGCTTCCCCAGGGGTTGGGCCCCGAGCGGCTTTCCCTTTTGCTCCCTCCGTCATGGATTTTGTTTTTTATATTTTAGATTTTGATCAGTTACAAAAATAGTTTGAGTCCGGAGCTGCAATTCCGACAATATTTGAAGCGGGCCGAGCACGATCGATCCGCGTGACGGTGATGAATTAGAGATAGTAATTCGAATTTATCGATTTTGCGGCCTGAAGGAGCCCTCCCCCCCACCCCAAACCAATTCCACTTTCCATATAATTACTGTTTTAAATGTAATCACGGAAAGGAGGCCCCGAGTCTGTGCTGGACGGGATCTGCAGAGGGACCGCGTTACCGAGGAAGTTCGTGTGAATGGGAAGGGCGGGGGCCGGGTGGTGGTGGAGAGACTCGGATAAGTGGTGAGCCGGAGGGCAGAGGGTAGAGAAGAAGGTTCTAGCTCAGGGTCTGCTTCTAACTAACTCAGTGAGTGAATTTGGCCACAGTTTCTCCATCTGTGAAACGAAGGAGCCGAAACAGTTCCAATGCTTCCCTCGAACTTTGACACTGTGAGCCGAGACGTCCTAACTTTACCCTTCTTTACAAACCCTCCCAGACTTGGACGATCTATGAATATAATAACCCAATGAGGATGGGAGATGGGTGCATATTACATTATTCTCTTATGTACTTTCGGTGGAAAGGGAGTCCTCTCTACATTTCCAAACACCAGGCTTTTATCACTTGCAAATGTGCCAGCCCCGGCATTCACATCTGTTACCAAATTTTATCATTTCTAAAGCTCTTTCTTACTAATTCTCTTGTCCCTTTTAGAGATTAGAGTTATCAAATGAGTTAACCTATGCAAAACACTTCGCAAACCTAGTTATTATCCCCATTTCATCAAACACACTCAACAAACTAAAACCCAGGGAAAAAAAGGTAATTTGTTCAAGGTCACCCAGGGAGATGGTGTCAGGGGAAAGTGGGAGAATACAGGGCTCCTTTTTCCTAAACCTGCCGGGATTAGAATTGGGAAACACTTGGTCCACACTTGAGGCCTCCGGCCTGGTTTTTTGCACAACCAGAAGTCATCCGCAGGGTGATTTAGGCAAAGAAATGGGCACAGCCAAATCAAAACAATAGCAGCAACCGCTAGAGCCCAGCCTCTTTAAACTACATTATCTATATCGCTACAAATAATGAGGAAGCTTGGGAGTTTGAATGGCTTGATCTGGACTGGGGGAGATGGTGCATTAAGTCCCTAAAGGATGAGGAGTGTTCTTGCTTCTCCTTTCTCCCTCCCTCCCCCTTAGGAAGCCGAAGGCTTACAACCCTTCCCTTCTAGCGCTTCTCTGCTAGTGCGAGGCTCCCAGGCATACCCAAGGGGGTGTGTGTTGACGGTGCTGGTGCTTACAGGCAAATATGGAAGGGAATGAAGCTTTTTGTTTTGTTTTTGTTTTTTGTTTGTTTTTTCTTTCCCCCTCTCCCCCCCAGCCATCGGCGACACAGTCCAGAGGACGAGAACAAGGGGTCTGCGCCCTCCAGAACTCGGTCCGCCCCTATCTCGACCCCGTCCAAGGAATTCCATCTGCTCTCCCGCTCACCTTCCGGAAGGAGCCTGGGTCTCTTCGCGCCCAACTCACAGGGATTGAGGACCAGAAACCCGCGCGGCCCTCGGGGCTAATCTCGGGATTTGGCCTTTTGCCCTTTCGAATCCCCACCTCTTCCTCCAGTGGCGTCGCTGAAGGGCCTAGGGAAGGACTGGGGAAAGTCCTCGATAGCTCACCTCTACCAGCCCCAGAAGGCTGTGTGGGTGGTATGTGCGCACTTTAACCAAGCTTCAGGAAAAAGCCTCGATTCCTCTCACCCCTTCCCTTTTCTTTCCTTCTCTCCCCCCCCCCCCTTTCTCTTTCCTTCTCTCCCTCCCCTCTTTCTCATTTTCGTCTTTTGTCTGACTCTGGGGCTTTCTGTGTGCGGCTCCCCACTTTTTCTTTTTCTGTCCGTTCGACTATTTTTCTGTCTTTATCTCGGAAGGTTATTGTCTTTTCCTGTTTGCTTTTCTCGGTCTTTAGTGCCTCTTTATGTCTCGATTCCTATTTCTCTGCGTTCTTTCCTCTATCATTCTTTCTTTCCTGCATCTCCCTGTCTTTGTTTCGGTTATTTCTCTTCCTAGTTTTCCGAGTTTCTGGGCAAGCGGGGCGTCGAGGGGAAATGTGGGAGCAGGGCACTGGATCTGGAAGGACTAGCTCAGTGTCAGTTGCTCTCTAAGGCTCGGTCTCAGAAATCCGAGGCCCAAGGGAGGCTCGCCTGCCCAATTTTAAAGGAAAAGGGAGACCTAAGTAGGAGCCAGATTGTATCTAGCGTAGAAGAGCGAGCGCCTTATAGTGTGTGTGTGTGTGTGTGTGTGTGTGTGTGTGTGTGTGTGTGTGGCGTTGGGAAGGGGGAACGAGGAAGCTAGAAAGCTCAAGTCTCAATCACCCCAAAACTCGGGTGATATCTGAAGCCTTACCATGGATGCAATTTATTTTCTTGGGGGTCGACTTGGAGGGAGAGAAGGAGTGGTTCACAGTCGGGACGGAGGCTATGTCCATTCCGTCAGGTTTTCTTCTTTTCCCTCCCGCCCTCAATCTCTTTGATGGCGGCGGCGGTGGAGTGTCTGTCTGTACTTCTGTCCCTGTTTCCCCCCTGTGCTCGGACCGGAGAGCTATCACCCAGTCCAAAGATAACCGCCGGGAGCCCTCCACCCCAGCGCCTACCCCTAGCTCAAGGCGTCGGGATGGGCTAGCTCTGGCGGTGACGGCGCTTAAATCTCGATTTCCTCAGGTCTCGTAAAGCCGAGAGCGATTTGCATTCTATTAACTGCTTTTCAATAGCGCATTGACCGGAACTAAAGGATGGCGCGCGCGGGGCCTAATTACCAGCCACCCCCGCGCGCTGTACTCCCGCAATAAGGCCCCCCTGACCCCGGGCTCTGGGCCCGCTCCCTCCTGGCCAGCTCCGGACTCTGCTTGGTTTACAGATTGAGGATAACAGGAACTGCGAGGCCTGGGGACCCTGAAGAGAGTAATAGAGGCCAAGATTCGGGAAGCTAGGATCCAGGTCTTCGATGTGTAACCAATTTGATAGAGAAAGAAGTTCCCGCGTGGACCGTGAGAGTGTCTGTCACAAGGGATGTGTAACAGATGTAGCCCGCACAATCGCTAATTTTAAACACGTTCTCTAGAACCGGGACTTTATAATATTTAAGGCTGATTCCGAGACTGAGCAAGGCCCTTCTTCTCCAGGGGCCTCAGTTTCCTCATCTGTAAAACAGGAAGTTGGACTAGATACTTCAAGTTTTTCGCAGCTCTAACATTCTTCGTTCTAAAGCTCTGTTCTGACTCAAAGATCCTTTGTTCTATAATCTGAGTTAGAGAGGGCTCCGACATTCTGTGTTGTGAGCACGCAGTTCAACTCCGACGTTCTTTGTTCTATGTTCTAAGGTTCATTTCAGCTCTAATGTACTATAAGCTAAGGCCTCCGCCGGTTCTGACAACCTGTGTTCTAAGTATCCATCCAACTTGAACCTTTTGTCCATATTTTCACGTCCATTTCAATTTAGAATTCTATGTTCTAAAGTTCCTTGCATTTTGAGCCTCCACTATGATGTAGACTCGGCAATGTAGGATATATAATAAATGCTTTTCTCCCCAAACAGGGAATCCAATAAATGTTTGTGGGATTTAATACATTTTATGCCAAAAGGTGTGATATGTAATATATAGTATTACAATAGGGTGAGAAGTAATATGTAATTTCTATTAAAGGACTCAGAATGTGTAATAGATATTTTAAAATCTATAACATAATGCATAATGCAAAGGTTTAACATAGTCCATAATATATTACACAACTTAATATTTAAACAATTTAATATAAAGCCTATACACTGTGATATGAAATATGTAATGGAGAGTAAGAGTGCTATTACAAACTCTATCTGTATAATTATGATAGATTAATTAACTCTATGAATAATGGCATGAATATTAGTGAGTGGAGTTTCTAGTCCTTCGAGGAAGCAACGGGGAGCTGATTGAAGAAAAGACCTCCTCTCACAGCTCAGGTCAACTTCAGTTTTTCTTTGCCCTTTTTCTTACATTGCTTGGTGTGGAGAGGGATATGAGGTGTGCACATATGTGTGTATATGTGTGAGGTGATGCTGAGGGAGCTCAGAGGTTAGAGTAAGTCTAATCTTCCCCCCATCCCAGTCCTGCTGAGTCTCATTTGTTGGGAGGGGGGGACTAGGCTCTGATCCAAAGGGGCGTCTGGGTCCTTAGGACCCAAGTCAGGCCCCCGCCCCCCACCTAGGCCTAGAGACAGTGCAAGCTGCTAGCAATCATCGATCGGCTGCCGAGCAGAGCTGCGGCTATTGTCCCCAGCTCCCAGCGGGTCCCCTGGCCTAAGGTCCCCGAGAGCGGAGGAGGGAGGGATCTGGACTGCGGGGAACCCCCTCCCCAAAGAGGTGCCCATTAAATGGATATCGCCTGTAAAGAGATTGGGGGGTTACTAGGGCCAGATGTTGCCTCCAGCTGCTGACCGCGGGGCAAATCTCTCCTGGGAGCTATGGCAGTGGTGTGTGTGTGTGTGTGTGTGTGTGTGTGTGTGTGTGTGTGTGAGAGAGAGAGAGAGAGAGAGAGAGAGAGAGAGAGAGAGAGAGAGAGAGAGAGAGAGAGAGAGAGAATCAGCTATCTGAATTTAGATTCAGAGAGATTGAGAAAGAAAGGAAGATTAAAGAAAGGTGAACAAAGAGAAGGGATACTCAAATTCATAGATATTCAGAAAGAAAAAACGGAAGGAAAGGAGACAGATTTAAAGGAGAAAGACAGATATTGAAAGAGAAGATAGAGGTGGAGATAGAAAGGGGATGGGGGAGAGGGAGAACGAGGAGGCTCTGCGTGTGCCCGTGTGTGACCTGGTCAGGGGATGAATCTAGTATATGTGATCAGTGAGCTCGGCAGGGATACACTGTCCACACGTGTGCCTTGGCGGCGACTCCAGATGCAAGTGGGTGTCCCTAGTGGGTTCATGCCTAACGCTCCTGTCTTTGTGTGTCGATTCTCTGGGCACTTAGTGGTCTTGTCTCTCTGGCTCCCTCCCGGAACTGTCCTGTCCCCAGCCTCGTTCGTGGGTTCTCCTCTGACCTTTGCCGCTGGCCGCGGGGATCTGTGGCTAGGCAGCCCCCGGAAGCCCCAGAAGGCGCCGCTCTCGGCGGGCTGGGGGGTGGGGATTGATTGCTGGGGCCATTTGTATAGAAACGCTGGAGCCAAGGGATCGATGGAACAGAGTACGAGGGATGGGGATGGAGGCAGAATAGCAGCCGTGAGCCCTTCAGAGCCAGGCCCCGGAGAGTAGAGTGGATAGGCGCTAGGGAGAGGGAAGCCTTGAGGCTAAAACGCGGTACCGACAGACCTCTTCCACAAAGATCCTATAACATCCCAGAGCACGATTCTCCAGTCCAGAGTTTCCCAGGGCAGCCCCGCTTACCTCCCTCTGTCTCACGCCCCTACCCTGATACAATTCTCCCAAGCAGCTCTGGCCTACAGAGCCCCGGGGACACCTCTGTGAGGCTCTAGCTGAATCTCTCATCTCGAAGTCGAAAAGGAGAAGGGAGGAGAGAGCGGGGGCGGGTGGGTGATAGACAGATCCAGAGTGGGTAGTAGGCGGAAGGCGTTTTAGAGACAAGGGAGGGAGACTTTCCCATCCAGGCGTCCCGTAACCTACTCCACGTTGGGAGCGTGGGATTTGTGTATGAGGATGTCTATTCATCTCATCCCCTTTCCCTCGGCCGGACTCCGGGATTACGGAGCGCCTGTTTTGGTCACAGTCCCCGGCTCCCGGATCTATCAACCACAGTACTCCGCCGCCTCCGTTCCCCAGTCCCTTGACTTTCTCCCAATTTTCGGGTCCTGCCTCTCTTGACCACCTGTGAATCTCAGCATCTCCTGCTCAGTCTTCGATCCTAGCTCCCTGACTGTGCCTTAGGGTTCCCTTAATCCGACTCAGCCTTCCCTTCTGTCCCCAACTCTAGCCGAGTTGGGGCCCCTGTGAGCTCCCCCTCTCCGACCCAGCGCTAGCGAGGAGTTTTAGCTCTTGCCCAACCCTGTCCCTTCTTCTCCTTCCCCCAACCAGGTTCGGACCCTTATTTCTGGGATTCTCCGGGTTCCCTTTTCGCCCCGCCCTGCACCCGCCCCGGCCCCCTACCTGCGAGTCTGAGGGCCGACATCCTCTGGAACTCGGGCTCCTGCAGCCACTTCCACATCCTGCGGAAGGTCTCGCGGCCGGACTTGAGCTTACTCCAGGGCTTGGGGTTGCGCAGCAGGTCGGAGAGGGTGCCCTGCGAGCGGCACAGGATGCGCTGGGCGAAAATGGCCTGGGGGATGCTGTAGCGCTTCAGCTCTGCTGTGATTCTCTGCGCCACCTCTTTGGTGTTGATCTCTTCCACCTGGCCGGAGCTGCCCGCCTGCGAACCCGACGCGGCCGCCGCCGCTTGCCGCTCGCGCTCGGCCAACAGTCCCCCTCCGCCGCTGGCGCTGCCACCGGGACCCGCGTGGTGCCCGTGCGCTCCCAGCCCGTTGAGAGGCGCCATCAGACCCGCTCCGGGTGCCCCGAGGCCGCGGCCCAGCGGATCCTCAGCCCGGGCCAGCATGGCCGCGTGCGGCTCGAAGGCGGCCGCGGACAACATCTTTTCCCCGGCCAGGTGCGGCCCGGTGCCGTAGGTAGCCAGCGGGGGCGGCGGAGGCGGTGGCGGCGGCGGCGGCGGCTGCTGTCCGCCGTGCAGGGGGCCCAGCCCGTTGGCTAGGGGGCTCAGCGGTTGCCCCATAGCCGGCACGTCCTTGGCATAATGGCCGTAGAGATTGCCCACGGAGGCCAGCCCCCGGTCGTCGCGCATGAGGGTGAAACTGCCGCTGACGTTTGCGGGCAGACGCTGGTGGGGGTGGGCTCCGTGGGGCGGGGGACCCGCTGGGTGGTGCGGGTGCGGGTGGTGGTGTGGGTGCGGGGGTGGGTGCGGGTGGAACTTGTCGGAGACAGCCGAGATGGGCGGCAGATGCTGGAGCGGCGTGAGGGTAGTGTAAGAGCCGCTGAGGCTGAGGGCCGGGCCGGGTGAGTCGCAGGCCAGGCTCATGGCTGGGTGCAGCGGGGCGGCCAGCTCGGCCCGGTAGTCAGCAGCGCCGCTCTCCAGCAGCGAGGCCACGCCGGATACCATAGCCGGCCGGGCCGGTCCCCCCACCAGGCCTCGATGTGGGCCGGGCCGCGCGTGGGCTGGACTCAGCAGCTCCCCGGCCGCCTGCGGATGCGCCAGCCCGCCCAGGTTGTCCAAGCTCAGCTCCATGGCGGCCGGCCGGCCTCCCGCCGGCCCGCCGGCCCCCCGCCGCCGCCGCCTCTGGCCGCCCTCCGAAGGCGCGCCCGCCGCTACTCCATGGGGCCGGCTGGGCGCACTGGTAGGCGGCGGCGACGGCAGAGCGCGGCCCGCGGGGCCCCCGGGCAAAGCCCCCGGCCCCTGGCCACGATGCTCCGGCCTCCTGGCCCCCCCGGCCCCGGTCCGAGCCTCACAGCGCTGCTGGCTGCCCGCCCGCTCGCCTCCCCGGGGCTCAGGGATGCAGCTGCGAGCGAGCCCGCTCCGCCCCGGCCAGCGCCGAAAACGATGTGGCCGCCGACCGCCCGCCAGCCTTAGCCTCGCAGCCAGCGCCGCCTGACGTCAGCAGCTCCCAGCTCATCAGGGCCCTCGCTCGCCTGCCCCTTTCTCTCTCTCTCTCTCTCTCTCTCTCTCTCTCTCTCTCTCTCTCTCTCTCTCTCTCTCTCTCTCTCTCTCTCTCTCTCGTTTTGCTTGCTTCTGTGTTTCTATCAAGTCTCATGTATTTCTCTCCTTTCTCTTCTCTATCTCTACTCTGTCCCCCCCACCCATTCCCATTCTCTATGTATTTCTTTCTTACCCACACTCCTAGAACATCAAAAGCAAAACAAGAACGGGGAGAATTGTGGAGAAATCGACCTTCTAGGATTTGTAGGCGAGACTCTCGCTCCCATCTCCCCACACCCAAAATGGGCACGGAGCTCTGTGTGTGACCCCCACTCGAGAGAAATCGAGCTATCTGTTCACTGTAGGAATCCAGGGTCCCAAATCCCAACCGTTCAGTGAGGGGCATTCATGTGTGCGTATGCGTTTGAAAGGTGGGCTTGGGGGAGACAGATAGAGACAGAGTGTGCTCTGTGATTCAGAAACAAAGAGGATTAGAATGGATTTCACTCTTTCGTCTAGAGGGGCACCGATCTCTCTAGACACCTTTTCCCATAGACACAACCCGTTTTCACTAAGTGTTATACAGTGATCTTTGATATTTGTGCCCGAGCTGCTTCTAACTTGTAAAGAGATACACACACACACACACACACGGGTTTTTCCCTTCCAAGATGGGCGGAGGGCCCTTGTAGTCTTCTTTCCCGGGATTCAGAAGTGTGTGTGTGTGTGTGTGTGTGTGTGTGTGTGTGTGTGTGTGTATGTTCTGGCATCTGTATCCGTGCTGCCCCACGGATTGGTAAATGAAGAAAGGAGTTTGGAAGTCTAGGGTCTGATTGAGGTGCTGCAGCTTAACAACATCTGGAACATCCGAGGCTTCTGAAAACTTAGCTCTGCGACTGGGATTTAGTCTTTCTCTCCACTCCAGCCAAAGCTCTGAATGTGTAGACACGTTTGAGTCTGCACTCACATGTGGATGTGCATTTGTGAATATTTGTGTTTCTATATACATGTGTATGTATGATTTTGGGTGAAAATGGCTAGATGGATTATAAGTCATTGTATATTGTGTTTATATATAGGGGCATAAGTAGAGTTTTAAAGAGATCCCTTTTGAGCTCTTTAACCCTCCCAGCTATCCATAGGCTCATTTCCATATTCTGAAGTGGATTACAAAAGACGCAGAATCACACCCATTCCTAAAGACTTATGAAGAAATGTACCTGTTTCTAATGTTTACCCCACTGGTAAAAAGGAAGCTTCTTAAAATAGTTCTGGGAACTACTGGGCCAGGAAAGGATGCTTGTTTGAGAGTGCTGGTCTTGGTTCTTGTTTCTGACAGATCACTAAGAAGGTAAAATTAAGCATGGTATTCCATAGGTCTCTGTCTTCTCTTTGGTGAAATGAGGGGGATGACCTCAATGGTGTGTAAGTCCCCTTTGTGCTAGCCTTTGATGGTTTTAAGGATAAGCTTCCTCCTCTCCACTGTGCTAGGATAGATCTGAATAACTCTAGGTTTCAGTGCAAACTACAGAGAACTTGGATTTGAGCCATCTTCTGCATCCACCACTTACTAAGATGCCTAGCCAAACAAAGCTCTGAATGTGTGTGTGAAGGGGGGACTATTATATAAATAATTTACTCCCCATTCGCTTGAACAATCAAGCTAATTGATGTAAAAATGAATCATTTGACCCAAGTATCAACGTCTTAATTTCTTCACTTTACAAGAATTTGGAACCCATCCCCAGGCTGTTTACTGGCCAAATACAGTGTGTAGTCTAGGGCCTCTCATCTGATGGGTAGAAAGGAGGATAAAAAGAAAAGACTAATATCATGAATATAGACAGACAGGTAGCTGGACAGATAGGTAAGGTGACCTGAAGGCCAGAGGATAAAAAAAACAGTTGAAGAAATCCTTTCCCTTTTTTCTCAAATGTTCTTAAAATGATATGTTCAGGGAGACAATTTCACATAAGGCTTCCTCTTTTTCTTGGAATTTTCTTCTCTACCTGAAGAAGAGCAATGGGGGGCTGGACTGATTGTGGCTGGGGCTTTTTGAATTTTAAGTGGAAATCTGTAGGCCTGCAGAGTGATCCAAAAAGGTGGAAAGGTTGGAGGGAGAGATGGGACTCCTCCAGCTTTGGAATCTGGATTGGATTTTGCAAGGAGCTGGCAGCTAAAATGCTTGCTGCCAGATCCCTTTTATCAAGAAATTCTCCTCCCAGTTTCCAGCTCACTCTGCCCACAATTCAGAAGCCCAATGGACTCTATGTTGGAGTCTTACCAGCAAAAATAATAGCTTATGGATGTATGGCGAGGGGCTTAATGGAAAGGGAAAGGTCTATGAGGAAGGAAAGATACCCTAAGCATCTGCTGTGAACATGGGAAGAAGAAGTGATACTTAGACCTCAGAGCTAGAAGAGATCCTTAGAACATAAAATGTCAAAAGTAGAAGGAACCTTGGTATATGCCTGAGCTGAGAGAGTCCTTAATGATTATTTTAGTCTGTCATTTCACAAGTTTTAGAAGTGCCCTGATAAACAAAGGTCATAATATTTTTCAGAGACAGACCTCAGGATCAGAAACTTAGGTCTCTTGCCTCTGCACCATCCTATCTTGAAATGTGGGATTTTTGTGCAAAATGCTTTCTCAAAACTGCACAAGGAAATGGGTGTTTGAGGGACAGATATTAGTACAGCCATCTGTGTTCCACCATATTCAGAGTAACTATGCCCCAAGCTGGGCAAGATACAAAGTTCAGATGAGGGTTCCAGAGCTCATAGTTGTGGGGTGGGGAATAAGCCATCTACTACAAAGGCACTCATTAGAGACAAGATAATATAATGTTCTCAGTGACTCTCCTTAGTCTTTCTAGCTCTGTCTCGTACTACCTTCTGATCTTCTCTGGCATCATTGAATCATGGCATTTCAAAGAATCAATCCTAGCACACCTAGTCTTATGAGGTAGGCAGAGTGAAAACTATTATCTCCATTTTACAGGTGAGAAAACTTGACTTCAGAGAAGGGATGTGACTTACCCACAGCCAGCTATCAAGTCAATGAGTATTAAGCATCTAGCTAGTAGGTGAATAACAACCCCCCCAGTATGGAAACACAGGTCTTCAGGTTATATTTAGAACTCTCTATATCTTTTTGTCTATTTTAGAATCACAGGTCATTCAGACCCCTTTGAGACTGCACAGATCTCTTTGAAACCCCTTTCCCTTTTCTGCCTCTTTCTCTCCTAACCTATAACTTCTTTTGAACACAGTTCAGGTGCTACCTCCCACTGAAGACCACCACTGGTCCCCTCCAGCACTTATTGCTTTCTCCCTTCTAAAATGGCTCATGTTTAGAAGCAGCAAAATGGAATAGAGGAAGGCTGGAATGATAGAATGAAAAGGGCTCAAGATTTAGAGTTAGCCCTGGATTCAAATCCTGACTCTCCCTTTTACTGTCTGTGTGACTGTGGGCAAGCCATTATTTCTCTCTAGGTCATTTCTTCAAGGAGTTAGATTTCATGACCATCCCATTTCATACCAAGGTATGGTCCCTTCTACCTCGAAATCTACTATGGGGTGGACTTTGTATTTACTTATCTGCCCATATGTTCAATTCATTCCCCTCTCCCTCCCAATAATAAACTCTTTGAGGACAAACAGGAATTATTTTCCGATCTTTTGGCCTCCTGTACCCAGTGCCTAGCATAGTGCCTTGCACACAGCAGCTAAGTGACCAATGTTTGAGTTGAATGGGATTCTCACTTGGAGATTCTCAAGTTTTGAGCTGCTTGAATCTCCTAAGGTTAGAAAGCCCAGTCCCTGCTGACACCTCAACCTTTTCATTGTTAGACAACGGCCCTTAGGAAACTCTGGACCCTTCAGAGCTGAAATTTGCTGCCTTGGTATCCTCACGACCACCTCACCCACTGCCCCTTCCCCAGTCACGGGGAGCTTCCTTCTAGAGAGAATGATAAAGTTACTGGGAAGCTGTGATGGGGCCGAGGGAAGGGGCCTTTACCTCCTCTTCCCTCCCATGCCAGGAGCCGACGAGCAGCCTGTTAGTAATTAGTAAAATATAATGGAGAAGAGGGAGCGAGCGTGCCGGCTCTGCTACACCCAGCGCCCCCGTGGATCGATGGCACGTCATTAGGCAAATTGCGGAACCCGAGTGGGGGAGGAAGCAGTGGGGGCTTCTCTGATTGAGGCCAAAGGGGACAAGAGCCCCCCCCCTTCACAATGGCCTCGGCCCCCTAGTTCAGAAATCTTGCAATTCCTCTTTATTCAGAGCAGGGAACCCACCAGACGCTCTCCGGTTCCCGGAGGTCCAAACTCTTCCCCTATTACCCTCGAAGCTGAGCCCAGTTCAGCCATTCTTAGAGACAAGAGCAATTTCGAATCTCGGGCTCCCAGCAGATCCTGGGAGATCTGGGCCCGGCGGGTACCATCTCTGGGCCGGGGCCCAGGTCACTTTCCCGAGTGTCCATTCGTTCGAAGGCTGGGTAGAGTTTAGCGTCTTTCGATAAAGAAAAATTGGGCCGAACCCAAACACTTCATGCTGGATGTAATAAGGCAGCTTCTAAAGACCTCTCCATAGAATGTCCCCAAACGGTGAGTGTCCCTCCAGTCTCAAGAGTCATAAATTTCCTAACTCCAGAGAGCTTGATTCACGTTCTTCTCCCCCCCCCCCCAACTCCCCTTCTGATCAATATTATTTCTTTATCTTCTCTAGGGCAAAGGCTGCAGTCTCCTGCGGTAGCAGAGCTGCCCTTTTCTTCTGTTATTTTGGGAGAGGAGATTGGGTCTCCCAAAGTTTCTGATTTAAAGACCTGTGCCCTCCCTACCTCTTTCTCCAACATTCTCCCTTCTTCCGACCCGGAGATCCGGGGCCGGCCTCAGATCCCGGCTCCCTCGCTCCGCCGCCAAGCTTGGTTTATTGGATTGCTCTCATGTAAATGGAATTAAGCGACCACCCGTCCCCCTCCCCCCGCCGACTTTAATTACAGTTGGATTTTAATAAATTGTGGCAATTTAAAAAACACAGCAGACCCAACCTCACCGTGGTTCCAAACGAAACCGGATCCTTCCCGTTTCTCCAGAGCATGGAAACATACGAAAACGAAAGAATAGGGAATTTAACCAGCCGAGCTCAAGCATTTGGGAAGGGAGGGGAAAAAAAGCTGGCTCTGGGCTCGTTCCCTTTCTTATTGTAAATTAAAAAAAAAATCTACCCCAATACATATATGAACACAATATAAACATGAACGATAAAGACTTTATTTAGATAATTTTGTTTATAGACTTTTCGACGTTCTTATGCCCGGAGATGCTGGCGTTTATTTTGGATATTTGGATATTCTAATGTTTTCAAATCCAGACATTCTGATGGCCGAAAGTTCGAACGTTCCGAGACCCCGATGTTCTGAGGGTCGGAAGTTCAGAATTTCGAAGGTTCTGAAGCTCGGTCGAAAGTTCGCAAGTTCAAACGTTCGGACCTGCAGCAGAACAGGCTATCTAGTGTTAGAACCTGCTACGGCTTCTACGTTGGGATGCTTCGACGTCCAGGCCTCCGGGCCCCAGCCGGCCGACTCTCCATTTTGGCAAATCTGGGGGGAGAGTGGGCGGCGAGCCCCGCCGCAACGGGAGCCGGGAGCCGGCCACAATTAGTTCGAATGTAGTTGTTCATTTTCTTTGCTGTTTCTCAGTTCGACAGCTGCACCCTATTGATTCTCCTCTTCCTCTCGGTCTTTTTTTCCACCCCCTTAGCTTCCCCTCTCTCTATTTAATCCTCATCTCTCTCTATTCTCCGAAGCCGAGCCGTCATCTCGGCAAACAACTGAGTTGTTTGCGCGAGCCGGGTGAGGCTGGGTGGAGGGAGGGAGGCTTCCTGGGTCCTGCTCCCAGCCATTCACCCGTAGGCGGGCTAGGGGACACCGACAGAAAGGTGGAGAATAGGTGGGTTAAGAGTATATGAGGGCGTCAGGTGGGGAGAAACGCTGGGATGAGGGGTACGTGTGTCTAGGTGGAGATGGGGGTCGATTCTCTTTAAGGAATCGGTGGTGGTGGCCAGGGTCTCGGAAGGAATGGAACTTTGCTACTTGAGTGAGAAGCTTTGTATCAGCCCGTTTCCCCGATCCCCATGTTCCTGGATCTCCCCGCCAGCCCCCAAGCTGGGTCGTAGGAGATGTAGGTAAAAGGGGACAGGAATCGGTAAGGGGCCTTACGGCCTCCTGGCTGCAATTTCGAGAGGGACCATCAGTATCTTTTTCTCTATCTACCGCCCTCACCCCACCCCCCAAAACACAGCACCCGGTTAGCCACGGATCCTTAACCTAGCCGGGCTCCGAGGCCTGCTTTCAGCCGCAGTTCCTCGTCCGAGTTCTTCCAGACATTGACAAAACCAACTCTGCAGTGCATCTTGACTATCGATTTTCCGGGCCCGAGGGGGGCCTACAACCGGGCTCAGAGGGGACAGTCACCTTTAAGGAGGGAGTTGGGCAATCAATGGCCCAGGCGGGGGCGGAGGGGAACTGATAAACCAGGGCTCGGTTGCCGCCATGCCTCTCCCAACTCCAGTGTCGCCTACCCCAGCTGCTTCTCACTCAGGGGCCCTTCTGAAGCGTCAGCTTCTCTTCCTCACCTCCCCGCCCCCAATTCTCAGCCTCCAGGCTTCGGAGGACTGGGGTCCGGGCAGAGCTGGGACCTGGGGCTCTGACCTCCCAATCAGCAGCCACGTCGCTGCTGCCTTTCCCAGCTGCCAGACCGCTCCCTCCCGGTGCCCTCCTGCTTTATTTACCCGGAGTGGAAAACGGCCTTTACGAGATCGCCTTCATTTCACTCTATTCTGTATCATATCTATTCACAACTCCTTTCCAAAGCACAGCATATCCGGACGAAATGGAGTCGGGAGCGGAGAAGGCTTGGCGGAAGGAGAGGAGGAGGCGATTGCAAGTTTCTTTCTAATCCTTTACTCCCTCCACTCAGCCAGCCCTGAGGTAGGGCTGGCTGAGGTAGGCGCAGGGAATATGAGTAGCCAGTTCCTTTTCCTCCGCAGAGCCTAAAAGGGACCAGGGACTTCTAGGGTGTCCCGCACCCCGAGGGCCCCAAGAAAGCTTGTCTAGGCGAGTGCTAAGAAAGGCGGGGAAGTCTTACTGCCATTCTCCCTCACCCCGGTCTTCAGCGTGACCCTTCCCTTGCTGCTCCAGGTACTCCTTGGGCCCTACGTGGTAGAAGAGATCGGAAGAAATTGTTGCCACCCGCCTAGGGGTGGGACTCCAAGCAAAAACAATCGCAGAATCTCAGAATCACAGCCTTAGATTCTTGGAGCCCTTTAGAGCCTAGAATTTTAGAAACATGCTGTTAGAATTATAGATTCTTAGAACGTAGGCTGAAATGATGGAGCTGGAAGGAGCCTTAAGCATCCTTTAGAGTCCCATCTCTTTTATGAGACACATGCAGAAAATGAGTGGAAGGGGCTTGTCCAAAACTACAGAGAAAAAAACATGGTAAATTAACAAGACCAGGCAAACCAAAAGGTAAACCATTTCTTCCCCTGCCTAAAGAGTAGGTAGGATTCTGGCAGAGTGGGCCTGCCCCACTCAGGAAGCCACTAGTGAGCAAATAAATATGAAGCCCCCAAAAGAGGGAAAGTGGACCATGATAAAGAAAGTATAGAGAACCCCACTTCATAGTGTAAGGGGGTTCTCTTTCTTCCAACCCGGCCCTGTGGAATGTAGTGGAGGGAGAAGCTGATATTGAATGTAGATTGAGATTGGGGGGATTCTGAGGCTTTCCAGAATCATTATGCTCCCACTTTGATCTCCTCTGCAGTCCTCCAGAGTTAATTATCTCTGATCGTTCTACTCCCTATTTCCCTCCATCCCCTCCATCCAAACCCCAGTTTTTTCTAACTTTTCAGAGAACCAGAGAACCTGAGAAATCTAAGAAATCCAAGGGCTCTTGGAGATCTTGTACAAGCTCCTTGTTTGCAAATGAGGAAACTGAGGCAGAGAGCATAGAAGGGATCAGCACAGTTCTCCCTCACTTTAACCTCCTTCTGAAGGAGAGAAGGCAGAGGAGAGAAGAGACAGTTAGCAGAAGGCCTGGGTTCCAGTACTGGTTTTTCCACTTAGCAAGCTTATCTCCTCTCCATGACTTCATTTTCTCCTGCTTTTGAGCAGTTTTCTTCTCCTCCAGCCTAGAGGAAGAGCAGGAGCCAAGGTGGTAGTTGCCTGTGGGGGGAATATATGTGGGAGAAAACTTGATTTCGGTCACCTGGGGTTGGGGAGGGAGATTGTGGATTGTTCCTAGCCATTCCTCCTCATTGTTGATCTGCTGACCTTGGGAAGGAACTTAGGGTCAGAAAACCAGGACCTTGTTAATCATTAATGAACCTAGGCCGGAAGAAGTAGAATGTTGTGTGTGTGTGTGTGTGTGTGTGTGTGTGTGTGTGTTTGGGAAGAGATTTGCTGGGAAAAGTATTTGGGCTTTGCCATTATAAGGTGGAGCTTACTGATGTAAGCCTAGAAGCAGACCAGTTGCAAGAACTGGTCCTCCACATGCTATCCTCCCCCCTTTCACTCATCTCTCTCCCACCTGTACCCTTTCACCTTTCAGGTTTTCTAAATGCATTCTAAGGCTCACAGCTCTTCTTAGGTCAACCCCTCCTTTGGCCTCACTCTCCTGAAGGAGCTATATTGGCTTTTACCTTCCAGGTATAGCTCACTCCAGAGAAAACAGGGCAGATCAAAGAGAGCTGGTCAATTCACTTTTCAAACTAATTCCACCACCCCTTTTACATAGCTAGCAATCCTACTTCAACTAAGTAGGACTTCACTTAGGTATATGTTTCAGAAGTATATCTAGGGAGATAATGAGGTCTCTGAATAACATGAGCCCTCACTTCTCATTAGAGAGGAAGGCAGTAGCTTGTAGTATAAAAAGCATTAGATTTAGATTTTGGAAATCAGGGTTCTGATCTCAGATCTGACACTGTCTGGCTGTCACTTTCTACCTCTGTGACTCAGTTTCCTGTCTGTAAAATGAGGGGGTTAGACTAGATGATCTCTTCAGATTTCATCCTGAATTTTCAAGGGACAGTTTAGGAGGATCCTGATGAGAAAGGTCATGAAAGCCAAGGCTAAGGCCCAGCTAGAGGATGGGATTGAATTGAGATACTAGATTTGAGAATCATCTGGCCCACTACTTGCCATAGGATTTGATTGTTATCCTGCCTCTGCAGGACCTTACTCTTGGCTGAGATGGTTTTCATAGATCTTCAGGACACTGACATTTTAAGAGTCTTCCATTCCAGATCTATTATTAACAGTTATAAGAGTTTAAAAGTTGCCAAGGGGAAATAGATATCATTTCCCTGAAATCCTAAGTTAACTTACTGGCTTTCTTTTTTCCTCCCTTTTCCTTTTCCTGCTTCTCTATCTTTTTCTCCTCTTTAGTCTTTTTTTTTTCCTATTTACTTTTTTATGAATTTGGATGGAAGAACTGTGAGAAGGAGGATTTGTGAACATAACTGGCAATATTTGCTAACTCAATGAAAGAAAAAGGGACGAAAGGGGGAGACACTTCCTCCTGAGCTTATTCTAATGTGAGTGGTGCCTTGTCCAAAATCATCATCCATCTGCCTCAATTTCTTCATCTATAAAATGAGGGGGGGGGTTGTTCTAGGTGGTCTTCAAGGTCTCTCCCAGCTCTAAATCTATAAAATCCCATAGTCTCCACCACTCTTGGCTTGAGTTGAACATACCCACCCCAATCTAATTGCAGGAAAGAATGATGATAGAGAGTAGAACATTAAAGAATGACAGAAATAATGTCAAGGCCATGGCAGCTAGCAGGCCTGAGAAGCATCTCATGTTTGTCTAATTCTTCTCTACTCATATGACAGAAATGACATAAGAAGCAATTATTACTGAAGAAGAGATCCTAGAAGACAAAAGGAAAGAGAGAAGATGAGAACGATTAGAATGTCAGAAGTATCCTTAGAACAAGGAATGTCAGAATTGAAAGGAACTAATATAGACTTCAGAACATAGAATGTCAGAACTGAGTTGACCTTAGAACATAGAATTTCAGTGCTTAAAGGGACCTTCAAATATAGATTCCAGAGCTAAAAGTAGACCTTAGAACACACATTTTTGAGCTGGGAGGAGCCTTAGAACAAAGAATGTCAGAGCTGAGACAGATGCTAAACAAAGAACAGATAGTAGAGTTAGAAGAGACCTCATAACATAGGATGTTATAAAATAGGAAGGATGTTGGATCCAGTTCCTTCATTTAAGTCTTGGATAAGTGTCCTCTACTCAATTAGGTAATCTGGGGCTTACTGGCACAATGTTGGGACAGAACAGGGTTGCCAAGAAAACGTATTTGCCATGGTCCTATGGTCTGTGGGCAAATGAGAAATGAACATGAGTGAGAAATCCAAGATATTCTGCATAAATGGAATTCCCAAAAGAGTATTTACATATCTTTGTTTTCTTATCCTGCCAACTGGGTTGGTCTGCTCTCCTACCCAAGAGAAGTAAGCCATGGGGTCAAAAAAAGATGTTTCCAAGAGCTTTTACATCTAGGTGAAAGGATTTAGGATTCTTTTTCTACCATCTAGGTTTAGCAGTCTCTTTATCCTCCCTTTAGCCCAGCCTCTAAAAAAGCCTCTGGCCCTGAATAAAGGAAGTAGAGGTCTAGGAAGGAAGCTATGTGGTTGAAGGAATATTTAGTCAGGAGACCTAGGATCAGATCCTGGCTCTGCTATTTACTGGTGGTGTAACCTCAGCCATGCCCCTTTCTTTCTCCAAGAATCAGTTTCCTGAGCTATGAAAATGATAAGGCTGAAATGATGAGCTCTAAGAATTCATTTAGTCCTAAATTGTATCAACATGAGGAAGGCGGGTGGCAATAGGTCAGATAGGTGATAGTTTATAGGGGACAGTCTTTTGGGGGTTTTTTGGAAGGGAAAAGGGGTGAGTCTATAAGATTTGTCTCCTGGCTTTTGCTTTTCTGATAAGAAGAAATGGGGCATATAACAAGAGCTAAATAAAATTTTGTTGCCTCATTGAAAGAGAACAGAAAGAGACTGATAGAGGCAGTTTGAAGGCTACAGAGAGAAGAACTAAAAGAGATTCAGGGAGATTCTAGCTCTGCTGGTTACTCTCACTGAGAGCCAGGGTAATGAATGGATGGACAAAAAAGTATTTAAGTGCTTGCTTTTTGCCAGGTGTTGGGCCTGGGAATATAAACACAAAAAACAAGATCATCTCTGACCTCAAGTAGCTTATATTTCTAATGGGGGAGAAAACACATATAATTTACTGTTGCTAGTCTAGGAAGTAGCCTTCCTCAGAGGCTCAATTTCTTCATCTGAAAAATGAGGGTGATGAAATAAATTATTTCTAAGATTACTTTGCATTCTGAATCCTTTGACTGGAGACAAAGAAAGAAAGAAGCAGAGAGGGATAGAGGAAAAGAAAGACTGAGAGCAAGGGAGTGACAGACAAGAGACAGAAAGAAATGGAAGGGTAGTGAGAGAAATAGATTGAGACAAAGAAAGACAAAAGAGCTGGAGAAAGCCAGAAAGATAGTGGGAAGACAGAATAGGGAGAGTCCAGGAAGCCCTCAAACTCAAGAGAACAGGAAGTCCCCGTATCCCTGGACTGAGTAAGTGAGAGCCTGAGTCACAGCTCCAAGGATTGATTGGAAATTGATTCTGCTAGGAGGGGGGTCAGGAGCAAGAGAGGGTTGGTTGTCAGGGAGAAGGGGGTGGGGAGGGATTGTTGCTGAGGAAGTTGAGGGACAGCCTGAGTAAGGAGGAATCAAAACTGTCCAGAAAATAGGTTCAGAAGGAATGGCTTGGTGGTGAGTGGTATTTTTTTTTTTTGAGGGGTGGGGGTAGAGGGAAGGAAGGCACTCTGATTGGATGATGATGTACCATTTTTTTTCATGGATGCTCTAAGTATGTATTTGTGTTCTTAAGGAGTACTGATGCCAGTTTAAGTTGTTGGTTCTTGTACTTGTTCTTCCTCATGCACAAGACATACATCCACTTTCCAATCTTCCATCCTTTACTCTGATATACCCTTTCATCTCACAGGCTGCCATCTTTGAACCCAACCTTTTCTTTTGTCTTCTCTGTGGCTGCACTGGGTGGATCTGTGTATAAGAAGGAGAAAGATTCTTGAATCCCAATCTCTGAGCTATGTAGGATGGCCAGTTCTAATGAATTTATTACAATCATTTGGGAAATATTAATATTTATAATCATCATAATTTGAAATAATTATAGCTCAGAACCTTTAGAATTTCAGATCTTTAATTCTGGAACTTTTTGAATTTGGAAGCATCAGGATCTGAATAAAATTTGGGATCATTAAAATCTCTAGCTTTTAAAATATCAGAAAATCCCTAAACTGAGCTCTGACTCTAATTCCAGACTGAAATTTGATTCCATCCTCTTACTGAGACCTGACTCTGAGTATCTTACAATATTACAGGGCATTGTGGAAAGAAATCCAAAGGAGAGTAAGTTTGGGGAAAGAAGGCAAAGTTATAGATCAGAGAGGGAATGGCACCTCTGAGAAGGCACTTCTGAGCCTCAGTTAACAAATTCCCACTTGGAATTCCAAATCAGTTCATTATTTGGTCATGGAAGTGGACTTCGCTTTCAAGGAAATTGCCCTTCAGAAGTCTGCAATATTGAGGGGAACACAGGGGGACTCTCCTGACGATCCCCACACCCTTACTTAACAAACATACAAACATGAGTCTTTGGTCACAAGAGACTGGATGGTTCATGTACAGCCAGTATCTATTGCTGGAGATCTAGTTAAGAATCTATGTCTTCTTAAGGGAGAGTCTTCTTAATCTTCCTTTTAACAGTTTTTCCTCCAAAGACATTTACCATCTTCCTCTCTTCTAGGGCTATGAGGTTGACCATGACTTGGAGCCTTTATAATGATTCTATTTGGTTGTTTTTTAATTTTCATAGTACACTGTTGGTACTGGACATTTTCTGGGGACTTGGATCCAGATGGCTCCTAGTACAGTCCTAATAATCTTGTCAGACTCTGGGGAGATGGGATTGCACAGCAACCCATTTCATCCTACTATATATTTGGAGAAGGATCCCGGAGTGAAGGAAGCAAATTTCTCCACTTGGCTGGGGCTAGCCTGCCCTGGGTGAGGTTTTCCTGGTTGGATTTCATTCAGGATTCGGGAGCACCACACTTTCTGGCCACAGCATTTTCTGCTCAGCCCACAGATCAATGCATGCATGTAAAGCATGTTTGTAAATGATTATTTATGATTATTATCCACTCCTCAGACCTGTCTCCAAGTTTAGAACTAGAAATAGGGATGTATGAATGCCAGTGATACACCTGATTCCTGCTATGTATATTTGTGCAGGTGTTTTTGTAAGCATAAATCTTTCCATAAATGTTTGTGTGGGCTCTCCTGAGTGTGCATGTTTGCAGATTATTTCAAAGAACCTTCCCATCTCTGATATTCTATGTTCTAAGGATCCTTCCAGCTCTGACATTCCCTTCTCTAAAGATGCTCCCAGCTCTGATATCCTCCCAACTTTGATATTAGGGTTCCAAGAGCCCTCCCAGCTCTGACATTTTATGTTCCAAAGATTTTCTCATCTTAGACATTCTATGTTCTTATATTCGATGGAACTCCTAGTTCTGGCACATTCTATGTTTTATTGTTTCTTTTATCACTCACATTATAAAGAGGCAAGGAGCCAAGATGCATGATTCTGATCTTGGAGACAGGAAGACTCAAATCCAATTTCACATATTTATAGTTGTATAATTCTGGACAAGTAACTTAATTTCTCTCAAATTAAGTTGAGAAGTACTTATTAATCACCTACAATATTCCAGGTGCTGGGCTAAATACAAAGGATACCCCAAAATAGCCTTTTTGCCCTCGAGAAGCTTACAGTCTAATGAATGAAATAGTATACAAACAACTATATTCAAACAAGTGGTATACAGGATAATTTGAAGATAATTTCAGGGGGACGGCACTAGCATTAACACGGGTCCTGGGGATAGCTTCTTGCAGAAGGTGGGATTGTAGGTGAGATTTGAATGAAATCAGGAAGCTGAAGAGGCCAGGAAGTAGAGATGAAGAGGGAGAGAATTCCAGGCATATGAACAGGAGTAAAATACCCAGCATTGGGAGATAGAGCATTTTGTTTGAGGAACAGCGAGGAGACCAATGTCCCTAAAATAAACATAATAATGGCACTTGCCTAATAGAGTTGGTGTGACGTTCAAATGAAATAAAGTATATAAAGTGATCTGTAAATGCTAAAATGCTAAAATTAGCCCAAGTTTCCCCATCATCATTTTCTTCTTCATCACCATCATCATCAATACCACCATTATCATCATTTTCTAAAATCCCTTTCAGTTTTACCATTCTGTGCTTTCAGATTTCTTTCAGCTCCTGCATGTTACATTCTGGATTTCAATATTAGGATTTTTTCAATTCTATTTTGTGTTCAATGTTCTAAGACCATTTCAAGTTCTATCATTCTATATTCTGAGGCCCCTTCCAGTTGATATTCCATGATATGAACCATAGACTATCTTTGCATTATTAGAACTGCAACTGATTATTTCAGAGCCTTTAAATGTATATTGTGTAGGATGGTTTAATGGGAAGGACACTAGCCTGGGAATCAGAAGATTTAGGCCCTAGTCTTTACTCTGAATCTCCTATCCTCACCTCAGTTTCCCCATTTATAAAATTAAAGAGTTGCGTTGGAACATATCTTAGTCCTTTTCCAGTTTGAAAATTCGCCAATTCTCTGGTCGACCACAGGCAATAAAGGACTAAACCTCCCATGCTGCATTGCTCCCCTCCTAGGCCCCCATCCCAGGCCCCTTCAAACACTTGGGCGTTTTTCATCCCGATCACTCCTATCGATGCGGGGGAAGAAGCAAAATTAAAAATAACTTTAAAACGTATCGATGCCTAGAGCCGCCAACAGCACCATGCCTTCATCCCTGCCAGGATTAATAAAATCGTTCGGGGCTCCAGCAAGAAGTGTGAGCATAAAGGCTTCTTGTGTGGTGGGAGGGGAGGGGGTGCAGAGCTGCCGCCACCACATTAACCCACTCAGTTATTATAAAAACAAAAGCCGCTGTTTGGCTGCAAATGGATTTGCTGCTAATGTGCGGAAGGGGGATGTTGGGGAGTGAGGGGGGGAGAGAAGGAGCAAACCTATTAGGATGGAGTATTACTAGGGAGGGGGTAGAGGGAGGGAGAAGGCACCGGCAGTAGAGAATACACACATTTACAAAAAACATCACAAAAGAAGAGAGGAGGAAAAGACACATTAAGCCCATTATCAATATTTTGCCTGGAAAAAATGGAGAAAGCATTTTCTTGTCTGAAAAATTAATAACCTGGCTCTGGTTGAAATGGGTTAGTTTTGGGACTCTGCACTTGGCTCCTTACCACTCAAGCCCTCTTCTCCCTCCCCTCACTTTCCCCCAATCATCATAGCTTATTCCAGGTTGCCGATCAGAGGAAATGGAGGGGGGTAGCCACAAGACCAGCCACAGATCCTTGATGGGGCTCTTTGATGTCTGTGCAGAGCAGACATCCCTTGGACTGGGACTAGGGCTTGGGGAGGCCTTCCACCATCTCTATTGGGCTGATCTTCCTTCCAATTATTGGGAAGAGATGGGGAGCAAAAGATACAACTGATAAATATAGAAATGGCCCATAGCCATGATTCAGAGGTTGGCCACGAAACTGGTAAGGACCAAGGTGTAGAAATAAGGAAATAATCTCCTTCCACTAATTTTTCCACATATAAAAATGAAGGGATTGACTATTTCTCAGGTTTCTTCCAGTTCCAACATTCTTTGTTCTAAAATCTCTTCTATTTCCAGCACTTATTGTTCTGTGTCCTAAGTCCTCCCAGCTCTGACATTTTATATTCTAAGGTACCTTCCAACTCTGACATTCTATATTCTAATGGCTTTTCCAATCCTGATAATCCACACTCTAAAGACCCTTCCGGTTCTAATATTCTATGTTCTAGGGTCCTCCCAGATCTAACACTTTCATCTCTCATATTCTTGTGCCAGCCAAGTTTTTCCCAAACTTGTAGCACAATTTCTACTCAGTGCAGCTGCAATGACAGTGAGCTGGTATCATACACTATGCCTGATTTTTTTCCTTGACAGTGGGAGGAGAGTAAAAGGAGGAAAAGAGGAAGGAGCAAAGTCCTGTACCCAGGCCTACTGACATCCCCCTTGCAGACATCTAGGTGATGGGCTCACCCAAACTGAACAAGGGCTGAAGAGGTAGGAGCCCTGAACTGCTTCTCTGGCCCCAGGGTTGTTACAGCTTCTCACATCTTTCTGAGTCTGGACTCCTCAAGGATGCTAGGAACATGAGGGGAAATTACAGTAAAGGCTTGGAGACCAAGTGGAGAGTAATCTATTCTCAGCCTAGGAAAAAGGTGATGAACAAGGGAAGGAAGAAGTACCAAACAATACCTGGGGTTCCTTCCTTTAGGTAGTCTGATGGGATATAATAAAAGATAGTGGTGGTTTTTTCCTAAGTTCTGAGATCTTTACCACCTCTGTCATTTTATGTTCCAAGGTCACTTCCAGATCTAATACTTTATGCTCTATTTTCCTTTCTTTTTAAAAAATAGCCTTTTATTTTCAAAATATATGCAAAGATAATTTTCAACATACATCCCTGCAAAACTTTGTGTTCCAAATCTGCCTCCCTCCCTTCCCCACCCCTCTCCACTAGACAGCAAGTAATCCAATATATGTCAAAAATGTGCAATTTTTCTACACATTTCCACATTTATCATGCTGCACAAGAAAAATCAGATCAAAAAGGAAAAAAAAAGCAAACAACAAAAAAGGCAAAAAAAGTACTATATATATTCAGTCCCCAGAGTTCTCTTTATGGATGTAGATGGCTCTCTCCATCACAAGTCTACTAGAATTGGCCTGGATCATCTCATTGTTGAAAAGAACCACATCCATCAGAGTTAATTATCAGGTAATCTTGTTGTTTATACTCTGCTTTTCCCTTCTTTTTTTGAAAAAAAAATCAAAACAATTGCTAGGATGATTTTCAACATCCACCCTTGCAAAACCTTGTGTTCCAAATTTTTTCCTTCCCTTCCCCTCACCCCCCCGCCACCTTGTTGGCAAGTAATGTAATACATTCATATTTCCACAAATATCATACTGCAACAATAAAAATCAAATCAAAAAGGAAAAAAATGAGAAAGAAAATAAAATGTAAACAAACAGCAACAAAAAGAGTGAAATGCTTTGTTGTGATCCATACTCAGTTACCACAGTTCTCTCTCTGGGTGTAGATGGCTTTCTTCATCACAAGATCATTAGAACTGGCCTGAATTATCTCATTGTTGAAGAGAGCCACTTCTATCAGAACTGATCATCACATAATCTTGCTGTTGCCATATATAATGATCTCCTGGTTCTGCTCATTTCACTCAGCATCAGTTCCTGTAAGTCTCTCCAGGACTCTCTGAAATTGTCCTGCTGATCATTTCTTATAGACAATAATATTCCATAACATTCATATCCAATAACTTATTTAAATATTCTCCAATTGATGGCCATCCATTCAGTTTCCAGTTTCTTACCACTACAAAAAGGGCTGCCACCAACATTTTTGCACATGTGGATCCATTTCCCTCCTTTATGATTTATTTGGGATACAAGCCCAGTAGAAATACTGCTGGATCAAAAGGTATGCATAGTTTGATAACCTTTTTGACATAGTTCCAAATTTATGCTCTATTTTCTAATGTTTCTAAGCTCTGGTATTCTGTTTTGGGTTGTAAAGTGATCAATATTTTCTGTGTTTTTTTTTAGTGTTCTGTGATTTTAAAAATTCTATGAATCTTATAATCTTTGATGAAATTCTAAAGTATGTTAGTTTTCAAAGCACTTTCCCCATGAGTATCTTGTGAAATAGACTATATTGTGAAATAGAAACTGTGAAGGGTATGCACAGTTTCATAGCCCTTTGGACATAGTTCCAAATTGTTCTCCAGAGTAGTTGGATCACTTCACAACTACCAACAATGCACTAGTGTCTCAGTTTTCCCACATAATCAGTTTGGTAAAATGAGGAGTAATGGACACAAGTCAAGAAAAGGAAGATTCCACCAAAGTAGAATGGTTTAACTTAGATCAGAAGACCTATTTTGTCTGGAAATTTTCTTCACAATAGATTGTGAAATGTATTTATTACAATTCTCATTTAATAAATGATCTTATTGAGCCTGAAAGAGAGAAATGATTTATCCAAAGTCACACAGCTTAACAAGTATTAGAGTTGAACTTCAGAATTGGGTCTTTTGATATAAGATCAATTCTTCTCCCTTCCCCTCTCATGTCTCTGATTCTTTAATTCTTAGATGCTCTGATTGTAAGAATCTTAGATGATGTCATCATTCTTTGATTCTGTGAAATAGTGCTTCCCATGAGTACCATTCTGGAGCTCTATCCTCAGGTATCAAAGTTGTATGATCCAAGCAAATAAAGTAAAAAAAAAAACAAACACCAATATAATCTCCCTATCCCTAAATAAAGATGTAGATCTTAATTAAAAGTTCTCTTGAGTAAAAGAACCCTCATTTCCTCCTATTGCCTTACACATACACTTCCAGGAAGTCTTTTCTGATCACTCTAATCCTTCCTCTGATGCTCTGCTAGTTTTTTCCTATCTTTTTTTCTTTTAATTTATATCTTTTATCTTTTTAATTATTTTTTTCCTCAATAGTTTATTTTTACAAAAACATATAAAGTTAGCTTTCAACATTGATTTTTTTTAAGACTTCATTTCAATTTTTTTCTCCCTCAATCCCTTACCTCCCCCACCCCAAGAAGGCAAGCAAACTGATATGTTAAAAATGTACAGTCATTTTTTTTGCTGAGGCAATTGGGGTTAAGTGACTTGCCTAGGATCACACAGCTAGGAAGTGTTAAGTGTCTGAGACCAGAATTGAACTCATGTCCTCCTGATTTCAGGACTGGTACTCTATCCACTGTGCTACCTAGCTGTCCTGTACAATCCTTTTAATCATATTTCTTTGTTGGTCATGTTGTGCAAGAAAAATTAAACCAAAAGAGAAAAATCCATCAAAAAGAAAAAGGCAAACAAACAAGCAAACAAAAAGTGTAAATACTATGTTTTGATCCTTATTCAGTATAGATATTTTCTTTCTAAATGAAGATGGCATTTCTAAGTCTATTGGAATTGTTTTGAATCACTATATTGCTGAGAAGAGCCAAGTTCATCACAGTTGATCATCACATAATCTTGTTACTGTGCATGATGTCCTCTTGGTTCTGCTCTCTTTATTCAGCATCAGTTCATGTAAGTCTTTCCAGGCTTTTCTGAAATCAGACTACTCATCATTTCTTATAGAACAATAACATTTCATTACTTTCATATACCATAACTTATTCAGCCATTCCCCACCTGATGGCTATCCACTCAATTTTCAATTCCTTGCCATTATAAAGAAGAACTGCTACAAACATTTTTACACATGTAGATCATTTTTCATTCTTTTGTGATCTCTTTGGGATACAGATCCAGTAGTGAAACTGTGGGATTGAAGGGTATGCACAGTTTCATAGCCCTTTGGACATAGTTCCAAATTGTTCTCCAGAGTAGTTGGATCACTTCACAACTACCATCAATGCACTAGTGTCTCAGTTTTCCCACATAATCAGTTGGTAAAATGAGGAGTAATGGACACAAGTCAAGAAAAGGAAGATTCCACCAAAGTAGAATGGTTTAACTTAGATCAGAAGACCTATTTTGTCTGGAAATTTTCTTGGAAAGCCCTTTCCAGATATCTAAAACAACCCTTGCAGTTTATAGATGAGGAACCTTCAAGTCAAAGACAGGAAGGGATTTCCACAAAATAACCTCACATCACTAAGGTAAGTCATAGAGTTGTGATTTTGTACCCAGATCCCCTGCTGGTGATTCACAGATTCTCAGAGTGGGAATGAAGCCCCCAAATTATCTAAATATATATTTGAAAAGGAACCCCTGCTTTAACATTTTTTACAAATGCCACTTTAAGATCTTTGGTGATAGGGAGTTCACTACCTACCTAATCTTACTAAGTTTTTCCCTTCACCAAGCTGAAATCTTTCTCTCTGAAACTTCCCTCTCTTTCTTAGCTTCAGCCAGTCCAGCTCCTTCGATGACGCCTCATATTGCCTGGTTGGAATGCTTTCTAAAGGTTAGAAGTCAAATTTGGCCTTTCGAATGTTTTCTAAATGTAAGTGTCCAAAATTTGACCTGTTAATCCAGATATTATCTGACCATCACAAAGAACAACAGGCACATAACCTTCCAGTGAAGGTAATTTTAACCTTTTTGATGCCATGACACACTGTTGATTTATGTTTAGTTTGGAGTCCATTAAGACTCCTAGATCTTTTTTCACAGATTTTTTTTTTGCTACCCAAGTTTCCTCTATTCTGGATTTGTTCATTTTGATGTTAAGCAAAACTTCACATCCTATTCAATCACTTCTGTACTTTCTATTTATTAGATTCAACCCATCTATCCAGTTTGTCAAGATCTTTTTGGAATCTGATTATGTCCTTCAACATGTCTCAATATTGTGTCTGCTGCCATTTGGAAAACCAGGCCATCTATGCCTTTATCCAATTCATTGATAAACATGTGGGACAGCACATGGTCAAAGAAAGATCGCTAGATTACTTCACTAGAGACTTTTGTCTCCCATTAATAACTACAGCCCTTTGAACTTTCCCATAAAATCTTTCTTAATGTATAGAGTCAGTGTAAATTATGGGTTGAGTGTTGGAACTGGAGTCAGTGCTGACACTGCTGCTGACACTTATAGTTGTGTGACCTTGGTCAAGAAAACAGCCTCCCTGGACCTCAATTTTGTTGTAGTTCAGTCTTTTTCAGTCGTGTCTGATTCTTTATGACCCTGTTTGGAGTTTTCTTGGCAAAGGTAGTGGAGTTATTTCTCCAGCTCATTTTACACATGAGGCAACCCGAAAAGTTTTCTGAAGCTGAATTTGAACTCAGAAAGGGACGTTTTCCTGACTCTAGGCCCATGACGTTATTCACCATATACCTATACTCTATTTACCTAGCTAAGCCTCAGTTTACTAGAATATAAAATGGAAATAATACTTACAATATTTACCTCTCAAGATTATTGTGAAGCTCAAAAGCCTTATTCTCTTTTTAAAAAATTCACTTTAAAAATTAAAAAAAATTTAAAATATGCAAATGTTAAACCACTATGTTCTTCAGTTATGATGATGATGATGATGATGATGAGTTCACCTCAAGAAGTGTCTAGTACAATCTAGATGAACAGGAATCCTACAGTGACATATATTCCCCACAAAAACATTCTGCCCTATACAGTAGTTATCTCCAGATGGTTAACCTTCTGAGAGCAAGGTTGATATAATTTTCATATAAATCTTCTTCAGGTCTCTGGACATCTCAGCACTCTGGCATAATTTGTCAAATTAAATTGAAGGGAATAAAAGTGCCACTGAAGAGAATAAAAGGAGGAGGGGCTAGTAGGAGGATAGGATATAGAATGGGGTGTTTGCTTGTAGAGTATAAGGAGCTGTCTGTGGTACTGAATATCAAATGGGATAGAGGCACAATTTCGAAGAAAGACAAAATAATTATAGCCTTCATAACATTGGAAAAGATCTCTAAGCATATCCTTAAATTCCAGCATTTCACAGATGTGGACACTGAAGTTCAGAGAAGTTAACTGTCCTGCCAACAGTCACACAGTTAACAAGAGCTAAAGCCTAAATCCTAAACTAGATCTTCAAATCCTCTGAAGAGGATTGGTCTATACTGATAAAAATACAGGATGAAGATATAAACCCTAGTTTCCTCCTCTTTAAAATGGGAATATCTGAATACTTGTTGATTGAGAAATTGGTTTGTTGATTGTTGCATGACTTACATGGGATATTGTAAAGGAAATGCCTTACTAACCTTAAAATGCTATAGAAAGGAAATCTGTTACTATTAATATTTCATTTCTTATGTACTTTTCAATGGACCAGTCTATTTTCTTTTAAGAAGCCATACATAAACTCACAGAGGAGGCTAGAAATGAACAAGTTAGGAATAATTCCCACTTTAATGGATACTTTCTCTTCCTCCTTTGGTCTCCATCATAAAGGATGAGCACATAGTAGTAACCCCTAATTTTATAACTTGAAGATTATGATGAAATTTCTTTTCAACTACTCTATGAGACTCAGAGATATGAATTGACTTGCTCAGGGTCACACTTTTATTGAGAAGCATAGTTAGCGCTCAAATTCAGGTGTCTTGACTGTGAATCCAGGGATCTTTGCTAAGTCACAATTAGTCAACAAACACCTATTTTTACTCTTTCCCCAGAACTGAAGAACATTGTTTCAGGATCCCTAACCTTTGAGGGATCCAGTTCTAGCTGGGGAGATAGGACTGACATATTTGTGATGATTGAAGAATAATTAAATTATTAATAATTAAATTGACCCAATTGATGATCACTCTAAGTATTCCAGAAACTCAAAATAATGGAAAATCAGTTTGCATTGGAGTGACAGAAAAAGTTTCCTGACAGAGATATAATTTGTGCTGTACTGATATATGAGTAGGATTTAAAGAAGGGGGGAGGAGAGAGAAAGGATATTCCAAACCAAAGGAATTGTGTATGCAAAGGAATGGAGGCTAGAATGAAGTTTGGATAAAGTTAATCCATAGCAATGATAGAATTATAGAATCTCAAAGTTGGAAGCCCAACCTGTCTTTGAAGAAGGATATTTTCCAAAACAAACCCAGCTAGTGTCTATCCAGCTTTTGCTTGAAGACATCCAAAGAAGAGATGCTTACCACCTCACAAAATAGCCCATTACCCTTTAGATAGCTCTAATTATTAGGAAATGATTTTTCTTAATTTCTAAATCTGCCTCAATGCAGCTCCTACCCATTGACTTTTTCTACCCTCTTGGGCCAAGCAGACCAATTTCATTCCTTGTATATTTGAAGATGGCTATCAAGTGCTCCTAACTCTCTTCTTTTCTAGATGAAGCAACCCTCAGTTCCTTCAGTGATCCACAAATAGAATGAACTTGAGGCCCATCATCATCTTGTTCCCCCTTCTCTTCATAATAGCTCTTTAACTATCATCATCTTTTCTAAAATCTGTTATCCAGAACTGATAGCAATACTCCAATGTGCTTTGAGCAGGACAGAGGACTTCGGGAGTACTGTATTTTTTACTCTGGACTGAAGATTTCTCTTAAGGCAGCCTAATATTGCATGAGTTCTTTGGGCTACTGCATCATGCACTTAGATCTTTTCTGAATAAATTTCTATCTATCTAGGTATTTATCTCCATTATAATTAATTTTTAAAGATTTGATGTAATATTCTAATCAGTTAAGTTTTTTTTTATCCTGACTTTGTCATTAACTATTCCTTCTAATTGTGTCATTTGAGAATATGAGAAAATGAGGCATGTTTGAGAGGAAGGAAGAATGTCAGATAGTTGAATGGAACCTGATCTGAAGTTCAGATGGAGAATTTTAGAATGTCATATTGAGGTGGGACTCCAGAGGTCACTTAGAACAACTCTCTCATTTTATAGGTGAAGAAACTAAGGACCAAGGAGGAGAAATTATTTGCCAAGCTTACACAAATAAATAGAAGAGTTGGGATTCCAAGACTCTCTAACTCCAAATCTAGGACTCCTCTCACTGGTGAAGGGGAAGACAAAGAAATACGCATTCACTAAGCACCTGGTATGTGCTAGGCATTGTGCTAAACTACTTACAAATATTATCTCATTCAATCCTCACAAGAGGTAGGTACTATTATTACCCCCATTTTGTGGTTGAGGAAACTAAGGAAGACAGAGGTTAAATGCTTTGCCATATCATGGGCTGGCAAGTATGTGAAACTGGATTTGAATTCAGGTCTTCGTGACTCCAAGCCCAGGACTCTATCCACTGCAGGATGTAGTTGATATATATGTTTCCTCAAATAGTTACTCATTTTCTTTAGTAATGTGACTAATGAATCAAACTAATTAGGAAAGTTGGGTCTTAAAGGAGGGGAAGGAGTTGAAATTGGAAGGAAGGAAAGTTCAGCTGCAAGGAAATGAAAAAATAAGATCTTATAGAACCACAGCTCAGATCTCCACTTCTCCCCAGGCCAGCAGATGCCCTGTCAGATATTGAGCATGCTTGTCAATGCTTGCACTCTAAGTGGAAACAAAAAAAAAAAGGAAAGAAAAGAAATCAGCTAATGGTCTTTGGGAGACTTTCTCCTGATGGGTAAATGCTTCAGAGCCTAGGGATAGAAGCAAGGGGGAGCAGACCTGGGGTTTCTTAAAGCATTGGTGTCAGGCAGAGAAGATGTAACATTTCCTGGAGGACAGATAAATGCTTATAAGGTCAGAGCCGGGAGGGCTCTTGGGACACAGAATGTCAGAACTTGAAGGAATCCTGAAAATTAGACTCAAGACCATAGAATATAAGAGGAATATTAGAACATAAGTCCTTAGAGGACTTACATATTAGCTCTGGAAAAGACTTTAGAATGCAGAACATAGATTGTTAGAAAAGAATAAAATATGGAGGTGGGAAATTCTATGTCCCCTCTGCTTAATGTTCACCCTTTTGGGTGACAGAAAGTTAATCAGAAATGAATTGTTCTTGGGATTAGTCAATGTTATCCTCCTAGTTAACATTTCTGAATATTAGGCCTTCTACAATAACCTGAAAAGGACCTGACCAGTTAAACAGTGACTCAGTGACAGAGCTTGGATTGTAACCAAGCTATTTTCTGTGTGCAAATATAGGGTTCTTTCATTATAACCCAGTTGCATTGAATAATATCTTTAATCAGAAGTATAACTGTTTTTGTTTCTTTCCCTACCCCGCCCCCCGCCCACCCCGCATCATTCCCCACTCTGGATCTTCCGAGAGGATGAACATCGACTATGCTTGAGGGAGGACCTTGGTACAGTTGGCCAAGGGGAAGCTTTTCTTAACCTCTCTACTCCCCCCACCACTGCCCACCCCTTCCTAAGCTGGAAAGAGGAATGCGACTTTAAGCACCTTTGTAAAGTTCTTTTGAAGAACGTGATATATAAGGCCAATAAATAAATACCTCAATCAATCAATCCAATTGGGTTAATAATGCAGCTGGACTGAGAGAGAAAGAGAGATTCGGAAATCTATCAACAACTGACATTTTCGCCAGCCTGCAAAGCATTCTCTCAGTCCTTCCCAGAGTCTTAGCTATGGCATGACTGAGAGCTCAGGTCTCCTTTCCTGAAGGGCAGATCCTATACTACAGTCTGAGGAGGAGAGGTAAGACATGCTGAGGATCTTTGCAATCTCTCGTAAGACTGGGTGACCCTGGTCAAATGCCTCCCCATCTGTGGCCCTCAGCTCTCTTCCATGAGACAGTGATAATAATACAAAGACTGCTTTAATTGGAATCAGGCAAACGAATCTCAGGCAAATCATTTTCCTTCAAACTTCTTTATCTGTAAAATGGAAAGAATGGGGACTTGATAACTTCTAAAGCTCTTTCTAGTTTAAAATTTATGATCCTTTAACTGGATGAATTTTAGGAACACTTCTAGGCACTAAGGAATGGTAGGGAGAAGTGAAAGAAGGGCCTTAAATGTTTTTAGTTTCTCTTCCAGAAATCAAGCATTTATTAGACATCTACAATGTAGTGAGTATTTTATAAGTCCTGCAGATATGAAGATAAAAATATACTATCACTGCCCTCAAGGAACTTACATTTATATATGTAATTTACATTAAATATATTGTTGTAGTTGAGTTGTTCAGTCATGTCTATGTCTTCACAAGTCCATTTGAGATTTTCTTGGCAAAGACACCAGAATGATTTGTCATTTCCTTTTCTTACCCATTTTCAGATGGAAACTGAGACAAACAGGGTCAAATGACTTGCACAGAGTCACAGTGTCTGGAGACCAGATTTGAACTCAAGAATGAGTCTCTATCCACTGTACCACCCAGCCGCCCCAGCCATACATATAAAGTTACTCAAAATAAATTAAAGACGATGGAGAGAAATGGTTAGGCAGGCATTAGTAACTGGGAAAATCAAGCAAGTCTTTGTGTAAAAGGTGGAGCTTGGAGCTTGGAGAAATCAAGTTTTCTAATAACATTAAAGATACTAGAATCCCAGAATTACAAGGAATTTTGAAGAGCATTCTTCTGAAATTGGAATTTTTGCTACACCTATCAATCAACAAGCATTTATTAAGCATTTTGATAAGCTAGGTATTGTGCTAAGAGCAGGAAATACAAGTACAACAAAACTGTCCTTTCTGGAAAGGAGCTCGAATTCTCCTGAGAAAACACCATTAAATTATACCTACCATTGTCATGGGTACATGGCCAGTGGATCTCCCATTCCATAAAACATAGAGAGCATGGAGGAGAATCTTAGAGGAGAGGCATTAGTAGCTGAGGGAATGAAGGAAGGGTCTCCTGAAAAATATGGAATTTGAGCTAAGTCTTGAAGGAATTTAGGAAAACCAGGAGATGATAGTAAATAGAAACAGTGTTCCAAGCATGGTATACAACACCTGTCCAAAGACTTTGTATGGAGTCTGGAAATGAAGTTTCATGTGTGAGGAACAAGACCATCAATGAACCTGGATTGTAAAGTGCATGTAGACAAAAACAAAAGATAAAAAGTCTGGAAAGATAAAAAGAGGTCAGGTGCCAAAAGTCAAATAAAAGAACTTTATCTTTGATTCTAGATGTAATGGGAAGGCACAAGGGCTTATTGTGTTAGGGGTGGATGTGATATGGTCAGATCTGTGCCTTAGGAAAATTGATTGGAAAGCTGAGGATGATTTGGAGCTCAGAGAAAGTTGACTAATTAGTCAACCTATTGAAGTAGTCCAGGAGAGAGGGATCGAGGGTTTGCACTAGGGCCGTGTCCATGTGAGTCAAGGGAAAGTGACAATGAAAAGTAATGATGGTAGAAACGATGAGATTTAACAAGAAATTGGCCATGTGTGTCAAGTGAGAAGTGAAGATGTTAAGGACATAGATATTGTGAACCTGGCAGTATAGTGGGGCCCTCAAAGAGCCTTTAAAAGTGGTTATATAGTGCAGAACATTTCTAGTAGCCTATTCTGATTTAAGAACTATTGTTCTAGAATTTATTTAAATCTTCCTTGAATACGTGTCTTTTTATTCTAGTCATTCATTCACATCTATGTATATATGTATCTATCCATCATCATCATCTCTGTCTCTAGCCAATCATCCTCTATCCATTTGTCTACCTATCTCTATCTCTGTTTCTAGCCATCAATCATCCATTTCGCTCTCTCTCTCTCTCTCTTTCTCTATCTATCTATCTATCTATCTACCTACCTATCTATCCATTCATCCATCTCTTTATTTCCAGGCAGAGTTAGTTGACTATTGGGTTGTATGGCATCCAGGACGATTGAAGCACTTTTGGTCTCCATTGAGAGCCATGATGTCTCTCTAGGACCTAGAAGATGGCTATTTCACTGGACTGGATGATAGTGCTCTGGCCTGGTCCTACATTTCAAGAAGAACATTGATAAACTAGAGATCAGTGAAGAAGGTGTCCAGGATAGTGAAAGTTCATACCACATAAGAACTGGTTAAAGGAGCTGAGGACATTTACCTTGGAGAAGAGAAGATTAAGGACCATGATGGTTGTCTTTAAATATTTTGAGGGCTGTTATTGTGTGGGGGAAAGATCATAATTGCTCTGTTTGGCCCCAGAAGACAGAATCAGGAGCAAGAGGGGAAGCCATACAAAAATATATTTAGGCTCCCTTCAGGTGAAGAAAACCTTCCTAACAATGGAATAAATTGCCTTGATGGAGGTGAGAGGGGCACAAAGTTTCCTCTCACTAGAGACCTTTAAGAAAAGTTTTGATGACCTCTGGTGCCTGGTAAAAGAACACCTGTATGCATGGGCAGGTCTGGATGGCCCCTTTCAATTTTGAAATTCTGTAGTTCTGAATAGCCGAAAGTACATGTGACCAGCATCCCATGATCTGAGTTCTAACCCATACTGTGCCACCTAAAATTTGTGTCACCCTAGGCTATTCATTTTGCTACTCTAAGTCTCAGTTTCCTCCCTTGTAAAGTAGGGACAGTAATCATTTTAATCAAGAGACTCTTGTTTGGATCAGATAAGATAACGATTTCAAACACCAAAGCAAAGAGATGCAGTAACTTCAGTTATTAAAATAAACAGTTAAGTAAATGGAGATAAAACTAAGGCAACTCTTGGGGTGTAGAGTAGGGAAATTACTCTTTCAGAGTCACCCACCCACATAACGACAATTCATTATGGGAACTTCTAGAGCTTTACCCCTGCAGATGTGAGAGATTTTGCAGATGTGAGAGATTTTGCAGATGAGGAAACTGAGGCAAACATTTAAGTGATTTGCCCCTGTCCATATATATAAGTGTATGAGGTCACATTAGAAATCAAGCCTTCTTAACTCAGTCTTTAACTCTATCCACTATGCTACCTACCTCCCTGACTGATAATACTTGAATTTGCAGAGTTGTTGGGGGAAAGGAATACATTGAAAAAATGTGAGTAGTTATGAAATTTTGAAATCTGAAAAGGGTTTTCAGTTTTTATGGGGAACAAACTTGATTGGTTGGTGAATTCTCAAGCAGGAGTGAACCAATGACATTTAACTGCTGGGTTGAAAACAGTCCTACTTAGAGTAAGCTGGAAAATAGCAAATTATTTTACCTGAATTCAACAAACTGTCTTCAAAACCATGAGTAATCGGATCAAATTTGGCCAGTTGTCAAATATGTGGATTTTAAGGAAACTCAATTAAATTAGTTGTCAAAACAATTTTTGTTGTTCAATTGTGTCCAATTCTATGTGACCCCATTTGGCTTTTCTTGAAAAGATGATGGACTAATTTATCATTTCCTTCTTCAGTTCGTTTTACAGTGACGAATCTGTGGCAAACAGGGACTAGTGACTTGCTCAGGATCACACAATTAGTAAGTGTCTGAGGTCAGATACGAATTCAAGAAAACCAGTCTTCCTGACTCCAAGCCCAACACTATCCACTGCATAATGTAGCTGCCCAAATAAAACAACGTTTTGGTTTAATTCAATACGGCAATTTTGAAATAGTTGAGGTGGGGGGCGGTGAATAAAGAAAATAAGAAGCATAAGAAAATAAAGTAAATAAGAAATTAAACTCAGCCCCTCAACTACCATACAACAGAAAACTCCATACCTGTATGCAAGGCTATCAATATCTGTATATGGTTGTGGATGTGAAAGTATGTGTGTACGTTCATTTTTTGGTATAAGCATAAAATAGGTGCCTGTCACAATGATGGATTTTTCACAGCTATTCTTTAGTCTTGCCCCACCCTTCCTTAGTCCACTATCTCTTCCCCATCCCACCATTCATTTTTCCAGGGAGCTGTCTCCTTCTGAGAAGGCTGAAATGGAATTGTTTAGAAGGGACTATATTTACTAAAAACATTCTGAACAGTATGTATGTGTATGTTTGTGTGTTTTTGTATATGTATGTATGTTTGCATGCATGTAGAAAAGATTTGATGATTTCATGTCTATCAATACCTTTAGTAAAACGAATTCACCCATTAATTCAACAAACACCTGCTTAATAAATTGCCAGGCAAAGTACTAGGCATTAAGGACGGAAAGGCAAAAATAAGATGGCACCTATCCTCAAGAACCTTATTTAATAAAGTCACTGGGTAACAGGTAAGTGATACAGTAGCACTGCTACTGGATTGGGGCTTAAGGCACCCTAGTTCAAATTCCAGCTTGTCCACAGGTAGGTAAATGCATGCATATATAGCTACAGTAATAAATATAGAGTGATTTGGGGTACACTGACAACTAGAGCAATCAAAAAGGACTCTTGAAGGCAGCCAAGCATTCCATGAGGCCCAGGTGAAGAGTAACGACATTTTGGGTATGAGGGACAGTCAGTGCAAAGGCAAGAAAATGGAAGATAAAATGTTATGTATAGGGAACAGCAATGTGGAATCTGGATACAGATTGTGAAAGGATTAAAATGACAAAGGGTATTGGGTTTCAGTTTTCTTCTCATAGAAAAAAGGGGGCATGATGATCGCTATCCCAAAGCAATGGGGAATCTTCTTGAGTTGGGGAGTGACATAGACAGAACTGTGCTTTAGGAATAGCATTTAGCAGCGATTTGGAGATTGAACTGGAGGAAGGGAAAAGCTACATTCAGGGAGGGAGATCAGTTAATAGTCTATTAGAATGGTTTAGGGGAAGGGGCCTGAGGTGGTTGGTATGTGATTAGAAAGAGATTTTGAAGAGATAGATCAACAAGACTTTGTAATTCACTGAATAGAGAGGGTAAAAGTGAAGAATAAGGGAATGGCTCCTGTGTTTTGAAGGCAGATGACTAGGAGAGAGGCACTGCTCATGACAGAAATAGGAAACTCAGGAGGGGATGGATGTAGAAGGAAATACAATAAACTCCATATTGGATATATTGAGTTTGAGATGCAGAGATGTTTGGCGGGCTGTGGAGATTGGGGATTGGACAGAGCTCAGTGGAGATGAGGGCTGGCTATGCAGATTTGGGAGGAGAGAGATAATAATTGAATCCATGGGAATTGATGAAGGAGGAGAGAAAGAAAAGAAGGGGTAGACAGAGAGAAAGGAGTCAGTTGGAGAAAGAGAGGGGGTAGAAGAAGAAGAGAGAGTGAAGGAGAGAGAGGAAGATAAAGAGGGACAGAGAAGAGGCAGAGAGAGAGAGAAACAAGTGCAGAGAGGAGAGAGAAAAAGCCAGAGGAAGAGACAGAGAGAGAGAGAGAGAGAGAGAGAGAGAGAGAGAGAGAGAAGAAAAAGAAGAAGAAAAAGGAGAAGGAGGAGGAGGAGGAGGAGGAGAAGAAGAAGAAAAGAAGGAGGAGGAGGAAGAAAAGGAGGAAGGGAGAGAGAAGGGGAGAGGGAGAAGCAGGAAAAGAAGGAGAAGAAGGGAGAGAGAAGGGGAGAGGGAGGGAAAGGGAAGGGAAGGGAGAAACTTAGAGACGGAAAGAGGAAGAGAGGAGAAGAAAGAGAGACCGAAGACAGAGAGATGGAAAGAGAGGAGAGCAGAGAGAGGAAGAGAGAGATTATGTGTAGGGTACAGGATTTGAGGAATTCTAATTCTATGGACAAAGAATCATAAAACATAAAATACCGGAACTAGAAGGAATTTAGCTATATCTGGCAGGAAGGGAAGTGCATTTGGAGTCAGAAGACCTGGATTCAGATCGAAGTTCTGCTCCTTAATACCTGTGTGACCTTGTACAAGTGATTTCTCCTCTCGAAGTTTCCGTTTTCTTATCTGTGAACAATAAGCCCCTGAATAGAGAAGTATTTTTGCCGCAATACCTCTTAAAGACAAACCAAGTGAACTTTCTTATTTTATTTCCATGAGGAAACTGAGGGCCAGGAAAGGAAGCAGTTTGCGAAGCGTCCATGTCTAAACCGCCTCGGTGACAGGCAGGACTAGAAATCTCCTTTCCAGCCCCCTCCCTGGATTTTGAATTAAAGCATCTAGATCCTAAGCCCCGTTGTATTCCCGACTCGCTGTGGGATTTTAGGCCAGACCCATCCCCTTTCTGAGCCTGTTTCTTTCCTGACAAAAAAAGAGTGAGGGGAGGCGATGACTTAAACTCTAAATTCCATGATCCTATATGGATCCCGGACTCTGGAGAAAGCCAGGCGTGTGGGAAGGGGGGCGGAGATAGCTTTGAGGCGGAGGAAGCTGAGAGCAACCCCCCCACTCCTCCGCCCCAACACACACACACACCTCCCCCTCCCCGCAGGACAGAATCCGTGCGGCCCCGCGATAAGGAACGGGTCAATACAATTTTCTCAAAGATTTCCCCCGCCTTTCCCCTCTCTCCTCTCTTCTTCTCTCCCTTCCCCTCCCCCTCTTGCCTCCCCCCTTCCCCCCACCCCCAAAGGATAAGGTTAAATGTGAGAGGCGATCGATGGGCGCCCGGAGCCAGGCCGGAGGACGCAGCGCAGCCTGCGCTGACCAACTGACCACGCGGAGGCCCGGGGAGTTGCTCCCGCCGCTGACCAATGAGGGCCCGGATGAGGCCCCGTTGCTAGGCGACGGGGGCCTGGGGGAGGGAGTGGGGCGGGGGAGATGGATTTTAGATTGTGGCAGCGGCGGCGGCCGAGCCCGATCAATGGGGCAGTGCTGGGCCTGCTGTGGCCGAGGAGCGCGATCCCGCCAGCTCCGGCTGCAATCGATCCGGGCTCGGGCCGGCAGGGTTCGGCCCGGTTCGGTTCCCAGCGAGCTTCGGAGAGGCCGCGGGCTGCGCGATGTGAGGTTTAGGGAGGGATAACTATATAGAGGAGAGAGAGCAGGAGCATAAAGAAGGCAGGGAGGTGAAGGATGGGGGAGGAAGAAGAAGGCAGAGAGGAAAATGGTGGGGGAAGAGGAATGTGCTTGAAGGCAGACAGGATGAGGAGGAAGAAGAGAAGAGGAATGGAGGGAAGGAAACTGAGGGCAGGAGCTTGAAAGAAGAGCTTGGGAGAGGAAGGTAGGATAGGAAGAAGGCGGAAGTCAATGTAGGGGATCATTATAGACCCTCCTTTTGCAGAGGAGGAGACTGAGGCTTAGAAATTTAAGTGACTTCTCTAAGATCACAAAGGTGACTGGTAGCCAGCTTCAATAAGACTCTAAATTCTGCACTCAGTGGCCACAGACAGGAGAGAAGGGAGAAATTAAGGGCAGGAAGGCAGGGAAGGAAATGTGGAGAGTCAAGAATGAGAAGGCCCTCAAGTTTCCAGGCGGGTTCCCCATACCAGGCCCTGGCTGTGCTGCTGCTTTCTTTAAAGGAACAAGGACAGTGAAAGTTCTGGACAGCAAATAGGACTGGAGATCATCCCTGTCACAGGTTCCCTAGAATTGCAATGGAAAAGGACCTGGCTTCCAATCCTCAAACTGTCACTTTCTGGCTATGTGATTGTGGGCAAGCACTCTCCAGGACTCAGTCTTCTGCTCTGTCAACTCTTTATAGACTGGCTCAAATCATCTCTAAGTTTCCTTCCAAATCTAAATTCCATGCTCTCTATAAGGAAAAGGGAGGAATAGAGACCATCTTGTCCTTGCTCCAACCATGAGAATTATGCTTGGGGTGACATAAACGAGCCCTTTTTGACCTCTATGGTTCCCTGGAGAGCCAAATGGCCTTTGAAGGCAATCAACACACACACACACACACACACACAGAGAGAGAGAGAGAGAGAGAGAGAGAGAGAGAGAGAGAGAGAGAGAGAGAGAGAGAGAGAAACAGACAGACAGACAGAGAGACAGAGACAGAGACAGAGACAGAGACAGAGACAGACAGACAGAGACAGAGGCAGAAGCAGAGGCAGAGACAGTAAAAGACAGAAGAAATTAGTGAGGGGTGGAATAGGTGAAGTGTCATAGGCTGAATCTACCTATAAGAACTAAGCCCTTGTCTGAAGGTCCGGTTCTGAGACACTTCGCATTCCCTTCCTACCTCAGAGGACTCAAAAGTGAACGATGGCACATTAGATCATAGAATTTTTCAGCTGGAAGGTACCTTCAGGGTCACTTAATCCAACTTCTTCAGTTTATAGGGTGGAAATTTAGGCACAGAAAGGAGGGATTATTTGTTCAAGGTTACATAGCTACATTAGAGATCTGTAGTCCAATCTTTTCATTGTCGGGAGGAGAAAAGCCCAGAGAAAATCTCTCATGAACTGGGAATCAGGATTGCTAGGGCCAGGTGGTCCTTTTGGTTTGACTCTGGACAATGAGTTAATTTTGTAGGGAGACAGCTCTCCAGCATCTCCCTCTCCCACGCTATCTAAATCAGACATTTTGTAACAAGTTGAAATAGAACCTGGCACCCTCCAAATTAGGTCGTTCCCCAGCTTCAAAGGGCAGTTTGGAATGTCCTTTCTTCAGAAAGCCCTCTAGCACTAAGCCTTTGGGGTTCCAACAGATGGTTCAGCCAGAGTCCTCCCCGTACAATGCAGAGAATTTGTTCTATATTGATCAGGACTTGTTTATGTATTTCTTCTTTGTTTGCACCTCCAGTGTTTCTACTGTGTAGAAATCCTAGCTTCCCATTTAGATCAGGGGATCCCCAAGGTTAAGGATTATGTCTTTCCCTTTCAGATGGCTGGAGGAGGGGGGAAGGTTCCTGAGAGTAGGAGTTTTTTTCTCCCCCTCCCCACCAGAGTGAGGTTTCAAAGTGATTAAGCATGAAATTCTTCCTCCCTCTATCTCTCCCCAGGGCTCAAGTCTGAGTTCTGCCTACAGGGTAGGACTGAGAGACCCTGGCAGGGAATACCTAGTCTCATCATCTCCAAATCTCTTTGTTCTTCTTTCAACCTTTTCCAAATCCCAGTCATAGTTTATTTCTTTTTTTTTTTTCCTGGGGTCCCAGGACAGTAATCTGATCTTCTAACATTAAGACCTGGTATGTATATTTTGCAACAAGTGAATATTGTCTCCTCAAAGACACTGTAAATTTCTTAAAGGCAGGGACTATTTAATTTCTGCCTTTCAGTTCCCAGTGTTTAGCATAGTTTATGGCACACAGTAGGTGCATAACAAATGCTTATTCATTGATTGGTTGATTAACCTACTTCCATTAAAGAATCCTCTAGATTGGTCTCTAGACCTCTAGAGTGGTCAATCCTGAAATAGCTGGGAAGAGCAAAGGACAGGGAGTCAAAAGATCTGAGATCGTCTTTTTTATAAAGCTTTTTATTTTCAAAACACATGTATAGATGGTTTTCGGCACTCACCCTTGCAAAACCTTGAGTTTCAATTTTTTTTCTCCCTCCCTTCCTCCCACCCCTCCCTTAAACAGCAAGTAATCCAATATATGTTAAACTTGTGCAATTCTTCTATATATAGTTCCACAATTATCATGCTGCACAAGAATAATCAGATCAAAAAGGAAAAAAAAAGAAAACAAAATGTAAGCAAACATGAGTTCTAATCTTGTTCTGACACTGATACCTAAATGACTTTGAGCAAGTCATAGGAACCAACCCAGTTTGATCTAGCAAGCATTTAAGGCCCTTCAGACACTGACACTTTCAGATACTAACAACATTGCACTTATAGAATTTATACTGTGTGTGTGTGTGTGTGTGTGTGTGTGTGTGTGTGTGATTATAATCAATCTATTTAGAAGAAGGGAGAAGACAAGGAGAACAAAACAGGGAAAGAATGATGGTGGAAGGAAAATGGGAGAGAGAGGGAGGGAAGCAGAAGGAAGGATTCTCTTTCATCTAGAAGAGCTTTTTTGGGTGTGAGATAGGATCAAGCAATAAGCATTTTTTAAGCTCCCTAGTATGCACTGTGTGCTAAGCCCTAGGATACCAAGACAAAAGTCCTGCATCTTACATTCTAACGGAGATGTATACATATATAAAGTATACATAGAATACATTTTTTAAAAAGGAACACAAGATAAGGAAGAAAAGAACAAACAATTTATATAGCACCTACTATGTGCCAGGCACTGTTCTAAGGTAAAGTTCTAACTTTACAAATTTCATATTTGAGTCTCACAACACTCCTGTGAATTAGATGCTTTTTAGAAACTGAAGCAATAGTTAAGTGGTTTTTTCTTAAACTTTTCCCACTCTCCCTTTTTATACAAGAAAATTTTAAGCTACCCTGGGTATATATGTATATAAAATAGGTATACAAACCAAACATTTACTAATATCAAATCATTATGGTCATAACCCACAGTTTAAGAAAGGTCTAGAGTCATCCAACTATTAAGTATCTGAGGCTGGATTTGAACTCAGATCTTCCTAATTCTAGATCCAATGCTTTATTTGCCGACCCACCTACCTGTCCCCAATAGAGTAAAAAGAGATATGAGGGCACTAGTAGGTGAGTGGGTGGGGAAAGGAGGATAATGGATGACTTTATGCAGAATTAATTTGAACTGTGTCTGAAAGGAAAACCAGGAATTCCAGGAGGTGGTGTTAAATAGTGACTTCCAGGAATAGCGAAAGGGCTAGAACACAGACACAGAGATGAGAGATATGTCTTGTGTGAGAAACCTAGAGTAGATTACTGGATTGAAGTGTACTAGGGGAGACCAAAGTGTAAGAAGATTGGAAAGGTAGGGAGAAATTTAAATCAAACAAGAATTTGCACTTGGTTAAAGGAGCAATCGAGAGGCTTGGTATTTTTTGGCTTTTAATTTAATTTTTTTTTAGTGTTGGAGTGACATGGTTAGACTTGGACTTCAAGGATCATTTTGGTAGCTGTGGAGAGACTAGAAGCAGGAAGACGAAGTAGGCACAATAGCCCAGGCTACAGATGTTGAGAATCTGAACTAGGATGGTGATGGTGGGAGCTGTGAAGATGGAAAGAGCTGTCATAGAGACAAAAATGACAAGATCTGAAAATGGATTGGATGTACGGGATCATTGAGAGTGAGGAGTTGAGGATGACAACTAGATTATGAGACTGGGAAGAATGGCAGTGCCCTTGAGAGGGATAAGGAATTTTGGAAGAAGAATGTCTTTGAGGAGGAGAATGAGTTTTGTCTTGGACATGTTGAGTTTGAAATGCGTCCATCTAGTTCAAAATATCAAAAGGCAGTAAGTTGGTGATACTAGGCCGGAGTTCCATCAGGGTAAAAAAAAAAAATCCAAACTAGGGATGGATATATAAATTTGGAAGTCATTTACATAAAGATTATCATTGAACCCATGGGAGTTGATTAGGTAACCAAGTGAGAGATTATATAGAGAAGAGAAGACAGAATCACCAGAGAAAAGGATGCTGAATTAGCAGAGGAGACTGAGAAGTAGCAGTGAGATGGATAGGAAAACAAAGAAAAAAAGACAGACACAGAGATAGAGGAGGGGGGAGGGGGGAGAGAGAGAGACAGAGACAGAAACCGAGACAGAGGCAGAGAGAGAGAAAGGGGTGGGGGGAAACTCTCAAGAAAAGAGTGATCAAGTGATCAACAATGTAAAATGTTGCTGAGGTCAAGAAGGATGAGGTCTGAGAAAAGGCTGCTAGATTTGACCATGAAGAGATCACTGATAATTTTGGAGAGAGTAGTTCCAGCTCAGTAATGACAGCCAAAGCCTACTGCAGTGCTAAGATGGGGGTCTCTTGAAACGTTTTCCTCAGGAGCCCCTCCCTGTAATACCCTGATCCATGTACTCCAACCCCTGCCTTTTACACAGAAGGAAGCTGCTGCACAGAGAAGGTTAGAAGATATTTGCTTACAGTCACATTGGTAATAAAAGACAGAATTTAGATTGACTGATGGAATGAGTGATTGAATGCTTTTATTAAGTACTTACCAAATACCAAGCATTACACTAAAGCAATGAGCATCCAAATATAAAACAAGACAGTCCTGGTGCTTAAGGAGCTCAGCCTCTAATTGGGGCAGACAGCTTCTCTAAGGAAGGGACTTATGGTCTGGGAAATGACTAGTCTCAAAGATGGTGAGTGGAACGGCTTCTGTAACTCCAAATCCAGAGATCTTTCCATTTACATTTCAATATCCCCAAGTCACTGCCTCTCTCAGGGTCTCAATTTTCTTAATCTAAAGTGACTGCAGGAAGAAAATAGAGACAACCATTTCCAAGTCAGTCAAATCCTTTCAGATGCTACCAGCCTAATGTACCCGTGCAGCCTTTAACCGGATTCTTAAGGAAGTCTACTGATAACTTTGCTGTGCTTGCTCTGGACTAACTACTCTCTTCCCCCAATCCTTGGCTGTTTCACCTGGTTCTGGGGGTGGCACATTTTAGGAGGGATGTGGAGGAGCCATACAGTATCTAGATTCAGTTCAGGATGGTGTGTGTGTGTGTGTGTGTGTGTGTGTGTGTGTGTGTGTGTGTGTGTTGGGAGCAGGATAGGAGACAGTGGGAGGGAGGGGGAGAGAAAATGCTATTGAGCCCATGCCATTTGAAGATTACATGAAGGAATTGAGGAGGTTTAACCAGGAGAGGAGAAGACTTGTCATGGGAGCAGAGAGAGGAAATGATGACTGTCAATGGATTTGAAGGGCTGTCATGTGTAAGAGGGATTAGCTTTGTCCTGCTCGGCCTCTGAGAGCAGAACCAGGGGCAGTGAGGGGTAGCTTCTGAGAGGTAGAATTTGTTTCTGCCTAAGGAAAAAATTCTTCTCAATTAGATCCGTCCAGATGGAGAATGGGATGGCCCAGTAAAAGATAAGTCCAATCACCGAAGATCTTTAAATAGACACTAGACTAAGGGGAAATAGAGGCAATTCCTACTTAACTAACCCTCAGGGATTAGATTGTCTCCCTCTTCTATCTAGGAGTGTCTGATCCCCAAATGCCCTTTGAATTCCTGCTCCCTCTGTTCTGAGTCCCTCAATACTGAGACTTTCTGATGTTTTCCCAAGCATCTTCTTTCCTGCCATTTTAACTTTGACTTAGCTCCATTCTTTGAACCATATGTTCTTCCTTCTATGAACTGCTTGACCTTGATTTGTGTCCAGCAGACGGCTTTGACTAGTGAGTCTCCTGGTTCCCATCTCCCTGCTGGACTTGCTGCCATGATCTCACAGTGTCAGTCCTTTCACCAATCACACTATGCTCATTAGGCTACATTGCCAGTAGGACACATATTTGGGTCTGTTCTATGGATGGGAAATGTAGGATAATAGCCATCTTTGAGGACTAGGGGCTATGGAAACAGCCCCTTTAATTGACCCAGGTCAAAGGCAAAGTCTGAGAATGATTGTAAGAATCGTCTCCATTATCAGGTTCCTGATGCTTTCCCCTCTGACTCATTGTCTCTCAGTGTAAATTGATTTGAGGTTAAAAATTTGAATCTGGGAATAATTTGGTCGGGGGAGGGAATAAAAGACTAGAATGTGAGTCAACAGGAAAAGAGTCCCTTTTGTGCCGAGCCAAACCCCTGTGGCCCTGACCAGCCAGCTCTGGGAAGGAAAGGGACAGTGTGGGAACATCATATGATGACTTTTTCTCTTAACCTTCTTCCCATGCTTGTCAATTTTCCTGATCTCTTAGTCCTTACAATTGCCAAGAAATGGTCCTTCAAATCTCAGAGAAGGGATCCTGTGAAATCCCTCTGGAGTGACAGCCAGTCAGACACCACCTATTGATCTATTGAGTGTCTTCTCTGGGCTGAGAGAGGGTGGGAGGAGGGGATGGAGTATGGAGAGGGGGAGAAAGTGGAAGATGGGGGCCACCATCCTTGAAGGACCCCTAGACTGAGGGGTAATGTATTCCCTGCCTATAGCGATGTCCAGAATAGCAGAACAGAAAGTAGTATTCCTAGTCTGTACTAGTAGTTGCTGAGAAGACACAGTTGTGAGGAGCTAAACAACTAGGAAATAATCTGAAATGTGACTTGGGAATCAAGCAGGGGGAGTGGAAAGCCTTGGCTCATGATTATGAATTGGATAGTACTGCTGCATTCAGTGTCTCTGAAGAAATCAGGAAGCTTTAGAAAAGAATAGGAAGATGATGTTGAAGTGACTTGTTTGCCTCAGTTTCCTTATTTGTAAAATGGACTGAGGAAGGAAATGACAAATCACTCCAGTATGTTTGCCAAGAAAACCCCAGACAGTTAGACATAACTGAACAACAAATGGGGCCTTGTGCCTAGAAAGAAGAGGTGGGGTCTGAGAATTTGTGAGGCTAGGAGGAAAGCAGTTTCTCCAGAAGCAAAGGAAAAGGGTCCTGGTTTCCTCATAGAAAGACTTGAGAGGAGACTTTGAGGTTCTTTAGAAAATTTTTTTTTCCTTTGGGAATCAGAGAATCTTCATCCTGAAGCTCTGCCCCATTGGATTTTATTCCATACCTGAATTCTGAACTTGGAGTCTGAGGACCTGAATTCAAATTCTTCCTTGCCCATTTGACCTAAGTCTCAATTTCCTTCTTTGCAAACTGGGGAAGATGTATTATAATTATAATAGCTAGTAATCATATAGCACCTTGTAAATAGCTTATTTGATTTTCAGAGTTACTCTGTGAAGTAGAAGTTATTTTTAAAGATTTTACAGATGAGGAAACTGAGTCTGAGAGAAGACCCTTATCCAGGGTCACACAGCTAGTAAATGTCAGAGGCTTTATTGGAACTCAATCTTCTTGATTCTAAGTCTAGCTCTCTATTCCTGCACCACTCAGCAGCATGAGCTAGATGGCTTCTGGTTTCTCAGCTCTGTAGCTGTGATCCACCTGTAAACATTCATATATATGCTCTTTTACCAGGGAGAAGGAAAGAACACTAATGATAGGAATAAGTAAGTGGCCGCTTACCCTGCTAGTGGCCAGCCCATTGGGGAGGAACATCTCTGACTTTCAGGAGGCTGGCCATTGGAGGCCATTGTATGGTCCATGAACAAAAGCCTTTTGGCTTTGTAGAACCAAATGGGGCTGCGCTGCCAGGGAGAATTTTCTATGGTTCAAATCATTCTCTGCATTAAGAGGAGTAGAGGAGAAAGGCTGAGGTGAAAGGAGGACAAGTTGGTTTATCAAATTAGGATCATAGAACGTGGGAGCTGAGATAGCCCTTAGAACCCAGGATGTCAGGACTGAGAGGGTCCTTAGTAGAACACAGGGTGTCAAAGCTGGGAGGGTCCTTAGAACCTAGGATGTCAGAGCTGGGAGGGTATTTAGAACATGGAATGTCAGAGCTGGGAGGACCCTTAGAATCCAGGATGTCAGAGCTGGGAGGGTATTTAGAACATGGAATGTCAGAGCTGGGAGGGCCCTTAGAACCCAGGAGGTCAGAGCTGGGAGGGCCCTTAGAACCCAGGAGGTCAGAGCTGGGAGGGCCCTTAGAACCCAGGAAGTCAGAGCTGGGAGGGCCCTTAGAACACAGGATGTCAGGGCTGGGAGGGCCCTTAGAACACAGGATGTCAGGGCTGGGTGGGACCCTAGAATACAGAATGTTAAAGCTGAAAGATACACAAAATACAGAATATCAGTGTCAGAACACAGACAGTAGGGGGATAGGAAAGGACTTTTAGAAGACATCAGGGTGGAAAGTACCTTAGAGACCATCTTATCCAGCTCCCATTTTCTAGAACAGGAAACCTGGCTTTAGAAAAGGGCACATGACTTACCCAATGTCATACACAGAGCCAGCTGCAGAGCTACTCAGGTCTTCAGGCCTTTAGGACTCAAAGCTTTCAAGGCAAATGAGCCTTGGCCACGTGAGGTCCATGCTGGGCCAGAGAAGGCCTTGGAGCTGGGGGTGGGGTGGGGTGGGATGGGATGGGGATTAGGTCTGCCCTGCTGAGCCCACAGCTGCCAGGACTAAGGAATCAATGGATCAATGGGAATCGTTGAGATTACCAGGTAGAATTATAATTAATTTTCAGAGTTGATTGATCATGTCACGGCATGGGCTGGGTAAGGCAAAGTGCTTTCTTTCAGATTTCTTTCATTCCTCCTTCCTCCCCCTCCAACACACACTCAGGTCCAGAACAAAGGTCTTTTATGTAGCTGCCATCTTTATGACTCAAACTCTGCCATCCTCTCAGGGAAAAGCCAGCGTTAAGGATTTAGGATGGGAAGGAAGCTTCCCAACCTGCGGGGGGAAACTGAGGCCCAGAGAAAGGCAAGTGATTGGAGGCAATTCTCTAGCTTTATAAAATCTGGGAAAACACTATGGACCTGACAGGACTGCTAAAAATATTGCTATCGGAGCATCTAGATGGAACAGTGGATAGAGCACTGGCCCTGAAGTCAGGAGTTCAAATCCGGCCTCAGATATTTAATACTTCCTAGCTATATGACCTGGGGCAAGTCACTTAACTCCAATTGCCACAGGGGAAAAAAAACTATTATTATTTTTAAAAATTGCTATCTTTTGTTTTTTTATCATCTATATTTATCCCTCCCTCTCCCAAAGAGCCTAGAATTGTGTAACAAAGAAGAAAAAAGTAAGACAAATTCCAGCAAAATCAGCCAATGCATTAAAAAAAAAAAAAGACTGCTATTGCAAGAAACTAGGTGGCCCTATAGAGTTAGGAAGACCTAGATTCAAGGATTGCATGTGTTTAACTTATGTCAACTTGCTTGCCGTCTTGGGGAAGGGAGAAAAAATTAGAACACAAAATCTTTCAAAAATAAATTTTGAAAACTATCTTTACATGTATTTGGAAAATAAAACATGATTTAATTTTTTAAGACTCATCTTATGAAATATTCCCATCCCTCTTAGCCCAAACCTGTTCATGTCTTCCCTCTGAAATGACTTTCCACTTACCCTGTACCAAGTTCATATGCTCACAGTTGCTTACGTGTTGTCTGTTAGAATGTGAGTTCCTGAAGGTCAGAGGCCAAGTTTTTGTCTTTCCTTGTAGTCCCAAATGCTTAGCGTAGTACCTGATACATTATAAGCACTTAATAGATGCTTGTTGATTTGGATGATTGAGATGAAATGTGTGTGAGGAACATCAAAAAGACCAGAGTTTCTGAGGCAAAATCAGAAGCTGGAAAGGTGGAAAGAGACTGTGAAAGCCTTTAGATAATGGAGGGTTTGCTATCTGATCCTGGAGGTTATGGGAATATTGAGTGGGATGAAGGGGAAAAGTATCGAAGTCAGACCCACGCTTTAGGAAAATCACTTTGGCAACTGAGTGGAGGATAGGCTGCAATGGGGAGAAGATTGTTAGTCAAGAATTGCTGAGGGGCTATACGAGGGTGATGGTAGGATGAGTGCAGCGAAGAGAACATCCATGAAAACGTATCTAAGAAATGTAATGAAAGTTTTTTTTTTTTAAAAAAAAAGAATGTTTGACAACAGATTGGATATGTAGGATGAGTTTGAGTGAAGAGTTGAGGAGAACGATGGAATTGTGAACATGGCTAGTGGCAGGATGATTAAAGCCTCAGTAATAGGAGGAAAGCTGAAAAAAGGAATTCGTTTTGAGAAAAGATAATGAGCTCTGATTTGGACATGCTAGTTTGTAGTGCCTAATTTGACATCCTGGACACTTAAGTAATGAAGTGGATAGAGGGATAGGTCCAGAGTCAGGAAAATTCATCTTCCTGAGTTCAAATCTAGCCTCAGATATTTACTAGCTGTGTGACTTTGGTCAAGTCACTTAACAGTTTCCTCATCTGTAAAATAACCTGGAGAAGGAAACGCCAAACACTCCAGTTTGCCAAGAAAACCCTAAATGGGGTCATGAAGAGTCAGAAGTAACTGACAAATTAGTGAACAAAACCATACAACCATTCTGAGATGTCAGAGAGGCAGCTGGACAATTCTGAGACCGAAATCGGGACTGGCCATAGAGATCTGGGAATCTTCTGCATGGAAATGATAACTGAATCCATAGCAGCTAATACTTTCTTATATTTCTTTCTAGTCATAAGTTTGAAAATTCAATTTTGATTGTTTTATTGTTGCTCTTTCTAGTTACATTATTGTAGACATTGTATTCTGGCTCTACTTACTTTGCATCAGTTGATATTTTTCCTACATTTCTTTCTGTTTATCTTTTTTTTTTTTTTTGCAACATTTTGATATCCTATTGCATTCATGTACCACAATTTGTTTAGTCATTCCCTAATCAATGGGCACCTGCTTTGTTTCCAAAAACAAAAAATGCTGTTGTAAATATTTCGGTGCATATGGAGCCTTTTGTTGTTTAATTATTGAGTCTCTGATTCAAAGAATATGGACACTTTAGTTGCTTATGTCAACTTGCTTGCTATCTTGGAGAGGGAAAAGGTAAGAGAGAGAGGGAGAAAAGTTGGAACACAAAATCTTTCCAAAATAAATGTTGAAAACTCTTTTTACATGTTTTTGGAAAATAAAATGCGATTAAAAAAATCTTTAAGACTCATCTTATGGAATTTTCCCATCTCTCTCAGCCCAAACCTGTTCATGTCTTCCCTCTGAAATGACTTCCCAGCTACCTGTACCTAGTTGATACACACAGTCGCTTACATGTTGTCTGTTAGAATGTGAGTTTTTTCCAGGCTGCTTTCCAAAGTGGTTGGACCCATTCACAGCTCTACCAACCACACATTAGTATATCTCACAGGACTGTTCTTAGGAACAATGTGACCTATAAAACACTACAAATGGAGCTATGAATGAAGTAAAAAGCATTGACTCACTATGTGCAAAGCACTGTCCTAAATTCTGGTGATATACACAGAAAAGTAAGACAGTCCATGTTCTCCAAGAGCTCTTGATCTAACAGGGGAAGACAAAATACATAGAATGTAGGTTTTGGCTGCAAATTAGTTGGAATTAGTTGTCCTTAGGATGCATCTTTTTTAACGTCATTCCTCAGATCAATGAAACAAGCAAGCATTTATTAAGCTCTTCCTATATTCAAGGTATCGTGCCTCCAGCTGGAGATACAAAGATGCACAAGTTCTCCAACAGCTCCTGATAAAATGTGGGACATCAGATGATTGATACAAGAAAAAGGGAAATAAATGCAGAGCAGAGAGCCGGGTTTGAAGAGGAGAGAGATCCTAGGATTCTATCTACTGTACCACTGAGTTGCCCCACATAGCAGCTACTAAATCATTGTTGGATTAGTTAAAACAGGATCATGGTCTACATTGGACTGATAGAGAAACTAAAGTCTATGTAAGCCAATTTCACAAATAAAAAAAAATAGAGAATACTCGGCTGGTAGGACTGATAATGGAAGGCTGACGGGTCAGGATGTAGGAGAAGGCACTCGGGCTGCGTTAGGGAGGAGGCTAGGGGTTCTAAGAGGGGCAGGGCTGTGTCCTCTGCAACTCCAAAGGTGGGGGACAACCTGAGCAAAGGCCCTGAGGTAGGCGATGATAAATAAAGAGTAGTAAGCAGGCCAGGATGGCTAGACCATTGAAAGGAAAGGGATATAATGAGCCCAGATAGGTGCATTATGAAGGGCTTTAAATGACCTCTAAGGCACCCTCCCCCTTAGACTCTCCACTCCCAGGCTCAGAATGCCTTTAGGCTGCTGGGGGTGATCACTGGACAAATGAAAGTGTAGGGGCATTAGGCCCACCCCCTGATGCTTGGGGAAGCCCCCTTATTCTCCTGTTATGGAGCTTCCCCTACCCTTTCCCAGCCCCCAGCCCCCAGCCCCAGGCGGAATATGGATGCTGTACTTGTTTTTGATTTATACGGAGCCGAAAAAGAAATACATTTTCTTCAATTATTAATCAGCGAGGTGTGAGAGAGATACACAGGAATGGAATTAACTCTCTGACCTTTGGGGGTAGGGAGGGGGGTCTGCATGGAAGGGGAGTCATTTCTCTCCTTTCCCCAGAGGCTCCCCCACCTCACCCACCCCAGGCCAAACTGCTCTGAGTTGGCTTGTGTCTGCTCCCCCCAATCTCACCCTCCCAGGAAACGTTGGGGAAATGGGGGAGCTCAGAGAGTGGGGGCTGGAATATCTCCTGCGTGTCCCCCCCTCAGCACTGAACAGGGCTGTTTTGACTCCTTCTGTCTAGGAACTTCCCCTTCTTTCTTTGCTCCCTTTATTCCATATCTTCCCTTGTTTCTCTTTCTTTCCCTCTTGTCCCTTCCCTCCTCCTCCTCCTCCTCTTCCTCCTCCTCCTCCTCTTCCTCCTCCTCCTCCTCTTCCTCCTCCTCCTCCTCTCCTCCTCCTCCTCTTTTCTTCTTCTTCTTCTCCTTCTTCTTCTTCTTCTTCTTCTTCTTCTTCTTCTTCTTCTTCTTCTTCTTCTTCTTCTTCTTCTTCTTCTTCTTCTTCTTCTTCTTCTTCTTCTTCTTCTTCTCTCCTCTTGTTCTATCTTCCTTCCTTCTCTCTCTCTGTGTCTGTTTCTCTCCATCTCTTTATCTGTCTCTGCTCTATCTCTGTCTCTGTCTCTTTGTCTCTCTATGTCTGTTCTGTCTCTGTCTTTTTGTTTGACTGTTTGTCTCTGTCTCTGTCTCTGTCTCTCTCTGTCTCTGTTTCTGTCTCTTACTGTCTGTCTCTGTCTCTCTTTCTGTTTGTCTATCTATCTCTGTCTCTCTTTGTCTCTCTCTCTCTCTCTCTCTGTGTGTGTCTGTCTGTCTCTCTGTCTCTTTGTCTTTCTGTCTCTCTTTCTGCCTGTCTGTCTCTCTCTGTCATTCTCTCTCTATCTCTCTCAGTCTCTCTCTTTTTTTCTCTCTTTCTGTCTCTGTTTGTCTCTCTGTCTCTCTCTGTCTCTTTCGATCTCTCTTTCTCTTCCTTCTCTCTCTCAGTCATTTGAACCCACCATGCCTTGATGAAATGCTCTCTGGGTGGCAGGCCCGGATAGGGGGTGGGGTCACTGAATCACAATCCAGAGAGCTGTTAGAGACCTCAGAGAACATCTAGTCCAGCCTCCTCATTTTATAGGCTCATGGAGCTGTGACTTGCCCAGGGTCACCCAACAGTAGGGGAAGTAATGGAACCCAGATCTTGTGACTCCAGGTCCAGTTCTTTTCCATTGTACTTCTCACATGGACAAAATATGGTGCCTACCCTAGAGATAACACTGTATGGGGTGGGATGGGGGTAGGGAGGAGGGTGAACAATATGTGCACATTCAAAAATTCAAAATGTGTATAAATAATTACAAGATAATTTTTTGTGGCAGGAGGAAAGACATTGATCACTGAGTTGAAAGGGGGGGGGGGAATCATGAAAAGCTTCCCGGAGGAGGTGGCACTGGTTCTGGGTTAATAAGTCAGGGATTCTAGGAAGCACAGAGAGAAGAGAGGGACATGTGTGAGCAGCCCCGGAGAGGCCAGTTTGCCCAGACTCCACAGTCTGTTCTCCTGAGGGGCCATGACAGGGACACAGAAATAAATATGAGATCATGCAAAGAGTAAGAGAGAAAACGATGAGCTGTGAGGATGAGGGGTACTGAGGGAGAAGAGCCAGGGCCTCTGGGGGAGATGGAGACTGAACTGAGCCTTGAGGGAGCCAGGGATTCTCTGCGGCAGCTGATGAGCTGGACTTCCATTTCTACTGAGTGTATCTTGGATATATGTAGTTATTTGCGTGCTGTCTCCCTTATGGGATTGTGAACTCCCCGTCTCTGTACCCACAAAGCTCAGCATAACCCCTGATGCATGGTAAGCCTTTAATAAATGTTTGTTGACTGACTGACTAGGAATCAAGTCTGGGCTTTAGCTGGGGAGGGCACTTCTCTCGGAGCCTCAGTTTCCTTATCTGTAGAGTGAAGATTGTAATACGTCACAGCATGGGTTTGAGGGAACTGAAGCTTGCCAGTGGAGGAGGATGTGTGTGTGGGGTCTCTTTAGAACTTTGGGGGTTCTAAAGGTTCCAACTTCCTTGGATAGCACAGAACCCCAGAGTGGAGGGGGTGAATCGGCATGACCTTGGGGGCAGATCATGGGGGTCTGGTGTGAGGAGACCCCACTTCTAGACTCAGTCCTCCCACAGACTTGCATTTTTAGCTTCAGTTCATCCCTCTGAGCCTCAGTTTCACTCTTGGTCCAAGGGGGAGCATAACCTCTGCCCTGCTGGCCCCCTGTGAGGATCTGGAGGAATCAACGGATGTTGATTTGCTTTAGAAAGTTCATTCCATTATACAAGATCGGGGCTCGCTGTACCTCCCTTTCCACAAACAAGGAGATTGAATCAGATAGTCTCTGGGGTCCCTTCCAAACACAGGATAACTCTTCCCTCCTCGAAGCAGAAACACGGAAGGAGAGAGGCTCTTTGGCCCTGCTGGGGCAGAGGAGGAGAGCCTTCCTCATGGACGGCTCTGGGCTTTTCTGTGGCTGAGCCCCCCGCCCCCACCCCCTGCCCCCGCCCAGCTCCCTCCCCCATCCTGCCAGGAGCACTGCGGCAGCACAGACTGGCAGACCCAGTCTGAGCACAGCGGCTCAGGGCCGATCGATGGCCATATTGAACACTGTTCAAGCTACGCTGATTTTTGCGGATTCAGTGCAAAACCACAGGCCTGTATCTCACCAACCCCCCTGCATCGACCTGGAGAGTAGCAACACCCAGACACCCGGGACCCCTGATCTCCTTCCTGCGTGCTCCACAGGCCCCAGCCTGCCCCTCCTAGCAGGCAAGTCCTTCTAGCCCTCTTCCCCCAAGATGCTCCTGTGCTCTCCGCCAGATCATGCTTCCTTCTTCCTGATTTTTATACCTTTGCCCCCCCCAACAGTCTTTTTTCCTCTCCCCCCCATGAAGATTCCATAGCTACAGTCCTTCTCTTTTATACACATATCTCATCACTCTCTCCTGACTTTTTCTGACTCACATCCCCACAATATACATGAGACTCTCCTCCTATCTACAATTTAATAGATGTAAGAATAGCTAGTATTTATATAGCACCTATTATGTGCTATATAAATAGTATTTCACTGGATCCTCATAGCAATTTTAGGAAGTAGGTGTTATTATGAACCCCATTTTATGGGGGAGGAAATTAAAGTAAATAAAGTTAAATGACTTTTCCAAGATCACACAGTTAATAAATATCTGAAGCAGGAATTGAATTCAGGTCTTCCTAACTCCAGACCCAGCTCTCTATCCACTGGGATATTTAGCTGCTATCCCTTCTCCTCCTGGTATACTCTGGAGATGACCTTAGAGATAATCAAATCCTACCTTCATTTGACAATTGTAGAGACTCAGACATGGAGAAATTAAGTGGTAAACCCAAAATTATTGCGTGATTCTGATTACTTATTTCTATTCCTGGGAATACTTTATACTCTCTTTCCTTTCCCCCTCCACCCTGCCTTGAACATCTGCCATCTTGATCCTGGTCTTGAAAGTATAATTTGGGTTGGATATCCTGGGATTCACCCTAGAGTGCAAAAATTCAGAGTAGCTTAAAATACTTGAAACAACTGAGCTTACAATCTAATTAACTAGAAAGATTAGTTAAAATGGGAAGCAATCAGTGTTCAGCTTCCTGTATTTTCCCCAACCTCCCTTTCTACCTCCTTAATTCCCAGCTAAGATCCTTCCTCCCTTCTCCCCTTGATCTACAGCAATGATAGGAGTTTTCTATGGGACCACATCCCTAAGGCTTTAAGAATGAATTTCTTCTTGCCTAACCCTAAAGGAGCTTTGTCTGCTGCTCCAAGCCCCAAATTGGCTAGTTCCTGGAGGTTGGACCAGGCAGTAAAAGGCAGACAAAGGAAACAGGTATTCCTTAGGATCTCCGATTTCTAGATTTCCCCATGATGAGGTAAGTTGGAGTCAAGATGATTAGAGAGAGTTTTTACATGATGGGGGATTTCTGAAGTGAGTCATGAACGCACTCTTGGTTTGCCTTTGAACCTGGAGAGAGAGAGAGAATTAAAAAGCTGATGAGCCAGTAGAACATTGAGAGACATGGGTGTGGGGCTCACTGTGCTGTCCTTGAAGGCCCCCTGAGAGGTACTGCCCACACTCTATTTCCCATCCTTCCAATCCAGAACTCTCCAGGACATTTCTCTCTGAACCTCGGAGTGAGTGCCGAGGAAAGCAGCCAGTCTCCATTCCCCGGCCCTGGGCAGGCTTGCCGGTCAGGATCATTAGATGGGGCAGAGGCCATATACCCAACTGCTGGTGATTAGGGTCAGCTTGCTTGGGTCACTAGAGAGAGCCAGGCACATGAAGCCAACAGTATTTATGAAGTGAACAAAGAAAGTGATCGAGTGAGCTGTCACCGGAGAAGCAACAGTGGAGAAGCTGCGGGCAATACGTGGTCAAGTCGGACTCATCCTCAAACTGGGAGTTCATCAAATCCTCCTGCTTGCTCCCCCATCCCATCTCAAGTAGAATACAGACTCCTGGAGGACAGACACTGTTTTGCATTTTGTCTTTAAATCCCTTCGGATGACAGCCAATGGCATATGGGGAAAATCAGAGGACCTGAATTCAAATCTCACTTCTGACTTATTGCAAGTGTGGTTTTAGGCAAATCAATTATCCTCATGGGACTTAATTTTCTCAACTGAAAAATGAAGGAGGTTGAACTATTTGACCTCTGAGGCCTCTTCCATCTTGAGATAATTTATGATCCTAAATCTTGACACATGCTTTATGGATTGGACTGAATCCCCTCCTTTGCTCAAGAACCTTGCATGGCTCCTTACTGTACACAGGCACAAATCCAAACTCCCGAACCTAAGCTTTAAAGCCCTCCTTAGTCTAGATTCAGTTTCATTCCACAAGCATTTACTGATATATTAATTGATTACAATATGCAAGTCAAAGTTTGTGTCTCAATGTCATAGTAAAATACCACACTCAGAATCAAACTCAACCATGTTAGCTAGAATTTATGTAGCACTTGTATGATTTGTTGTTGTTTTTTTACAAATATATCATTGGATCCTCACAACAACCCTGGAAGACAGTAGCGTTAGTCCAATTTTACTTGCCCAGGATCTCCCAACTTGTAAGTATCTGAGGATGGATTTGAACTCAAGTCTCTCCTAGCTCCAGGTTCTGTATTTTATCTATTGCACCAACCAGGAGCTACTTATAATGGTAACTTGTCCGGAATACAATGACAACATCAAACAGCAAAAACAAAAAATAGTTCTCTGTCCTCCAGAAGTTCCCATTCTATCCTCCTCTTAATTAACCCCTTTCCTCTTTCCTCTTTCCCTCTGCTCCAAGAAGACAGGGCTCAGTGTCCTTTATGAGTCATTGAGGGGATCTCCCTGATTCTGCTTCTTTACAAGCATCTTCGCCAGAATCCTCTGCCTGTTCTAGTGCTACCCAGAGTCCAGCTCCAATCCTGCTTCCAGGAAATTGTCTTTGAATGCCAGAGCCCAGGAGAAGCTCTTCCTCTTCCAGGATCCTCTCGTATTTCCTGGCCCACCCAGAATCTCTTAGGCTCCAAAAGGACTTCAGAAACCACCACCTCTCTTACCTGGTCCTGAAAGGCATCTCCTCTAAAACATCTGGTCTTCCAGCTGGGCTTGAAATCTCAATCTTGGGCTTGAAATTCTGACCTCCCAAAGGAGCCCATTCCACTTGAGGCAGTTCTAATTATCAAGGATGTTTTCTTTAAGAAGAACCCAAATCAGATTCTCTGAAACTCCTCCCCCAATCATTTTTCTTGGTTTTGTCTTCAGGGGCCAAGTCTAGTTTCTGTTCCAGAGAATACCCTTTCTAAAACTTGAAGATAGCTCTAACACTCTTCCCTTTCCCAGGTTAATTGTTTCCAGTTGCTTTCATTCTTTGGGTGTGGTTTCCAAGATAACAGTTCTCTTGGATTCCTTCCTTTGGATGTGCTCCCTTTTTTTGATGTGCCTAGAAAATGTGGCATTCAGAATTAGATGCTTCAGATGCAAGCAGACAAGATCAAAAGACACAAAAACTCATAATTTTCCTTGTTTTTGACATTCTTCATGCAGTCTAAGCTTGTTTTGTGAACTTATTTCCTATTGTTGATGCATATTGAGCTTGTAGTCCACTAACACTCCTGGAGTTTCTTCCCATAAAATTACATATAACCACATCTTCCTCATCTTGAATATTTGAAATTGATTATTTGAACCTAAGTATAAGACTTGACATATATCCCTATGAATCTTCATTTTATCAAATTCTAGCCTGTTGAGATCCTTCTGTATGCTGATTGTCATCCAACAAGAGTCTCTACAAAGTTGATTTGTAACACCATCTATATTTCCTTGTGAGTCATTAATAAAAATGCTGACAGATCCCTTTGGCATTCCACTAGGGATCTCTTTCCAAGTTGGTGTCAATCCAGGCTTAACTAATAAGCAGCAATAATGTCCTGAAAAGTATACTTATGATTCACAGGAACAGGTTTAAATCTGAGAATATATCAACTTCATGGCCTTGCAAGACACATTTGGAGCTGGAAGGAACTTTAGAAATCCCTTCTAACCCCTTTCTTTTACAGACAAAGAAACTGAAGCTAGATGAATTGGCCAAGCTTGCACAAGTAGCGGAGCTGGGCTTGAAATTCAATCTTGTGATTCCAGGATTTAGTGCTCTTTCCAATATGTCATACTGCCTCCTTAACATTCACGGTCTCCGTTTTCTCAACTGTGAAATAGAAATAATGAACTTGTATTTCCTGCCCCAGAGGGCTATCAAAGAAAATGCTTTATAAATTGTAATTACTAAAAGAAATGAGCAATTGTTATCATCAGTACAGGGGCAGTTTGCACTGTGGTCCAGACAATTTGAGTGAGTGTCTTCCTGGTGCTCAAACTGTTCACTAATGAAAACCAATATTTCTTTTGCTACTTTTAGTCTTATTGAATTGCCTGAGGCACAGAAAGAGTGACTTATCCAGGCTCACACAGCCAGTATGTGCCAAAGGTAAGGACTCTTACAGTTTCCTTGACTTCAGAGACAGCTTTATATCCATCAAGGCATTTTTGCTACATGTTTACTCAATGCAATAGATATTTATTAAACATTTGCTACATGTGGTCCCACAAGCTTAACTCAGGGGGAGATGTAGATTGTAGCTCCCCAACCTAGCAGGAGACTGTGAAATATAAAAATAGTTATATTACAAAAGAATACAGGGCTGAGACATGAAAGAGATGGGAGTAAAGGGCTTTGTGAAGGAAGGGAGGTGGAATGAGGGCAAGCTTTCCCTGGGAGACCAATTGGAGAAGGCTACACAAAGGAGATGGAATTTCACCCCTATACATCCCTTTGCTCTGGCCATATTTTTCCTGAATAAAATAAAACTACCAAAAGCTCAGAGTTTCAAAGTACTACACAATTTATAAAGCGCTCCCCTCATAATGCCCCCGTGGGGGAGATGTTGCAAACATTGTTCTCCTCATTTTGCAGATACAGAAACTGAGGCTTAGCGAGGCTAACAGAATTGATTAAGGTTCCATGGATGGGAAGCCAATGCCTGCAGTAGAAATTTCTTCATTGCACTACCCAGTGATGCACCTGATAAGATGCTTTATATATATCATCTTGTCTGGGTATCAGGGTCTAACATTCTAAGCTCAACATCATAATAGATATAGGATTCCCAATACCAGGAAAGATCTCAGAGATCCCTCACTAGATGCATTTCTCAAAGATTCCTGATATCAGAGACCATCTAGTTTATTGCCTTTCCCCCATTCCTTAACCACATTTTATAGCTGGGGACAATGAAGTCCAGAGACAGGCCAGTGGCTGCTCAGTCGAGAGCAAGTCGGTAGCAGAACAAAAATAAAACCTGGAACTCTTGATAGGAAGAAAGCCTCATTCCTCAAATGGACTCTCCCTTTATTTCTGCTTCTGAAATCCATCTCTTCCTTCAAAATCCAATTAAGCACCCTTTCCTTTATCAGTCAGTTGACTGTCATATATGAAACACCTACTATGTGTCAGGCATTAAGTTCTGGATTGATCCCCCATCACTTCTCTCCCCTTCCCCGCCTGATAGAGAAAATTCTCGTCCTCCTGACATTTTCTTAGAACTCTATTTTGCTTCTCTTATATTTTATCTTGTAGCATGCTTATTTGGTTATGAATAATATGAATGAATGATACAAAAATTTATTAAGTACTCATAGATGTGCATTCCTCCCTAATAGATTATAAATAATTTACAGGGAAGGAATGGGTTGGTTTTCCCATTTTAAACCATATAGTAATGCATTTATCTATGATACTTTAATAGTTCCAAAGTATACTGTTTTCTTTTTAAAAATTTAACTGAAAAATATACTTCCAATTGCACATGTTTAACTTATATTGGATTTTTGCTTAGAGGAGGGGAAAAGTGGGGAGGAAGGGAAAAAAAATTGGAACACAAGATTTTGCAAAGGTGAATGTTGAAAACTATCTTTGCATACATTTAGAAAAATAAAAAAAGTTAAAAATAAATAAATAAAAAGAAAAATATACTTCCTTTCCCTTAGGATTCTCTTAGGATTACAGTACAGAATACTGTATATAGTGTTAGACAGGTAAATCTCTGATTGGTTTCAATCTGGAAGTGGGGGTTCAGAAAAATGATGATAAAAAGGCATAAGGCATACATAAACTGTATTTTTATTTTTTGTTTTTAGGAAAATTCCCTTTATTCTTATGATCTCTAGATTTTTTTTCATGAACTGTATTTAAAAAAAAATCATTGACACCTTGGGTTTTAAAAAAATACTACATCTATTTGCCAATATATCCCATCCTCACTGTAACAAGACAAAAATAGTTAAACAAAATTAACCAACATCTCAATTGAGTCTGACAGTGATACGGTATGGCACATCTCTAGTCTACCACCTCTTTCCTAGAAAAGTAGAAAGTATGTTTCTTGATTAGTCCTTTAGAAACAAGATCTAACACATTTCTGAAGACTCAAAGCCTTGTGGATTAGAGGGTGCCAGTATGATTATTCCTAATTTGAGAAAGGAGGGAAGCTAATGCTAATATTTTATTTATTTATTTTTAAAGATACGTGCATTCATTTTTTACATATTTCCATATGAGCCATGTTGGGAGAGAAAAAAATCAGAACAAAATGGAAAAACCACAAGGAAAAAAAACAGAAAAAAAAAGGTGTGTGCAGCTGATTTTACAGCTGAGGAAACTGAGGCATTGCCTCATATAATTCAGAAATTATATGTCTGCGGACAGTCAGCTTGCAAGTATTGAGACTACTGGAATTCTGATTCAGGTCTCCTCATAGGAAGTCCTGGTGCTTCTTCCCCAACACATTATACCTCTTACCCAAGGTCTGAAAACTCTCAACCAGCACCAGACACAGGGCTTTATTTGCATATTGTAAGTGCCAAGTGATTATTTGTGGATTGAATGAAGTTGACTGGCAGCAGTTATACCAAGCGATTGCCACGGCTTGACCTCACCCTTCCGACCCTAGAAAGGAATGGAAAATGGGGGCAGTTTTCTCTGCTTCCTTGGCCAGTGATGATGGGCAAGACAGTCAGAGAGAAAGGTGGGGGTAGAAGGGGCAGTGGTCAGAACCTGTAAACACCCTGGAACCCCTCTACCACAAGCCAAGAGGGAGCCAGCAGCTCCAAAAACTCCCCTTCATAATTAATAAATGAAGAATATGGTTGTTAATCGATGTAGCTGTGAAGAGAATATTGATTGCCCCGGCGTGGCATTTTTTGTGCGGCTTGGATTCTTACGCCTCATTTAGAGCAAGGCCTCTCTGGGGAGCTCTTAAAACCAAAAGATATTTGCAAGACTCTGGTGAAAGGAGGGGAAAAAAGGAACTGAGGGCAGGGAGAAGGGAGGGGGGAATGGGAAAAGGAAGAGAGATTATTTATGATCAAAGTGGGAGAGCCAGGCTGGACTCTACCCGGGGCCCATTGGAATATTTGATTAAGGATCGATTATGGTGGGTGTGGAGAGCAGTGGCTGGTCATTTGGCAAACCTGTCAGAGACCGGGACTGGGAGAGGAGTTTGGGCATATGACTCCCAGCGAATTCTTTGTATAGTACAAAAGGCAGGAGTCATCTCATCTTAGAACAGAGAATTTCAGAGCTGAGTCAGAACTAAGAACATGATCTATACAATGTAGAATCTGGGGAGGACTTTAGAACATGGTACATAGGATGTCAGAACAGAACATAAAATGTTAAAGCTGAGATGGATCTTAGAATGTGGAAAACACAATGCTCAATCTGAAAAGGCTATTAGAACACAGAATGTAAGATATCACACTTGGGAGGACCATACAATATCAGAAGTGGGAAGAACATTAGAATGGAGAATTCAGAATTGGGAGGACTTACTGCATAAAATATAGAATGTCAGATCTGGGAAAAACATTAAAACACAGGATACAGGATATCAGTATTAGGAGGATCCCTAGGACATAAATTGTTTGATGTGAGTAGCCCTTAGAACGGAGAAGTCAGAGCTAGAAGTATCTTTAGAATATAGAATGTAAGAGACAGGAGATATTTAGAACAAATAATATCAGAATTGGGGGCAAGGGGGATTGAACCATAGAAAAGAGAATGTGCAATGTCAAAACTAGGATCTTCCTAATCCTTTAGCTCGGTGGTGTTAAACTCAGATAGAAATAAGTACCAACCAGCACACAGAAGGATCCCTGGTGATTGCATATTGACTCAGAAAACCACATACTAACACTACCTGGGTCCTATTGTATTTTATTTATTTGGCTAAATATTTCCCAATTACATTTTAATCCCATTCAGGCTATACTTGCCCTCCTCCCCAACTTCCAATCCAATCTCTGCATTGTACATGTCAGGGGAAAATAAACAAGGTCCAAAAAAGGGACAAACAGTTCTTTATACACAGTAGGCATTTAATAAATTCTCATTGAAATGATGTGTTGTGACCATAAAGTTCATAAAGACTAACTGACTATGTGAGACAAACTGAGCCTCTTTCCAAGAGATCCTTTTGCTTAATAAACTGTTTTTTATGGTACCCCAAGGAGATCAGCTTAACTTTAGTCAAATCAAGAAGCATTTATTAAGCACAAATTATGTTCCAGATACTGTGCTATGTGTTGCAAAAGTTGTAAGGCAAAAGCAGTACCTGTCCTCAGAGAGTGAACCCTAATGGGGGAGACAATATACAAACAACTGTATGCAAACATGATATATACAGGTTCAACCAGAGATAATCTCAGAGGAAGGCACTAGTTAATTAATCTGAAGAATAATTATATTGAATCATTGGACTAAATATAAAGCCCCAAGCTCTCAATCACAGACCAGAAATAATAACAATAACAGAAGATAGCATTTATGTAGCTTTTTAAAGATTTTATAAAACATTTTAAAAATATTATTTCACTTGACAACTCACAACAGTTTGGGGAAGTTAAGTCCTATTTTCTTACCCATTTTACTGATGAAGAAATTGATGGTGAGAGTTAACTTGCTTAAGGTCACAGCAATATATCTGAGGTGATATTTGAACTAAGGTCTTCCTGATTCTAAGCCCAATACTGTCTCTAATCAAGAAAGATTGCATCAAAGACAAAGTACTGGGGGAAGCAGGAGATCCTTGTCAAATTTTCTAGCGAAGGGAGTAGGGACCAGAAGAGGAGGGAGAAGAGGATGAGAAAATTTACTGAGCGTCAGTTAACTGAGGACCCAGTTCTCTTCCTCCTACTGACCTTCACCATCCAGTTGAGATTGAACAAATCCTAATCATATCATAGAATCTAGAGCTGAAAGAACCACAAGATTCTAAATTTAGAACTGGAAGAGACCTAGAAGGCATCTAGTCAAACTCCCCTAAATTTAGAACTGGAAGAGACCTAGAAGGCATCTAGTCAAACTCCCCTCATTTTACAGATGGGAAAACTGAGGCTTAAAGCATGAAATGACTTGCCTGAGTCAATGTCAGAGGTGAAAATTGAACATGAGTTTCCTGACTGAGCCCAGTATTCTTTTCTCTTTATCACAATGTTTGGGCAACTCAGAACAATTTCTTCATTTTTTTCTTTCAAAAACTTTAATGACATCTTTTCTGTTTGTATCACATCCACTTCTAAGTATATGCCTTCTCCCATTCCTACCCCATCCCATCCCACCCCATGAAACCACCCTCTGTACAAAGCAAAAAGAAGAAAGAAAATTACTCAGCAAAACTTGTCAGCTTATTTTGACAGTTATGTGTAATGCCCATAGACTCTCACCTTGCCAGGAAAAGGAAAAGGCTACATCTTTTCATCTCTTCTTTGTGGACAAGTTTTGTTACTGTAGCAACACAGTGTTTCATTTTTAGCTTCTTTTCATCTACACTGTTGTAGTCCCTGTGTATGTTGTCTTCTCGGTTCACACCAAATCGTTCATACAAATCTTCCCATGCTTCTCTGAATTATTAATATGCAGAAACACTTTTCAACTGGGCAAAGGGCAGATGGTCTCAGACCCACCAATTTCAACTGAATGGACTCTGGTCAGTCGGGAGATGAAGAAGGATATTATAAGCAAATTAGAAGAACATAGGATAGTTTATCTCTCAGGTAAGTGGAGAAGGAAGGAATTTGTGGCCAAAGAAGAACTGGAACTCATAACACCAGATAGATAATTTTGATTATATGAAGTTAAGGAGAACTGACTTCTAGTCCTGGTTCCATTATTGATTCCTTAAATGATCTTGTATAAATCATTCCCCTCCTCTGAGCCTCAGTTACCCTATATATCAAATGGGTATAATAATGCTTTTCCTGCTAACCTTCTGGAATCAAAAAGAGAGAAGGAAAAAACTACATCCAGTGAATGGGAACAGCAATTAGAGGCAGCCTGTCTCATTGTTAGGAGGAAAAAGGCAAGAGGAGGCCAGAACAAATGTGAGAAACAAGATTATACTGGGAAAGAGAATGTACCAATAAAAGTTTATCTGAAGGGACAGCTACATGACACAGTGGATAGATTACCGGCCTTGAAATTAGGAGGACCTGAGTTCAAATCCAGTATCAGACATCTAATACGTTTTAGTTGTGTGACTCTGGACAAGTCACTTAATCCCAATTGCCTCATACATATAAAAAAAAATTTACCTGAAGGGAACTGAGTCAGGCACCTCAAGAAAGTGACTAGAAGCTAAATAAGAACTGCAAAAGGCTAGTCAGAGAAGAGGAAACCCTTGGATTCCTGGATAGAATTAGGATCCAGTTGTAGAAAGGAGAATTAGAGGATTTTAGTTGTAGAGGGCATCTAGTCTGACCCCCTCCTTTCAGAAATAAAGAAAAAATGTGGCAGAAAATTGCCCACACAAGTGGGCAATATTCATTTGACTTGATATAGAGGAAATTTTAACAATGAGAACTGTTCTAGAGTGAATTGGGGTGTTCTACTCAGAGAGATTAGTAGGGTCCCCATCACTGGGCCAGATAGCTGGTGCAGTGCATAGAACACTGGGTTTAGAATCAGTAAGACTCATCTTCCTGAGTTCAAATCCAACCTCAGGCACTTATTATCTGTGTGATTCTGGGTAAGTCACTTTTAACTCTGCTCTCTTCTTTCCTCATTTGTAAAATGAACTGGAGAAGGAAACAACAAATCACAGCATCTTTGCCAAGAAAACCCCAAATAGTGTCACGATGAGTCAGATACAACTGAATGATAATAATGATACTCGCCTTCAGCTTTTGGCTGATGGCCACTTATAAGGGATGTTGTATAAGGGATTCCTATTAAGTTATGGATTGTAATAGATGCTCTATAGAGCACTGAGATTGGAGTCAGGAGAACCTGGGTTCAAATCCTGTCTTAGAACGTTACCAAATGTGTGATTCTGACCAAATAACATCCTCCCTGAGCCTTAGCTTCTTCATCTGTAAAAAGGCAAGAGGGGGTGCTTGTTGAACACTAAGGTCCTTTGTAGCTATAAATCCAGGTCACTAGGATTATATTGGATTAGGTGTTGGACTTAGAGTGTAAAAGACCTAGAAGAACTAGATCTTTACTAGCTAGATCCTGGAAAAAATCAAGTAATCTCTCTAAAACTGAGCTTTCTTTTTTATAAAAAGGGGAAAATAATATCGAATAATATCAATCTCACCTCAAAGGGTGATATTGATGTTTAGGTGAGATAAACTCTTCCTATTCTTTGTGAATACTCTTCCTATTCTTTGGCTGATCACTGCCACTTTCACAGAATTGTACAATTAAGGCATCTCTTGGAGGTTGGAGATGATTTGAAATAGATCTTGGAGACCCCAAGCACATCTAGTTCCATCAGTAATTAGAGTCCTACAATTTCACAGTCAGCCCAACTCATCCTTGAAAAACAAGAATTTTTTTCTCTTTTTTAAGTCTTCCCTCCCAACTTTTCTTTGTAATTTCAAGGATCACTTCCCATCTCTGTAGACCTCCACACAACACCAATCTGAGAGGCAGGAAATACAGACCCTAGGGGGAAATTCTGCTTCTAACTGGCAGAGTGTGACTTTAAGTGGATCACTTCTTGTTTTTGAGCATCAGTTTCTCACTTGCAAATGCAAGGTTGAATTAGATGATTTTAAAAATTCCTTCCAGCTCCACTGTTCTGTGTTCTAAAGTCCTTCCACCTTCAGGTCTTGTATTCTCAGGATTCTCTCAGCTTTGAGAGCTTTGTATTCTAAAGGCATCCCCAGTTTTGCTAGTCTAGGGTCTTCTTCAGCTCTGGCATTCCATGCTCTGAGGTTTCTCCACCTCTGATTTTCTAATGTCTCTTCCAGCTTGGACATTCTCTATTTTAAGGTTTCCTCTAGTTCTGACAATCTGTTTTCTAAGGCTCCTCCCTACCTCAGCCCTGATATTCTCAGATCCAAGAGAACGATTCCTATCTCCAGTATTCCAGAAATTCTAAAATGATAGCAATAACCTAGCACAACAGTTCAAAAACTTATCATCTAGGGTTTATTTAGAAGTTAGAGCAGACTGACAGGTCTGCAGGTCGCTAGACTGTAACCAGGCCCCACTGGGAAAAACCAAAATTGACTGAATGGGAGAGAGAGAGGAGAGAAAAAAAGGAGGAAGAGAAGAAAGAAGGAGGAAGAGGAAAAGGAGAAGAAAAGAGGGAGGAGGGAGAAAAATAAGAGGAGAAGGGGAGGAGGAAGAAGACTGTAGTCCAAAGTGGGCTGCCCAGGCACATCCATCTCCAGCTCCTTGTGTGATCGGCCCTCTCCCTGCAGATCCATGCCGATCAATGCAAAATTAATTAGAGTAATCAACTCAGCTGTACCATGGAGATCATACACGCGGGGTTTTAGGTGACTAATTGGCGGAAGCTGACAGTCAGCGTCCCCCGTGTCTTTAAGGTATTAACACTTTTTTCTCGGTAGATTAATTACTTTTTTGCATCTTTCACTCCATCAGTTGTTCCTCAGTCTGCCTTGGGTGTTGTGTGTGTGTGTGTGTGTGTGTGTGTGTTGTGTGTGTGTGTGTGTGTGTGTGTGTGAGAGAGAGAGAGAGAGAGAGAGAGAGAGAGAGAGAGAGAGAGAGAGAGACAGACAGACAGAGAGAGAACAGAGAGAGACAGAGAGAGAGAGAGACAGAGAAAAAGAGGAGCCGGATGTGAGGAAGGAAACCCACAAAAGTGTTCTCAGGAACCTCTGTTTTCAAATGCTTTTGGTGCTAGGAGGGAAGCCCAGCCACAGATGACTCTTTTTGTCTTATAATATGGAGCAGCTGAGGTTTTGCATGGAGAAATTGGTCTCTGCAATCTTCTCTGTGCTGACAGGAAAGGATGCTGGGTTTATGCTGGATTATGTAGTACACTAGTACTAGTCTAATAGGTAGGAGAACAGGTTTACTATATGTTTGACTGTGGACAAATTAGTTCTGCCTTCTGGGTCTCAGTTTCCTAATCTATAAAATGGGGAAGGGGGCAGGAGTGGGATAGAATATGTGATTAGGAGGTTTTCAGGGTCCCCTCTAACCTTAACTTTCTAGTCACATAGCTAGTCAGCCTGATGTTCTTTGTTCTAAAGTCCTTCCTTCCCTGGGATCTTTTATCCAATCTGTTCTAAAAACATCACTAGGATGTCTTAGCTTGGCTGGGCCACTTACGACAGACACACAATTCACTTGGCCTATACCTGAAGTATTTTCCAGACACTCTAGAACATGGAATATCAGATGTAGGATGGACCTTTGAGTATAAAATGTCAGAGCTGGGAAGTCCTTTAAAACAAAATGTTGGAGCTGGGAAGGAGTTTAGGACATAGAACATCTGAACTGAAAGGATCATTAGAAGATAGAATATCAGAGCCTGGAAGTACTTTTGATTATGGAATGCAGAGTTGGGGAGGTCTGTAGATCAGAGAATAGCAGAGAGGGGAGGAACCTTAAAACAGAAAAGTAAAGAGTCTGGGGAACATGAAAGAGAATTTCTGAGTGAAATTGAGCCACAGAATGCAATGTTGAGCCACAGAATGCAATGTCCTCCCACAGAACTGGGAGGAATCTTAGAAGATGGAAGGTACATTGGAACCAAGAATAACAGTTTGGAAAGGCCTTAGATCAATGTAATAATATGCCCCAGGAAGATTTCAATACAACTGAAAAATAAGGAAGAGACAAGAATATAGAGACATTGAATGTAAAAAGAAAAGCCTTCAGATACAAAATAAATGTTCCATCTTTTTATGAAGGTTCCAAAGATTGAACAAGACTTCATATGCCTCTGCTGGCAAATGAAGAAGCCAGTGGACAATGAACTTGTCCCTAGAGCACAAGCTATGCTCCTACTTTTACCTGTAGCCACTCATCCCCATAAGATTCAAGTAAGAATCTGGGAAGTGTAAGTGGCTAGATTTGATCTGATAAGCATAAGACAGGGAAGAGTTCCTGGCTGAGGGAACTGATCCTGAAGCAGGTACTATTCTAGCACAAACTAAAAGGGAGCCTGGGACCTCTCCTGCTTTCTATATGGAAGAGATAGACCTCAGAAATATGGCTGAAGAGTCAAAAAGGAAAGATTTTCCAATTTTAGGCTCAGGGATGTTGCCCTAGCTGAGAGCCCAGCAGTATTCCAGCTGAAGAGGGCACAATGTCACCCAGCTGACATCATGGCCGAAGGTGCTAAGGGATTACAGCTACCCATTGACTATTGAGTCCAGTAGATAGATCATTCTGTCCAATTGCTATGTTCAATAAGTGAGCAGCCGACCCAGTCTAGCCCAGGAACAACTGAACCTGGTGAAGAAGTAACTCAGCAGATGGGTGACCTGCTGGATTCACCCATCCAGGTGAGACATGGATAGCAAGTTCAGCTGAGCTGCTCACCTGATGGAGATGCTGTGATATGCAAATCTGCAGTCCAGCAAGCAATGGGATTGTTTACCTATTACTGATTCTACAACCTATAGCAAAGTTCATAAAGACCTTCCAGAGAAAGAAAGGACATGGATGCCATGGAGTACAGATTTATGAGTTACCTTAGCCACATTTGATTCCAAGACATATCTCACCATTATTATTCTTAAAGTTTAGGCCCATTCTCCCCCCACTCCTTCACCATGGACTCTATGTTTGTAGAAGGTTGCACTCAATCTGAGGGAAACACTCTCAAACTACTATTCTTGCTATTGGATTTGTTATTGTACAAAGAAATAAATGCCTTTGTAAAAGTGCTAAACCTGATTGTTAAGTAAAGCTCATTGGTGGGGGCTCCCAAGATACTATTGAGATAGACACCTATAACGTTACCCCTAAGATCCTAAAGATAGCCAACAATCTAGGGGTTCAATTTGCCAGCATTAGAGCCCAGAAGGGGGTTAGACAGAGCTAAACAAGGCCTATGAATACAATGTATCTTGGAACAAAGAATAGCACTTGGGAGGGACTTTAGAACATGAAATGTCAGAATTAGGGGGGGTGTCTTAGAATATGGAATATCAGAGATGGAAGGGCCCTTAGAACACAGAATGTCAAAGTTGGGAGGGCCCTCATCGGCCTGAGGAAGCAAGAAAGAAGTGATTGGACATAACATGAAACTGCAGCGTGGAGACTAGAGAAGCAGCAGAAGCTGAGACAAGAGGGAGACTAAAGAGCCCCAGTACTCCGGGGGAGACTTAGGACTCTTGCCTACTTTCTCAGTATAGCTGGACATTGAAAGCCCTACTGTGATGCTGCATCCCTAGTCTCAGAATGCAAAACCATAAGTGTGTCTGCCATTTTGAATTTGAGAGGAGAAAGAACTATGGAAAATGGGCTTCCAGGATGTCTTGAAGCAGCATTAGAGTTCCAAGAAGGGGACTAATTATTTTTTCCTGGGCTGAGCTCAGCTGTTTCCATGCACTGTCAGTGTTTTCTAAAGTTTGGTGCTTTGTGACAAAGTCCTGATTGCCCTGTCCTGAGCATCTCCTCATTTTTCCACCATATCCTAAGGTCAGGTACCTTTGTGGTCACCCCTCCTCTTAACTCCTTACTTTTCAGCTTCTTTTTTGTGTGTCTTTCCCCATTAGACTGGAAGCTCCTTGAGGGCAGGGATTGGGTTTTTTTCCTCATATTTGTATCACCAGTGCTTAGCACAGTGCTTGGCAATGTAGTAGACATTTAATAGATGTTATAGCCTCTGCTCATCCAGTACTGCTCAGAGTATCAGCTGTTATTAATTAAAAAAGCAAAAATGGCAACCTTTCTTCCAAACCGACTTCATTCTCCACTATACTATGCAACCTGTAAAACAATATATTATTGTAGTGGGTGGTGGGTCATTTGCTGGACTAGGGGCCTCCTATTGAACTCTGACCTACATGACTTGTTGATCCCCATATGCCCCTATGACAAGAAATTGTTTCAAAGAGCACTGGCCCAAAACATCATGGAAGCTAAGAGTCTGAGGGAGAACTCCCTTCCTTCCCCCTGCTTATTTATAAGATCTATGGGTGGGCTTCATCTACTCTTTGATTCTGTATTCTCTTGTCAGTTTGCACTTGGACTTCCAGCAAAGGGAAGAAGAGATTTCTCCCCTTGATACTGTCTGACCCCTCCCTTCCTTCAGCAAATCAAACATAACTCCATGGGAAGTGCCTCAGGCCAGCGGTTGATTATCTCCATCATATTTTAATGACTTGGATTTGTGTTTTTGGTTTTTTCCTTTTGCCCCAAGAGGGCAAGTATCCCATTTTATCTGATCTCTTGTAGGCCCCCCAGTGCCAAATCAGAGCTCTGTACACAGTAAGTGCTTAATCAATGTTTATTGAATAAATGAATGATTAACACAAGAGACTTGGGGCCCCACCAATAACTAATAGCTACTTGACCTTAGGGAAGCTACTTTCCTTCTTTGGATCCCAGCTTCTTCCTCTGTAAACTGATGGGGTTAAACTGAATAAGCTTTTTTGTGGCCTGATCCCCTTTGGAGCCTGATGAAGTCTTTGGAACTCTTTTATTAATAATGTCCTAAAACAAATAAAATCAAATACATAGGATTATAAATGAAATTATTTTGAAATAAGTCATTATTTCTCATCCAAGTTTATGAATTCTCTGATTTTTCTCTAAGTTTCAGTTTGCTTCTTTGTAAAACAGGGGAGAATAATTCCTATATCACCTCCTTGGCAAGAGGATCTCAGGGATCAAATAAAATATTATGTATGATGGCAACTTAATAGCACACCTGACAGGTCCCCCAGAGCCTCTAATAGAGAAAAAGTGAACCTCATTTCCCCAAGCCTCCCTTCCTTTCTCACTAACACCACTGAGAATCCAGTAAGGGGAAAGGCAGTTCCCCTCTTTACTCACCCATGGGAAAGAATGAATCAATGATGGATTTGAATACAGAGATCAGAGTTCAAATCCCATCTTTGTCATTTACTACCTCAGTTTCCCCATCTGTCAAATGAGGGATTGGTGTAAATAGGCTCAATATCTATGATCCTCTGTAGACAGACCTGGGACTGAGAGAGTGGGCTCTGCCTGGGGGGCCTCCCACCTCGAGATCCTTGCCTTATAAGAGCCTCCTCTGGGCCCGTGGCCCACCCTTCTGGGAGCATTGAAGTCCGTTAAGTGCCTTGCATGGATATTACCCGGACACCCCCTCTATTGTTTATTATTGAAAGTTACAAGAAGCTAAAGACCTCCACAATTATCTACCAGCCACTTAAGAGCAATCGAGCACCTGTCACCGGCTGAATGGGGCCGCTCAGGCCTAATGACAGAAGTGGAATAAAGCAGCAGTGCTGGTGATTAGGAGCCGGGGGATTTACAGCTCAGTGGGCCCCGGAGACAGGGTGGGCAGCCCAGGGCAGCCCGCAGCAGGGACAAGCCGAGGGTCCCCCTGGTTTGAGGTGACCCATCTCCCAGCCACTTCATGCCCCACTCGGGGTCTTTGTGCCCTCTGATCCTTAGACTCCCAGCAGGCCTGTGAGGCAGGGAACAGTATGGGCTGGGAAACCTGGTTTGGATTGTCAGCTCTAATGCTTGCCAGCTGGGAAACCTGGGAGAGATCATGTGACCTCTCTGAACCTCAGTTTCCACCTCTGGAAAACTGCAATAATCGTGTCGGCTTCCATGGCTGCCGGGGGGGAAAACACTTGGTAAGCAATACATTAGAGATTTGTGTGTCATTATAAGTGGGGAGGAGCTAAGCAAGGGGAGGGAAAGGGGGTGTTCTGGGTCCTGAATACTGACCCCCCAAACTTGAGACACTCTCTGGAAAATAGAGAGAGGCGGCAGATGGGCAGGACAGGAGCTCAGTGCTCTTCGTGGAGACCTGAGGAAAACCCACCCAGCCTTCCACCTCCCAGCTCTTCTTTTCTCCACCACTGTTGCCAATATGCTGAAAAGGATGCCCAAACCTCAGGGCTTATCTAACCATTGCTAAGGCTATGTATAAGATCTGATTAGTGCAGTCCAGTCATTCTGTTTCTATCTCCGGCTCTCTCCATGTCTCTCATTCTGTCCCTCTGTCTGTCTCTCTTGACCTCTTTCTCTCTGTCTTGTTCTCTGTCTCACTTTCTGTCTCTGTCTCTAACTCTCAGTCTCTGTTCCTGTCTCAATCTCTGTCTCTTCTCAGTCTCATTCCCTGTCTGTCTCTATCTCTCTAAGTTGCTATCTGTGTCTCTGTCTTGTTTTCTGTCTCTCTGTCTCAGAGTCTCTGTCTATCTCTGTCTCTGTCTTTGTCTCTTGCTCTCTGTATTTGTCTCTCTGTCTTGTTCTCTCTCACTTTGTCTCTGTCTCTATCTCTCACTGTCTCATTCTCATTCTCTGTCTCTGTCTCATTCCCTATCTCTCTCTCTCTCTGGATCTTGCTCTCTATCTCTGTCTCTGTCTTTATCTTTGTCTCTTGCTCTCTGTATTTGTCTCTCTGTCTTGTTCTCTCTCACTTTGTCTCTGTCTCTATCTCTCACTGTCTCATTCTCATTCTCTGTCTCTGTCTCATTCCCTATCTCTCTCTCTCTGGATCTTGCTCTCTATCTCTGTCTCTGTCTTTATCTTTGTCTCTTGCTCTCTGTATTTGTCTCTCTGTCTTGTTCTCACTCTCTGTCTCTTGTCTCATTCCCTGTCTGTCTCTCTCTGTGTCTTGCTCTCTATCTCTGTCTCTATCTCTCACTCTGTCTCTTAGTATTTCCAAGAAGAAATCTCTTCCTAAAAGGCACCGTGACCTTGTGGATGGAGAGCTGGTCTCACAGTTTGGAAGACAGGGATTAATGTCCAAATGTACGGGCTGTGTGACCCGAAATAAGTTAGTTAACCTCTCAACATAACTGCCCGAGAATAAAATTATAAGAGTAGCTCTTTACATGGATGAACTCACAGGACCAGTAAAAAGCAAAACAAAAGCATCGTAGTGGAGGCTGCCTTGGAATCACCCAGACTAAAAACCAGCCTTAGAGACTAACCTCTTAACCTCTGTCTGCCTTAGTTTTTTGAACTATAAAATGGGAATAATAATAACACTCACCTCCCAGAGTTTTGTGAAGACAGAATGAGATAATACTTGTAAAAGTACTTAACATACTGCTTGGCTTCTGAAACATATAAAAGAAAACCATGAAACATTAAAGACATTAGTGATCATTTAATTGGGTGTAGGTGGTATACTGGTCAGGTTTCAAATCAGGAAGACTTGAGTTTACACCTGACTTTAGATACTTACTAGCTATGTGACTCTAAGCAAGTCATTAATTCTGTTTGCCTCAGTTTCCTCATTTGGAAAGCAAAATGGCAAACCATTTCAGCATTTTTGCCAAGAAAATCCCAAATGGGGACATGGAGACTAAAATGTCTGAACAACAGCAATTGGACTTATGGTACTGGAGTTTTATATTACTTTAACATTATCCTCACTTTACTTATGCTTAAAATGAAGAGATTGAAACATTCCATCAGTTCTCCAACTATGGTCTGATGACCTTGGAAATATTTCAAAGGTTTCACAAGATTAAAATGATTTTGTTAATATTACTGAGATGTTTTCATTTCAAATGTAGTAAATATCAAGTCCAACTCACAGAAACAAAATGTCTTGGGGGGTCCCCAATAATTTTTTAAAGTAATAGCTTTTTATTTTCCAAATACATACAAAGGTAATTTTCAACATTTACCCTTGTAAAATCCTATGTTCCAATTTTTTTCCCTTTCTTCCTCCTATTTTCTCCCCCAGACAGCAAGTAATCTAATATAGGTTAAACACGAGCAATTCTTCTAAACGTATTTCCACATTTATCATGCTGCACAAGAAAAAATCAGATCAAAAAGAGGAAAAAAGGAAAAAGGAAAAAACTAGCAAATAGCAACAAAAAGGATGAGAATACTATGTTGTGGTCCATATTCAGTCCCCATAGCTCTCTCACTGGATGCAGATGGCTCTCTCCCTGGATGCAGATGGCTCTCTCCATCACAAGATCATTGGAACTGGTCTGAATCATCTCATTGTTGATCATGAGAACTGATCATTGTATAATCTTGTTGTTGAAGTATATAATGATCTCCTGGTTCTGCTCATTTCACTCAGCATCAGTTCATGTAAGTCTCTCCAGGCCTTTCTGAAATCATCCTGCTGGTCGTTTCTTACAGAACAATAATATTCCATAACATTCAAATACCATAATTTATTCAACTATTCTCCAATTGATGAGTATTCACTCAGTTTCCAGCTCTTTGCCACTACAAAAAGGGCTGTCACAAACATTTTTGTACTTGTAGGTCCTTTCCCCTTCTTATGATCTTTTTGGTCCCCAATAATTTTAAAAATCATTCAAGGATCTTGGGACTAAAAAACTTGAGAATGATGAGACCATGTGATAAAATCTTTTCCTCCTCTATAGCCTAGATAGCTATAGTTCATAATTCCACATATCCAGAACAAGAAGGGAACCCTGAATCTACCTAGCCTAATCCTTTCATTTTTACAGATGAGGAAACTGAGTCCTAAAGAGACCTAGAGATTTGTTAAAAGTCACACAGTAGGAAATGGCTGAGCCTAGATGTGGATCCAGATCCCCTGAACAATTTTACAAATGGGGAAACTGAGGCCAAGAGCAGGGAAACAATTTGCTTAAGTTTACAAAGGGTATCCAGGGTCAGAGTGGGACTGTTCTCTCCCCATTTCTAGTTTACTCTAGTGGTAAGGGAATAGAGAAAACCCACTACCCTGTAATATCTGTAGAATTGAAATGAAGCCAGGCTCAGTCATTATCATGAGGATCAATATAAGAGAAGACAATTCCTTTTTCTAGGCTCTGGTTTTCCTATCTGCAAAATGCCCTGGAAGTAATCTTTAAAGGTTTTCCCTCTTCATGCCCTTTCATACCAGACATTCTGTTTTCTAAGCGCCTTCCCAGCTTTTATATCTTGTGTTCTAAGACCCCTCTCAGCCCCCTCTCAACTCAGACATCCTGGGTTTTAAGACCCCTCCCAGCTCTAACATTGTGTTCTAAGTGCTCTCTCAGAGCCAGCATCCTGCATTCTAAGGTTCCCTGCCAGCTTCAACATCATATTCTAAGGCATTCTAAAGTCCCTTCTAATCCTCTTCCTCCTGATAATAATGACAGGATCTGATATTTACAAAATGATTGACAGTTTCTGCAAAGCTTCCCATAGTTATTTCAGCCCCAAAGCAAACCCTGTGAGGTGAGCATCACAGATATGATGGTTCTCATTTAACAGAAGGGAAGCTAAGTCTCAGAGAAGGTGAGTCCTAAGGGGCTTGGTCACTGGCAGAGAAGCGACTCAGTGGGGCTGAGTCAAACAAATATTGCTTTCTGTGCTCACTCCCATAACTTGGGCTACCTTTCTAACATTCTGTGTTCTTAGATGGCGAATACTTACTCTTTGGTTCTAGAATAGAGGTTCTTAAATTGGGGTCCACAAACTTTTAAAAAATATTTCAATAATTGTATTTCAATAAAATTGATTTCCCATGTAATCATCTGTATTTTATTTTATGTATTTAAAAACATTTGAAGAAATCTATGATATATATTTTTTAATGGCTCTAATTCTAGAGATATGCTCTTCTCTTTTTTGGGGCCCCTCCCTCTTTCTGCAAAGGCTGGAGGGATGGGGGTGGGGAGCCACCTTAGATTAAGGCTGAGACTGAACCTGGTTTTGGAGGGGGGGATGTCCAAGGGCTGCAATCATGCTTTCCACACTCCTGAATTATAGTCCAGATCTCACTCCATGGGGGTCGCTGTCCTCCTGTGAAGACCAGAGAGATAGAGGATCTGGTCTGGGAACCTGGCTGGGGGGAAGTATTGGAGAATGGCAAGGGCAGCTCCTTCCCTGGCCTTTTATTCAGGGAGGGCCAGGTGGGGATGCTGGGCTTTCTGCCTTTGTCTTCCCTGGCAGCCACACAGTCTCAGAGCACATAGGAGGCCAATCGATAGCCATACAGTGTTTGCAAGGAGCGGACATGCAGCGAGCAGGCTCAGGAATCAATGGCCCCGCCGTGCAGCATAAAATATATATATATAGATATAGATATAGATATAGATATAGATATGTAACATGGAAGCAAGAAAGCCGTTGAACCTTTCCATTGGATGGGCCAGTGCCATGGCAACAGAGACCCTCCCCCAATTCCAGACAGTGGGGGTTCTGGGGTTTGGGGGGAGGAGGTATCTTGATATTATAGAATCTCAGCAATATAGAATCAGGAGATCGGAGATTTGGGGCTTAATGGGACCTTAGAAGGCTTATTTTTCACCAACCTCATTTTACAGATGGGAAACCAGGTCTCATTGTTCAAGTTAACGAGTTCATTGACTTGTCCAAAGTCACACAGATGTGTTGTATTAAGTTTCAAAGCCGGTATTCAAACACAGATCCTCTGAGAACAAATCTAACACTCTCATTTTACAGGAGGGGAAACTGAGGTCCAGAGGAAAAGTCACCAAGCTCATACACAATATCCTGACCCTTTTCACGATAATATGTTTCCTCTCAAATAACAGAGTGTAGAATGTCAGGAGGGGAAGAACTATCATTGTTCAAATGATCTGGAACAAGAGAACCTGGCTTTAAATCACAGTTATATTTCCTCTTCCCTGTGGGACCTTAGGCAAACTATTTCTTCCCTCAGGGTTTCAGTTTCCACATCTTTAAAATGGGAGGTTTAAATTAATTAGCCCTTAAAGCCCCCTCCATTTCTAAGTCTTGGAATCTATAAAAAGATTTCCTCCAAGACACACACTGACTTATAGGCTCCCTTAGAATTGGAACCCAGACATCGCAGCTCCCAGTTCAGGTCTCATTCTATATGTTATAAGCTGGAGGGAAACGCAATCACATTTATGAACCACTTTGTCCAATTATGAGCTCCATGTAAAGTTCAGCCTTAAGACATAGTCTGGTAGGAATTGAGACAATTTCTTTTTAAAAAAATAATATTATATATTGGATTCAACATATAGTTTAACACATTTAACCTGCCATCTAGGGGAGGAGGTAGGGGGAAGGAGGGGAAAAGTTGGAACAGAAGGTTTTGCAAAGGTCAATGTTGAAAAAATTACCCATGCATATGTTTTGTAAATAAAAAGATAAATAAAAAATTAGTATTTTATTTTCCAAATACATGCAAAGACAGTTGTCAATATTCACTTTTACAAAACGTTGTGTTCCAAATTGTTCTCCCTCTCTCCCTCTCTTCCTCTTCCCCAAGACAACAAGTAATCTGGTACAGGTTAAACATGTGCAATTTTTCTAAACATATTTTCATATTGTAGATAATGTCTTGGCCCCTGGTTTTGGGCTTCCAGTGAGGTTAGACTCTATTTGAAGAAGCCCTCAAAAGGCCAGAGTAAGGGGGCTGAAGAGGGAGAGAGGAGGAAAGGAATAAAAAAATGAGTCCCTCGGTTCCTCGGTACCTAAATTTCCTCATCTGTATAATGACAGCAGTTAGATTCGATGGCCTCCAGCTCTGTTTATGATCCTTTCCTTAGAATTTTGAATGGTAGAGAAATTATATTATATAATGGAAGGAACCCCAATTGGAAGAACTCCTATGTTGCTGTTATTTACACATTTCTCTTTTTAGACTAGAAGTTTCTTCAGAACAGGGTCCTGATCTTATTCAGATTTTTATCAAGTGCCACATTTAGGAAGCAGGGCAGCTGAGCTATGGAGGCAGAAAGAGAGGAGCAGCAGTGAGCCATAGCACTGAATTATACCTAAGTCTGCCTTTCTATCTGAGACGGCCTGCAGGAAGCAAAGGAAAACAGGCAGACCCTATGAATGCTCTGCAGAGGTAGATTGTCTAAGAGGGAGGAAGGAGAAGGGAAAGAGGGAAGGGAAAAGAAGAGAAGAAAGAGGAGAGAGAGAGGAGGGAGGAAAGGAAGGAGGGGAATGGAGGGAGAGAAGAAGAAGAAAGAAAAAGAAGGAGGAGGAGAAGGAGAAAGGGAGTAGAGAAAGAGAGAAAGAGAAAGAAGAAGGGAGAAGAAGAGAGGGAGAGAGAAATTGACATATGTGTTTATATATATGTTTATATATATGTTTATACACACACACACACACACACACAAACATATGGAGAGAAAAAAAGGAAGAGGAGGAAGAGGCGAATAAGAAAAAACAGACATAGAAAGAGAGAAACAGACAGAGATAGAGAAGGGGTCTGGAGGTCCTAGTTGCTTTCCCTGTATTCCCAAGTGAGTGTTTCCTTGAGGCTGTGCTGAATGTCAGGCTGTGTTGTGAGCTACCCTTGGTAACAGGCACAGAGTTAGAAAGGACCTTTGAGTCAGCTAGTCTACCCCTACTTTTTTTTTAACAGATGAAGAAGGCTGACATTCAGAGAGAAGGAATGTCTCAAATATCCATGTTTTCCCAGAATTCCCCACTCCATCTCTATGTATAGAAGCTCCTCCCATTCTTCAAGGACCAGATCTAAAGCCATCTCCTCCAGAAAGCCTTGTGTGATTCACCTTGGCCCTCGGTGACATGTTCTGCCTCTGAATGTAGCCCTTCATTTTTATCACAGTCTGCCTTGTGTTATAATTGTGGAATCATGGCATTTTAGAGCTGGGAGCAACCTTAGAGACTGTATAATCCAACTCGTCCCTTTACAGATGAAGGATGTGAAAAGTTCCTCAAGATTAAACGCCTTATCCAGTTTTATTTAGTAAGTAAATAGAAGAGTCAGCCAGATGGCAGTGGAAGGAGTGCCAGACCTGGAGTCAAGAAAACTTGAGTTCAAATCCAGCTTCAGACACTAGTATGACCCTGGACAAGTCACTTAATCCTGTTTGCCTCAGTTTCCTCATCTGTAAAATGAATTGGAAAAGGAAATGGCAAACCACTTGACCAGTATCTCTGCCAAGAAAACCCTAAATGGAGTCATGAAGAGTCAGACACAACTGAAAATTACTGAACAACAACAATGGAACAATGGAGATTTGAATGTGAATCCTGTGGATTCTTCCCATTGCATCATACTGCTTCTAGGAAAACCAGCAACCAAAGGTGCAACTAGTTTGGGCCAACTAGAGCTTTCTCCAGGAGCCCTGACCTCCTAAACAGCACTTGTCATCCCTATGGTAACTGTATCCCTCATGCACTCTGTTCATGGCTTGACTTCTTCAACCATATTGCCTATATCTCAGGGCTCACCTTCCCCCATGCCCTAGGGCCAGATCCTCTTGGGATGAGCCATTCTCTCCCAGTAAAACTGCCCCCAAGGTCACCTTGTCCTCTGCACCATCATCACCTGCTCTGTCCAGTTGCATGCCCCAAGCCCCAGGATTCTTAGTTCTGGTTCTAGAAGCAACTGGGGCCTGGGACATCTCAAGAATAAAGAGAAGCTCCCCAAATCAGGAATCCATCTTCCAGAGCCAGACAAAATCAGCACAAACTGTTAACAGAGAAGAGAAAGAGAAAGACAGACAGACAGAGAAACAGGCAGACAGACAGAGAGACAGGCAGAGAGAGAAAGAGACAAATAGAGACAGAGAAACCAAGAGAGGCAGCTTAGGTAAAGAGCGGAGGAGTATTGCTGAGAGTGGGGAGGAGAGAGTCATTCCTTGGTGCCCTAAAGTTCCTCCGATCTATACATTGAAGCTGAGAATAAATAAAAAAAATTGGATCGGTACTTCTGAAAAGACTGTTCTGGAGGGAGCAGCCTCCCACAGCCTTCTCAGCCCCAGCCCAGGGAGGGGAGGGGGTCAATAAATCAATAGCTGATGCAGGCTGGCTGTGATCGGCTGCGGGAGAGTGGCGGGGTGATGGATGGGGGGTGGCGGGGAGCTGCTGGCTGATGAGGGACCTGGGGTGAGGTTCACCTTGAGCTGTGTGGCCAGGCAGCCAGAGATGAAGAACAGAGCCAATGGCCAGAAAAGGGGTGCGCTGCACTACCACCATGGGAATGTATTGACGGCTCTGCTATCTCAGCCTGGGTCGTATAAATTGTAGCACAAAAAGGGAAAACCAAGAGGAAGGTTGATCCTCTTTTCTGGGGAGGACTATCAAAATCAGTGGTGGGGAGAAGGGGTGTGAGGACTCTCAAATTGGAATGAGGACCTAGGACCTGGAAGGGACCTTTGGGGCCATCTTCTCCAGGCTTCTCTTCTTGCTGACCAAAAAACAAAACCCCAAGAAAGGAGGAAAATCTCACAGAAACCTTAACTTAGAATGGAGTGGACCCTAAAGATAAATAAATCCAACCCATCCCATTTTACAGATGAGGAAATTGAAGCAGGGAGAACTTAAATGACTTTCCCAGAGTCACAAAACTAGTAATCCATGAGATAGAATTTGAACCAGGTTTTTCTGACCACAAGTTCAGACTGCAGTCACATCATGACCTTACTGAGAGTTCCAACATCATGCTATGAGACAAAGAACATAGGCAGGAATCAAATCTAGGTCTCCTGCTGTTGCTCAGTTGTGACCAACTCTTCATGACCCTATTTGAGGTTTTCTTGGCAGAGATACTGAAATGATTTGCCATTTTGTTCTCCAGTTCATTCTACAGATGAGAAAACTGAGGCAAACAAGGTAAATGACTTGCCCACGGTCACCCAGTGAATAAGTATCTGAGGGTGGATTTGAAATCAGGTCTCGCTGATTCTAGACCTGTGCTCTAAACACTGCTTCATCTAGCTGGCTGAGAGTCTCCTGATTCCTTATTGCTCTTACCATTGTATCATCCTGTCTTCCCATCATTTCAATTTTGTTCTCTAATTAGCTTCTGCTCAAACATTTCCAGTGATAAAAACCTCACTACATGTATTCATTCATTCATCTAAAGAATATTTAAGAGCCAGCTCTACTTGGAGCTGTTCTGTGCTAGATAACAGGGAAGATATTAAGATATTGCAACATTGTCCCTGCCCTGATAGAATACACAATCTGTGTCCCAGGAAGTCTGAATGGCATTAACAACTGTGGGGAGTGGTCTGCCTTGCACGGGAAGTATTCAAGCAGGTCAGAATACTGGAGAAGGGATTCTTGCCCTACTGATTTCTCCGAGTAATCACAAAATGTCAAGAGTTGGAAAGGACTTTGCACATAACAGGGCTTTGTCCAGCCTTTGTAGCCAGATGGCACAGTGGATAGAGCTGGTTCAGGAGTCAGGAAGACCTGAGTCCAAATCCAGTTCACACACAATATTTCCTAGCTTTGTGATCTTTGTCAAGTCACTCAACCCCAATTACTTTACCAAAAAAAATCTGTGGAATGGAACTGACATTTGGAAGCCATCTCATAGCTCGGTCCAGACTTGACCAGGAATTCCCTCTACAATATCTCCAAAAAGAAAAAAAATTGGTTTTCCATCCTCTACTCAAAGAAGCTAGTGATCTCATCTAGTGCTGTGAAACTTCTTCCCCAGGGAGCACACCTCATTTACGGTCTCTTAGAAGATTTTCCTTACATCAAGCTAAAATATATCTGTGGGTGCAACTTTGCAACCGCCACGCCTAATTCTTCCATCGAGGGATAAATATAACTAGGTTGGGGCAACTGGGGATTTGGCCTGAAGCATCAACATCCTGGTAGCTGCATTAATGAACGGTGGGTGTCTTGATCTTCAGCACTCTGACCTTCCTAGTGGCTTTTTTCTGGACGTGCTCCAGCTTATCTTTGATTTTCTTAATGTGGGCACTTCTTCCAGCAGTTAGAATGGCAGCCCATCCATGGTTTCTCATCCTTCATGACCCCTGTTGGATCTTCCTCTCATCAGTCTTCCCTAAGGGGCGGGCCCAATACACAGGGGCCCCTTCTCTAAGATACCTGACACTGCATAGATTCCAAAGAAGCACAAAAGTTCTCCCTTTATTATCGTTTATTCTCCCTGAATGACCAATCTACCTTCTTTCTGGTATCTCTTTGGTGATAACCTTTGCTACTGCTTTTTGCTTTCAATTCATTATCAGCGATGAATTGCAAACTACTTATGTCCATGTTTCTTTATTGTTCAAATACAATTTTGATTCCATGTTCCATGATCCTAATCTCTAGGAATTCCAGTCAAATAGCACCACTGGAAAAATGATGGTTTTCAGAAAATTAATTTTATTTTATTTAATTAATCTAATATAATTAATTTAATTTCAAAGGGAAGGTTATCGGCATTAAAAACATGATTCAATTTCCCAAATACAATCCAGACTCCTGGCTTTCTCCTATTCAATTCTGGGTCTAGCAAATTATTCATTTGTAGCATTCAGCCAATAATAGGTAGGAGTATGTGTGTGTGTGTGTGTGTGTATAGAGAATAACTCTATAGGTTATTCATCCAACTATACACCAGAGCCTCAGTAACAGACATCTGTCATCCACTTAGTGTTTGCTATGTGATTGGTTAGGGTGATCTCTTCTGATGGTGGTGATGATAGACCTCCCTTAGAAAGTTATGAAATATTCTGGGACTCAACACAGTCATCATCCAAGATGAAAATGTAAGCAAGGGATAGGCACATTTTCACAATTGATCACATTTTGACAGTCACACAATTAATCAGTGGGTGCTGTGAACACAAGGTCCCAGCATGCAAAAACATTTGATTCAGTGGAGAAAAATGTAGTCTTTAGAGGATGTTCTCTAAAAAGGATTTTCCCATGCACATATTAAGCTCACAAAATATTCCTTGAGAGACAACAAAAGTTGACCTTGTTCATCTGACTTCTGATGATCAATTTTAGGCAAAAAGCAGAAATTCCATTAGGGCAATTTTCCACCATCAATCTATCTGCACGTCCAGAATTAATCAGTCAATGAGTTTTTATAAGTACCTACTCCGTGCTATGTACTATGTTAAGTAATAATGAAACTATTTCTGCCTTTGGGGACCTTAAATTGAATGGGGGAAACAACTGTAGCCTGTGAATAAATAGAAAATAGATCCAAAGTTAAGAGGAAGTGATTGAGGGTGGGAAGGAGGCACCATCAGCTAAATAGGAGCTAGATAATAAGAGGTTGGGCTTGAATTAAGCTTTGGAAGAAGAGAAGGATTCTAGGAATTAGAGGTCACTGGACAATTTTGGACAGAGAACTGGTCTTGGAATCAGGAAGATGTGTTGGAATCTAACTTCAGAGCTCAATGAATTTTACGCCATTGGAACACTGGTGTTAGAGTCAAGAAGACCTGAGTTTGAATTCCTCCCCAAACTAGCTGAGTTACACTGCAAGAGTTACTTAATTTCTGTCTGCCTCAGTTTCCTCATCTGTAAAATGGGGATAATAGCAATCCTTCTTCAAAAGGGTTGATATGAATCTCCAATAATATTAATTAAATACTTTGTAATCCTTAAGATAGTAAATAAATGTTAGCTAGTATCATTCTAAAAAGCTAGCTTCCATAGTGTAGTGCTTATCATGTTCACATCACATGCAAAAGATCCCAGGTTTGAAATTGAGTGGAAATAAGTTAAAATTTAAACCTTTGGGCAGTTGAGTGGCACAATAGATAAAGTAGCAGAGCTGGAGTCAGGAAAATCTGAGTTCAAATCCTCAGACATTTTCTAGCTATGTGACCCTGGGCAAGTCACTTAACTCTGCCTCAGTTTCCTCAAGTGTAAAATGAACTGGAGAAAGAAATGACAAACCACTTCAGGATTTCTACCAAGAATATACAAAATGAGGTCACTAAGAGTTGGACATGACTGAAACAACTGAACAACTACAGCAATAGCAGAGGTGCCTAAGGACAGAGGTAAGGAAGGCCGACTAATGGATCCCTTGTCGATGGGAAACCTATTTATGGACAATACCAAGCCCCTGGATATTGCAGCTTGTCAATGTCCTTTTTAAAGGAAATGTGGAACCCAGAAGTGGGTCTAACATTCCAGATGAAGATTGACCACAGCAGAAGACTGACCTGCGGGGCCACAGAGCCACAGTGGTTCAGAAGGGGTTTAGTTTGTTTGGTTTGAGAATCCAAAGACATGTAGGAGGTAAAGATCAAGGCACTGGCTCTAGGACATCTCAGAAAGTTAGGGGAGGTCTGCTGAGTCCTCAGCAAGAGGCTAAACAGCACCATTTCTATCCTGTCTGAGCAGAGATTGAAGGAGAAGCATCTGCTGGGAGGAGAAAGAGTAAATGAACCAAAGTTTAGCCAAATATAACCTGTATTCATCTCCTGTCCCCCTTTCTATATTTTGTCAGAGATCCCAAGTTTGTTTCCTTCTCCTCTTTCTTTCTTCCCTTCTCTCTCCCTCTCTCCTCTTTTTCTCTCACTCTCTCTCTCCATTTCTCTCTTTCTCTATGTCTTTCTTCCCCTCTGTCTCTTTTTCTCTATTTCTTTTTCTCAGTTTCTTTCTCTCTCCCTCAATCTCTGTCTCTCTTTTCCCTTGTCTCTCTGTCTTTCTGTCTCTATCCCTCCCTTTCTGTCTCTCTTTCCCCCCTTCCCTCTCTCTCTCTTATAAAGCTCTGTCTCTCTGTTGGTAATATGATAAGACCATAGATTTCAAGCTAGAAGGGATCTTGAAGGTCACCCAATCCAATTTCTCCTTTTTTATATATGAGGAAATCAGAAAGCTTAAATGAATTGCCCAGGTTCCTATATCTAGTCATATAGGCAGGATTTGAACTAGGTTTTTCAGGCTCCAAAACCACTGTTTTACTCATTAGTCTGCACTGCCTTGTGACTCATAGGCCCAGAGAATTTTAGAGACAGAAGAATCCTTTGAGCCCATTTTAGCTCAGGAATATTTCAGACTTTCAGGACTGGCAAAGACCTCAAGATCAACCTCCTCATTTTTTAGACAAGGAAACAAGCCCAGAAAAGGGAAGAGCTTTGTTGGCTTCCTGAGGACAAAGCCTTTCTGGCTCTTAGATTTTTCATCTTTGAAATGATATCATCTCCCTCAAAGGTTTATTTTGAGGAAAGTTCTTCGTAACCTAGAAAGTACTATAGAATTGAGAGCTGTTCCTGAGATGGTCCTCATTTGAGTCAACACTTTCATTTTACAAATGAGGAAACTTGAGTCCCACAAGGTAAAGCAGCTTGGTCAGTAGCAGCTAGGACTTGCGCTCAGAGCATTCCCTGTCTTTGTTATCTTTCCCTTGTTTCCATCTGGCTCTTGTCTCTATCCCTCTCTCTTCCTTTCCATTCTCCAGCTTCAACTATTTTAATATAATAGTAATAATTATAATAATATGTAATGTTATACATTGCAATAAATAGCATTTATATAATGCTTTAAGGCTCACAAAAATCTTGACAAATATTATTTCACTTGTATTATCATGGGAGCTAGGTGTTATTATCTCCATTTTACAGATGAAGAAACTGAGGCAGACAAGATTAATTTATTTGCCCAGGGTCACACAGTGAGTAAGCATCTGAGGTCGGATTTGAATTCAGGTTTTCTTGACTCCGCCTCTACTGCCTCACCTAGCTGCAGGACCTTAAAGTCTCTTATTTCTTCTGTTTTCTCTTCTCTTTTTTTAATGGACCTCAGTTTCCTCACCTGTAAAGTGAGGAAGTTGAATTATATAATCTCGGAGAATCATCTTAATTCAATTAAAAGGAAATCACTAAATGCTCATTATGGGCCTGGTACTGTGCTAGGTGCTGGGGATGAAAACACAAAAGTGCAGCGGCCCCTGCCTTCAAGCAGCTTCCACTTAATTGCTTTAGTATTCTAAATTCTCCATCCTTTCTTCTCCTTTTTCTGTATCCCTCCTTGCATCTTTTCTCATTTTATCTCTTTTCACTTCAATTTCTTTATTCTGCTTCTTTCTTCTTCTCTTTCCTCAGTTATCTTACCTATAAAATGATTGGATTGAACTGAATATCTTCTAGATCTAGTATTCTCATCTGTTTTTTTTCCTTTCCTTTCCCCCTCCCCTGCTCCATATTTCTAAAGTAGTGACATAAATCATGAAAAACATGCAGCACTTGGATCAGGAATGCTGAGCTTTGATCCTAGTTCTGGCATTGATTGATTTTTGATCTTAGGCAAATCACTTAGCTTTTCTTGGCCTCAGTTTCCCCATTTGTAAAGTAAGAGAATTGGGCTTTGTGACCTCAAGGGTTCCTTTCAGTTTTGTGATTTTATATTCTAAGGTTTCTTTCAGCTCTGATATTTTACATCCTACAATCCTTACCAGCTAAAACATCCTTAATTATAATGTTCCTTCCATTCTTGTTATTTATTAATACCATTAATAATATTTCTATAGCACTTTAAGGTTTACCAAGATTTTCTCTCACAGCTTTCAAGGTCAGTAGTATAAGCATTATTATGTTCATTTTGCAAATAAGGAAACCAAATCTCAGAGACAGTCTTGAATGTTCTGTATTCTAAAGTCCCTTTTACTTTAACATTTTATGATTCTATAAATCTTTCTGTCTTACCAGTGATGTTCTTACTCTCCCCAACTAGTTACCTTTGTTCCTGCCTGCACACTTCACTATATCCCCATTCTCTGTAATACATTCATTCCCCCCTTCTTCATCTCTCCAAATCCCAATTATCTTTCCAGATTCATTGCTTCCAAAAGATGAAGTTTATTTAAGATCATAGACTTAGAACTAGATCGAACCTTAGAAGTGATCTAGTCTACACCCTTCCCTTATTTTATAAACAGACAAAAGAGATCCAGAAAGGTAAATTACACTGATTAATTGCACCAGTATTTTCAGTGATGGCTTAATATGGATTATCAAACTTAGATGTGACTTCTTGAAGTTGAATCTATGGAAGAAAGGAGATCTTTTCACTCACACCTCCTTCCATAGTCATTCCACCCCGACATGCCCTGGGAATCAAGACCAAAAGCTCAGCCTAACTATTCATTTCCCCAATCAGGGAATGGAAGCAACAACCATAGGAGAGTCTGAAATGCAGGCTTTTGATGCAAGGAAATAGATGCTTCTTTCATTTCCCCTAGAATCTTTTATTTTCCCCAGTTTTTCTTCTCATACAGTACGGTGAATTTCATATTCAAAACATTTGGGAGCCAAAAGATGGGGGTGGGATGGGAGTGAGGAAGGAGAAAGAAAGAAAGAGGAAAAAAAGGCAGCAGAGAGCAGGAGAGAGAAAAAGGAGAGAGGAGAAAAAGAAGGGGTAGAGAGAGGACAGGAAGAGATATGAAGAAGGAGAGAGAAAAAGGAGGGAAAAAAAGAAGTGAGAGAGGAGGAAAGTAGGAATGGAGAAAGGTAGAAATTAGAGAAAGGAGAAAGAGACTAAAGAGAAAAGGAAAGGGAGGAAGAGATAGAAAAGGAAGATCAGAAAGAAAAAGAAAAGGGAGGGGAGAGAGAAAAGGGAGAAAACAGAAAAGAGAAAGTGAGAAATAGGGAAATTGAGAAAAAAGACTGAAATAGGAGGAAGAAGAGAGAAGAGGGAGAGAGAGAATGAGAATGAGAGAGAGAGAGAGAGAAGAGAGAGAGAGAGAGAGATCCCCTTTCCACCTCTACTGGAGCTGTCAGAGAGCACCTCCCAATTAGACGATCAAAATATTCCATTCCTGACTCCATTCCCCATCGATCTTGCCTGTAGCTGCCACTCGGAATCTGGAGGAGGGGAGGAAAAGAGAAAAAAGGAAGAGGGGGAGGGGAGAGGGGGGAAGGGAGGTTAGGTCTCCTTTTCTGGGGGCTGGGAAGGGGTCCTTCTTTATTATTATTATTATTGTTATTATTCATCTCTCTGGAAGGCAGCTATGCAGGCTGCAGACCCAGCTGACTAGCGATAGAGAGCTGGGATCGATACTTAATTGGCCGAGGCTGGGAAGTGGGAACAGGAATGGGGTGGGGATAAGGGGAGCCCGAGGGGATGGGAGAAAGGGGTTGATGGCATCAGGAGGTGCTTCTGATGAGAGGGAGCCCTGCCTGCTGTGGGCAGGAGGATGGGAGTCAGAGACTCAGGAAGCCAGATGACCCAGAAGCCATATGGAGCTGGCCAGGAGCTGTGGTCCTGATGCTTTGAAGAGACCCAGATCATCTTCCCCCACTGATGACTCCAATGCAACAGCTAAATATCCCCTTCCAAATCCCATCTCTGGGAAAGCAAAGCATGTCTCTCTTCCCATCTCTTCTCCTCCGTTTTCTTCTATTCTCCCTCTTTACCTCTCCTTTCCTTTTTTCTCCTCTCCACTCTCCATTTCTCTTCCCCTTTCTTTTTCTCTCCCTCTCCCCTCTTTCATCCTTCTCCCCCTTTCTTCCTTTCCCTCTTTCTTCTTCTCCCCGCTCCTCTTCACTTCCTCTCCCTTCTCCTTTTCTCCTCTCCTTACCCCCGCTTCCTTTTTCTCTCCTCTTTCCTCTTTCTTCTTCTCCCTCTCTCTCCCCCTTTCTTTCCTTCTCCCTCTTTCAATTAACAAGGATGACTTATTTTTTTAATGACTAAAAAGACTATGTGCACAGGTGAGGATCTACAGATCCTCAGGAGGGCTGTGACCTGCTGAAGTGAAGGAAACACCAACAGCAGTGAAATCATGATTCTTTTGAAATATTAACAATAATAGTACAATGACTGGTGTTTCTATTGCAGTTTAAATTTTACAAAACACTTTATGTATGGCATCTACTTGAATCCTCATGAAAATCCTGGGATTAAAATGCTGTTATTATACCCATTTTACAGACCCAGAAATGAAGGCAGGCAGAAATTGTTACTTACCCAGAATCACACGGCTAGTTGCAGAGCACCCAGCTGAGGTAGAATTTGAGCTCTACTACTCTATCCATTGTACTATGTAGCTAATTCATATTAATAACAATAAACAGTCCATTCAGGTTTGCAAAATGCTTTAAGTACAATTTACTAAAAAGGAGATGACTCACTCAGACAAAGGCAGGGAGAAGAATGGGGTCATAAGATTTATAAGCAAAAGAACGTTAGAGATCATTTAGTCTGAATACCACATTTAATAGAGAAATCTCAGAGAGGGACAGCAACTTGTTCATGCTCACACAGCTAGCCAAGTTCAGGTGTGGAATTGTAACCCAGGCTTTTTGAGGTCTATGGTGGCCCTCTTTCCACTTTGCAGTTTGACCTTGGAAGTTTCCTTCTGAGTCTCCATTACGTGGTGGTACCATATAGCAGAACATGGTACTCTCATTCATTTTTCATGTGACTGGTTCCTGTAAGCTCAATGAGGGCAGAACCCAGCTCCCTTAAAGGCAAGCAAGTGTTTAGACACAGTAAATATTTACTAATAAAAGTTCTTTAAATGGATCAATGAATACTTGTAGGAGATGGGACGCTCCTCCTCTGGGGTGATTCTAAATATCTTTTAAACTTCCACTGGAGATAATTGTCAGTATGTCCACAGGACTGCCTTGGGAAGACTATGGTGGGGAATCCCAGTGAAAAAAGATTTTTCAAGAATATGGTGTGTTTGGGGCTTGTTCCCTTCCCTTCTTTGCCTTATTTTCCATCTCAGGTGGAGGTGAGGACCCCTATCTCTCTCCATATAGCAAGGGGGTTCTCAGGCAGATATCATCAACTCAGCAGTCTCCAGTTGATCTTCTTAAAGTCCTCGTCCTGGACTTGGAAGTTTCTTTGGAGGTCACCGAGTCCAAACTCCTAATTTTACATTGGGGAAACTGAGGCATAAAGGTTAAGTATTTGCCCAAGGTCACACAAGTATTAAATGTCTGCTGTGGAATTTGAACCAAGGAAAATGGTTAATATTAAGGGGGGGCAGGGTAATCAGGGAAAGCTTCCTGGAGGAATTAGTATTTGAATTCTATATTTAAAAATAGAAATTCCTCAGGTAGAGAAAGGAAGGGAGGATATTCCAACCCAAATCATGATAGTAGCAACTCTGCATTTTAAGGATCATAAAGTACAATCCCCATGAGATAGGTATGATTATCAACCCCTTATGGGGGGAAGAAACTGAGGCCGGAATAAGTGAAATGAGTGAAAAGTCACTGGCTGTTGTCAGAGGCAGAATTCCAGGCCGATTCCAGGCTTGGTTTGCTGATCACAAGTCTGGTGTGTTTTCCAGTATGTTTTGCTGCCTCTCTATGGAAAAGTGTGAGCAAAGACTCGGAGTCCGGAAAGTATAGATTGTGCTCAGGGGGGCAGAAAATTGTTCTGTTTGCCTGGAGCATTGAATATATGGAGAGGAACAGTATGAGATAAGACTGGAAAAGTGTTTGTAAATGACCCAGAGCTGGGAGGGATAGCTAATATAATGCATGAGATGAAGGCTGTACTTTACATGAACAGAGATTAACAGTTAGAAGAGGGATTTGTAACTAGGACTCTGTTAATTGCTTTTAAAAATATTTTGAGAACTCCATATTTCAACATAATTTGTTTACCTTGCAATCCTATGTATTTTATTGTACGTATTTATAAATCCCATTCAGAGGAGCAGTCCATGGCCGTCACTCCACTGACTGCCCACGGGATGTACAGAGCAGACTAAGGTTCAGGACCCCTGGGTTAGAACAATGGACCATATCTAATATGGTGAAATTTTATAGGGGGTAAATGTCAAGTCTTATGCTTGGGTTCAAAGAATCAATCAATTGCAAGTACAAGATAGGTGAGCCATGGCTGAGTGTATTCCTTTGTGTGAGGTAGCTGAAAGACTCAGTGGACTGTAAATGAAATCTGAGTCAATGATGAGATAGGGTAGCCAAAAGGTTAATGCCCTCTGATGCAGCATTAATAGGAATACAGCATCCAGAAGGAACGAGGAGATAAGTCCCAATGTCCTCCCAACCTGGTCAGTCAGTCAATAAGCATTTAATAAGGACCCGCTATGTGCCAGGCACTGTGCTAACTTCTGGGGTCAGGGAAATTCCCTTTACCAATGAATATTTCATAATTGTCTTGAAACTTCTAGTCAGAGAGTAACTTTGTACATAGTTGGTGGCTCAGTGGATTGACTGTTGGACTTCAGGTCATTAAGACCTGAGTTCAAATCAAGCCTCGGATATTTGTTAATTGTGTGACTCTGGGCAAATCATGTCACTTTGCTCTGCCTCAGTTTTCTCATCTGTAAAATAGGTATTATAATAATAGACTCTATTTCCCAGGATTGTTGTGACCAGCAAACCTTTGTAGACTTTAAAACACTATAAATGCTAGCTCCTACTAATAAAAAATGCTCATCAAATTGGGTTAGAATAAGAAGGCAGATTTCTCAAAGAACTAGGCAGAGGAGAGTTTTTACTAAGGAAGATAATAAAGGAGATAAGCAAGAAAGATTCTATTCTTGAGAAGTTAGCTCCAAGAAGTGTGCCCCATGTGGTGGAGTGGGATGACAGGAATTTAGGAGGGGATTCAGAAGACCACCTGTGCTCTATATTGGTTAGAGTTTGATTCTGAGCACTTCTAGAAATAATTTTTGAGCCGAAATTTTGTTCTCTTGCATCCTTCTGCTACTTTCTTGGGGTTTTGAGTGTTGTATTATTCTAGAATCTTAATATCTCTGACTAGAAACCTACAAGCTTTCAGTGCTTCCAAAATGGCGTACTCAGGGAAAAGTCTGCCCTGTGCCCTCTTGAGCTGAGTTCTGAACAGTCCTGACCTAGATTTATAACTAAGCAACACTTCTGTGGGCCTATCTCTGGTTAGAAGATCCAGGACTTATCTGCTACCAGCCAGCCAGAATGAACTGCAGGTCCAGAGTGACAGAGCTGGAGGCTTCCCTTTGGTCAGAGATTACTGTTCTGCAGGTTCAGACTGGGCTGGAGGCTGGAACTGAGACCCTAGGGCACACTTCCTTTATTCAGTCCACCATAAGTCTATGACATGGTACTAACTAGTGAGCAAAAGAGCTGCCATTTGCCGCCTGTTTCTACCTCTGCAGGATGTCTCAATGTCCAGGTATGGCCACCCAATTGCCCTAGTGATAGAGCTTAGAGATGGAAGGGACCTTAAAGATAGCAGTTTCCCTAGGCTAGCTCACTAGTGGCTTTTTATCTCCTTCTTAAGCACTGTGCTTCTCCTTCAAAATACGATGAGAGCTCCTTCAAGATCTCATTATGACCTAGAGGTCATTGAGTTCTTGAAGCTACACCAATGAATTACAATCTCTGATGTATGCAGATGACTTTAGTGCAATCTTGGGAATCAAATGAAGTCTACCAAGAATGAGAGGAGAGAGTCATTGCCAAGTTGGTTGAAGGATGATGGTTGGGTTTTGTAGCCAGAACAACCCATAAATCCATACAAAGGTATAGAGTGCCAACCTGTATGGAAAGAAGAAGTATCCATATTGAGTAAATCAGAGATTTTTATGGTCTTGAGGCAGATGGGGTAAGTACTAAGCATGTGATTTCAGTGTTGGGGAACTCCCAGATATGGAATTTCTTCTACCAACGCCAGTCAGCATATTCTCTGCAACTTAAGTTCTTGGGGAGTTGACAAGAGGACCAACATGAATCAGATGCAGGACATGAGTCTAGTTGGCTTCCAAGCCATCTCTCTACCCACTGAGCTACTGTGTTTCTGCCCCAACTCTCCTATAAGTTGGGATGCAGACTCTCAGAATGTAGCTTGTACTATGGCTTTGTGGTTGGATCACTGAGCTTACCATTGGTCAGATTAGTTTCTTCAAAGACCACAAAATACTTTCCCACATGATTGCCTAAGCCTGTTACTATTCTTCACTGGTTTCCTGCTTGGATGGATGGGATCTCTCTATGGACTCCATAGAATCCTAGGATGTTCCAGTTGGACTCTGATTTGAGACCATGAATGAAGCATATTTCCAGAAACTTTGAAGGAGGATTATCTTTTACTTGACCTAATCTTGTAGAGAGATTTGGTGACCAGTGCCATTTACCATGCTCAGAGACAATGGACAAGTCATTAGGCATTTCAGATACACAGCCTAGGCCATGTTAGGGGATTGTCTTTGGCAAATAAATAGGGGTAATCCCTAGTAACTAATAACTAGACTACAACAAAGTCTACCCAAGTGGTCAAAATATGTCACATTATCTTATTTGATCTATACTCTTGTCAAAGAATTACATACTGAAAGAAGAAAGAGCCATTCTTTTAATCCCTTAGGTCAGGAAGTGATGATGAGAGATCACCATTGAAAGTTAGTTTCATCATTTGGCCAGGAAATATTCTTCTGCCCTCTCTACCACCATCTCTTTTATCCAAGTTACCAGGTCCCATCTTTATTATCATCTTTATCCATACCACCATTATCTTCACCATCACCATTGATGTCAATATTATTTCTATCAGGATGATACCATCCTTATTATTCCCAATATCATGTCCGTCTGTGTCACTAGCATCATCGATGCCTTTACCACGACCATCTCTTCCATCATCGCTACTCCCATTACCAAAATTGAAATACCTCAAAAATACCCTATGGATGATAGAATGTTGATAGGGGAGAAATATTGCTCATGATTGCTTATGAATCATAAGAATATAAGAGTCTCTGCTCATTCTGTCTCTTGCCCTCTGTCTTTGTCAAATCCATTTCCATTTCTTGGACCTCAATTTCTTTGTTTTCAAAATGATGTTATTAGATCTCCAGGGTCCCTTCTAGCTCTAAAATTATGAGCCTATGAATCTCAAGATGTTCCCAATTCAATGGGAAACACAGTCTAGATCATAGGAGCTAGAAAGGACCTTAAAGGCAATCAAATCCAAACCAGTTATTGATGAGACTATGGAGGCAGCTCAAGGTTAAGTGACTTGCCTAAACCTGCAAAGCCTGCTGGGTTTGATTTGAATTCAGGTCTTCATGACTCCTGATCCAGCGCTCCATTCACTATACCATCTCACAAGTTGATAAAGAGATCCATTCACTTGTTCGCCAATCACTCATTCATTCAACAATGCATTCAACGGTGATTTATTGAGTGCACTGAACTGATGGAGTCAGTCCATCCCACAGGGTCTAGGACAAAGAGGAGACAGAGGACCCTGGTTCGTGGCTTCCCTGGGGCCTCAGGACCAGCAGCTCCACTGATTTTGATGCATGACATGTCAACTTTAAAAGAATCCTGTATGTCCACTTAAACACTACATGCCCACTCCCTGTCATTACCATTAATGCATACACAATCATTAGGCACTTCCACCTAGACCAGTCGCCATAAACTGAACTCGGCAGTTCACTGAAGCACCCCACCCGGAGCCGTCAAATGAAATCCAAAGGCTATTTCTGCCATAATGCCTCCCCTCACCTCCCCCCACTCCCGCAATCCCCCTTCCTCTCTCCCCTACTCTTCCCCGATCAATTTTATGATGCTAGCTTTGGGGTTCGTTAATGTTTCCGGAATCTCTTTATGCCCCTGTTTAAAAATTCTTAATTAAGCAGGGTTTTTTTTGTTTACACTTGAACTAATTACACTTTTAGAACCAACAATAAAACATTAGGTCCGGGCCATTAAGGGCTTCTGCCGCCAGAGGCCCATGGACTGCCCACTTCCACAGGGAGATAGGAGAACGGGATGGCAGACGCTGTGCCTAGCTGTCCTGAAGAGGGTCGGCTGCTCCTTATCCATCTTCCTCTGGGAGGGGATCTGCAAGCAGAAGGTGGCCTTCCTGGCTTCCGGGCCTGGCGTCTCCTGACCCTTCCACTCCCAGCCACTCCTCTGACTCAGCCTCCAGTTGGTATTGATTGCCCCCTCCCCCCATGAAGTGGGCCTTGTGTGGGGCTCCCATCTTCCCCTTATCTGGTTCCTCAGATCATCCAGCCCCTGGATTTTCATTAAATCATAGGATTTTGAGCTGGAAGGAACCTTGGGGACCATTTAATCCAATTCTCTCAGTTTTTTTTCTACAGGGGAAGTGACTTGCCATAAAGCACACAGGAATTAAATGGAAGGATAGAATTGGAACCTAAAGCTTCTATAAAATATTAAAAATAAAAAGTGGAAAAGTAGGAAGGGACCAACTAGTGAAGGGTTTTACTTCCTGAGTGTGAAGGTACTCAACAAGTCAATAAACATTTATTGAATGCCTACTGTATACTATACACTGTACTAGGCACTCAGGATTCAAAAATAAAAATAAAAAATAACTCTTGTCCTCAAAGAGCTTACATTCTTCTGGAAGAAACAATGTATATAAACAGAATTTTAAAATTCAAGGCACTTTGCAGAAGGGAACTTTTTCGCCAGCAATTAGAAAAGATGGCACCTCAACAGAAACTAGAAGACTCTCAAAGAGATGAAGAAGAAGTACATTCCATCAGTGGGGGAAGGATCATGCACCCATATATGTGGAAGCGAGAGATGGAATGTTGAGTCTGGGGTTCAGTGGGACAGGTTGACTGGATTGTAGAAGTCTTGAAGGGGAATGCTATGATATGTCTGTAAAAGTAGGTTGGACAACATAGCATTTCCACTCTTTCTGTTGTTGTTTGCTTACATTTTTGTTTTCCTTCTTAGTTTTTTTTTTTAAATCTTCTTTCTAGATCTGATTTTTCTTGTGCAGCAAGATAACTGTATAAATATGCATACATATATTGTATTTAACTTATACTTTAACATATTTAACACGTATTGGACTACCTGCCATCTTGGGGAGGGAAGGAGGGGAAAAGTTGGAACAGAAGGTTTTGCAAGGGTCAATGTTGAAAAATTATGCATGCATATGTTTTGCAAATAAAAGGATATAATGATTAAAAAAAAGTAGGTTGGAGTTAGACTGTGAAGGCAGAATTGATAAGCCAATCCTCAAAATCCTCAAATTCATCCCTCCAATCCAGTCAGTTGACAGATCATTCACCATCCTGGTAACTCACTTATCATCCCCGATTCCTTTATTTATATATTCTTCCTCTATTAAAATATAAGCACTTTGAGGACAAGGACTTTATCTCATTTTTGTTCTTGTATTCCCAGCAGTTAGGACAACATATAATAAGTGCTCCATAGATGCTTTTTTCATTATTTTATTCATTCACCCATGTAGAGTCAATTTTACTTCTGATGGGAAGTGTTAAGGAAGAGGAAAGAGTCAAAGACAACTCTAATACTCTAATACTACTCTTGAGTGCCTGGATAGATGATATCCTCAACAGAAATAGGGTTTATGGGGAAAAATGATAAATTTCATGTAGAGTATGTTAATTACTTAGAAAAAATCATAGAATTTTGGAATCATAGAAACCTCCCCTTTTTCTCCCCCCAACTACCTACACACCTGACAAATCTAGAAAATGAGGCCCACTGAAGGGTATTAATGTGCCCAAGGATGACATAGTAAGTCTGTGCCATAGCAAGGTTGAAGAGTAGTCCAGCAAATTTGGAAGCCAAAAACCCGCGTTCAAATCCCAGCTTCATTCTACTACTTAGCCAACCTTGGGCAAAGGAGTAGACTGGCAGACTTCCAATATCTCATCCAATTCTAAGAGCCTTAGAGTCTTGCCAGGTCTACATCTCCTGCTACACTGTGGTGATTGATTGATAAAAGGAACATTCTTTGTCCCAATCTCTCATTTCACAAGTCCATTGCCACTGCGATGGAAGAGTCTTCTTTGCATTCTTTGTCAATGGAACAATAGAACATGTACTGACTTTAGAGTCAAGTGATTGTTTATTTACTCATTTTTCAGTCATGTCCGAATCTTCATGACCCCTGTTCGGGGTTTTCTTGACCAAGATGCGTTTTCTTTTCTGGTTCATTTTTCATTTAAGGAAACTGAGGCAAATAAGGGGAAATGTTCACACAACTAGTAAGTATCTGAGGCTGGATTTGAACTCAGAAAGATGAGACTTCTTGATTCTAGGTTCAATACTCTTTGCACTACGATGCCATCTAGCTGCCCAGATCAAGATTCAAATCCCAGTTCCACTATTTACTATCCATCTCAACCTGAACTAGTTCCTTAGCTAGAGATCATCCATCAATTGTGCTGAATAATGTCTGTCTCTTCCAGGTGTAAATATACCACCTACTGTCCCTCCATGTATGTTTCCATTTCTTCCTTCTTTCTATGTGCTCAAATTAAGGACCACCATTTCTGTTAGCTTTGTAACCACAGGCACATTACTTCCCTTCTAATTTTTTTCCCTTGTTCATGTGCTTTTTGTTTGTTTTATTTTAGCTTTTTATTTACAAAACATATGCATGGATAATTTTGCAACACTCACCCTTGCAAAACCTTCTGTTCCAAATTTTCCCCTTCTTCCACCCCCTCCCCTAGATGGCAGGTAGACCAATACATGTTAAAATATATCTTAAATCCAATATATGTATATATAGCCATACAGTTATCTTGCTGCACAAGAAAAAATGGATCTAGAAAGAAAAAAAAGTCTGAGAAAGAAAACAAAAATGCAAGCAAACAATAACAGAAAGAGTGGAAATGCTTTGTTGTGGTCCACACTCAATTCCCACAGTCCTCTTCCTGGATGTAAATGGCTCTTTTTATTTCTGAACAATTGGGACTGTCTGAATCAATTCATTGTTGAAGAGAGCCATGTCCATCAGAATTGATCATCGTATAGTCTTATTGTTTCCATATACAATGATCTCCTGGTTCTGCTCATTTCTCTCAGCATCAGTTCATGTACGTCTCTCAGGCCTTTCTGAAATCATCCTGCTGGTCATTTCTTATAGAACAATAATATGCCATAACATTCATATACCATAATTTACCCAACCATTCTCCAATTGATGAATATTCATTCACTTTCCAGTTTCTGGCCATTACAAACAGGGCTGCCACAAACATTCTTGCACATACAGGTCCCTTTCTTTCCTTTAAGATCTCTTTGAGATATAGGCCCAGCAGAAACACTGCTGGATCAAAGGGTATACACAGTTTGATCATAGTTCCAAATTGTTCTCCAGAATGGTTGGATCAGTTCACAACCCCACCAACAATGGATCAGTTTCCCAGTTTTCTCTCATCCCCTGCAACATTCATCATTATCTTTACCTGTCATCTTAGCCAATCTGACAGATGTGTAGTGGTATCTCAGAGTTGTCTTAATTTGCATTTCTCTGATCAATAGTGATTTGGAACACTCTTTCATATGAGTGGTAATAGTTTCAATTTCATCATCTGAAAATTGTCTGTTCATATCCTTTGACCATTTATCAATTAGATAATGGCTTGATTTCTTATAAATTTGAGTCAATTCTCTATATATTTTAGAAATGAGGCCTTTATCAGAACTTTTGAATGTAAAAATATTTTCCCAGTTTATTGCTTTCCTTCTAATCTTGTCTACATTAATTTTGTTTGTACAAACCTTTTTAACTTAATATAATCAAAATTATCTATTTTGGGATCAATAATGACCTCTAGTTGTTCTTTGGTCACAAATTCCTCCTCCATAGGTCTGAGAGGTAAAATATCCTATATTCTTCTTATTTATTTATTTATTTATTTATTTATTTATTTATTTATTTATTTATAATCTCATTCTTTATGAGATCACTTGTTCATGTGTTTTTTGATGATCTCGTTTGACCAGACAATCTCTGAGGTTCTGTCCAGCCGTAACCTCATAAGGCCAGGCTGGGTTTTTATGTTTTGCACACATCAGTTCTCCCATTGACCTACCATCCTTTCACATAGCCATAGTCACTTTTTGCTTATCTATGTCCAGAGAGGGGAGTAGACATGTAGATAAAACTCAAGCCATTCCTTTTTGCTCCAGAATGAATGATATGCTCATTTTTAATAGCTGAATTAAGAGTCTTATTCTGTTTGTTATAAAATAATATTAAGCTAAATCTCTTCATCCAATTCCTTGAGTATACATGAAGAAGAGAGACTCTAGCTTCTTAAACTGTGCTTCACGACCCCATATGGGGTCTCATAATTGAATGTGGGGTAGCAAAGTTATGATTTACTATCTGTAAATGTTTGATGAATATACCTGTTTTGTATAACTCTATATCCAGGATCATGTAAAAATTTCTTAGGTGAAAAGAGGTTGAAAATGAAAAAAAGTTTAAGAAACTCTGCTCTAGACAATCCAGAAGCACACTTTGGGGTTTAGGAGGAGCCCTTGGATAAATTATCATATAGAAAATCCACATAGAAAAATAATTGGAAGCTGAATCCCAATGCACCCAACTCATACATCAAATACAGACAGACAGACAGGCACACATACACACACACGTATGTGCCATGTTGTTCTTCAGGAGTAGAGAATCATAGAATAAAAGACATTAGAGATTAAGGGCTCTAAGAACCCAGGATGTCAGGGCTGGGAGGGCCCTTAGAACATTAGATGTCAGAGCTGGGAAAGGCCCTGGGAAATGAGGTTTTTTTTTAAGAAAATATTGAGATCGAGAATGCACAAGAGGCTTTCCTGCCTCACTGCCTCAGTGCCCAACCTGGGATAAAAACCTGGCTCTATTGATTCCCATTCTTGGTCATTATCCACTTCCCTTGGTTGCTTTTTCCCTTCTTTCTCCATCCTTCTAACCTTCCCTTCTCCCCTTCTTCTCCCCTGTCCTCATAGGGCACCATGACCTCCACTGAGAGGCAGCCAGGAGGATATCTCCAGACATTGGAGCCGGTTCTTTTGCAGGTCAGCTGGGTTATGGCCAGATCCATCTGGCCCAGTGCCATCTCACCTATATTACTGAGTTCATCCCCCTCTATTCCTGGGGCCAGGTTCCTTCCCCTTTATTCAGGTCGATGCTCAGAACCCTGCTCACTCCAGGGATCTGGAGGCCCAATAAATCATAGGTAATGAGATTAGTTTCTTCTGTCCACTGCCTCATTATCATAACTTCCTTCTGCCTCTGCTGAGGTTCATGCTTTGACCTTTAACCCTGCAAAACTCTGTTCCGGCTGAGCATGGCTGGGGATCATGGGGATCATTCATCTGAGAATCTAGAATTGGAAGGGACCCTAGAGGTCACCTCATTAAACACACCCCATTATATAGATGAAAAGACTGAGGCTTGCCCAAGACCAACTCTCCTTCAAAACCCAGCTCAAATAGCACATCCTCCAGGAAGCTTTCTCAGACTCTTTTCATGCAAAGTGAATTCTCCCTCTCCTAAGCTCCTGTTGGACCTATGATGTGTTGTTCAATTGAATACTTAGACTCTTAAAAGTTCCAAAATGGAACAGGTGGAAGAAACCATCATTTGGAAGAAATGTCCCATGGGATCACAGGTTTACACCGAGAGCAGAAGGGGACCTCAGACATTTTTTAATCCAATCTCTTCATTTGACAGATGAAGAAACTGAGACCCAGAGAGATTGGGACTTGTCCAAGGGCACACAGAGGTGGACCTTCAAACCCTGGTCCTAGGATTCAAAAATCTGTGCTGCCTAAGGGAGATGAAAAGTCATTTATAAGCAAAGTCCCTCTATTACACAATGCCTGACATGTGGTCAGTCAACTTCTCCTTGAATCTCTTGTCACTTCCACTGGACAACTTTATTTTTTCCGTAGTTTTTTCTCATTCTGACCTTCTTAAGGCTTTCAAAGGGCTAAGGAAAGGCATTATCCAGTACATTACCTCATCTGACCTTCAGAAGAGGCAAATGTCAGAGGAACAGCTGTCAGTCTCGTGTCCTGCTCACTCTCCACTCAGTACACATGCTTATGTAGCTTATATACTTACTTAAAATCTATAGACACATTGTGTCTCTGTTAGAGTGTAAACTCTTTGAGGGCAGGGGCGATTGTATCTTCTGGACCTGCATCTCCAGTAGATTGACTTAGATGCTTTTTGGCTGCTTGATCCTTCTCCAGCCAGCAGTGGACATGGAGGGGCCTTGAGAAGCAAACTGACCTGGCCACAGTCACACAGCTGGCCAGTGTCAGAGATGGAATTCAAGCTCAGGATTTTCTGAGTCCAGAGAGCCCCTTCCCAAGCTACCCTTACACCTTGCCCTAAAATCAATTCCCACTGAGGAGGACATTAAAGCATGTAAATTAGTGGGTAGAACCCTTAGAAACCACCTCCACCCACCACCTGATTGTACCTCATTGTACAGATAGGAAAACTGAGGCTCCAGGAAGTGAAATGACTTGACCAAAGTCACATAAGTAGTGTCAGAATCTACATATAACACAGACTAGCAGACTTGGAAATAAAATGCTGGAAAGAACCTTAGAACATAGACCATGAAACAGAGTGTGCATCAGAGTATATACAGTGCTCAAGCTAGGAAGTGAATTTAAATCAGAGTTTAGACCTGGGAGGAACCTTAGAACACAGAATGTCAGAGCTGGGAGGGCCTTGGAATCCAGGAGTTCATAAGTGGGAAAACCCTTAGAACAAAAATTGGCAGGGATGGGAGGGACTTTAGAACATGGGATGTCAGAGCTGGGAGAGTCTTTTAAACATTTTTTCTGTGATTTCAATCATATGAGGAGCTTCCAGTGAGATAACACCCTTTACTAACACAGTAACCCTTGTTGAGAACATAGAAAATAAGATACAGCGGCTGGGAGGAACCTTAGAACATGGGACATTTTATGTCATAGCTGGTAAGGACTTTGGAGACCATTCAGATCAACTCCTGATTTTACAGACTGGGAAATTTTACAGGCAGAGAAACTATGCTAATTCACATTTACCTAGAACTTTTAGATTTGTAAAATGTTTTTAAATGGTGGGTGGTTGGTTTTTTTTTTTTTTTTTTTGCTGAGGCAATAGGGGTTAAGTGACTTGCTCAGGGTCACACAGCCAGGAAGTGTTAAGTGTCTGAGGTCAGATTTGAACTCAGGTCCTCCTGACTTCAGGACTGCTGCTTTATCCACTGCACCACCAAGCTGCCCCAACAAATGTTATCAGTAGATCTTTACCACAATCCTGAAAGGCAAATACTATTAGTATGTTCTTTTTACAGAAGAGGAAAGCAAGGAAAGAAAAAGATTAAGTGATTTGCCCACAGCTAATTAGAGTCTGAGGCTAAATTTGAATTCAGAACTTCCTGACTCCAGGTCCAGAATTCTATCCATCGCACTAGGTAACAGTCCCTAGATGATATAGCCAGGTTTACACCTTATAGCTAATTAGTGACAGAGCCAGGAATAAAACTGAAATCTCATCTCCCAGCTCGTGATGTAGATGTCATTAAAGTCTCCATCGCATCCATATTTACACATAATCTTCATCCTCACCCTAATTTTGTCTTTTGAGGAAAAAGAACTAAGTAGATCACAGAAGGTGGAGATATAAGGAGGTGAGTGGTGAGGGGCAGATGTTTGGCATTAAGATAGAAGAGGTTAAAATAGTTACCAGAGACAGAGATTAGGAGGAGAAGAGTTTGGGGGTTGGGATGTGGGGAGGGGAAGGGAGGAGGACAAATATGAGGAGGGGAAGAGGCACCAGAGGCTGAGTGGGGGGAAGGGGTGGAGACAGGAGGAGATGGGAAAGGGGAGGAGGAGTGGGGAGGAGAGCTGGAATGTGGGACACTGGGCTGGGGAATGGAAAGGGAAGATGGGGCCTGAGGGACAGGAGGCAGAGGATGTTTTCTTGTGGGAAAGAGGAGGAGAGAACATGGGGGAGGGGTGAAAGGGGCTGGCGATATGGGGAAATGGGAAGGGAGGTGGGGGGCTGAGGAATTCCGGCAATAAGATAGACGGGAGCTAGGGCTGGAGGGGGAGAAGCCAGCAGTCAGTCTGCAGTAGCACCCCTGCCGGAAGGGACGGTGGGTTTTAGGCTCTGACCCCAAAATCTAGAACTTTCCAATGCTCCTGCCTTCTCCAATGGACTCAGCGGGGGGCAGGAGACCATCAGCTGCCCATGAATAAGATCTCCCTGATGAAACCCTGGTTTTCGACCTCCTGCTCCCCGTTCCCTTCTCCCTCTCCACCTCACTCAGCCTCCCAGCTGGACTCTGAGTCCCCTCTCCGGAGCAAAGATAGTGAGGGACAGATGGGTGAGGGAAGGAGGGAGGCTAGCTGCCTCTCTAGAACAGAACAAGAACAGAAAATCCCCAACCCCACAGTTGGCGGGAAGACATCCCAGCCCCTGCCTCCAGGATTTGCTCTCTGCTGTCTCCTACCCCCAGCCTGGGGAAATGGGGGAGGGACGGTGGGGAGAGTCAGGAAAGACATTTCTGAGAAGGAAAAAGCACTCTCTTGGGCATCTCTGCATTTCTGGGCAGGAGGGGCTGCTGAGAAGCCCTCCCCCTCCATTTCACGGAACCCCCTACCTCCTCCCCTAACCCCAAGGGCCCATTAGCTACTCATTAGACCCCAGAGCCTTTGGGCCCAGCCAGATACTGATCCCATACATCTAGCTGGTGCCATATTTCTCATTGTGCTTCTTCAGGAGGTAATGAGCTCTCCATCACAAAAGGTGTTCAAGCAGAGACTTATCCAGCTGTGAGGTCTGCCCCAGAGGGGATTTTGCATTTTGCTAGATTAGATATTCCCTAAAATCTCATTCAACTCGGAGGTTCTGTATTTCTGAAGTCCTGAGAGTCTTTAATTTCAGTAGTTTAGGAATCTAAAATCCTCGAATTCTAAGATTCTGAGTCTTATAGAAACTCTTTGTGTCTTCCAGGGTCTAGAGCAGTACCCTGTTCTATAGTGTGCATTTAATTAATATTTGCAGAATTATATGAATGAATTCAAAGGTTTCAGGGTTTCCACATTTTAAGATTCCATGATTCCCTGCTAGATACTCTGTTATTTTCAGATTAATCCCCTTCTGTCCAGGATCTCCAGACTCTCAGTGGAGTCTCCCCAAATCATTCCACCAATTCTGAGGATAAATTATGAGATTGTTTCGCTAAATACTATCCCTTTCTGGGAAGCTGAGTCAAAGCATTTGAAGAAGCAGGGGATGAACCTGTTTATAGGGAAGAAGGGGATAGAACTAGTGGATAAACAGTTTCTGAGCATCTGCCCTGTGTCTGGGCCAAGCTTCTATATAATGGCTCCAGAGTCCGGAGTCCTTTCTTCTGCCTTAGTGGCAAAATAGGAAGACAGGATTACATATTTTCACCAGTAGATTTCTTTTTTTCCCCCCTGAGGCAATTGGGTTAAGTGACTTGCCCAGGGTCACACAGCTGGGAAATGTTAAGTGTCTGAGGGCAAATCTGAACTCAGGTCCTTCTGTTTTCAGGGCCAGTGCTCTATCCACTGTATCACCTAGCTGCCCCTGCACCAGTAAATTTCTTAAAAGAAAGATCTCACATTGAGGGATCTCCTTCCCCAAGGAAACTTCTGCCTGGGCAAATCAGCAGCTGTTTACATCTTAGAGCCTTACATTTGCCTGGGGCACTTTAGAAGTTAAATGACTTGTCCAAAGTTACATAGCTGGTACATGTTGGAGAGGGGACTTGAACCTTTGAAACTGTACCTTGATTCAGAGGCCAATTCTCTATCCACTAGGCCGCTCTGCCTCCTTGACAATAAGTAGCATTTCCATATGGCTCTAACCGTATCATCATATATGAGGTCAAGGCTATCCTCAAAGAAGGAAGGAGTCATAGCAATAGTAACCTCTCTAAATCACTGTATAACTCCCATGGTTTTTCTTGTTTGCTCTGATTTTTCTTTCCCAACATAATTCATAAAACAAAAACATTGTATTAAAAATAAAAAATTTAAAATTAAAAGAAATATTAAAATATTAATTTAAAATAAATAAACTAAAAAAAAAGGAAAAAAGAAATCACCTGATAATCAGTCTTCCAATAATTTCTTTCCCTTTCAGCTTTCGTCTTCATCGTCATTATCATCACCATCACTACCACCAGCATCATCACCATTCCTATAACTCTTGTTTACAACACACATTTACATGTCATTTCATTTGATCCTCACACCAAACCTGGAAAGGAGATATTGCTATTATTCCATTTTACAGATAAGAAAAAAGAAGGTTGAGATCATTTAAGTGATTTACCTAGGGCTATACTGTGAGTCTGTAAGGCAAGGTTTGAACTTAGGTCTTCTTGACTGTCAAGAAATATCAAACCCCCATTGCACTTCCCTGTCTAGCTGCCATTTTGGAATGCATTGCACTAACAGGAGGGGCAAGATTGGGAGGGAACAGACCTTCCTGATTGAGGAAGATTAATATGACATTGGATCTTGCCCTGCGTTCTGTGACTGATTGACAAATGGTAAACACTGGACAGAGGGCTTCACAACTGGTTTGTAAATGTGCTGGAGAGATCCCTACAGCACATCCAGGCTCCTCCTGCCCATTAGGAAGAATAGATTTTGGCAACTATATAACTTAAGATCTGGGAGCAGGGATTCTTATTCCGGCAGCCTGAACTTGTTTGTTGCAGATTTTTTTATCTTGGGAGCCATATTTCAGTATAATTGTCCTCCTTTGTAATTCTATGTCTTTTTCTTTATACCTTTGAAAACAAATTTTTGGAGAAATCCACAGACTTCACCAGGAAGCCAGTGGGGTTCAAGATACACAAAAGGTTAAAAATTCCCTGCTGACAGGGCCTAGAATGCAGAAAACAGAATTTCAGCTATGAATAAACAAACAAAACTCCCCCCCCCCCCAAAAAAACCCAGAACATCAACAACTCACAAAGATTAAAAACAAATTTTAGTCGTGAGATCAGGAAAATCTGCCTTATGATTGAAATGCTGCCTTTGGAGGTTGTGAATGACCCCTTCCTGGAGGTGCCCAAACAAGCTTGAAGGTCACTTCTCAAGTATATTACAGTGGGCGTTACTTCTGGAGATGGATTGGAGTAGATGATCAATGGATTCCTTCCAGCTCTCAAATTTTGTCATCCAGAAGCTGGAAAAAACCTTAGACAAGAAACACACACAGAAAGAAGAAGGGGAATGTGGAGGGAGAAGGAAAAAGGCATTTATACAGTGCTTACTATGCTAAGTGCTTTACAAATATTGTCTTACTTGATCCCCCCATAGGATATGGGGGAGTCCTTTGAGGTTTACAAAGCCCTTTAGACCCATCATCATTTGATCTTATTGGATCCTTGCAAAAACCCTAACAACCCTGTAAAGTAGGTGTTATAATTATTAAAGAAAATGAAGCAAACAGGGTGGGTTGATTTGTCCAAGGTCGCAAAGCTAGTGTCAGATCAGAGACTTGACCAGAGTGAAATCTGGTCTCAGATACCTATTTACTGTATGACCTTGGGCAAGTCACTCAACTGTACCTTAGTTACCGCTTCTGTAAAATGAGCTAGATAAGGAAATGGCAAGCCAATCCAGCTATCTCTGCCAAGAAAACCCCAAATGGGACCATGGAGAGTTGGACATGGCTGAAATGACTGAACAATAGCAACAGCTTCCTGATTCCAGGTCTAGTCCTGCTGCTTAGAGCAGATGATCAAATAATTCCCTTTCAGCTCTCAAATTTTGTGATTCAGAGCTGGAAAGAGCCTTAGAATATCATGAAATGTCAGGACTGGGAAGGGCTTTAGGACAGGAAATTTCAAAGCTGAGGCCTTAGAACATGGGATGTCCAAGGAAGGAATCTTTCAGACCTGGGACCTTAAAGTATGGAATGTCAAAACTGGGAAGAAGCTTAGGACAGGAAACTTCAGAGCTGAGGCCTTAGAACATGGGATGTCCGAACCTGAGGGACTTTGGGGCAGGAAACTTCAGAGTTGGGATCTTAGAACAGGAAATGTCAGAACTAGGAGGGACTTTAGCAAATGGAATGTCAGGGGTGAGGGGAATTTTACAGCACATATTGTCAAAAATATGAGGACCCTTAGCTAAGTCCTTCTAGTCACCCTGGAGACATCACCTCTGCTCTTTCCTCTCCACTCCCCCCAGTCTCCAGCAGACTGCCCAGGGAACTAAGCCTGTGTCAGTAATGCCGCACAATAATGGCATTGTGAGCCCGCCAGTCTGTGGGCAGAATTGAATAAATAGTATTTCTCAGAATTATTTATCTTACTTCAAATCTTAACAAATAGTTTCATGGAGCAGACTTGATTTCTTGGTATTTGATGCTGGAGGGACTGGGTCCAGGTAGAGAAGGTCACATGTGAATATTGATGAGAGGCTGAGAAGGACCAGGTGAAGGTCAGATTCTCAATGGCACCCTTCAAGTTTCATGGGGATTAGGGTTGAAGGCTCTCCCAACCTGTCCTCTTGTTTTCATGGGAAGCTTTGCTGTTGTTCAGCCACATCCAACTCCTTGTGACCCCGCTTGGGGTTTTCCTGGGAGAGCTACTGGAGTGATTTCCTATTTTCTTCTCCTACTCATTTAAGTGACTTGCCTAGTAGCATTACCCGGCCCGAGACTGGACTTGAGCTCAGGTCCTCCTGGTGTTCTACCTCTGTACCACCTAGCTTCCCCCCCTGGGAGGCTTACTCCAACACAAAGGAGAACATTTGGAAAGGAGAAGGGTGGAAGGAGGCCATAGATGCCTCTCCCCCATAGGATATGGGGGAGTCCTTTGAGATTTACAAAGCCCTTTAGACCCATCATCATTTGATCTTATTGGATCCTTGCAAAAACCCTAAGTTTGGTATTATTATAATACTTATTTTACAGATGAATAGAGACTGAGCAACTTGTCCAATGATGACCTAATAAGCACCTGAGGCGGGATCTGAATTCAGATCTTCCTTTCTCCAAACCCATCCCTGGCTTATCCACTCTATCGAACGGAAAGCTACCTGGTCCCCTTCCCGAGTGTCAGAAGATCATGATTACTGTCCCAGCTTTGTGGGGACTAGCTGTGAAAATCCAGGGTGGGTAGGTAGTAGTGGAACAGAGGATAGAGTGCTGCACCTGGATTCAAGAAGGCTTCATTTTAAATTCTGCCTTAGTCACTTACTAGCTATGTGATCCTAAGCACTTCGCCTCTGTCTCAGTTTACCTTGTGAAGTGGAGATCATAATAGTACCTATTTCCCTGGCTAAGTGAACCTCAGCAAATTACTTCACTTTTGTCTGCCTCAGTTTTCTTTGTAAATTGGAGATGATAATAGCACCTGCCTTCCAGAATTGTTCTGAGGATCCAGTGAGCTAATGTTTGTCAATCACTTAAAGCAGTATGTAAATGCTAGCAAGCTAATTGAGGGGCTTGGGGTCTCCTAATTCCTTTCCAGACCAAATAGTCTAGAATTCTCTGGGGGAGGGTAAAGAAAAGCTGGACCCAGGTCTCCTCTTGTGGTAGGCTGCTTTTTGAAGGAGGACAGAAATGGGTCAGCAGAGGAGAGAAGGAAAGTGAGAAGGTACATGCAGACAAAAGAAAGGAAATAGCATCTCCTCTGAGTCTGGACACTGTGCTGGGCTCTTGCAGATAGAACTCATTTGAACCTCACAACAACCCAAGGTAGTAAGTGCTTTATTATCACCCCACACACACACTTTAAAGTGGAGGAAACTGATGTAGACAGTGGCCTGTCATTGGCCAGGAAGTGTCTGAAGATGGACTTAAACTTAGGTCTTCCTGACCCCAGACACAGCACAAGACATTGTACCACCCAGGGGAACACATGACTTGTTTGTCACTTCCATCAGATGCAGCCAATTCCATCCTGCTCTTCTTTGATCATCACCTGCTCTCTCTCCAGAACGCCTTGGATGGGTGATGAATTTCAGTTTAATTCAATGAACATATTAAGTGCCTGTTATGCTGCAGAAATGGGGAGCAAAGGGGAGTAGCCATCCTACGGTCTCTTAGCCCTGGCATTCTCTGTTCAAGGGGTGCTTTCTGACTTCTAAAGTTTTGATAATCCTCCCAGCCCTGACCTCCTGGGTTCTAAGGGCTCTCCCAGCTCTGACCTCCTGAGTTCTAAGGGCCCTCCCAGCCCTGACATCCTGAGTTGTAAGGGCTCTCCCAGCTCTGACCTCCTGGGTTCTAAGGGCCCTCCCAGCCCTGACCTCCCGGGTTCTAAGGGCCCTCCCAGCTCTGATCTCCTGGGTTCTAAGGGCCCTCCCAGCTCTGACCTCCTGGGTTCTAAGGGCTCTCCCAGCTCTGACCACCTAGGTTCTAAGAGCACTCCCTGCTCTGACATCCTGGGTTCTAAGGACCCTACCAGCCCTGACATCCTGGGTTCTAAGGGCCTTCCTAGCTTTTACATTCTCTTTTCTAAGATTCCTTCCAGCTCTAGAATTTTGTGTTTTAAGGGTCCCATCAGCTCTGACCTTCTGTATTCTAAGACTCCTCCCAACTCTTAACATTTTGCTTTCTAAGGGTCCCGTCAGCTCTGACCTTCTTTCTATGTTCTAAGATCCCTCCCAGATCTGACATCTCGTGTTCTAAGATTCCCCTGGCTCTATTTGTATTCCGAAGGCCTTCCCAGTTCTGACCTCTGTGTTCTAAGACTGTTCCTAGACATTCTGGGTCCTGTTTCCTAAGACCCTTCAAGATCTGTCATTCTACCTGCAGAGGACTCTTCTGAGTCCTCTAAAGCACCTTCCACTGTATGTTCCAGGGTCCATTTCAATTGTTTTCCCATTTTCCAAGCTCCCTTCCAGAAGCAGCCCTCTGAACTCCGAGGCCTTGCCCCCCAAGCTCAGCTACATGAAAGGGACCCATCCCCAGGCCCCCTCCCCACCTCGGCTTAGGAATGTGCCTGCAGGCCCGAGCGTGGAATATGTTTATTAGTAATAACTCCAGCCAGCCCCGCCGCCAGTTACAGATCTCCTGTCAGTTATTGATCTCTGATTCTCCGTCTCAGACAGACACAGGCTCGGGCCGAGCGGCACACAGAGAGCCAGACAGTGCACACGTGGTTCCGGGCACCCTGATGTGCTCAGTCCCTTTCTGGGCCTACACATGCTCAGGACACACACGCCTGCGGTCCTGGCTTAGGTCCCAGCTGACAGTTCCACTGGGCTTCTCCCTCCTTCACCCCCCTTTCTCTTCTCCTGCCTCCCCCCCAATTCTCCCATCCTGAAACCCAGTCACAGTGCCCCCTGGTGACAATATTTGAAATCATGTCTTTCATCATATTTGAAACCACCTTCTTCTCTCTCCCCCCAGTCCCCCATACCAACAGTTGGAGCAGAGACAAAGGCAGAATCTTCAAACCTTAGAGCGTAGGGTACAGATTGCTGGCTTTGGAAAGGACCTTAAAGCACAGAGTATCAGATATCTGAGCTGGAAAGGACCTCAGAACATAATGTCAGAACTCAAATGATAACCACAAAAACAACAAGTCATGTTTTTGTCGGGCTTGCTACATTCCAGGCATTGTGTGAGGGCTATACAATCATCGCCTCGTTTTCTCAATGAGCATTTATCCAGGAAGAACTAGATGCACCAGACATTGTGCTGCGTATGGGAGGTGCGGTGAAAGGTGAGATGCTGTTCCTAGAGCTCACAGGCCAGTGAAGGAAACAGCATTCAAGCAAACAAAATACATATAGAATAAACTGGGGGATTAACAGACAGAAGGAGCTAGCATTAAGGGAAAAACAGCAAAGGCTTCTTTGAGAAAGTGGGATTTTTATATGTTATTTACAGGAAGTCAGAAAAACTCAGGGGAAAAGATGAGGTGGAAAAAAATTCAGGTAAAGGGCACAAGGGATAAAAATGCAGAGATTCAGGAGATGGAGGGTATTTGCCTGAGAAATATCAATGAGGTCAGAGTCATTGGGTCCCAGAGTATGGGGAAGACGGTAAGAATAGGAAAGGAAAGGTAGGAGGTGGCTGGGTATGGAAGACTTTGGATGACAGAGGATTGTGGATTTTCATCCTGGAGATTATAGAGAGCCACTGGAATTTATTGAATGGGGTGTGTGTGTATGTGTGTGAAAGAGAAAGAGACAGAGACAGACAGAGACAAAGATTCAGAGACAGAGACAAAGAAAGAGAGACAGAGAGTGTTGTACTCTAGGTAGATCAGTTTGACAGCTTAGTGGAAGATGAACTGGAGTAGGGAAAGACTTGAGACAAAAAGAGCAACCAGCAGCGTCCTGAGAACAGAAAATGTCAGAACTGAGAGAACTCTGAGAACAGATAGTTCTAGAATATAAGATGTTAGGGCTGAAAGAGCTCTTAGAACACAAAGGGAGGACCCTTTGTACTGAAAATGTCAGAATTGGGAGAGAGCCCTTAGAACACAGAATGTCAGAGCTGAGAGGATGCTGAGAGAGTGTTTAGTTCCACCCTCTATTTTACGTAGAAGAAAACATCTTCAGAGAAGGGAAATGACCTGCCTAAAATCTATAAGTAATAAATAGTCTCCTGGCTTCAAACCCCTAGCTCCTTCCACTCACAAACACTGGCCATTCAAATATTTTTCCAATTCCCAGACCTTTAAAACAAAGGTGTCATAACCTTGCCTTCATGCCCTTTAAAGGTTGCTTTGCCTGACGTTTGAAAGACAACAGTCTAGCATATTGGAAAGCACAATAGACTGTCTCAGAACATCTGGGTTGCAGGATTACTGGCTCTAGGGGTTTGAAGAGGCTGCATAAGATCTTTTGCACAAGGTTCTGAACTTAGGTCTGAGATTTTTTAAAATTTAGATAACTACATTTCAATATTATTGGCTTCCTCTATTATTTTCTGGTTTTTATTTTATGTATTTAAAAACATGATTCTGAGAAGTTACATAGGCTTTACTAGACTGCCTACCAAAGGGATACTGGACACACAAAAAAGGCAATAACTCTGACCTTACCTAGCACAGTCAGGGCTAGGACAGGAATCTCCATATGAATACAATATCCATCTCCAAAAAGTGACACCATTTTGTCCTTGCTTGATGATTTCTTAAGTCAGAAAAAACTCTAGCGCCTCCCATTCAGCATTTGGACAGCTCTTTGTTTGGGAGTTTCTCCTATTCAATTTACTCGCATCCTTCTATCTCTTCCAAGTGGCCCCCCTGGGGCCCAGTAGAACAGGTTCTAAGCCCCTTTCCAACCTTTAACTATTTGGAGGCAGTAATCATATCCCAATTCTCCCTCTCCCTTCCCCCAATCTTCTCTTCTCTAGACTAAACATCCTTAGCTCCTTCTATAGATGCCATCCTGGTCTCTCTCACCATCCTCATTCCCCTCCTTTGAGTGAACTCCAACCAGCCAATATCCTTCCTAAAAGATGGCACCCAATTCAGGCCAGGTTTGAGTGTGTGTGTGTATATATATTTACCATATTTACCATTTATTAAATTACTTGTAATCTAGGGGAAGGAAGAGGGGGAAATCCAAAACAAGGTTTAAAATTATCCTTGCCTATGCTTTGAAAATAAAAAGCTTCAATAAAAAAATTTTTACATATGGCACCCAAAACTGAACACAATATTTCAGATATGATCTGGTTAAAGTGGAGGATAACAAAACAATCACCTCCCTTCTCCTGGACACTATTTCTCTGGAAGCACATATCAGATCTGGATCCGGATTCAAATTCTTGAGAAATACTCGCTGTGCCACCTTAGACATGTCACTTAATTGCTTGGTTTTCTACTTAAATCATATATAAAATGAGATAGGTAGGTCTCTAAAGCGCTCACTAACTTTGGGAGTCTATAATCCTTTCATCTATGGCCTAAAAAGAAGGGGAAAAAGCATTTATTAAACACCTACCATGTGCTAAGTGTTTTACAAATATTATCTGATTTGATGAGGTGAGGGAAGTTTACCTTGCCAAATCTTATTGAAATGTGAGTTATTCAAACATGAATGGCCCATTTTTGGTACATCTCGATGCCAGAATGCAAAGATACTCAGACCAGCGATGGAAGACAATGCCTTCCGGTCCCCACCAGCACCTGAGAGGGTGGGCTGTAGGTAGAGAAGCCAGTGGACCCCAAGCTGGATCTCTGAGAAAAATGGAGGAGGGGGGGATCAGGTGATCTTTAAGTCCCCTTTAGCCCCCAAAGTCCATGAGATCCCTAAATGTCTCCTCTGTGGGGTACCCTGCCTTCAGAGCTCTCGTTAACAGCCTCTCTGTATGAGCAGGCCCAGCGTCCTCGCTGTTGCCTGCCTGGCCTTGTTTCAATTTTATGGGCTTTTTCTTGCTATAAATATGTTTTCGAGGGCTCCATCTATCAGGCTGCGCCTCTCTGGAGCTAGAGATTCCTGCAAGGCCCGTGACAGGTTGGAATTGACTTGTATGACATTAGGATTGCTATTGATCCCTGGGGGCCTCACAGTGAGCCTGGCTTCGTGACCTAGATCTGGGCTGGGCCGCTTCCTTTCCTCTCACTAGCCCCATTCTCAACCTTGCTGCCCCCCCCCCAAACGTGACTCTACACTCCCCAGCCTTCCTCACCCCCCACACCCACAGGAACATACCCTGATAGTGCTGGGGGTCCCAGGTCCACAAGTCCGTGGGGTGGGATTTTTTAAAGACTGGAGATGAAGGGCCTTGGTTCCAGGCCAGCTGGATCACACTTGTTCCCAGTTAGCTGCAGACTTTCCTAACCTTGGGATTAGGAATCCCAGCATGGGGATCCCTTTAGGGAAGATCCTTACCTCCCATGACCATCCCAGGACAAGCTTACCTCTCTTGGCTCCGCCCCTTACCCATCCTTCCCCCTCCCTAGCTTGCAATGACCCCACCCCCTTCCTCCTTCCTTTTACCCATCTTTGTCTCTACCTCCACCTTTCTCCTCTCTTCCTACTTTCTTCTGCCTTCCCATCTCCTCCTGGAGCTTTTCCCTTTGTAATTCTCCCTCACCTCTGAGTCCCACTTCTCCTGCTCTGGCCCTTCCCCTAACTCTTGCCCTCTCTGTGTCCATCCCACTGCCCCATCTTCTTTCGCTCTTGCCTTTAGGGGCTCAATGCATCAGTTAATAAGCATTTATTAAGGACCTACTATGTGCCAAGTGCTTTACAAATATGATCTCGTTCAATACTTACAACAACCCTGGGAGGTACTATTATCCCCATTTTGCAGATAAGGTAATTGACAGAGGTTTAATCACTTGTCCAGAGTCACATAATCAGTACCCAGGGCCAGAAATGAGATCAGGTCTGACTTCAGGTCCATGGCTCTATCCATTGCACCACCTAATCCCTATCTATCAAAGGGGCATGTACAATTTTATACAGAGTAAAATACAGGGTCATATTTGGGAGGACAGACACTAGTATTTGGAAAGTATTCAGATAGGAGGAGGTGTGGTTGAGTCTGAGCTCTGAAGGAAGATAGGGATTCTACAAGGAAAAGGTAAGAAAGAAGAGCATTGGAATAGAAAGGCAAAGAAATGATCTTTGATTTTTGTTTAAGAAACAACAGGAAGATCAGCTTGCTTGAGTCAAAGCCTGCTTGGTGCGGAGAGGGACTAGACTTGTGATTTCATTGGTTTAGGGAACTTGGTGAGCACGTTCTCTCCATTAATACAGGTGGGTATCTTTCTGCAACTTAGTGTCAAAACCTCTTCCCCAACACTGAGGTTAAGTGACTTACCCAGAGTATCTCAACCAGTAGATGTCAGAGGTGGGGCTCAAAACTCTGATCTTCCTAGTTTGGAAGGTCAGCTTTCTATTCACTAGGACCAGTTGCTTCTCAGTGGAACTTTGGGATGGGGAGTAATGTATACAAATTCTGAAAAGACAGAGTGTGGATAGCTTGTGGAAGGTTTTAAGTGGCAAAAAGGAAAAAAATCATCCAATAGAGAAGTATTTAATCCTGAAGATAATAGGGAGCCACTTAAGTTTATTGTGGGAGATAGTGACATGAGCAGACATTTAATGATTGCATGGAAGAAGGATGGATTGGAAGTGGGAGAGGCTTTGGGCAGGGAGATGAATTCAGAGGTTATTTAAATAGTCCAGAGGAGATGGTGAGTAGAACCTGAAATAGAGTGGGGGAGAAAAGGGATCTCTGGTATCCCCTTCTCTACTTCCACCCCCTTCTGAGTCCAAACCCTCTATGATTTTTCCCTCCTTTTTGCCTCCCAACCATTGACTATTTGGGGGGGGGGGGGAGAAGGCAATCAGGGTTAAGTGACTTTCCTAGGGTCACATAGCTAATAACTATCTGAGGCTGGATTTGAATTCAGGTCCTCCTCAATACAGAACCAGTGGTCTATCCCCTGTGCCACTTAGCTGCCCTCAAACTATTGATCTGGATTTAGAAGCATTAGAATAGCTGAGGTGGGGGTTAGGGAGTGGGAGAGGGAGCATCTGCATCCTCTTCTGTCATGAATCTTCCCAAAGAGTGATATCTCTTTGGACTTTTAACAGCTAGAACCCTCAATCCAGAACTTGATTCTCTCATAAAACCTCCTTTGAGTTTCTCTTAAAGACATTTACCTCAGTCTCCCAAGTAAGGTTCTCAAATTACTCAAATCACAGAATTAGAAATCTCATGACCTTTGTTAGGCAATTGCTTCAAGAGAAGACCAAGGGGTTCTAGTTTTCCAGTCTGGGTCTTATCAAGTGCTTTTTCTCTAAAACTATCCTTGGAAAATTCTACTTATCTATTAATCTATTTATTCACACATACATATGTGCAGATATATATATGCCTACATGTGTAGCAGCCATTTATCTCTTTATTTATAAAGGCTTCTAGTCCAGGCCAACAACAGTCTATGGATCTGGACTATTGTGGGTTTCAAGAAAATGATGCCCTTGTGTCTGTGAGTTGGCCTGAAGCAGGGTGGGAACAGTCCAAAGTCAAGCTCATCCCTTTCAGGTCATTAAAATGTGCTAAGGACCTAGCTAGAGGTCACTGTTCTCATCAAGAGGACATAATTAGGATGGAAAGAGGCCTACTGCACAGAAAGGAAAAGTAGAATCTTATTTCCTGTCTCCCATTTTAAAAAACAGCTTTTCCCCCTCAAATCCCATCCTGGAACCAGAGGAATGAGAAGAGACTCAGACTGTGGGGTGAAGTCTGTGGGGTCTTACATCAGCAAATCCAAAACTGAATTCACTCTTTTCCCAATTTCCCATTACTGTAGGGAACAGCTCCATCCTCCTACCCAAGCTCAAAACTTGGGTGTCATCCTTGATTCTCAGCTTTCTCTCATCTTCCACATCCAGCCAAGGGCCAAATCCTGCCTTTTCAACTTTTGGTAACATTAATTTTCTCCACCCCCTTTCTCTCCTCTGACACTATCACAACTGTGGTACAGACTATTTTGGAATATCGCAATGGCCTCCTGCCTCAGTACTCTCCCCACTCCAACCATCCCCAACATCAAAATGATCTTCCTAAAGTGCAGAAAAGATCTGACCATGGAGTCCCTTCCCCTCTTCAATAAACTTCAGCAGCTCCCCATTATCTCCAGGACCAAATATAAAATCTTCTATTTCTCTTTGAAAGCCTCACCCCTTTCAAAACATTTTCTGTCTTACCATACCTTCCTCCCTTCCGTGTCCTCTGGAATCCAGTGACCCGGGTATCTTTGCTGTTTCTCAAGCACAAAATCCATCTCCTGGCTCCAATAATTTTCACTGGCAGTCCCCTATGTCTGGAACTTCCCATTCTCCCTGTTCATCTCTGTCTCCTACTTTGCCTCTGTTACTTCTACTCTCAGATCAAATTCCATTTTCTCCAAGAAATGTTTTCCTATTCTCCTTAATGCTAACGCCTTTCCTCTGAGACCGTCCTCAATTTATCTTCTCTATTTCTTGTTTGTTCATTGTTTTCATATGTTGGTTTCTCCATTCCGTTGTTGTGCGCTTCTTGAGGAGAAAGATTCCTCTTGCCTTCCTTGATCACTAGTACCAGAGTGCTTAACACAGTCCCTGGACTTAATAAATGCTCCCCATCTGACTCGCTGACCCCTCTTTCTCCTCCTCCTTAGTACTCCAAAGATCTCCATGGGGCTAGCTCAGACAGCTTCATAGAATGTCAGAGCGAGGGCCTTTGGAACATAGACATGTCAGGGCAGGGAGGGCCCCTTAGAACTCAGAGCTGGGAGGACCGTTGGAGCATACAACATCAAAGAGGAATCTTAGAATATAGAATAGCAGATCTGGAGAGGTTCTTGGTACATAGAAGGTTGGTACTGAAAGAGCCCTTAGGAGCTAGAACAGCTTTAAGAATACAGAATGGCAATTCTGGAAAAGCCCTTAAAATAAAGAAGATCAGATCCAGAAGGGCCTTTAGAACTCAGAGCTAGGAGGACTGTTGGAGCATACAACATCAAAGAGAAACTTTAGAATAGAGAATAGCAGATCTGGAGAGGTTCTTGGTACATAGAAGGTTAGTACCGAGAGAGCCCATGGGAGCTAGAACACCTTTAAGAATACAGAATGGCAATGCTGGAAAAGCCCTTAAAATAAAGAAGATCAGATCCAGAAGGGCCCTCAGAACACAAAATGTTAGAGCAAGGGCCCAAGAGAACAGAAAATATTGGGTCTGGGAAAATTCTAGGATGTCAGTGCTGAGAATATCCTTAGAACAAGATGTCAGAACTAGAAGAGACCTTAGGAAATAGAAATTCCAAGCCAGGAAGGCTCTTGCAATAAAAATCATCTGAGCAGGAAGGGTATTAGGAATCATCTATCTAGTCCAACCTTCTTCTCGTTTTATATTTGTAGAAACTGAGACCCAATAACTTGACAAGGTGATACAATGAAACAGTGACAAAGTCAGGGCCAAACTCCCAGATCTCATAAATCTCCCTTCTTTGAAAAGAATAAAACTGATTTTTTTTTTACCTTCAAAATCCTGTCATTGCTGCCTTGGACTCCCCTAGTCTGACTTTTCCTCTCAAAGGGTAAGAGACAAACTCTTTTTTTCTCAGATCTTGGTAAAAGGCATTCTCTCTCTCTCTCTCTCTCTCTCTTTTTCTGTCTGACACTGTCTCTGTCTCTCTCTCTCTGTTTCTCTCTCTGTCTGACTCTGTCTCTGTCTCTGTCTCTCTCTGTCTTGCTCTCTGTTTGACTCTGTCTCTGTCTCTCTTTGCCTCTGTCTCTCTCTTACTCTGTCTCTCTTTCTCCATCTCTCTCTCTCTCTTTTTCTGTCTTTCTGTCTTTCTCTCTTTGTCTCTTTCTTTCTCTGTCTTTTTCTCTCTGTGTCTCTGTCTTTCTCTCTGTCTCTCTCTGTCTCAATGTCTCCTTTCTCTCTCTCTGTCTCTTTGTCTCTTTCTCTGTCTCTATCTTTCTGTCTCTTTTTCTCTGTGTGCGTCTCTGGCTTTCTCTGTCTCTGTCTCTGTCTTTCTGTCTCTTTTTCTCTCTGTGTCTCTGTCTCTGTCTCTATGTGTGTGTGTGTCTCTCTGTTTCTCTCTCTCTCCTTCACGGTGGGGCCTCTCCAAGCACTATGTAAGCGGGTGGATCAGGGCATTAAAGTTAACTTCCTCTTAAACAGACTTAATTAGTGTTCTTCAGACACACATAAATTAATCGTGGCTGGCTACGGAAGGCTAGAGAGTTTTCTCCTGATCGATACGCTGTCCGGGCTCCAAATAAACTGCTAGGAATCCAACTCTCTTTTTTGGTCATCTGTTATGTCGCTCTCTCTGGCTGATAAGGCCTCGCTCCTTTATCTTCTCCTGTTTGGCCCTTCTACTGAGGCTGAGCTAGCCTTCAGCTCCACAACCAGGGCTGACCACAGGCATCTAGAGGGTAGGTGGTTATCAATAAGTAGCCACAAAAGGACCCTGGAAAGGTTTGTCCCATGTCCTTTCCTCCCATTCTGTCCTCATTGATGCTCAAAGATCTGCCATTGTAGAATTATCCCTTTGAGTTTGGGAATGTCAGAAGTCAACAGGACTTAAGGACAGAGCTTGTCAGAGGTGAGATCTTAAAATATGTGGTGTTAGAACCAGGGATGTCAAGGCTGGGAGGGCCCTTGGAGCCCAGGATGTCAGAGCTGGGAGGGCCCTAAGAACCCGTTCTTCCTGACTCCTAGTGTGCTCTTTCCTTCACAGGCCACCTTGTTCCTTTCCAGACCTTTGCCTTTCTTTCTCTGTCTCTCTCCCACTCTTTCTCCTTCTTGTTCCATCTTTATTCCTATTTCTTTTGTCTCTGTTTTCCTCTCTCTCTCTATTTCTCTTGATTTCTTTCTCTATTTCTCTGTCTCTATCTCTATTTGTCTTTCTTTTTGTGTCTCTGTTTTCCTCTCACTCTGTCTCTGCTTCTGAGTCTCTATCTCTTCTGTCTCTCTGTTTTCCTCTTGTGAGTCTATCTCTGTGTCTCTATCTCTTCTCTCTGTCTGTTTGCTTCTGTCCCTCTGTCTCTGTCTCTATCTCTCTGTTTCTCTGTTTCTATTTCTCCTTTGTCTCTATCTTTCTGTGTTGCTGTCATTTCTGTCTGCCTTTGTTTCCCTTTGTCACTCTGTCTCTCTGTCTGTCTCTGTTTGTTCTGTCTGTCTCTGTGTCCCTCTATTGCTCGCTCGCTCTCTATTTCTCTGTGTCTCAGTGTCTTCTATCTGTCTTTGTTCCTCCTTCCACCCCATATCTCTCTCTATTTCTCTCTGCCTGTCTCTGTCTCTGCTTCTTTTTCTCTTTTTCTTCTCTCCACTCCATGCAATCCTCATTCTTCTGCTTGAATGAGACTTTTGTCCAGAGACTTCTCAGGGAATTGGTCCTGAATAGAAGTCATTGGAGTCTCTTTTAACGGTTGGATTAAGGGACGATTTCCTTAGCTCACCCCATCCCTGCCACTCTGTTCTCCTTCCTAATCATCAACAATCTTCTCTGTGGAGATTCTGATTGATTGGTTGGTTGTTCATCCCTCATTTTTTAAAAAACAAACCAATGACGTCAGAAGGGTGATGTCTTGTGGGTAAATACAGATTCTGCAAATCTCCTACCTCTCCAATCTGCCTCCTTCTTATGGCTAATCTTCAACCCCACCTCCTCCATAAAATCTCCAGATTTACCTCCCTTCCCAAGAGTGTCCTCATCCTTCGGTTCTGTCGCCCTGTCCCTCAGGACAACTTTTTGTTCTGTCTCCTGTGTGATGGTTTGAGACAGAGTTTTCTTCATTATAAGGGAGGATAGGAAGGAAAGGGGCAAGACTCTTGCACTGAGAGTCAGGAGACAGGGAACTTCAGGCCCAGATATATCCCTGTGCGACACTGGACAAATCACTTTATTATTCTAGTTTCAATTTACTCATCAGTAAAGTAAGAATTATATGATCTTTCTGGCTCTTTCTAATCCTGAAATTCTGCATTCTAAGACCCTTTGCAATTCTGTCAGTCTATGATCTCAGGCTCCTATTAGGATCTGTTAGGCTAGACTTTAAGGACTCTCCTCCTACATTCTCACCTCTCAGTTCTGAAGCTCCTCTCTAAGGTCCTCTCTAGCTCTGTCATTTTAGGTTCTCATGCCCTTCCCACTCTGACATTCTAGCTTCTAGAAGTTCTTCCATGATTGTAAGGATCTTATAGAATTGTTTTCAAATCCCAGAACTGTCATGAGATCATGTGGCTGAATGACAAATCATTCTCCTTCTCTATTCTTTGGTTTTTCCCTCTAAATGAACAAAGTTGGCATGAATCCTCTCCAAGGTTCTTTCAAATTGTCAGGTTCTGGACTGTTTCTAGACTCAGGGCATCTGCATGGTAGTGGGTTGTAGGGGAGACAGGAGAAGGAAGAAATCAGGATCCCTCTCCTCAGGAAGTTTCTGGTCAGGTTAAAGAAACAGATTTCATTCCTAACCTCAATCAAGGATCATTACCGAACAACAAATGAGGATGACTTGGATGGGAAAAGAATTCAAGATCAAGACAAAGGAGACATCTAAAAGAACTGAGATTGTTTATCCTGGAAAAGAGAATATCCGGAAGGATGAGAAGGGGGGTGGTACCTGACAGCCAAATGGTGGTCCTGAGAAGAGGGATTAAACTTGTTCTTCTTGGCTTCAGAAGGCAAAGTCTAAGATAGTTTGTTGTTGTTGTTGTTGAGCAGTTTCAGTCATCTCATTCTTTGTGACCCCATTTGGAATTTTCTTAGCAGAGTTGCTGGAGTGGTTTGCCATTTCCTTCTCCAGTTCATTTTGCAGATGAGGAAACTGAGGCAAATGAAGTTAAGTGACTTGCACAGAGTCACACAATTAGTAAGCATTTGGGGTCAGATTTTAAATTAGGTCCTTCTGACTCTCTCCACTGAGCCACCTAGCTGCCTCCCTTCTTTTCATTACATTATATTCTTTCACAGAGAGACAGAAATCTCATTGCATGTACAGTCAAAAGATTTGGGTTCTATTAAAGTATAATGTGACTCCCAACTCTGGGCCTCAGTTTTCTTCTCTGGAAAATGAAGGAGTAGCACCACAATTTTCATGTCATGAGCTCTGTTTTTCAATCTGGTGAAATCTAAGAACCCTTTCTCAGAATAATGTTTGTTGCCCACATTGCTTGAAGAAAATATTAAATTCTGATTAGAAGTTGGTAGAAATGAAGATATAATTTTTTCTTGCCTAAATTCAAGGACCCTTTGAAATCTATCCCTCAAGGGACCCATGGAGCTTAGGTTAAAAATGCTGGCATGATCCCTAATATTTCTTCCAGCTCTAAATCCTGTGAACCAAGCCCTAAGATGACAGTTCCAATTGAACCAGAAATACAGAATGAAAAATACAGTTTTTTTCTTTTTTACTTTAGATTTTTTTATTATATATGTACATTCAGTTTTTACATATTTCCTTATGAGTCATATTGGAAGAAAAAATCAGAACAAAAAGGAAAAACCACAAGAAAGAGAAAAACAGAAGGAGAAAAAGGTGAAAATTTGCATTCAGTCACCATAATCTTCTCTCTGGATGTGGGTATCAGTTGGAATTGCTTTGGATCACTGAATTGCTGAGAAGAGTGTAGTCTATCAAAGTTGATCATAACACAATCTCTCTGTTTCTGTATACAATGTTTTCCTGGTTCTGCTCACTTCACTGATCATCAGTTTATATAAACTTTCCAGGCTTTTCTTAACTCAGTCTGTCATCCTGAAATATACATTTTTGAAAAATAATATTTCCCTGCAATTACATATAAAAACAACTTTTAATATGTGGGCTTTTTTAAATTTTGCATTTCAAATAATATCTTTTACTCCCTTAAATATAGATTATCCATGTGCAACTAAAAACATACATTTTTTTCAAGGAAGGTTTGAAACTAAAGTATTGAATTTATCACATAATTTAAAAAAATAAGAGATTTAGAGTTTCATTTACTGTGCTTTTTTTTCCTATTCTTCCTATATGCAAATATTTCTTTTCCTATTCTTCCTATATACAAATATTTCATGGTGTTTGTCAAGTTCTAAATAATTGATAATAACCTAACAACAACAATAATAAATGAGCTGTCTACTTTGTCTACTCACAGGAACATGCTGAAAAAATACTCAGAACCTGAGATTTGGAGCAAGTCCACTTCAAATTCATCAAGAGCAAAACTAGGGGTCATACAGAGCTAGATGACCTCTAAGGTAAGACTATGATATTAACGATCTGGAGAAAAAGAAGTCATTCTTGTTATTCTTGTTAACATGATTAATCCAGCACAGGCACAGGAAAGGGGAGGAAGATGACAGCTGGATCTGGCTGGGATCCTGGTTTTCCGGCCTTCCTTCCCTCCCCCCATCTCCCCAGAGACAGTGGTCAGCACCCCCGCTGAGCCACATCCTAAGCTGGTGTTAGAAGAAATCAATGAAAGCTCGGGCTAGGCAGTTCCTGCCTTAGGGACCCCAGCTCTGTTCTTGACACAGCTCCAGTGACTCACACCAGAATGGGACTTGATATTTGTAGAACACTTTGTGATTCTGATTTTTTTTGAAGTGACAAGGGAGAGGCAAAGCCCTGTCCAGGGTAAGAGTACCAAGTCTGAAACCAAGGACTCCATTGTTTATTAGCAGGGAGACTTAGATAGTCACCAATTTTCTCTGATGCTTTGGCTTTCTTATCTGTATGATGAAACCATCAGGCTGAAAAATCTCTGATGTCCCTTCCACCTAGAAATCTGTGATTTTAAATAGGCAGAATGAGTTTTATTATTATCACTGCTTGCATTCTATAGAGAGGGAAACTGAGATCCTCTGTACGATTTCCATTTCTGGACAGTGATTTCTCCACTTTTGAAATAGGGATCAAAATCCTTACCTTCAAGGAGTAGATCCAGGCCACTTGTCTCTCCCTTCATCTCAATCTTTCTTTCCTTTCTCTCTTTCTATATCACTCACTCCATCTAGCTTCCTCCTCTGTATTTGTCTTTTCCTCTATGTCTGTCATCATCCTTCTCTGTCTCACCTTGTTATCTGTTTCACTCCCCATCTGCTTCTCTCGGTCCATCCCCATTTGTCTCCCCTTCCTTGTCTTCATTTCTTTGTCATCCCTCTGCCCTGTATCTCTCCATCTCTTTCTGTTTCCCTCCCCTCCATCTCTTCCCCTGCATTATCCTTCCTCTCATCTAGAGCCATTTTAGTCAGTCATTTTTCATCCTACCTTTGGTGGGAGGCCTTTCTGTTCTCCCCACTCCTCTTCCAGTGTCCCCCTTTCATATATTTATATCTTATTTGCACAACACTGTTCTCATGACATAACCCTCATTAGACTGGGAGCCCGTCAAGGCTGTGTTTTTGCTTTTCTTTGTATCCGGGCACTTAGCACAATGCCCGGCACATAGCAAGGGCTAAGTGGCAAACAGTAACTGGGGATGCAGTTAGTCCAATGTCTGTCCTTCACTGTGTCTTTGTACATCTTTCTCTTTCTTTGGCTCTTCTTCCCTCCCAGGTTCCCACTCAAATACCTACCAAGCCCTGATTGGAACCTGCCTCAGGAACATTAGAGCAGAACTACCTCAAGGCTTTATAAACTCAAATTGACAAGGATCCTGCTCCCTTTAATTATAAATAACATATTTGTGGAGGGAAATAATGGGGATAATTGATGTGAGCAGTAACTTAAAAACAGCTCGGAGAATTACATTGAGTGAATGCCTCCGGCCCTGGCTTCAGCCTTTATTAGCTCTGGGGAACTGTTTATAAACTCATATGCTCATTACTTTCATCAATGATGGGGGAGGGGGTAGTTACTGAGGGGGGATGGGCTGATCCCAAAGGCAGTCACTGGGCCTGAAGCTGGAAGGTCCCCACCCCTTACTTGGGCCTTAGAGCCTGGCTGGGGTCAGGTGGGGCTGAGGGGGGACAGACAGCCTTGTGTCCATAAGGGACTGCTGTGCTGCTGGACTGTAGCTAAGATGGTGCTAAGGGGGAAAAAGGATTCAATGGAGAGAAGGCATTTTCTTGCCTTCTAGCCCTGGCTTTGTCCACTGACTTGTGAAATTTGGAGCTAGTCACTTATCTTTTCTGCAGAATAGTAACTACAAATTCCAGTACTTGGGGTAAATTCAGAAGGAAGTTGGAAACAGAGACAGGACACTCTGAGGCCAGTGAACCACACCAAGTGGGTGCTATGAGTCCAAAGAGTCCCTCAAGTGGGCACAAAGTCTGCCCAAGTGGGGTGCAATTATACCCTTGAAAGAAATGGGGAAGTTTGGGAGGGTGACTGTGTTTATAGGGCAAGATAATAGCTTCGGTTTGAGACATGTAGAGCATGGGCCATCGGGTTGGAAATGTCAGTAGGAGGAACAGACACTCTGGAGAGACACTGGAATTGAATATATAGATCTGGGGGTCATCTGCATGGAGAGGGTAATTAGATCCAGGACAGCAAGTGAGGTTACAAAATGAGAGTAGGTAAAGAGAAAAGGAGCCAGGACATTTTCAGCTTCAAGACCCTGACATGGCAAGGTAACATTAAATTTGGGATACATACACGGGGGAATGAAGCATAGATGATGATCCAGCAAAAGGGCCCAAGAAAGCTTAGTCAAGAGATAGGAGAAACAAGAGAGTGTAGATTCATAAAAAGCCAGACAAGAGAGAGCATCCGAGGGAAGGAAATGACCAGCAACATCAAGCACAGCAAAGGAATCAGACAAGAAGAGGAAATGGTTATCAGTTCTTCTATATTAACCAGCATTGAAGAATAGAGTATTATCATCTATGAGGAGAGTCCAAAGAATGTCATGAAAGTTATTAAAGTCATTTCCCCAAAAAAGGTGAGAGGAACAAACATTTATTAAGCACCTCCTACATACTTAACACTATGCTGAGGGCTTCACAAAAATTTCATTTGATCTTTACAGTAACCCAGTGATGTGGGTACTGTTATTAACCTAATTTAACAGATGAGGTAATTAATGACAACTTAGAAAGTAGACCACAGAACATCAGGGCTGAAAGAAACTTTAGAAGATAGTGAGTGACCTTGGAACTCAGGGAGTCCTTCAAAGGAATCTATCCTAGAATTAAGCACTTACAGCAATAGAATGTCAGATCTAGGGGAATGGGGGAGAAGGCAAAACACAGGATGTCAGAGCTGGGAGGACCTCTGAAACATATACTGTCGGAGTTGGGAGAGTTCTGGGAACATAGAATGTCAGAGGTAGGAGGACTTAAAGGTCACAGGATGTCAGAATTGGGAGAGCCTGTAGAACAAAGAATGTCAGAAGAGGGAGAGCACTTAGAACACAGTGTCAAGGCTGGAAGAGTTTTTAAAACACAGGATGTCAAAGGTGCAAGGATCCTTAGAACCCAGGATGTCAGAGCTGGGAAGACCCCTGGAAAATGTAATGTCAGAGCTGGGAGGATTCTTGGAATATAGAACATCAGGGCTGGGAGGATTTTTTGAGCACAGGATGTCAAAGATGGGAGGATCCTTAGAACCCAGGATGTCAGAGCTTCGAAGGTTCTTAAAACAAAGAATGTCAGAGCTGGGAAGTATTCTTAGGATTTTTCTCACACAAACCTCCACTCCACACAGGAGGCTTATTTTTAACGCCTCCACTCCTTTAACATCTCTGTCTCATTCTGAAGTTGCTCAAGAGCAAAAACTATCCTGGTTTTTTGCCTTTTTATCACCTGCTTCTTACCAAATCCTAGCCTCATAGTAGAAGCTTAATAAGTGTTTGTTGAACTGAATGGAAATGTTTGGAAGAAGAGTTCAATTTCCTAGGAAAAGGGATATATGGAAAAATATTGACAGATCAATAGAGATAGAGATTATATATATATATATATGTGTGTGTGTGTATGTATGTGCTATATATATAGTTCATATGTGTATACATTGTATATACACTGAATACATGGATACATTTATATTTTATGTATACAAATGCACATATATACACATACTGGTATAGGCTAAAGTTGTATAAGTAAACTTTTACTCCATCTTACCTCTGGGGAGTTCAGTCTAGTTGGGCAGAAGACATCAACAGAATCACCAAATGCATTTGGCCAGAAGGTGTCCCAGGAGTACAGAAATACAGGAGAGAAACCAAGTCCATGAGTGCAGGTTAGTGTTATAGGATGAGATCACACTCTTTTGGCAGGAGATCTGGATTCAAATCCCAATTCTGTTTCTAACTACCTGTATTATCTTTAGTTAGCCACTTAACTATTTTTGGACCTCAGTTTCCAAATCCACAGAAGAAAGAAAATGCACTGAATGTTCTCTAAGCTCTAAATCTCTCTATGATCTTCTAAATTAAGCTAATCTTTGCGCTGAGCAGTAAACGCACCTGGAACAAGATGCTTCGCATCCCAGGAGATCACACAATCCTCTGATTATCTTTTTCCATAAGAAGAATCCCCTCCCCACTTACTTCCTCTCCCACTAGCCGATATACCTATTTGCAGACAATGACTTTCCTGTCCCTGACTGGGGTTGCCCTTAGCAACAGCTCCCCACTGCCTCTGAGACAAATCATCGGTCAATCAATTGATCAGAAAACAAAAAAACAAACAAAAAAACCCCCAGTCTTTGCTGAGTACCCACCAACCTCCAAGTGCCATGATGATTGCTAGGTGCTAAGTTTATGCAAAAAAATAAATAAATGAAATCCACTCCTGACCTCAAGAGGCTCTCATTCCAGCTGGGAATAATTCAATTCAGTTTAAGTTAGCAAGCACCAGTACTCTGTGCCAGGCTCTGTGCTGGATATTGGAGATAATAAAGACCAATGAGAAGCAGTCCAGGTTCTCTGCTAGGGTGGGGAGAGACAATATATATGTCTCTGTCTCTAGTAGTTTTAATATATATGTTAACTGTCATTATTTTGAGAGTCTTCAATCTTATGCCATTTCCCCCAAAGCCATTCCTTTTCCTTTTCCCCATTTATGTTGAGAGTATCACCATCCTTCTAGGCACTTGGGCTCATAACCTCAGAGTTATCCAGAATTTGTCACTTTCTCACACCTTTATACCCACTCATTTTCCAAGCTCTGGTACCAAACACCTTCAGGTCATTGCTTGGATATCTCATCAGCACCTCAAATTCAACTCATCCAAGGCAGAACACCTCATCTTTTCCCCAAAACCAACCTTTCCTCCAAAGTCTCCAATCACTATCTCATAATTCTTCCACTGATGTTTAAAATCTTGAGTTTTCCCTCTACTTCACCCTCAGCTCCCATCAGTCCAAGTCTTCTCACTTGGACCTTTACAATCTCTCCTATCCATGCCCATCTTTCTACTTACAGAGCTATGATTAGAGTTCAGGTACTCATCACTTATTGCCTCTGAGGAACTGAACTTCAGGTGTCAATCTCTGACTTCAGCTCAAGGATTAGAGGCAGATAGATGGGGGAGTAAAGAAGGACCTAAGTTCAAATATGGCCTCAGACACTTAATATTTATTAGCTCTGTGACCCTAGATAAGTCATTTAACCCCAATTGTCTCACCAAAAGAGACAGAGGCAGAGACAGAGGAGACAGACAGAGATAGATAGAGACAAAAACAAAAACAGAGAGAGAGAGAGAGAGAGAGAGAGAGAGAGAGAGAGAGAAACCACCAATAATCAGAGAATTACCTTTTAAGGTGAGGAAATGCCATGAGAATATAAATTCCTTGAAAGGAGCAATAGATTCATTCTTTGTATTTATATCCTCAATGGGAAAAATAAGGCCTGTCACATAGTAGGGACTTAATAAAAGATGGACTGATTGTTGGCTTCTAATATTTGCTATTCCTGGAAGCCCTCTGAGTGGCAATCTCTAACTGCATAATTCTTTTGATACAAGTTGCCCATCTCAAAACTCTCCTGTAAATTGATTGTCTTTAGCCTTACCTATTTTGACCTTTGAATATTTGTTATCAAACTCTACCCACCTAATCAATCATTCTGACTCTATTTAGGGCAGCTAGGTGATACCATAGTGCACAGAGTACTAGGCTTAGAGTCTGGAAGAGCTGAGTTCAGAGCAGTCTCAGACACTAGCTATGAGACCCTGGGCACTTGCTCTGTGTTTGCCTCAGTTTCCTAAACTGTAAGATGATGATATTATACTAGTCCTTGCTTCACTGGGTTGTTGTGTGGATCAGATGAGATATTTACAAAAGGCCCTTAGGACAATGTCTTTCCTCCTACCCTATTCCCCAACCTGCTTCATCTTGGTTCCTAGCTACCCTACACTCTATCTTTGAATTTCCAGTAGGAGACTCTGGTCTGCCTTTAGAGCCCTATTTGGATTTCTGATCTGCTGGTCTTATTTGGGACTCTTCAGTAAAAGACTTTTTTGCCTATTTCTCCAAGCACCCAATGTCTAACTTCTTCTAGCCTTGCTTGGATTTCACACTGTCCACAGACTGGCTTAGCTTGATCAGTGTTAATCAAGACAGTTTGTATAAGGAACCCCACTGCTTTATCCTCTTCACACCTAAGGAGCAGAAGAAAGGATTAATCCAATTTAACAAAAATTATTTGGTGATTATTGCATGCAGGGTCTCCAGCCAGGTGTTAGGGATAAAAAGATTTAAAATAACACAGTTTGGTGGAGCTATAAATTGGTCTATTGGTGCTGGAGAGCAATTTGGAATTGGGCTAAGAATATAACTACAATGTCATCCTTTGACTCAGAGATACCACAGTTAGACAAATATTTCAAGAAGGCCAAAGATAGAAAGAAAGGCACCATACACACAAACCTATTTATAGTAGTACTTTTTAAGGTAGCTAAGAAATGGAAACAAAGTTAGAGACCTATCAGGGCACAGCAAAACAAATTGTGATCATAGTATTTTCATTTTTTGTGGTTGTTTGCTTGCATTTTGTATTCTTTCTCATTTTTTCCTTTTTGATCTGATTTTTCTTGTGCAACATGATAATTGCGGAAATATGTGGAAATTGCACATTTGACATATATTGGATTACTTGCTGTCTAGGGGAGGGGATGGGGAGAAGGGAGGGAGAAAAACATTTTGGAACATGGGATTTTGCAAGGGTCAATGTTGAGAACTATCTATGTGTGTGTTTTGAGAATAAAAAATCTTTTTAAAAAAGAAAGAAATGGGAGACAATCAGTGAAAAGATAGTAGAAAGTCATAAAAAATTAAAATGTGATCCAAAAATGTAATTGAATATTATGATACAGTAAGAAATAATACATATGAAGAATTTGGAGAAATACTGGAAGACATAAGGTCTGATTCTATAGGAAATGAGTAGGACTGAGAAAACAAAAGATAAAATGACTACAACAACATACATGAAAAAAACCTAAAAAAAACAAATTGGACTGTTATGTGATTTAAATAAATGTATCCCACTCCACACCCTCCTGCCTGCAATTTTCTCTACCTTTGTTACCTTGTGTGTCAACTCCATGCAGTCTTCAACACCACACAGCTAAAAGTGATTCAGCCCCTTCTGGAATATTCTCTTTGCAGTTGTCACATTCCAATTCTCAAGCTATCCTTAGTGATGAGCAAGATGGAGAGCTAGCATGCTTTGGATTAAATGCATTTTGAACCACCTGCATGATGGGATTCAAAGAAGAGCAGGTATTGCTAGCATATTAATAGGTAGACATCAATGTAAATGGAGGGCTCTATTGGAGAGGGTAAGGAAGGAGAAGAGGAATAGGGAAGAGAAAAAAATGAAAGAAAGCGAAGGGAAAAGAGGGAAAGAAAGAAACAGAGACATACAGAAAGAGGGGATATACAGACACACGAAAGGGATAGAGACAAAAACAAAAACAGAGAGAGAGAGAGACATAGAAAGAGAAAGGGGGCATTCACAGACACACAGAAAGGGATAGAGACAGAGACAGATAGAGAGAGACAGAAATAGAAATAAGGAAGAAAGAAGAGAGACACACAGAGAGAGACTGAGAGACAGCGATAAAAATAAGGAGAAAGAGGAGAGAGACAGAGAGACAGAGACAGAGACACAAAGACAGAGAGAGAAAGAGGGAGAGAAGAAAAAGAGATAGAGAGAAATGGAGGAAGAGAAACAGAGAGAGAAGAGAGAGAGAGAAAGAGAGAAAGTGAGAGAGAAAGAATGGAAAAGATACTTTTGATTTTGCTCTGTTCAACATTTATACCTACAATTTAAATAAAAGCTCTTACTTTCTATTATGGAAGCTTGAAGAAGCTGCATCCATGTATCCATGGTCACATGATGGGTAAATAGTCCCAGTGAGATCTAAACTCAGATCTTCTTACCTTCAAGTCTAGGCTCTAGCCACTATTCCATGCTATGTCTCAACCTTTTCTTTCATCCTACCAGGTCTCATATTGGACTTTGTCTTTTATTTATTTGTATGTATCTATCTGCCTATTTATATAAATACCATCTTCCCCAACAGGAAGATAGACCATTATAGGCAGATTTTAAAAAAATTTTAGGTGTTTTTTTAAGGTTTTTATTTATTCTTTGTATTGCCAATGCATAAAACTTTTAGCAATACATGTATTAAGGATAATCAAAGCTCTTAATATTTCATTGACTACTTGAGAGAGTAAGGTAGTTAGAGTATTAGATCTAGAGTCAGTTTGAGCTAAGTTCAAATCCCATGTAAGAACCAGGTAATGGAGGGCTTTGAATGCCAAAATTAGGCTGGCAATGGGCTGTAGATCAGAGGAGATGATGAATTAGCTGAATATAATATAGTATAACCAGTGAGCCAATCAGCATTTACTAAGCAGCTACACTAAAAGATGTAGTACAAAAAGAGAAAAAGGCAGTTCCTGACCTCAAGGAAATTGCAGTCCATTAGATTGGATCATATTTGGTTTTGGACCCCATACTTTAGAAAATTTAATGGCAGTGTGTCCTAGGATCAGAGAGTTGTGACTAAACCTGGAAGAGACCTCCAAGGTCACCTAATGTAATCCTTTCATTTTACAGATAAGGAAATTGAGGCCCTCAATAGTTAAATGACCAAGATCCAGGATCATATAAGTAATGAGTGGCCAAGTGGGATCTGAACCCAGGGCCTCTGCCTTTTTTCTCTTTCCATTATACCACATTGCTGTTCTAGGACAATAGTGACCACAATGGTAAGGGAGGTTGAAACTGAGCATGAAATTCAAGGATTTGTAAATGGAACAGGGGAAGTGTAAAGAAAAAATAATTTTTTGGAAGTAAGGTAGATGTCACAATAGGCACTTAATAAATGCATCTTATTCAACTATTTTAAGTGCTATCACTAGAACATATCCACTAAAGTCCAATTCCCTAAGAGAATGGCAATTCCATCAAGGTAGAAACTGTCTCATTTCTTGACTTTGTCACCTAGTCAGGTGGCTAGTAGGGCCATAATGCATAGAGTTTCAAGCAGAAAATTAGGAAGACCATTTTCCTGAGTTCAAATCCAGTTTCAGACATTTACTAGCTGAGTGACCCTGGGCAAGTCACTTTACCCAAAAGTCCCCTCATCTGTAAAACAAGCTGGAGAAGGAAATGGCAACCATTCCAATATCTTGTCCAAGAAAACCCCAAATGCCGTTACAGAAAGTTGGGCAGAACTAAACAACAACAAAATATTACAGGCACTGTGCTAAGTGCTGGGGATACAAATAAAGGCAAAGAACACTTTCCTGTTTAAGAAGCTTACAGTTTAATGTGTCTAGTGTGTACTATCTAGCATAGAACTTTCATACAATAAATACTTGAAAATATTGACTGCTCTGGAGATGATTGTTGGATTCTCAATTTGATTCAATTTGCCAAGTATATGTCAAACATCTACTATGCTCCAGATACCCATGCCAGGAACTAAATTAACAAAAACAAAAATTAAAAATATCCCTGCCCTCAGTGACTTTGCAATCTACTAGAGGGAAATGATGGATTTAGAGATAAAGAATGTACAGAACAGAAAGTAATTTGGGGAGATAAGGCACTAACCATTGGAAAGCCAGAAAGATCTCATAGAGGAGATGGCACTTGAGCTCAATGATAAAGGGAGCTGCAGATTTTAAAGGCAGAGGTGAGGAAGGAACACATTTGAGGTGTGGGGACAGCTTGAGCAAAGGCACAAGTGAAAATGGAATGTCCTAAATGGGTAGCAGACCAGAGCTTGGGTTGGAGGAGGGAGGGGTTGCATATAGGGAGAGAGGCTTTTGCAACAATCAAGCAAGAGAGAATCATCAAGATTTGATGAAGGTCTAATCTATTGTGGATGGAAAGAAAGGAATGGATGCAAAAGTTATTCTCAATGACTATGCCAGAGGGGCACAAGGTCTGGAAGATTCTACCATGATGTAAAGGTTTCAAATATAATCCCAGTGACAAACTATATCTGTTATCTACCACCCAACTGAGCATAGATGAGGAAAGGTTCATGGCTAATCAGTAGACACCACATTGACCATAACTACTGTGAAATAAGGAAAACCTTCAGTCCTGGGTTCTCCCCCTCTGCCTGCATAGCAATGATGAAACAGAAGAAAATGTCACAGAGGTGCTAAGAATCCCAACCTTTTTAGCTCCATAAACATTAGTTTAACTGGTGGTGTTTGAAAGGTGAGATCTTTGTCCAATGACCAATACATTGACATACTGCTGGAAGAACTGAACTGTGTTAATATTGGCATCCCCACTATAAATGAAACCAGCAGACATAAGGAAGTTGCAACTAAATGGAAGAATAGTTTACAAATTCTCTTTGAGGAGAGGCAAATAAAGTAATTATCAGAGTTGCACTGTATACTCAAAGACAAGAAGAAATACCATTGTGGGACATCTGACCATCTTTTCTTACAGTGTTTGTGATAAGCATAAGTAAAATTACCTCCACAAAGATAATTACAGCTTATTGTGCCAACTATTGTAGAAAATATAGTGGTAGAAGGATTATGAAAAAAATCAGTTAAAAATCCTAACCTAAATCAGTGTATATAGTTGGTGATTTCAATATGAAAACAGGCATCTAGAAAGATGGTGAAAAATGATGAGCATTCAGAAACAAACCAAAAAAAAGTCTTTATGACTATATACTATGAATTCTTTTTCCCCCAAGAAGAGAGTGACAGTGAATATGGCAATTGTTGAACAACAACAAAAAGATGAAATTGATTTTATCTCAACAAGAAATGACTGGTTACCAATATATGGGAGTCATTTCCCAATAAACTGTCTGTATACAAGAAGACCATCAAACTTTCTAGAGCAAAGATAAATACCAACATCACATTAGAATAAAGAGCAACGAATTTACTTTGTAAGTATAACTTCAGCTTGATCTATTCCAATAAATTATTTGCACTAAAAAAAAGAGAAAAATTTTTAAAATGTACTATCACCATTTCCTATAAAATGCAACCATTGTTAAGCAATTGCCACAATGAGGAGGATGAAAAGATTCTAAAACCTCCCCGGACAGCAAATAATCTACATGACAAACAGAGAGATGTACATCCAAGGATAACATCAGTTTAGAAAAGATTCAGTGTCCCAACACACCAGAGAAAAAGTGCAAATGGAACTAAGAACAAAAATGAGGAAAGCAACTGAACCAAGTCAAGTCAACAAGCATTTTTTAAACACCCACTGTGTTCCAGTCACTATTTTAAATCCTGGTCCCTCTGGGCACTAGAGCTGTCCAAATATACATCGAAAAAATATGTGCTTGAGGTCACAAAATTTTAAGGGCATCAAGGAATAAATTTGCAAGATTTATGAAAGATGGAAGGTACCTAATTAAAATGGGAAACAGTAGAATCACTGGAAAAAGTGATTGAGAGAACATCAAAAATCATCAACTCCTATACCTCTCATTCCTCTCATCCACATAAAATCTTCATGAAAATGATCTATACATACATGGAAGATATTTGTGATGAAAATATAAGGAAAAACTCATAGGTTTTGTTAACAATATTGATCACACTTTTTTAAACTATACTTTTTTAGATTATATATTTATATTTTTATTAAAGCTTTTTATTTTTCAAAACATATGCATGGACAATTCTTCAACATTAGCCCTTGCAAAACCTTTTGTTCCAATTTTCCCCTCCTTCCCCCACACCCTCGCCTAGATGGCAAGTAGTTCAATATATGTTAGACATGGTAGAAATATATGTTAAATGTATACATATTTATACAATTATTGTGCCATACAAAAAAAAAGAGAAGCAAAATAAAATGCAAGCAAACAATAACAAAAAGAGTGAAAATGTTATATTGTGAACCACACTCAGTTCCCACAGTCCTCCCTTTGGCTTTCTTCATCATTGAACAATTGGACCTGATTTGAATCATCTCATTGTTGAAGAGATCCATGTCCATCAGAATTAATGATTGTATACTCTTGTTGTTGCCATCTATAATGTTGATCACACTTTAATAGTCACTGTTGTTCAGTTGTTTTTCAGTCATGTCCAACTCTTTGTGATCACATTAGGGGCCTTCTCCACAAAGATACTGGAGTGAATTGCCATTTTTCTCTCAAATTCATTTTATAGATGAGGAAACTGAGGCAAACAAGGTTAAAGTGATTTGCTCAAAGTCACATAGCTCATTAGTATCTGAGGCTGGATTTGAACTCAAGAAGGTGAGTTTTTCTCACTCCAGGTTTGGCACTTTATCTACTGTACCACCCAGCTACCATAGGTCAGACACTTAAATTAAAATGTAGGTAGTATAAAACTATGCTGTATTTATTGTGTGTAGATGATATTCTTTTAGTATTTGATTTTGTGAAGCAAATTGCTACCTTAAAGGTTCTCCATCAAGGTATCTCTGATACAAGCATCAATATCTTATGAAGCTCTTTGATAGATGTGACAACAGATGAAATTTCCCTTAATGATTTTTCTTATATCAGTATCAAACCAGAAATGACAACAGGGTGACTTAAATGTACCAAAGCATAGAAGGTATCTAGCACAGCAGTCAAATGGAAGATGGATTCCAATAAACAGATCCACCAGCTGCTCCTGCTTGGGAAGATATTTTGAAGATGCCAATTGCATCAAACTCTAAATGAAATTCACAACCTCCTAAATTTAATCCACAAGCACTTAAGAATTCAGTCTAACAATACATAAAGAAAAAAAGTTGTTGAAGCTCAATCTGTAGTCTGGAACAGTAGTCACCAGACATTTTGAATTCTATACTCCTATCATTAAAACATTTTTGAGCCTAGAATCCCAATGTATGTATGTATTTCTTTTAAAAATATGTATATGAATCAATAGGCTAATATGGTGTTTATAGGATAAAAACATATACACAAATAGACATTCTAAAGAAGGAGATAAAGATGAAATAAACATTATTTTAAAATAATTTTACTTCCTTTAGTTGTATGTGTGTTATAAATAAGAATAATTTTAATAATATCAACAATGATCTCTTAATGAGAGCAGTATGATTGAGTATACCTTGTTTTTTTTTTTTATACTCTTGTAATATTTTTCAATACAGTATTTCAAAGATCTGGCTCAAAGTTCAAAAAGATACTTCCCCAAAATACATAAATCCAAATGGAAGAAGTTCCTTATTGGCTACATTTACTAAATCATGATATGCATTTTTCAATCCCATTCACTAATTATGCCAAGGTAAAATGTTTAAATTTGGCCGGTAAAGTTCTATCAACTCTAAAGTCAACCTGTGTTCTTGAACACACTTTCTAATTAGAAAGTATTAGTTTTCAAAAATACATACTTTTAACAAATGGGTTCAAAACCTACTGAAACTCTTCGTTTGGAAGATTCTTTAAATGTACAGATTTAGTTTCTATGTGAATCACATGCTATACCACCCCTTTGGCATGGTCATTTTGCCCTGAAGAACAGCCTTGGGAAAGTTGGTGGACATGACTCTGAACAAGCAAGAGAATGCTGAGACATGAAAATTGCATGAGTGGAGAAAGGATTTGTTCAAAAATTATTGGAAGACTTCAAGAGAAAAGATCAAGAGAGGCAAACTCAGCCTTTTGGGTGGTAGATAAGAGATTTCTCTGAGGATATAACATAGGGGGAGCAGATTCCCCAAATGCCTCTTGATTCCCTCTGCTTATAAATCCCAGAAAATGCTAAATTTGATCAATTAGTTTACTCTTCTTGGTGAGCTGGCATCATATTTTACTCCTAAATGAAGAGCTCTTTTACTTTTATATGTTCCTTGGTCTATTCCAATCTCTAGAATTTCCCTGATTTTTGTATCTAATTTTCTTTGATAGAGAGGCATACTAGCTATTTGTGATAGTGGTCTTTTGTATAACCAATGATTGGTAGAGGAATAGGAAGCTAAATTGGTTACAGTAAATTAAGTATTACCTTCCCTTGAAGAGTGATCAGTTATGTAAAAAAAAAAAAAAAACCCCAACTTTGAAAGACATAATAACTCTGATCAACACAATGACTCACCACAATTGCAAAGGATTCCTGATGAAGTATGCTATTCATCTCCAGATTGGGTGATGATAGACTCATAATACAGATTGAAGCACATTTTTTCTCTTTCTTTCATTTTCTTTTCTTTTGGAATGTGACTAATGCAGAAATTTGTTTAGGGTGTGTGAGTGTGTGTGTGTGTGTGTGTGTGTGTGTGTGTGTGTGATAGATCTTATTCTTGCTTTCTCAATGAATAAGGGAAGGAAGAGGGGAAAAGAGAGTTTGGAACTAAAAAAAAATTAAATCTCTGTCTTTTAAAAATATTTTTAATAGTGAAAAGAATGAAAGAACATTTGTCCTGGGTTACAGAGTATTTTACCCATAATAATTGAGGTGTGATATATAGATATAACTTAAGTCCAATACTCTTCTTGGAAACAGGTGAGAAAAGAAATAAGTCCCTATCCTTGGCCTTTTTCTTGCTTTCCACAAAGACAGAAATGGTTATCTCCCTTGAAGAGAGATGGGCCAGATCCCAGAGCAGGCATCTACGATGTCATATACAAGCAGAGCTATGTATATTTAATAATTTAATAATATGTTTAATAATAATATTTTAATAATTAAAACAACAGCATTTTTTTCACATGCCCCTTATGGCGAATTTGAGTATTTATAATAGTCAAAATAATCACTCAAAGTGATTCTTAAAAGTGTTACTCTATATAATGTTTTCTTGGTTCTGCTCATTTCATTCTTCAAGTAAGTCTTTCCATGGTTTTTCTTAAAAATCACTGAGCTTTTCATTTCTTATAGCAGAGTAGTATTCTGTCACAATTATAAATCATAACTTGTTTAACCATTTCCCAAATGATGGGCATCTTCTACAATGTCCACTTCTTTGCTATCCCAAATCGGGTTTTTTTTTAGAAAGATGTATGGGCTTTGGGAATGGCAACAATTATGTTGGCTTATTCATCATCAAGCATTTGTTAAATTCTTGTTGTCTATCAGGCCCTGTTCCAAGTCTACAAAGACAGAAATGAATCAGGCCCTACCTTCCAGGGACCTATATTATCTTGAAAGAAGGAAGTAAGGAAAACAAGATATCCATGTGGAGACTTGGTGTTTAAATTTGGAAAGAAAGGAGTCAAAAAAAGAATAGCCAGCCCCCAAAATGAAGATCCCAGTAGGAACTTTTTTGGGGGGAGGGGTTGAAATAACTTGCCCATACATTAATAAGTGTCAAACACTGAGGCTAGATTTGAACTTAGGTCCTCCATATTCCAGGTTGGGTGCTCTATTTACTGTGTTACCTAGCTACCCCCCAAGAAGAATTTTGAAGTGGGAGAAGGGAACCAGCATAGTAGAGAAATACTGTAGAGTGAAAAGGCTACAACAATAGATAGATGTTCCAGGATGAGGGAAACAACTTCAGATACTGAGGAAAGAAAGAGAAGGGAGAAGGAAAGAAAGAGAGAAGAGGAGAGAAGAAGGGAGGGGAGGAGACAAAAGGGGAGAAGAGAAAGGAAAGAAGGAGGGAGAAAAAGAGGGGAGGGAGGAGTGAAGAGGGGAGGAGAAAGGAGGGGAGGAAAGGAGAGGAGGGAAGAAGAAAAAGAGAGAGAGAGAGAAAAAGAAAGAGAGAGAGAGAAAGAAAGAGAGAGAGATCTTTATAAATAATACAAAAAAGAAGCATCCCATATCTGCAATGCTTAAAGATTTCCAAAGCCCTTTTCTTCACAACTACTTACTAGAGGGACTTTAGACAACAAGTTAAGACAATAAGCATTTATTAAGTGCTTATTTTATACCAAGCACTATGGGCAGCATGGCAGATACAAATAAAAGCAGAAAGATAATCCCTGTCCTCAAGAAGCTTATGTTCCAGTGAGAAAAAAAAATTATAAAAGGAATGTCAAGAAATAAGGTGAGGAGGGGGATGCAGGAGCATGGTAGAGAAGGTCCAGACAGTCAGACATAGAACTCAGAGAAGAATGAAAACATGGTTGGCCTGGGTGCTTTCTTTAAAGTGGAGATTTTAGAAGGAACTGATCCATCACAAGAAAGGACCAAGGAGCAAAAGAAACTTCCAGAGTCAGAAAGCTGCTATAGCATGACAAACAGCAACAATCCAGAGTGACAAGAGTAAAGCCCAGAACACAGAGTGCCTCGGCTGATAGAGCCTTCAGAATGGTGGAGTGGAAAGAGGATTGACTCAGAAAGGAGAAGTCTGGGTTCAAATCTCTCTTCTGATGCTTATTAATTGTTGGGCAAGCCACTGGACTGAAGAAAACTTCAGTTTTCTTATTTGTAAAATGAGGGTTGGATGGGATAGATGAGTTCTATGAACAGAGAATGCTACAAGAATCTTAGAATACAGATTGTCAGAACCAAGAAAACCCAGAATCTAGAATGTCAAAACTGATCTCAGAAGGATGTCAGAGCCAGAGAAAACCTAGAGTCCATAAAAAGACCCACTATATTTTTTTCAAAATGGATGGAAAAAATGAGAAAGTGACTTGGCCAAGATCACACTGTAAATTGGTGAAGTAGCCAGGTTGGCACACTTGCCTCTTGACTCCCAGACTAGGGTTCACTCACTTGTACTTCACCGGCCTCTCCTGTCTCTGCTGGTCTGAGCTGAGCTGGGCCTATTTGCTCCAGAGAGATGATCAGGGTCTCACTCCATCCTTCTCCCAGTCTGCTTCCAAAGCCCGGACCTGAGCAAGCCTTTCCTTCTGAGGCCCACCCAGGCCGCCATCTCCTGCTCTTAACCAGAGCACCTCCCAGCAGCCCAGGCTCCTTTCCCCTCCAAGCCAACATCTTCATTACGGCTCCGAGTTGTTTAAATAAATGAATTAATATTGACAAACCATCAGCCAGCCTAATAAATGATTAGTTAAAGGCATACATACATCACATTACGGTTAGCGCTGGCCGGCCTTAATTACTTGTGGAGAGGATCCTATTAGAGGCCGCCAAGCCCCTCCTCCCCCTACAGCTTCTGGGCCCTCTAAGCCCTGAGGCCCAACCTTCTCTGCCTCTCAGCTTCCATCAGCCCAGGCTTTACCCTAGAGCCTCCTCGCTCCATCTGCTTCCCTGACAATGGAGAATCTTCGGGAGTCATAAGGAGGGAGGCAAGTAGGAGATCTGACCTCTGTGCCCCTATGCTGTTTAATATCTCCTCTTCAGCCTTCCCCCTTTTCCATCCCCTATTTGATCCATCCCCCCGCCCTACTCTACCTTTTCTCATCCTGTTCCTCTATCCCTCCTATCTTGCTCCAATAATCCTCAATTAGGCATAAGGTGAATGACTGGGATTGGGATTTCATTGGTACAAAGAACTCCCAGGTGAGAAAATTCCCTTCACCTATGCAAGGTGGCACCTTCTGTTCAACATATAAAATCAGAGAGCTGCTTAGAGCACAATGAAGTACGCTTAGGTTTTTCCAGGTTCAAAGGCCAGCTCTCTATGCATTATATTCCTCTGCCTCTATAGCTCCCATATTATTATTCGAGTTTTCCTTCCTTCTCCACATTCCTGCTCCATCTCCCACTCTTCTATTCCATCCTTCTCCTCCCTGTTCTGTGTCCCTTCTTCTTTCACACTATTTACCAACTGTGTGACTCTGGTCGCTAATCCTCTGTGTACCTCAGTTTCCTCAGTGGGGATAATAATAGCACGGACCTAACAGGATTGTTGTGAGGACCAAATCAGAGTAAAGTTGTAAATTACTTAGCACAGTGGCAAGCACAAGATACTTAATAAATGCCTGTTCCCTTCCCTTCCTTACCCTTTGAGCAGGGCACAAAAAAGCCAAGTCAGGTCCAAAAAAGCCTGTTTCTCCCTTATTTGCCACCCCGCTGCCCACTTAAAGGCAATGATTCTATCCCTGCTGGCTCTTCTTCAGGCTAAATATTCCCACACCTGAACAGGTCCAGGTCTATACCTTATGGGGAGATCCCTTCTCAGAGTGCCGGAGCATAGGATATCAGTTTTCCAGAGGTTTGGAGACAAAGCAGAAGCTCAGAATTGCCAAGAAGCTCAGGGGTGAATCCTCTAGATTATATCTCCCATAAAGGGCATTTCATTTCTTTCAGAAGATTTCTAGTCATGGGAGATCTGCTGCCTTCTCAGCCCACCATGCCATTTTTCCTTATTGTGGACAAAAATATATGAGCAGTTTCCATCATTTCTAGTCCTGCTCTGCAAGCCTGATTCTTCAATGAGATAAGCCATCAGAAACCTAAAGACAGCCATTATTTATTCCCTTCTCACTAGCCCAGTGGTCAGATGGTTGGACCAGGAGGTAGAAGACCTGAGCTCAAATGAGGCACTTTCACTAACTGTGTGGCCCTAGACAAGTTACTTAACCTGTTTCCTTAAATATAATAGGGATAACAGTATCAACCTCAAAAGGTTACTGGGAGAATCAAATGAGTTAAAATGTATCAAGTGCTAAAGGCAGTTTCTGACTCTTTAAAAAGAACATCCTAGGCTCTTAAATACTTGGAGTTTTTTTAAATGGTCTTCACCTCCTTCTTCACTCTCTAGATGTATCCCAGCCTATTGTTATTCTCTCCTAAAATGCCCCAAGACCTGAAGATAATCCTCCAGTAGTCTTAGGAAGGCAACTCATTCCTCTTACAGTTGAGGAAACTGAGGCTGAGAAAAGTAACAGGATCCACTGCAGACAAAGCCAGGTGCAGAGCCCTGACCCTCAGAATTCATCTTGTAGGTTTTTGCAAGGCTGCCTTGATTCTGTCCTACTCCCCAAATTCTTCCTTAATTCCAGATCCCTCTAAACCATTGCAATACATTATGGGAGCAATCAAAGGAGATTTTACAGTGTGATAGAAAGCTTTGGAGGCTGGGGACTTGAGCTGGATTTCCCTGGGTAATCTTGGTCCAGGGCAGTTATAGAGGTTGTGCCTGAAGTCAGGAAATCTTATATTCCTGAGTTTAAATCTGGCATCAGACCCTTACTAGCTGTGTGACCCTGGGCAAATCACTTAACCCTGTTTGCCTGTTTCTTCATCTGTACAATAAGCTGGAGAAGAAAATGGCAGATCTCTTCAGTCTCATTGCCAGGAAAATGAGATCACGAAGAGATGGATATGAATGATCAACAACAAATAATAGTCCAGGCAAGAACTATCTCTGGGACTGCTTTCTAATCTATAAAGAGAGGAAGATAGACAAGATGATCTCTAAAAACCTTTCTAATTCAAACTCTAGGCTCTTGGGAGCTTATGAGTTCATTGGCCTTCATGTTCATCTGAGAAATAAGGGGTCTGTGTTTGTAGCAGCTCTTTTTGTGGTGGCAAAGAAAATGAGTACCATCAATTGGGGATTGTCTGAATAAGTTATGGCATGTGAAATTAATGGAATATTATTGTTCTATAAAAATGATGAGCAAGATGATATTAGAAAGGCCTAGAAAGGGAAAATTCACATGAACTGATGCTAAGCAAAACAAGCAGAACTAGAAATACACAATAATAGCAAGATTGTGCGGTGATCAACCATAATATATTTGATTCTTCTCAACAGTTCAATGATCCAAGGTAATCCCAATAAACTTTTTTCTAAAACTATAACTTTTATTTTACAAATGCATGCAAAGATAGTTTTCAACATTCACTCTTGCAAAACCTCGTGTTCCAAATTTTTCTCCCTCCCTTCCCCATCCCTCTCCCCTAGACAGCAAGCAATCCAATATATTTTAAACACGTGCAATTCTTTTATACATATTTTCACATTCATAATTCTGCACAAGAAAAATCAGATCAAAAAGAGAAAAAAATGAGGAAGAAAAAAAAGCAAACAACAGAAAAGGTGAAAATACTATATTGTGATTCACATTCAGTCCCTATAGTCCTCTCTCTGGGTGCAGATGGCTCTCTCCATTACAAAAGCATTGAAACTGGCCTGAATCTCCTCATTGTTGAAAAGAGCCATGTCTGTCAGAGTTGATCACCACATAATCTTGTTATTGCTATGAATGATGGTCTCTTTCTTCTACTCCCTTCACATAGCATCAGTTCACATAAGTCTCTCCAGGCATCTCTGAAGTCATCCTGCTGATTGTTTCTTATAGGACAATAATATTCTGTAACATCCATATACCATAACTTATTCAACCAGTGGACAGCCACTCGGTTTCCAGTTCCTTGCCACTACAAAAAGAGCTGCTACAAACATTTTTGTACATGTGGATCCTTTTCCCTTTTTCATAATCTCTTGGGAATGCAGACCCAGTAGACACACTGCTGGATCAAAAGGTCCTAATAAATTTTGGATGAAAAATGCCATCTGCATCCAGAGAGAGAACTATGGAGAGTGAATGTAAATCAACACACGCTAGGGTTAACTTTTTTTTTTTCTTTTCCTTCTGCTTTTTTTTTCTCTGATGGTTTTCTTTTTGTTCTGATTTTTCTCTCCCAACATGATTCATAAGGAAATACATATGAAAAAAAAGAATGTATATGTATAACCTCTCAAAAAAGTTGTGGTTTTTCTTTTAATGTGTAATTGGGGGTGGGGGGTAAAAATCAAAATAAATTAATAATAAAAAGATTGCTATAATAAGAAAATATCGAAAAGAAAATTAAAAAAAAAGAAATGAGGGGGCTGGCTCATAAGTCAAGTAAGGTATCTTTCCAGCTGGACTTCTATGATCCTGTGAATCTATATGAACTTGGGAAAGTCATTTAACCTCCTTAAGTTTCAGTTTCTCAACTGTAAAATAAGATAATTGGACTAAATGAATTCTAAAATTTCTGCCAGTTTTCAATGCTATAATAAAATAACAAGTAAAAACAAACCCTAGGAAATTAACTCAAATATAGTCCAGTTCTGAATAGGAATGTAAACATCACCACTAAAATAAGATTTCTTTGAAAAGAAAAAAAAGACTAAGAATATGCTGGGATCCAGGATATCCAGAGAAACCTGGAGAGATTTACATGAACTGATGCTAAGTAAAATGACCAGAACCAGGAACACAGCAACAGCAAGTTTATACAATGATCAATTCTGATGGAGTTGGCTTTTTCCAGTAATGAGATGATTTGGGCTAGTTCCAATGCAATAAAGAAAGCCATCTGCACCCAGAGAGAGGACTGGGAACTGAGTGTGGATCACAACATAGTATTGTCACTCTTTTTGTTGTTGTTTGGTTGCATTTTGTTTTCTTTCTATTTTTTATCCTTTTTGATCTGGGTTGTCTTGTACAGCATATTTGTGGAAATATGTATAGAAGAATTGCACATGTTTAAAATATATCGGATCATTTGCTGTCTAAGTGAAGAGGTGGGGGGAAGGGAGGGAAAAAATTTGGAGCACAAGGTTGCAAGGGTGAATGTTGAAAATTATTCATGCATATGTTTTAAAAATAAAAAGGTTTAATTAAAAAAATAATATGCTGGGATATAATTATACCAAATGGCTCACTCTCTAATCTTATACTCAGAGAAATTGAAATTCAGACAGGGAAAGAGATGCACCTTAGGGCATTTTTAAAATAGGGGAACTGAGGCCCAGAGAGGGAAAAGGAATTACTTAGGATCTGCCATCAAATTTGTGGTGAAGCTGTGACTGGAATGCAGGTCTCCTGAGTTTATTCCATGTCAGCTCTCAGCCTTGCCTCCTTCCTGATGGTGGGAGATTCTGAGGACAATATTTGGGAGTCCAGGGAGGTGGAGGGGAAAGATGGATGGGGTGACATATGATAGGCAGGAAGGTGACAGGAGAGGGGAAATAGGAGCTGATGTCTAAGTAGGATGAAGAAAGGAAGTGGGATCTGCTCTGCCCCCCCTTCCCATTTCTTATGACTGGGGCCCTGGCAGGCCCCCCCAAGCCAGAGGCGCTTTGGGGAGATAAAAGTGGCCGCCAGCTGCGGAAAGCTGCACTACGTGCTTTTCCCTTTTGAAAGGTTGGCAGCTCGAGAGCTTTTAAAAAATCCCCTTCGAAGGTGTTTGTCCTATATCAGCAACAACCCTCCCTCATCCCCCAGTCTTTCATCTCTGGGGCTGATGCATTTTCAGGGCTTAATGAGTGCGACTAAAAAGAGGCAGGGGCTTGCAGAATGGGGAGTCTTGCCCTCCCATCTTCCAGGCCTCCACACACCTGGCCTTGGACTGGTAATTAGAAGCTCTAGAGGGAAGAGGTGCTAAGAGCCCCCTGAGAAGCAGGAGGGGAGATCTAAGACAGGCAGCTTTGGGGCTAAAGGAAGGAGGGGGAGGCGGTCTGGTATAGGGGAAGGAGCATCCTGCAGGAAGACAAGAGACCCGGCTTCTCTTCCTCCCTTCCACACTCACTTGATGAGGGAGCTTGGTCCTTTCCCTTTCTGTGCCTCATCTTCCCTGCTTTTTATTTAATAAGGAGCTCAGCTAGTTTGAGCTCTTAGGACATTTCTAGCTAGAACACTGGGTTTCTAAATTGAGAAGTCAAAGCCCAGACATAAGAGCAGCTAGTCATTCATTCATTCATCTAACAGGCATTTATTGGGTACCTCCGATGGTCAAAGCCTCATGCTAGGGTCACAAAGATAAATAAGGCAAATCCTCCAATACTGAAAAGTTTTGTGGTCATACTGTTGGGAACCAGGATCAGATCTCAGACTGGGGATGAAATCAGGCTTCAGTGGGAGGCCCAAGATTCCTCTTGGGCTGGGTAGTCAGTCTAGGGCCTGACTTACAGCTCACTTCAAGGACAGAACTTAAGAGTGAGGATAATTAAACATAGAACTTTGGCCTAGAAAGGGCCTTTGGGCTCACCCAGTTCAATCCCCTCACTTTTATGGAAAGATTACAGAAAGGTTAGTGACTTGCCCAAGCTGACACATCCAATAAGTGGCAGAATATGGATTTGAATTCGAGTGTTTAACTCCAAATCCAATGCACTTAAAAAATATATATATAACATCACTCTTCTGGAGCATGAGGAGCTGAGTCCAGGGCTGGGTCAGAGTTCAGTTAAGAACCAGACTCAGAATTTAGTCTGGAATCACAACTCTGAAAAATACCAAGTTCATGCTAAGGCATAAGTTAGAACTCAGTCTAGAATTGGGGTTCAATATCACCCCGGGATCTAAGGCTCATGCATGGTAAAAGAATGAAGCCAGCTAGAGATAAAGTGAAGTTACTAAGACTGAGTGATCAGAGTTTTATCCTAGTGCCCTGGAGGCAATGAAATTTAGAGGACATTGAGCATAGTTACACTTCAACAGGATGTGCTTGGTGCCTGGTTAGCAAGAATAATTAACTAAAACAGGAAAGTATTACATTGCATATTATTTATATGCATATATAGTTATATTAGATGTATATAGTAATATGTATAACATTGCATATTACTTCCTCAACTGAGTTCCTCCCCATCTTGCATTTCTCTCCTTGGAACTCTCTCTCTAACTTTTCTTACTCCCAATATCTCCCTATGACAGCTTATGTCTTTAAAAGTTGATTGGATGATCAGTTGTGCTGATTTTTTTCATCTCTAAGAGATATTATTTTTCTTAAACAATGTCTCTCTGGAAAAGGGAGGGTGAGGGCTTTGTGGAATAATATAATGAAACAGAAAATATTAATGCTTAACTTTTTAAAAGTCAGTTTCAGGACATGCTGTGTTCCTACATTTCTAGTTAAGCCTTTGATACCATTTGCCTTCCTAAAGACCTAAAACTCACTCTTTTTTTGCCGTGGGGAGGGGAGGGGTAGTCACATAGCTAGTAAGTATCCGAAGCCAAACTTGAAGTCAGATCCTCCTAGCTTCAGGACTGCTATTCTATCCCTACATCACTTAGCTGCCCCCAAATCTCGCTTTCCATTGAAATCATACCACTTTGGAGAAAAGGGAATCACAAATCTCGAACTAGGAGAGTCCTCAGAAGCTACCCAGTCCCAGCCCCTTATGTGATAGGGAAGGAAATGAAGGTGTGGAGAAGTTAAGTTTGTCCGAAGTAGTCAATGCCAGAGTCAAGATCTGAATGCAGGTCTCCTTCTGTGTCAGTACTCTTTCTGTTTTATTAGGGCTGAATAAATGCATGCATGGAGCAGTAAATTACATATAGAAGCATAGGTGGGTGTGTTCAGATAGACAAACACATAGTCATCCAAACATAAAGAGATAAGGAAGAGGCAGGAAGAAAATATTCTTTCAGCTTTTTCAATGTATCCCTGGAGAAGATTCTCCCATGAGGCTTTGGGAAGGTAGGGGCTGAGAATAGCATCACCTTGGCTAGAAACTGGAAAATGAATGGATGCCCATCAATTGGAGAATGGCTTGGTAAATTGTGGTATATGAATGTCATGGAATATTATAGTTCTGTAAGAAATGACCAGCAGGATGAATACAGAGAGACTTGGAGAGACCTACATGGACTGATGCTAAGTGAGATGACCAGAACCAGGAGATCATTATACACTTCGACAACGATATTGTATGAGGATGTATTCTGATGGAAGTGGATTTCTATGACAGAGACCTAACTGAGTTTCAATGGATAAATGATGGACAGAGACAACTACACCCAGAGAAGGAACACTGGGAAACGAATGTGAACTATTTGCATTTTTTATTTTCTTCCCGAGTTATTTTTACCTTCTGAATCCAATTCTCCCTGTGCAACAGGAGAACTGTTCGGTTCTGCAAATACGTATTGTATCTAGGATATACTGCAACATATTTAACATATGTAGGACTGCTTGCCATCTTGGGGGGGGGTGGAGGGAGGAAGGGGAAAAAACGAAACATAAGTGAGTGCAAGGGATAATGTTGTAAAAAATTACCCTGGCATGGATTCTGTCAATACAAAGTTATTATTAAATAAAATAAAATTTAAATTTAAAAAAAAAAGAGAGAATAGCATCACCTCTTATTAGGACTCTGTGGCCAGCACTAAGAGGGTCACCTAGAGCCAGTCACATTTTTGCAGCTGTGAAAGCTGCCTCCCCATATCCTCCCCACCCCCATCCCCCCTTCAGAGTCCTATTTAGGGATATGTGTTTGGGAGGAGGGGACAGAACCAGCATGCAGGGCCCCACCTCCCACTCAGAGAAGGCTCAAGCCTCTCTCCTCTCATCTCCAGTGGTGGCTCTCCGGCCTCCATTTGAGATCCACAAGAGCCCGTGACTAATGGCTTTTCCCTCTCAGTTCCACATCTCAGAGAATGCCTGGAAAAGTGGAGGGGAGCAGAGAAGCTTCAGGTAGAGATGAGGACACAGGAGAAGAGACAGGCACCTGGGGAAAAGAGTCCAAGGAATTGGATTCAAATCTTGCCTCAGGTCAATGGGTAGGCCTTGTGACTTTGGCTAGTGAGGACACAATTCTGGGCCTCAGTTTCCTCAGCTGTCTTATTAAAATTTTGAACAAGATAATCTCTAACTAATTCCTCCAGTTTTAAACCCTCTGATTCTAGATAGCGATATAGAGGAGGAGAGGAGGACAGAAAAGAAGGTGAAGGAGACAGAAATGTATAGAGCAGAAAAATTAGAGAAAAAGACAAAGAGATTCTGTGATTTTGTAGCTGTGTGACACTGGGTAAGTCAATTAACCTCTCTGGGCTTCATGTGTAAAATGAGAGGCTTGGGATCTCTGATCTCCAAGGTTTTTTCCAGTTCTAAATTTTTAATGGAAGAGATTTTGGAGGAAATCTAATTCAATGTCCACATTTTATAGATGGGACCACTGGGTTGCAGAGGGGAGCTGTGACTTGATCTGATTATAGAGGACTAATTCATGCCCAAATCCTCAACATTTCTCCCTGAACCTTACCTACTACAAAGGACTCTCCTCCTGGGGACAGGAAAGACGCAGGGGTTGGGGAGGAGACAGAGACAGAGAGAGATTCAGAGGAAACTGAGAGAGACAAAGAAAGACAGAGAAAAACAGAGAGAGACAGAAACAGGGACAGAAAAAGAGAAAGGATAAAAGAACAGATAGACAGAAAAAGAGAGACACAGAGAGAGGCATAAGACAAGAGTAAATGAGGGATAGAGAAATAAGGAAAAGAGATATAGGAGAGAGATAATGATCCACCAGGAAAGAGACAGAGGAAAAGAAAGATGGGAACTGAAGGCTATCCTACCATGGAAGTGGCTACCTCAGGAGATAGTGAGCTTCCCATCATTTTGAGTATTTAAACAGAAATTGGGTGACTATAGAATGTTATCCTACATTGGATAGCAGAATGACTCTATGATGCTACTTCCAGAGAAAGAGAGAGAGAGAGAGAGAGAGAGAGAGAGAGAGAGACCCACACACAGAGACAAAGAGAGAAAGAAAGACTGATGGGAAGGGAGAAAGACAGAAAGAAGGGAAAAAAGAAAGAAAGAAAGAAGGGGAAAAAAGAAAGAAAGGAAGGAAGGAAGGAAGAAAGAAAGAAAGAAAGAAAAAAGAAAGAAAGAAAGAAAGAAAGAAAGAAAGAAAGAAAGAAAGAAAGAAAGAGAAAGAAAGAAAGAAAGAAGAAAGAAAGAAGGAAGGAAGGAAGGAAGGAAAGAAAGGAAGGAAGGAAGGAAGAGAAAAAACAAAAAGAGAAAGAAGGAAGAGAGAAGGAGAAAGGGAAGAAGGAAGGGAAGGGAAAGAGGGAGGGAAGGAGGAATGAATCTTTCTTGTTGTAGCATATTTTTAGCAGCCAAAAAGCTGATATGATCTTAGACCACCTTAATAGAGAAGCCAAGTCCAGAACTAGGAAAGAGACTGTTCCCACCATATTCTGCCCTGGTCAGCTCTCATCTCACAGAATCACAGAATGAGAAATGTGGAAAGGAGCCAGAAACTGTCCAGTCTAATGTATACAGAAAAAAGTTTCATTGTACCACCATCCATTTCAAGGTAATTCCAATAGACTTGGGGGAAGGAATTATCAGCATCCAGAGAGAGAATTATGGAAATTGAATGTGGATCAAAGCACAGTATTTTCACTTTGTTGTTTTTGTTGTTTGTTTGCTTACTTGTTTTTTAACCCCCTTTGACCTAATTTTTCTTGTGCAGCATGATGAATATAGAAATACTCTGTCTCTCTGTCTTTCTCCGTGTCTGTATCTCTGTTTCTCTCTCTTTGTACCTGTCTTTATCTTTGTCTCTTTCTGTGTGTGTCTATCTTTATCTGTCTCTTTATGTCTTTCTGTCTTTTTCTCTGTCTCTTTTTCTGTCTCTATCTTTGTCTCTTACCATCTCTATCTTTGTCTCCATCTTTCTGATTCTCTGTCTCTGTCTCTCTGTCTTCTCTCTCTCTCTCTCTCTCTCTCTCTCTCTCTCTCTCTCTCTCTCTCTCTCTCTCTCTCTCCCTCCCTCCCTCCCTCTCCTTCCCCTCCCCCCTCCCGTGTGTGTGTGTGTGTATGTCTCTCTGTGTGTCTCTGTGTGTGTCATGTTCAATTTCTCCCTATCTCACAGGTTCTTCCCTGCTGTATATAAACATACTCATATGTGCCTCTTCCTTAAAAAAACTAACAATTCTCACTCCATCCTACCATCCTTACAAGCAGTCATTCCATTTCTCTTTTGCTCCCTTTGGAAAGTATTTTCCTTTCTTCTCTTTCTTCATCTTCTCTAGCCTGACTTCCAACCATCCAAAACCAATCTACCTAAAGTTACCCAACATTTCTTGCCAAACCTATGGTCTTTCCTCAGAAGTCCTTCTATTTCTCTCTGTGGCACCTGAGACCATTGGTTACAATCTGCCCGGATTCTCGTTCCTCTCTGAGTTTTCATGATACTGCTCTCTCCTAAATCTCCTCCTTCCTATTTCACCATTCCACTTCAGTCTCCTTTGCTGATTCTTTATGCAGATCACATCCACCAACCATAAGTTTCCCCAAAAGCCCTCTGCCAGAACCTCTTCTCTTTTTGTTCAATGCCATCTCTCCTGGTGATTTGAACAGCTCTCTCTATCTCAATTATCTCTCTAGCCATATGGTTCCCAGACCTATATATCCAGATCTAGTCTCTCTCCTGAATTTCAGTTACCCATCACCATTTTCTTCTTGGATATCTCAAAATGGATATTCTTTGAGCACCTCAAACTCAACATGTCCAAAACAACCCATCATCTTCCCATAAAAACCTTCCCCTCTTTCAAATTTCCCTCTTACTGTTAAAGTCACCACCATCCTATCAGTCACTCAGGCTCCTGTCATCCTCTGCTCCTTACATATATATCCCAATATTCATTCCATTGCCAAATACTGTTATTTCTGCCTTCACATCTCTTAAACACATCTTCTTTCTGCTCACACAGATACAAGCCTAATTCAGAACCTTATCACCTCTTGCCTCAACTTTTTCAATAGCTTTTTGGTTGGTCTTCCTGCCTCAAATCTCTCCCCACCCTGGTACACAAGCTATTTAATGGCCCAAATTATTTTTCTAAAACATATATCAACTCTGTCATTTTCCCCACCCCTAAGTTCAGTGGTTTTCTATTACCTAGAGGATCAAATTAAAATCCTGTTTAGCATTTAAAGCTCTTTGTTACCTGACCTTTTCTTGTCTTTCCAGTCTCCTCACCCTTTCCTCTAGTTTATACACTATGATCTACAGCTGCACAGGGTCAGTGAAATTTCTCAAATATGACACCCATCTCCTGGCTCCTTTGCACTGGTAGTCCCTCAGGCCTGAAATGCCTCACTTCTCTTTCTTGGTTTCCCTAGATTCCTTCAAGATTCAATTCAAATCCAACCTTTCCTGTCTCCAGATGCTAGCGAGTGACCTTGCTTAGCCCTCCTTCCCTTAAATCCAATTCATTTTCATGATATCGTATCACTTGCCTGATGTCATGGTCCTCTTCAAGAATGAAGAATAAATAACAACAATTTCAGATTATACTCACCACACTGCCCGGAACACAATAAGTGCTTAATAAATGCTTCCTGACCGATTGATTGACCATGCAACTTCTGTTCACTGTTCTGAAGCCAACCAAAAAAACATCCAATCCTTTTTTCATTTAACAATCCTACAAACATTTGAAGATGTCACCCCTAATCTTCTCTTCTCCAACCTAGACAACCCTAGTGCCTTCACTTGCTCATATGATTTGGACTCAAGTTCCTTAATCCTCTGGACATCCTCTGGTTATCAATGTCTTTCTTAAACTGTGATGCCCACAAAGACTGAATACAATACTCCAGGCATGGTCTGACCAGCATAAAGGATGATAGGACTTTCACATCTTTAGTCTTGCAGATCAATGTGTCTCAGTGGGATTCAAGTTCTCATTCAATTTCCTGGACACCATATCAGCTCCTGGTTTGATTCTCTTTTTGAACTTTTATTCAACTTGGAGTTTTTAGCCAGGAATATGCTAGTTGACAGTTAACATCCGGCTCCCAGAAAAAATGCAGAATACACTTTTAAGTTTAACTTATATCACTAATATTTTTCCATCATTGAATTGAATCTAGACAATCAACAATAACAACAACAACAACAAAAAATCAAGACCTGATTTATGTTTGCCATTTTCCAAGATGTAAATGTCCACATTTAAAATTTAACAATTTGGCTAGGGTTAGAGCTGGTTCCAGTATACCTCTGCTTTCAGGCCACCAAAACCCCCAGACTGCTTTCTAACCAAGCCTTCCAACTATGTTCTTACAGAATCCATTTTTTAAACCCAATACATAACTTTACACTTATTCCTGTTGAATTTCATTTTATTAAAACCAGCTTTATGTTCTTCTAGATTAGTAGTATCCAACCATTGATTTTTCAATTGCATGAAATCAGTAAAAGAAAAATTTAAATCCACATCATATATATATAAAGCTGATTTAGTAATAGTAATAAAAACTAATATCCATGTACACATTTAAGATTTGCAAAACACTTTACAAATATTATCTCATTTGACCTACAACAATTCAGGGAAATAGACTTTAAAAATTTTACATTTTAAAAATGAGGAGACTGAGGCACACAGAAACTAAGAGACTAGGGATACACAGCTAATAAATGTGTGAAGCAAGGTTTGAACACAAGTTTTCCTGACTGCACTCCAATGCTGCACCACCCAGCTAGCATATATATCAACTGCACAAATTTTAACATACTTTATAAAACTTATACAAAAATAGAAATGAAAAAAATAATAAGATAAAGATGAAATAAAATTTGATCCTGGCTATGGAGAGTGCAAGGGACAGTGATACACTTTTCCAAGAGACTCCATGATCCACTTTGGAGACCTCTTTCCTTGGCTTATCAAGAGCTCTCTGGATCCTAACTTTGTCATCCGGAGTATGAGCTGTCTCTCCCAGTTTTGTGGCCTCTGCAAATTTGATAAAAATGCATCTCTGCCTTTATACAACTCACTAATAAATGTCAAATAATCACTAACATTTATGAAGCTCTGGAAGATTTATGAAGTAAACCTTTTTCATTTGATTTATTTGATTGATTATACCTAGAAGGGAGGTACTATTATTATCCCCACTTTCCAGAGAAGGAAACTGAGGCCAAGTGAAATTAAGTAAGTGATTCACCAGGGAATCCATAGCCGATTATTATCTGAGGTCAGACCCGAATTCAAGGTTTTCTGACCCAAGTCTAACGCTCTATCTACTACAACTCCTAGAAAAGAACAGAGATGAGTACAAATCCCCAGGGCATCCCACTGAAGATCTCCTTCCAAGTTGACATTGATCCATTAATTACTATTCTTTGAATCTTGTGACTATTCAACCAGTTCCAATTCCGTCTAATTGCATTAACACTAACTCACATCTCTCCATCTTCTCCACAAAACATCATCAGTATAAATGTCAAACACTTTAATTTGATCTAGGTATAAATTTCACTTACAGCCTCGCAGTTTACTATCCCAGATCTTGTCCCTTATACCTCATCCTTAGAAAGCAAATGGGCTTAGCTCATGTGATGCTGGACGACTCACTTATCCCTGTTTACCTCAGTTTCCTCATCTGTAAAATGAGCTAGAGAAGGAAATGGCAATCCACTCCTGCATCTTTTCCAAGATCCCCCCCCCCAATAAGGTCACCAAGAGTCAAATATGACTGAAAAATGGCTGAACAATAACAAGGCTTAACCTGGTAAGACCTGTTCTAGATGAAGTCATTCTGACCTTTTGCATTTAGTACTTCCTTTTTCTGTTGTTGTCTTTAACATTCCTCTTCAGCCTCAGTTTATTCTGGGTTATAGTGCACCCTTCCTTCAGGATCATTCAATACTTTTGTACTATTCTTCTGTTATCTTCCTTCACTTCCACCTTTTAAAACTACCTTTAAAAAATAAATCTGATTGGTGAGTGCCCCGTGCATCCACATTGGCTTGGTCTTATCGGACAACTTGTATTTTTTTTTTCATTTTTCTTCTTCTTTTTTTTTTTTTCTTGAGGCAATTGAAGTTAAGTGACTTGCCCAGGGTCACACAGGTAGGAAGTGTTAAGTATCTGAGATCAGATTTGAACTCAGGTCATTCTGACTTCAGGGCTGGTGCTTTATCCACTGTGCCATCTAGCTGCCCCTATTTTTTTTTCATTCTTGAGAATTCCTTCCTGATTTAAGTTTCCCTGTGGAATTTTAATACATAGAAATTTATAAAATGTGGCACAATACTCCAAAATTATGGCTGTTCATTCATTTGAGATATGATTATTCAGCCCCAGGCTCCCTTCATCATTTTTCATTAATATGAAATGGCTGCCCATTATTAATGAAATGGCTGCCCATTATCACCTCTATTATTCAATATTACACTAGAAATGCTGGCTATAGCATAAAGAAAAGAAAAAAAGTTGAAGAAATTATAATAGGCACTGAGGAAACAAAATTATCTCTCTCTGCAGATGACATGATGGCATACTTAAGAGAACCCTAGAAAATCAACTACAAATTACTTGAAATAATGTGAAATGATCATGATATAACAGGCCATATAATAACAGCTTATTATGTAAAACCAGCAAACACAAGTCATTCTTTGGGTAAAATAGACAGAGGCAGATACAGAGAAACAAGGAAAGAAACAGAAAAGGAGAAAGAAAGATTGATGAGAGGGAGAAAAGGAGAGAGAGCAGAAAGAGAATTAAGTTAGGCTGGGGGAGGAGATACTCTGATGGAAGCAAAATGGAAAAATAATCCAGAAAGCTAGAGGATGAGCTGGGTTAGAAGTAAGCATGACTGGCAAAGGTACTTCCTTAAATGAAGATTCTGGGAAGGAATTCATCTGTTAGAAGAGAAGGAAGACTAAGAGAAGAGAAAAGAAGAAGAAAAGGTTCCAAAAAGTAAGGTGAAAAATTAGTTTGAGTTTGATCCAGGTTAAAAGATATATCTAGAGTTGGAAGAAGCCATCCAATGCCCTTATTTTGCAGATGATGAAATAGGCCCAAAGGAAAGGACGTGACTTACCAAAAGTATAGTAAACTCAGAGGTAGGATTTGAACACAACACCTGGATTCCCAAATCCAGTGTTCTTCCATGTTCATCACACTTCCTTTTTGGTCCCTTCTTAGCATGAGCTGTCACTTTCTCTGGACACCCACAGCATCACAGTCAGTCAGCAAATGTGTAAAATGAGAGAGACAGATTAGATGATCATTTAAAAAATTCTCCCAATTGACACTAATATATTGTTGGTGGAGTTGTGAACTGATCCAACCATTCTGGAGAACAATTTGGAACTATGCCTAAAGAGCTATCAAACTGTTCACACTCTTTGATCCAGCAGTGTCTCTACTGAATCTATATCCCAAAGAGATCATAAAAGAAGGAAAAGGACCCACATGTGCAAAAATTTGGTAGTGGCAAGGAACTGGAAACTGAGTGGATGCCTATCAGCTGAGGAATGGCTAAGTTTTGGTATATGAATGTTATGGAATATTATTGTTCTATAAGAAACAATCAGCAGGATGATTTAAGAAAAGCCTGGAAAGACGTATATGAACTGATGCTGAGTGAAGTGAGCAGAACCAAGAGAACATAGTACAAAGCAACAAAATTTTATGATGATCAGTTCTGATGAATGTGGCTCTTTTCAACAATGAGATGATTCAGGCCAATTCCAATAGATTTGTGAAGGAGAGAGTCATCTGCATCTAGAGAGAGGACTATGGAGACTGAACGTGGATCACAACATAATATTTCTTGCTGGTGGTGTCATTTGTTTGCTTGTTTTTTTTCTTTCTCATCTTTTCCCTTTTGATTTGAATTTTCTCATGCAGCATGATAAATATGGAAATATATTTAGAAGAATTGCACTCCTTTAACCTATATTGGATTATTTGCTGTCTAGGGGAGGGAATGGGGGGAAGGAAGGGAGAAAATTTGTTACAAGGTTTTGCAAGGGTGAATGTTGAAAATTATTTTTGCATGTGTTTATTGGGCTTGACATAAAAAAATAGCTATTTTTAAAAAGAGTTTCCCAGATTTTCCTAGATTCTAAGGTCCCTTTCAGCTCTGGCATGTCATGAATTAGGAAATGAGAGGAGTAATCTTTGTATTATCTCCCTTGTGGGAGGGGAGTTAGAGAAAGGTTTTATTTACCTTAAAACATTATGCTATGTATGTTAATTTCATGTGTAATCATCTTTTTCTTCCTGTTCTACTATGTTATGGAAGTGCTTGTTTTATTTCCTAAGTTCAGAATAAAATATATAATTTTTAAAGGCCTGCTGTCTAACAAGAGGATCTCCAGCTTCAGACCTAGCTCACACTCAGAATCTCCTAAGTTCCTCCTAGCTCAGGGATCCTTTAAGTCTGGCCCTATCCAGAGGAGCCCCCTGTCTAATTGGGAGCAGTGTCTCTCATGCAGCTTAAACGTTTCCTTGGGATGGATGATGCTGCAGTCCAAGAAAGGAGAGAATGATGTAGATGGGGCCAGCCACCAGCATGGCATTTTGATAGATCTATACTCTTTTCTTCTAAGGAAAACTGAGGCTGGTGGAGCTATTGATCTCTGAATTTCTGAGTTATAGTAGGTTAAGCTAATGGGGTGTTCACATTAGGTCCAACAACAGTATAATGAATGCCTGAAAACAGGGGCCACCCTGGTGCCCAGGGAGGGAAGAATCAGCCTTAAAATGGATCAGGTCACTTTTGAGAGACCACCGAGCTTCCAGGTTAGGTGAGATAGGGAAACGTAATCTGAAAAATATTCAATTAAATTTTTAAAAGTGACTTCCAAGACTTGGATAAGAAGGATGATCTTATTTACCTTTAGAGGACAAACAAGCACAGTATAATCTTACATAGATGTATATAAATGTATGTGTGTATGATTACAGATATATGTATGTATATGTATATCTATATATATTGTATGTGTACATGTGTGTATGTATATACATATACACACACGTGTGTGTGTTGTGTATAAATATATTTGAACTTAATCACAGTCTGCATGGGGGAGGTGGGAAGAAAGAAAGGGGAAAAAAATAAAATAAAAAGTGCACAGTAGAGAACAAAAGATAATGTATAAGAAAGCAAAAAAAAAAAAAAAAGAGACAATTCTGAATACAATGTATAATATTTATTACATATGCTTTCTTGAAATGGAAATTTATGGTTGCACATTTTGAATCCTCTCTTATGTTCTGCTGTGCCCATGATAATTTTTTTCTTTTACTGATTTTTCTTTCTCTACTTTATATTTAAGTTTCAAATAAATATGCACATTTTAAAAGATCTTCCAGAAAATAAAACTGGCCTTTGGAAGAGGTGAGCCTTGCATAGATCACCCCATTTTTGCTCTAAAAATTTCGAGTAAAAGTTCAGTGAAGTTTTAGCATCCCAATCTGGCAGAGAAGACCTGTCAGAAATTTGCTTCTGGCCTCGTTTTTTTGCTCTTAGATATTCCCAGGCTACCTCAGCCATAGGATAGCTTTAATCCAAAGCAAGGCTCCTCAGGAATCCTGTCACCAACAGTGCTATCAGGTCCTCCTCAGGCTGCCTTTCAAAGGCTTCCAGGGATGAGGAGCTCATTACCTCCAGAGGGGTTCTATTTCATTGCAGGATGATTTTAATTGTTAGGAAGTTTTTTCTTAGGTCGAGTCAAAGGTCTGTCTTTCTGCAACTTCCTCTCAGTGTCTGGTCCTTGCTCTGCCCCCTAAAGTCAAGCCCAACAAACACTAATCCCTTTCCTGGTAGAAAACCCTTTAAATAATTACAGGCAATTATTCTAGCAGTGAAAATTGTACTCTCCTGGATTCTAAATCTCCCACTTTGTTCAACTGATATCTTTGGCATCCTAGTGAAGCTGGTGAATGCCTTCTGAGAATAAGGTTTTTAAATTTAAAAAAAAAATCGTTGAATTACAAAGGAAACCAATTAAATTGGAATAGGGTTATCAAACTATTTTTATTTTTTCGGTGTTAATTTTTTTCATTTGTTTATTTTAATAGCTTTTTATTTTTCCAAATACATACAAAGATAGTTTTTCAATAATCATCTTTGCAAAACCTTGGGTTCCAAATTTTTCTCTCTTCCTCTCCTCATCCCCTCCCATAGCAGTCCAATATAGGTTAAACATGTGCAATTCTTCTAAACATATTTCCATTTTCATCAAACTAATTTTTAAAATAAATCTATATATCTCCTGAAATCTACTTGTGTTCATGAACCCCGATTTAGAGTTCTTGGGTCATTTCCAATGGCTCTTCTGCCTCTTCACACAGAACTTCTCATTTGCCCCTCCCCTTCTGGACATCCTCTAACTTGTCATAGTTCTTCCTAAAATCCAGTGTCTAGCATCACTAAAGTGCCAGGTCTGGAATCAGGAAGCTTTGTAACTTAGAGATTACTTAGCCCGACCTTCTCCCTTTACATATAAAGAAACAGAGGCCCATAGAGGGTGCTTCCAAGCACCTAAACTAAGCTAAGCTGTGATAAAGATCACAGACAGAAACTTAAATAATTCCAGTAGCCTAGTATTTAGAGCTGAGAGACTTTAAGAGGCTCCCTCTCATTTTACAGCTGCATAAACCAAGATCCAGAAACAAAATGGTGATTTTTCCAAGATCACTCAACAAAAGAGTGGCAGAATAGGGCCTGGAACCGGGTCTGCTAAGGATGGTGATATTTCCCACAAAGCCCCTTCCCTCTCCTCTCCACCCCATCCTGTTCTATCATCCTGTGTCTCCAGCTGAGATTTTGTTTCTGATGCCGCCGGTTGCTTTCCCATATGTGCCTCCTTATGTTTGCAGGCACCTGCGTGTTTGCATTGTAACTTTGTAACTTTCTTTGTAACTTCAAACCTGGCCTGAGATACTTAGTATCTGTGTCACTCTGAGCATGTCATTTAATTCTGTTTGCCTCAGTTTCCTCATCTATAAAATGAACTGAAGAAGAAAATGGCAAACCATTTACTAGCTGCGTGACCCTGAGCAAGTCACTTAACTCTATTTGCCTCGGTTTCCTCATGCATAAAATGAGCCTGAGAAGAAAACGGAAGCCACTCCAGTGTCTTTGCCCAAGAAAACCCAGATAGGAGCATGGAAAGTCATGACTGAGATGACTCAATAACAACAAGAAATCATCAATCAACGAATCACCCAAATTGTCTCTGGGCTCAAGGAGTAACAGTTGAGCTAGCTAGGGAAGGCAACTCACACAAATAAATATAGGTGTGAACAAAATAGAGGCAAAGTGATTTGGAGGGAAAGTCATTTAGGAAAGGTTGTGTGTAAATAGGAGAGTTTGAGCTGAGCCTTGAAAGAAACTGGGGATTTGGGAGAGGACGAGGTGAGAAAGGAGTGCATTTTGGGAAGGGGGAGGGGGTGGACAGTCAGTCCAAAGGTGTGATGATCACGTATTTAAAATCAGCTGGAGTCAGGAATTCAGGTTAAGGGAAAAATCTTCAGTGCATCAACTTGAGCCTCAGCCCATTACACAAAGGCTCTCACTCTGGACATGAAGTATTTCACAAGAGGAAAACTCACAAGAAAGTGAGCTTAGTTGAACCCAAGAAGGATAACAGGCTGTAAGGCTGGGAAGAGAGGTTGGCAACCACTGAGGAAGACTTTACATGAACAGGACAAGAAACACCGGCTTTCTCTTGATGGGATCCAACCAAATCGTGGGGCAAGGGGGGCATCATAGACTTTGTTCCTAACCCCTCCCTAGGAAAGGATTTGACCCACATTAAGGGCTTAGAGATCCTCCTTTGGAGGTGGATTACTAAAGATGCTGCTCTGAGGAGCTGGATTCTCTGGTGGGGGAGGGGACAGAGGTGGGGGTAGGGTGAGATGAAGATGGCTAGCTCTTCTGGAGAGGAGCACTGTCTGCTTCGGAATACCCTAGATAGTCTCTTGTTCCCTCCCATGTCATCAGAATTCAGATTTTTTTAAAAAAATGTTTTAATAAGAGGAAGAAAAAAATCAATAACACGAGAGAGTGTTGGAGTTCAAAGGGATGTTTGGAGGGGCCCCAGGAGCCACCAGCCCTGCCAATTACCTGCAGTGAAAGGCAGGAGATTTACACATGTATGTGCACGTGTGCAGATGCACACACAAACACACACACACACACACACACACACACACACACACACACACACACTATACTCCAAACAATGCAAACACACAGGTGCCTGCAAATATAAGGAGGCGCATAATAGGGACATAGCCGGCCCCATCAGAAAGAAAATCTCAGACACAGGATGATAGAACAGGATGGGGGGTGTGGGGAAAGGGAAGGGGCTTTGTGGGAAATATCACCATCCTTAGCAGACCCGGTTCCAGGCCCTATTCTGCCACCCTTTTGTTGAGTGATCTTGGAAAAATCACCATTTTGTTTCTGGATCTTGGTTTATGCAGCTGTAAAATGAGAGGGAGCCTCTTAAAGTCTCTCAGCTCTAAATACTAGGCTACTGGAGTTATTTTAAGTTTCTGTCTGTGATCTTTGTCACAGTTTAGCTAAGCTTAGGTGCTTGGAAGCACCCTCTGTAGGCCTGTTTCTTTATATGTAAAGTGAGAAGGTTGGGCTAAGTAATCTCTAAGGATCCATTTAGCTCTGACATTTCATGTTCAAAAAGTTCTCCAGCTCTGACATCCTGTGTTCTAAGGGCCCTCCCAGCTCTGACATTCTCTCTTCTCAGGGCCCTCCCAGCTCCAACATCCCGAGTTCTAAGGCCCTCCCAGCCCTGACCTCCTGGGTTCTAAGAGCCCTCCCAGCTCTGACATTATGGTTTTAAGGGTCCTCCCAGCTCTGACCTCCTGGGTTCTAAGGACCCTCCCAGCTCCAACATCCCCAGTTCTAAGGCCTTCCCAGCTCTGACCTCCTGGGCTCTAAGGGCCCTCCCAGCTCTGACATCCCGAGTTCTAAGGACCTGCCAACTTCGATTTTCAGTGTTCAAAGGGTCCTTCCAGCTCTGATATCCTGGGTTCTAAGGGTCCTCGTGCCATCCCATGTCCAGCTGCACATTGGACATAGATTCAGAAAGACTTGAATTTGAATCTTGCCACAAACTTACAGAACTGGGCTAGCAAGATCTCAGTGAGCCACTTAATACCCTGCTCCTCAGTTTCTCCATTTGAGCAATAGGGAGAGTAATCTTGTGGGAGAATTGATTCAGAGAAATTTTCTGATCAATTTGCCAGATTGAGCTCTTTTACTATCTCAAACCCTAGGGGAGGCACGAACAGGACTGTGAGCCCAGCAGGGTCTCAGGATCTGAGGCTCAGACCATGGGGATGGAGAGTTCTTTTGTGTTGGCTGTTTCTTGGTCTTCCTTTAGAACACAGGATGTCAGAGCTGTGTACCAGCTCTCTAGCAACTCCATGTTGGAAATTTCTGGAACTCTGACTTTCTAGGAAGAAAAGGGCAACATCAGCCATCTAGGAAGAGAAGAAGAGGAATACACAGTCCCTACAATAGCAAACAGAATAACAAGATAAACCGTGATGTAGGAGAACAAAGCACTAAGACTTTCATGGATAAGAGATGGAGAATTTTTTTTCTGCCATTAAAACATCATTCTTGGGCCATACAAAGTTGTCAACTTACGAAACTCAAGCAGAGGGAGGTTGTTGTACCTAGCTTTCAATTCATCATCACCTGCGGTTGTCTTAACAAATAATTTCATGGCCCATCCCTGAATTAGGGCCTCAGTTTCCTCTCCTGAACAATGGGGATGTAAATAAATGCTTTGTGAGATTGTGGGAGGAAAAGTTTATACAAATGAGAGTTTTTCAAGAGAACATTGTACACAGCAACAACAAGATTATATGATGATCAATTCTAATGGATGTGGCTTTTTTCAACAGCAGAATGATTCAGGCTAGTTCCAATGGTCTTATGATGAAATGAGTCATCTGAATTCAGAGAGAGGGCCGTGGGGACTGAGTGTGGATTACAACATAGAATTCTTACTCTTTTTCTTGTTGTTTGCTTGCTATTTGTTTTCTTTCTCATTTTTTCCCTTTTTGATCTGATTTTTCTTGTGCAGCATGATAATTATGGAAATATATATAGAAGAATTGCACATTTATTGGATTACTTGCCATCTAGGGGGGAGGGTGGGGAAAGAGAGAAAAAAACTGGAACAAAAGGTTTTACAAGGGTGTTGAAAACTATCTGTGTATATATTTTGAAAATAAAAAGTTTTATTAAAAATGAGGCTTATATTTATAAATAAGGAAACTGAGGTTTACAACTATAAGTGACTTGTCCAAGATCACTCTTCCAGGCAGTAGCAGAATCAGATTTAGGATCTAGATCTAAAGTCTATTGAGTCCCAGAGATTCTACTGTTCTCTATTTAAAGTAGCTAGGGAGGTGAGAGTGGGAATGGACAGGAATTCGGTTAAGGCACATTTCCTGAAGTGGGATGGGCCAGTCCATCCTGCTGGAGGACAGAGGCTGGGCAGGCAGCCCTGGGCCAAGCTGCCTAGCCCTTTAAGAGCTGAAGTTGGGAGCTGCTGGGCCTGGCAGGCGTATTGATTGGCGCTATGGTAACGCAGATTAGATTATGTCTGGCTGGGAATGTGAGGCGGAGTGGGAGGTGTGTTTGGGAAGCCGGGAGCCCTTCTTCTTGTAAACCTGCTCCCTGAAGAGGGCTGGGGTTTGTGGGGGTTTGGTTTTTGTCTGTCACCTGGCAGGGGCAAGAGGGGGATGGGACTGACTGAAGAGAAAAGAGCAGAAGGAAGAATGAAATGGGAAACTGAGTCCGAGAAGCTTCCCACCCCCACCCCCAGTGCTCAATACACACTCCCCAATGCCTGCCTGAAATTCCACCATTAGTGATGGATTCCAGTGAATTATGCATTGCCCCCTCCAGGTGGTCCTTTCTGAAAATGCAGGCAACCACCCACTCCAGGGAAATGGAGGTAGAGGCTTTGGTATAACTGGTGTGGGAGGGGATGGAAGTAAAAAGAACTTGGCATGAGATGCAAAAGATCTGATACTAATTTCATCTGGTCACAAGTCTCTCCTGACTCTGTGGCTAAGCTTTTCCCTCTGCAAAATGATGGGAATGGATTCAGTGATTTCTAGGAACTCTCCTGGCTCTGACATTTGTAGTTCTAGCTCTGGGATCTAATTTGGATCTAGTTTGAAGGCTTTGGGATATAGTAATGGATATAGTTTGAAGGCATCTGGTTCCCCATCCCACAAGAGGAAAATCGATTTTCCTGACCTCCTTCAAAAAGCCTACCTTGGTTGCCAGCCCACTTTGTAACAGCCTTCTCTTTGGACCTTCCATGACACTTCATTTTTCATGTCTCTAATTACTGTATTTTTGCCTGTTATAATTTTCTGTTAGTGTCCTATCCCTCCACTAGACTATTAAGTGTTATTTCATCTAGATTTTCTATCCAGTGGGCTAGGAAAACCTGAACTCAAACTCAGCATCAGATACTATGGAGCTGTTTGACTCTGGACAAGCCACTTCACTTCCATTTCCCTCAATTTCCTCACTTATAAAATGGGCATCATAACAGCACCAACTTCCCAGGATTGCTCCTGGGAAGCTCCAAGCACAGTGTCCGGCATATAGTGGGTACTTAATAAATGCCCATCCCAGTGCCTTCTCCCAGTACCTCCAAATTTATTAAAGTATTTACTTTATTTACACATACATTTCCATGTTGTTTCCCTTGATAATATCAAAGGAACATCTTCAGTTTTGTCTTTGTATGCCGCATACCTAATAAAAACCTGAAAAAAGTAAAAAAAATTAGTTTCATAATTGATTGGCACAGAGCTTTGCATTCAGTAGGTGTTTAATAAATGTTTACTGAATGAACTAATAAATAAACAGAAGAATAGCTTGGCATAGCTGTGTGACCTTTGGCAAAACTGTCACTCAAAGCCTCGCTAAAACACCATTTTCTTATCATCCAGCAGAACAGAGGTGAAAGGAGCTGCAGAGATGATTTAGCCCAATCTCCTTCATCTTATAGATCAGGAAAATGAGGCCCAAAGAGGGACTCTCTGATTTGCTTTGATAACAAGCAGAAGAATGTGTCTCCATCTTCAAATCCTGTGCTTTCTGTCCCAAGGTAGGATTATCCTACTACCACCCACCTAATACTAGAATTCTAGAGAACAAATTTCTCAGGGTTTATGGTCCAGAGAACACTGTATGCTCACAGAATTTGAGAGCTACATGAAAGGTTAGAAATCATCTTGATCAAATCTCTCATTTTATGGATAAGGAAAATAAATCAGGGGAAAGAAGAAAGTATTTATTTAGGATCACACTGAAGGTCAGTGCTGGACTGGGGTCCATTCTATAGTCTTTATTCCAAGACTCTTTCTTCTCTATCACAGATGCTTTTTTACTCTGAAGGAGGAAGATTTCCAGAGAAATAAGGGACATGGAAACAGCTTCTCCCCTCCTCCCTCCTCTTCCTTTCTTTGAATGCAAAGACTTCTGGGAATGGCCTTGACCTTGGTTTAAGGTTGGGGTGGAGGAGAGGATCTCAACTCAATACTCTGGAGAAGTATTAAAAGCTGACCTCTGGAAGGGGCCAAAGAGGTTCCCCAAGACCATCTCTTGGGAAAGAAAAGTTGGTTGTGGGGGGCAGCAAAATCAGGGGCTATTGCGGAGGAGAGGGGTGAGGGAAGGATGGGAGGGGAGGGAGAAAGAGGAGGAAGAGCAAGCTAAGCAGGGAAGAGGGGGAAGGACATCAGGAGGAATCCAGGCATTTGGGACAGATTGGGGGTTTGGGAGGAGGAGGAGTGGTGGTAGAAGCCAATTGTGTGGGAGACAAAGGCTACCCTAGCAGGGGGCGCTGCCCTGCCGGCATCAAGCAATTACCAACAATTGGGCCAGGCCTTTGCTGCCAGGCTGTTTTTGACGGCTTCTGATGCTACAACGGCAAAAGACATCGATTGCTCTGTGGGTCCCCCTCCTAATTCCTCTCTGAGCCTAACCCTCCCCCCCACAGCCTTGAGGATTGAGCAGGAGGAGTCTGTGTCCCCGATTGTGCACACATCAATATATGCACACAGACACACACATATATATGCACATGGCCTCCATTCCTGAGGACATGCACGATCTCAGCCTCTTTAACCTGGTCCCAAGTGACCTTTCCCTCCACAGGTTCCCTCAGGGGCCCCTTTGCCCCAGTAGGAGCATGATTTGCCCACCTTGTCTAGGGATGCTCCTGGAAAGGAAAGGCCTCTGCCCTCACCTTTGCTGCAGAAGCTTAGGCAGGTTTGGGCTTAACCTCTCTGGGCTTCCCTTCCACCAGCTGAAAAGAGTTCCTGTGGGGTGAGGACTGCTTCATTTTTTTTTGGTGTTGTACCCTTCAGGGCCTGGCACAGTGCCTGCCACATAGGATCTGATAAATGTTTACTGAGTGAATGAAAATGGTTTCTAAGGACCCCCAGCTCTAGCATTCCTGTTCCAAGGACCCACCCTCCCAGCATGGACATCCTAAATTCTAGCTTCTTGTGATTGTGATGGGACAGGAATGGGGGACTGGGGCAGTGAGGGGGGACACTAGCCTTTGAATCAGAAAACTTGGGTTCAAGTTCTGACTCTGCTGATTCCTGTATCCTTGTTTGAGTGATTTCCCTTCTCTGAACCTCAGTTTCTTCATCTATAGAAAAAGGAATTAACCATTAAGACATAGATGTTAGAATTGGAAGGACCTTAGAAAACACAGTGTTGGGGCTGAGAGGGCCTTAGAATATAGTAAGTCAAAGCTGGGAGGCCCCTTAAGAAATTATTCAATCCAACTCTAAACAAATGGGGCTTAGTACCAGTCCTGAAGTCAGGAGGACCTGAGTTCAAATCTGGTCTCAGACACTTTACATTTCCTAGCTGTGTGATCCTAGGCAAGTTGCTTAATCCCAATTGCCTCAGCAAAAAAGAAAAAAAATTAAAAATTAAAAAAATTAAAGTATAAATTTAAAAAATAAATGAAAAAACAATTGGGGTTCTTTTCAGCCTCCTGTGCCACCTTTTCCTTCACCAAAAGCTACCGTTCTACTAGCTGGTTCACCAAGCATACAGAAGTTTCAGAGAGCCTAATTTCCCTTGTCTGGGCTCCACTGCACAATCAAACCATCCCTTAAGATCTCTGATTCCAAAGGGGAGGAGGGAAGGAACTGATCAGCACCATTCTAGAAGGATTTTCCAAGAATGACATTTTGGACCTTAGCGAGCTCAGAAGTCATGCAACCAAAATTCCTCATTTTAAAGAGGAAGAAACTAAAGATCAGAAAATTAAAGTGAATTGCCCACATTTGCATTAGTGCTGAGTGTCAGAAGCGGGATCTGAACAATGGGCCTTGTTTCTGAGAGCTAGCCTATTCATATAGAATGTATAAGGGCAGACATGGTTTTATTCCTCATACCCTTAGTGCCTTAGCATAGTACATGACACACAGGAGGTGCTCAATAAATGTTTATTGTGATTGCTTGCTTGGAGTCTTCAGCCAGAATAGTATACTCTCTCTGTCTTTCTCAGACTTTGTCTCTGTCTCTCTGTTTCTGTCTCTATCTCTTTCCTCTCTCTCTTTCACACACACACACACACATACACACACAAACACAAAGATGCTCATCACAACTCCTATACAATCTTCACATACACATGTACATATGATTTCTTTTTTTAATAGAGTATTATTACTTTAAAAAAAACTTTATTTTTATCCCACATAAATACTATCTTCTATACTTTCACATACACTCACATGCATCCTTACTCTCAATATTTTCTCTCCTTATGCATAAATAAATCCTCTCTCTGTCTCTTGTCTCTTTGTCTCTGTCTCTTTGTCTTTCTCTCTCTCCCTGTCTCTCTGTCTTTGTCTTTGTGTCTGTTTCTCTGTCTCTTTCTCTTCATCTCTCTCTCTCACACACACACACACAAACACAAAAAAAGCCCAATGCTCATCCCAACTCCTGTACATATTATCTTCACACACACATGTACATATGATTTCTTTTTTTTATACACATAGTATCGTTATCTTTCCAAAAAATCTATACTTTTATCTCTCATAAACTCTTTAATTTTTTTTCCCTGAGGCAATTGGGGTTAAGTGACTTGCCCAGGGTCACACAGCCAGGAAGAGGTAAGTGTCTGAGACCAGATTTGAACTCAGGTCCTCCTGACTTCAGGGATGGTACTCTACTCACTGAGCCACCTAGCTGTCCCTACCTACTCTTATCTTCTATCTTCTCACATACACAGCATGTCATCCTCAGTATTTTCTTTCTTATGTACACATGGATCCTCTCTTTCTTTCTCTCTGTATATCTCTGTCTCTGTTTCTCTGTCTCTGTCTATCTCTCTCCTCTCTGTCTCTGAGTCTCTCTCTCTGTTTCTATCTCTTTGTCTCTGTCTCTCTCTACTACTCTCTCTTTCCTTCCCCCTATCATAATATCAAAAACAAATACAAACTAACAAATAAATGAGGTCACACTGATCTCATCACCATGATCTGGTGAATAGAGTTTTGGACCTGAAAACTGACATTTGGTAGCAGTGTGACCCTGTACAGATCATTTAAGATCTTAGTCTCAATTTTCACATCTATGAAACTGGAGATAATAGCACCCACCTCAAAGAGTAGTTATGAGGATAAGATAAGGAATATAAAGCAGTTTGCAATCTTGAGAGTCCTGTTTAGATATAAGCTGTTGTTTTTGCTGTTATAACTCTCCCTCCAGGTCTACTTAACTTTACAAGTTAAGTCCCCAAGGGGACAACTGTTCCCAGGTTTAAAGAACACTCTGTGGATCCATACTTCTAAAACTATAGTTTGTGAGCCCCCACCAGTGAGCTTACCTTTATTAGTCAGCCAATAGATACAATATACTCAAATCAAAGGCATTTACTAGGATGGCCTAAGGACAACAATTACACAATGTTCCCCTAAACTTAGGTAACACTTTCCTACAAATCCACAGCCTCCATAGCTACATATATGACCAGGGAAACTCATGCCTTCTGTTCCTCGGGGCTCTGCGTGTGGAGTCCTCACATCACTACCCCTAAAACACAATGTCTCTTCTTAACAAGTGACTCAAGTGAAATTCCTGGAACTGTTCTGCTCCACAACTTGACTTTCCACTGTCAGGCCCTTTTCTCTATCGAATCTATAGCCAGCTCCCTTTGCTGCTGCCAGCAATTACATTTCCCAAAATCTGTTTCCTGCCTCTGCTGGATATGGCATCTCCCACTAGACAAGAAGCTCCAGTTCAAGATGCCATAGCTATTGGGGGAGGAGAGGGAAGCTAGGAAAGAAAAATTCTTTTTTTTTTTCTTCCTCTGCCCTCTGGTAATGGTATAGGGGTCACTCTCTACAAAGCTGTTTCCTTCCCCCAACATTCCTTCAAGCTGGCTGACTTTAGTCTCAAAACAAGTCCAATCCTTATTAACTGTCCTTATTCTACGAAAGAACTCCTTTGTAGTTCCTAGAATGATAACAGGAAAAAAATCACTTCTTTGCCTTCTTTTTAAGCATATTAATACCTCATTACCTGTTCTTTGCTCCTTACCTCATTTGATTACATAAACTAAGCTAGGAGAGATCAATTCCCCTCCTTCCACTATGTTTTTTATATACAATATATCCATTCTATTTATATAGAGTATTTCCACATATTCATTCCTTCTTATCCCTGCCTCCACCCCACTTCAACATGTCACCTAAGTTATTCTTGATGCTTTGGAAATAATTTTGGATGGGGACTTCATGTTATTGTTTTGTCAAGGCTGTTAATTTGCTGTATGACCTTGACAAGTCATTTGCCCATCTGTAAAATGTGGAGCTAGACCAGAGGATCTCAAAGTTCTTTCAACTTAAATAAAGGCTTAATGAATATGGATGTTCAGCTCCATGGCCTGGTATGAAGTATGTGAACTCATATGACCCACACAGCCCATTCTGACCTTGCTGTCCTTGGCAGAAACCTACCAGATACCTCTGTCCTTTTTTACTATGTAATAATAGCTTTTTATTTTTCAAAATACATGCACAGATAGTTTTTAACATTTACTCTTGAAAATGCCGTGTTGTGATCCACACTCAGTTCCCACAGTTCTCTCTCTGGGTGCAAATGGCTCTCTCCATCACAAGATCATTGGAACTGGCCTGAATCACCTCACTGTTGAAAAGAGTCATGTCAAAAAAAAGAAAAGAAAAGAGCCATGTCCATCACAGTTGATCGTCACATAATCTTATAGCCATGTGTGATGATCTCCTGGTTCTGCTCATTTCCCTCAGCATCAGTTCGTATAAGTCTCTCCAGGCCTCTCTGAAGTCATCCTGTTGGTCATTTCTTACAAAACAATAATATTCCATAACATTCATATACCACAATTTACCCAATTATTTTCCAATTGATGGGCATCCACTCAGTTTCCAGTTTCTGGCCACTACAAAGAGGGCTGCCACAAACATTTTTGCACATGTTGATCCCTTTCCCTCCTTTAAGATCTCCTTGGGATATAAGCCCAGTAGTAGCACTGCTGGGTCAAAGGGTATGCACAGTTTGATAGCCCTTTGGGCAGTTTCAAATTGCTCTCCAGAAAGGTTGGATCAGTTCACAATTCCACCAACAATGTCTCAGTGTCCCAGCTTTCCCACATCCCCTCCAATATTTATCATGAAGCCTCTGTCCTTTAAAAGATCACCAAATATCCATGGTACACATGCACACACATGCACACATGCATACACACACGTGTGCACATGCACTCATTTGCATCTTTCTCTGGAGCTACCTCTGAGAGGGGCTTTCACACTACAGTCTGAGTCTGTCTCCTCTCTAGGGAGCCAACCATGGGATTCCATGTAAGTAGCACTGGGCCTTGGGTCAGGTAATTTGGATTCAAGTCTCTGCTCGTTCAGGAGTGCGCTTTGGGATTTGGGTCCATTTTCTTCCTCCTTCCCAGGCCTCAGTTTCCACCTCTATAGAATGAAGAAAATATGATGGTGATTAATACCCTTGTTAGGGAGTGGGGCCAGGAATTGGGTGAATTAACTTATGCTTTACCCGCGGAAGGGAGGAATCCATAAGATGTTTTTTCCTTTCTTTCTGCCTTGTCTTCTCCCTCCTTTTTTCCCAGCTTGCCTGTCCTCCCTCTCTCCACCCCCTCCACCAATCCCCAACCTACCACCCCTATACAATTGGCTTAGAGAGAATCTATAGAAACCCACTTACTGTGAGAAATCAATGAGCTCTTTGAGCCCTGACAGGCTGGTGGAGCAGGGGACTCGGTCCAGACAGCAGGAATTGATGGAAAGGTATTGGTCCAAAGGACCAGAACCCCTACCCACCTATCCATCCCACCCAGGCCTTTAAAGAAAACACGGAGAGGTCGGAAGTCAGTCAGCACCAGCCTCTTGCCCTCCATCAATGGATGGAAACGTGCTTTGGAAAGTCATTGCCCAGTGGTGGATTTGACTTTATTGAGAACTCCTGGAGAGTAGTCCAAAGGGTCTTGAACTGAAATCCAGGAGACCTAAGTTTAATTCCCATCTATAATCTTTCCCATTTGTGAAATGAGAGGATTGAACTAAACAACCTCAAAGTTCCCATCCACAACCCTGATCTTCTACATGCTGAGGAGCCTCCTGGCTCTGACATGCTATAATTCTATTTATTAATTAGAATGAGGATATGAGTGAGACAGTGTTGCCTAATGGTTAGAGTCCAGCTCTTTTCCAGACTGCTCTTGGGGAGAAAGGAAGGTTCTGAGTTAGGGACACCACAGTGACTGGAACTCAGGAGTGCTGTACCCATGTGGTAGCATAGATTGGTAAAGGAATATATATATGTGTACTTGTTGTCTTGGGGAGAGGAGAGCCAAAGGAGAGAGGGAGAAAAAAATCGGAACTCAAAATTTTATAAAGATGAATGTTTTTACATATAATTGGAAAACCAAAATACTAATTAAAAAAAAGAAAACAAAAGAGATTATGGTTGCTTTGGAGAAAAAGCACATCTCCTGGAAGGTTAGCCCCATTTTACTCATGAAGCTAGATGTCTCTGTGGAAAGAAAATTGGGCCTATAGTTGGAAAGATTTGAGTTCAAATTCAGCCTTAAACACTGAACAAGTCACCTGACCTATTTGACTCAGTTTCCTCAAGTGTAAAATGGGATAATAATAGCACCTCCTTCCCGAGGTTGTGGTGAATATCAAATGAGATAATACTTGTAAAGCACTTTCCACAGCACCTGGTGTATAGGAGACACTATATGAATACTGTTGTTGTCAGAGTGGCTGTTAATATTATTATTACTGTGCTAGCTATAGCTCTGAGCAGTCATACCCTCTGACCCTCAGCCCCTTGAGGATAGCCTTAGGGAAAATCCTGTTCTCTCCACCCTAGGTTAATGGACAATGTAAACAGAAACTGTCCTGTGCCCTTCCCTGCCAAGGCATGAGGACCAGTGATGGTAAAGGGGGAACGGGGGAAGGGGCTTCTGGGTTCCCAGAAAAAGGAATGAACAGCCTGAATGGCAAGATGGGGTATAAGAAAGGGTGTCTCCATAGGGTCATAGTTCTGCTGTACAGCTGCAAGCTGTCTCAAGCCTCTTCATTGTAGAAAACTGAACCGAGAGGAAGCTTTCTCAGATCCCACAGGTCAGCAGCAGCGGCGGGGCTGAGATTTGAATCCTCTGAAGGGCACGAAGCCTCCACCTCCCCTCTGGGTCACCAGCCCTAGAGCACGCTTCCTACTCTTTGCCAGGAACTGAGTGAGTCCATCTTTTCTTTGAGAGATGCCCAAACACCTTCACATATTAACCATCTTTCTCTCGAATCACCCCCAAGAGAAAGGTTCCCACAGCTCAGCCTGGGTCTACAGCCTCCAGGAAGCTAACCGTAAATCCCAAACATGTACAGTCCAAGGGAAATAGCCCTGGGGGTGGGGTCAGGTGACCTGCATCCCCCTCCTTGCTGACAGACATTGGTGACAGATGATGTAATCACCCCTGCTTCCTCCCTACTGACACACGGCTCCATCCCTGGAAGAAGTACCTTTGTCTCTGCCAGGTAACCTCCAGCGTCTTCTTACCTGGAACTTACTCTCCACCTCCCTTCTGGGTACCAGTAAAACCTGTCGCTGAGTTTAGTCTCCCGCCACCTTCTTTTTTTTTTTTTTCCTCCGGCCACCTTCTTGCTCTTTCTTATGAGTGATCTTCCAAAAGCATTGTCTGCAGTTGTATGCTCGTCACCGTGCCTGGTGGTACACTGTAATTGCTTAATAAACAAAGGTCGGGGCAGCTAGGTTGTGCAGTGGATAGAGTACCAGCCCTGAAGTCAGGAGGACCTGAGTTCAAATCTAGCCTCAGACACTTAACATGTCCTGGCTGTGTGACCTTGGGCAAGTCACTTAACCCCAATTACCTCAGCAAAAAATAAACAAATAGATCAATAGATGAATAAATGAATGAATAAATAAATACATGCTTTGTCAGTGTGTCTGTTTAAGGCAGAGACGGAGACCCTATGTCATGGCAGATTGGACTCCTATATGAGTCTCCAATTTACATCCCAGTTGGGTGTGCTTAGGGCAGAGGAAGGTCCCGAACCATCCAGAAGAGACATCCTGGAGGGCTAATGGAGTTTAGGAATGCCTTAATAGAGGGGCAGATTTTAAAGGATGCCTAAATTTTGAAAGGGCAAGGAAGGGGGTGACCCAGTAGAAAGAACCCTGGCTCAACAGTTAGAGATCCCAGATTCAAATTCTGCCACTGAATTTTACAGGTTAGGAAAATCAATGAATTTTGCTGGGCCTCTATTTTCCCCATCTGTAAAGTGATAGCTGGTGTTAGAGATTCCTTACAGCTTTAGAGGTATGATCCTATGAGAATATAAGGCATTCCAGGCAGAGGAATACAGGGAAAGAGAAGACTGGAGGTAAAAATGAAACAGGGCTATTAGAGAGATCAGAGTAGAGAGGGGCATCTTTTGATGAGCTCTGTGCCCCTTTCAATGATCCTTCATTCCTTCACTGGGGCCCCAACCCTATCCTTGAGCCTTTGTCCCTGTCCAAAATCCCCCCGGCTCCTCTGTCCCTCCCATTGGAGGTGTTTATGTCCCCCCACCCCCCACAGCCTTTCCCATCTTCCTTTGCTGGAAGATTAATTCTAGATGGAAAGGGAGGCAGGAGCAAGCTTGGTACAAGCCTGGCCTGGAGATGAGATTGATTGACCTCCTGACCCCAGCTGGACAGCGCCTGCCCTTCAGGCCCAGCAGGTCATGAAACTGCTGACCAGTCACAGTTTCCAAGGATACGAGGTTGTTCCCTTGGGTGGTAGAAGGGACAAGGGAGCAGAAAATACAGGGGAGGCTGGGTAGAGCTTTTAGGAGAGCAGAAGTTATAGGGTAAAGAAATAGGTAGAGGAAGGAGAGGGGAGAAGGAAGAAAGGAAGGAAGGAAGGAAGGAAGGAAGGAAGGAAGGAAGGAAGGAAGGAAGGAAGGAAGAAGGAAGGAAGGAAGGAAGGAAAGAAGGAAGGAAGGAAGGAAGGAAGGAAGGAAGGAAGGAAGGAAGGAAGGAAAGAAGGAAGGAAGGAAGGAAGGAAGGAAGGAAGGGGAGAGAGGGAGGAAAAGAGGGAGAGAAGGAGAAGAGAGAGGGAAAGAAGGAGAGAGGAAAGGAGGAAAAGAGGGAAGGAAGAAAGGAGGGGAGAGAGGGAGATCATCTGACCAAAACCTTCTTATTGTTCAAATGGGGAAACTAAGGCCCAGAGAGTGGAAATGACCATCTCAAGATCATCCTGATAGCACATGCTAGGATTTAAGCCCAGGCTCCAAAGCTCTAGATGCAGGACTCCTCTCATTATATCACAGGGATTCCAGGAAATGGGGGAGGTGCTAAGAATACTGGGGATAAGATGTATCAGAGAGAGCCTCCAAATGTGGGGAGATTTGTTTGAGGCTAGGTATGTGTTGCTGCCACATCCAAAGAGCAGCATGGAGAGCCCCTCCTCCCAGCCCCACACATTTAGTCCACATCTGGGGACCCTGGGTCGTGGCCTCTGCCCTTTCAGCCTGACCTTCCTGCTGACCTGCCCATCCCAGCTTCCCTTGCCTGCAAAATGAGATGTTAAGGGAGAGATCGTCAGGCAGGGACCCTCTGGCAAGAGAACTGACCATACAGTTTGTCTGCCTGGTCCCTCTTATCAAAGAATGAGGTATCAGGGTCTGGTGCAAAGAGCTCCAGGTCAATGTTGAGAGAGTAGAAACCTAGAACTGGTTCTTCCATTGTCTTCCTACATGAACCAGTTACTGCCCAACTCACTGCCCAAATCTCAATTCTTCTTGAAAGAAGGGAGTTAAACAAACTCTCATTTCTAACATTTTAGGCTCCATGTTCTAAAATCCCTTTCAGCTCTGACAACCCCTGTTCTAAGCTCCCGCTGATCTCTAGCATTCTGGGCTTAAGAATCTTTACAATTCTGAAATGCTCAGTTTTTAGTTCCTTCCATTCTGCCCCCAGCTCAGACATCCTATGATCTAAGATTCCTCCCCTCCCCCCACCCAATTCTAACACTCTGTGTTCTAAGATCCCTCCCAGCTCCGACCTCCCGGGTTCTAAGGGCCCTCCCGGGTTCTAAGGGCCCTCCCAACTCTGACCTCCCGGGTTCTAAGGGCCCTCCCAACTCTGACCTCTGGGTTCTAAGGGCCCTTCCAACTCTGACCTCCTGGGTTCTAAGGGCCCTCCCAACTCTGACCTCCTGGGTTCTAAGGGCCCTCCCAACTCTGACCTCCTGGGTTCTAAGGGCCCTCCCAACTCTGACCTCCTGGGTTCTAAGGGCTCTCCTAGACTGACATTTTGGGTTGTAAAACTCCTTTCATCCCCAATATTCTATGTTCTGTGATTACATTTCTCCAATATGAAAGGAGAACTGATCCAGAATTGAAACTTATAGCATAATGGAAAACACGCTCTCCCTAAGGTCAGGAGACTTGCTCCTGAGTCCCAGATTCTATGCTCTCTCTTTTTCCTTGGGAAATCTAACCCTGCTGAGTCTTGATTTCCTTATCTCAAAAATGGGATAATAACAGCATCTACCTCACATGGTGGTAAGGATAGTAGTGCTTTCAAAGAAGCTATTATTTTGATCTTTATCATTCTTTGGAAACTGACTTAAGAACTTAGAACTGTCACTTCTCAGAGGATAGGACAGATGGAGGCAACCATGGTTGTCAGCAGGTAGAACACAGGGAATCGGGGGACAAGACAAAGCCCCCCAGCTTCCCTTGCTGAAATAAGGAATGTTGGAGGGTGGGAAGCAGGGAGAAATACTGCAGGCATTCAGCTGCGGTCCTCAGCCATGGATTTCCAATAGAAGGCGAAAGGCAAGAAGGGGGGATTTTTCCACCATGCGGCTAAAGGGATTGAAGCAGCGCCATTGGCTGCATCTTCTGCCCCTGCAGGCTCTGCAGTGTCATGGTGGGTGTTTGACCTCTCTGGGTCTCTGTTCCCCTCTCCTCACCCTCCTGTTTGAAAGTGAGACAAAGTAAGAGGCAAATTCTCTAGATTGAGCTCAGACTCACATGACAGGGGAGAAGATCTAGGGAAAGATGGCGGGCCTTGGTGGAGTGGTTCAATAGTAAAAAAATAAATACATAAATAAATAAATAACAATTAGAAATGGAGACAATCCCCCAGGGGCAGTTCCCTCCCTAACTTACTTATAATCAGACTTCGGTTTCTCCATATAGAAAACAAGGAGACTGGACTAGATGACCTCTAAGATATCTTCTAGCCCTGACATTGGATGAATCCTTAGTTCAATTCTGGGCACTCAGTTCAGGAAGGATATTGGGAAGCCAAAGAATTTCCAGGGAATTGTGACTAAAATGATGAAAGGACTAGCGAGTTTACTGAAGAAAGAGGAGACTTAGTTGGGAAAAAAGGAAGATTTGTCACCCCAACACACCCCCACTCAATAAACTTCAATTTCCCCTAGGGAATCAAATATAAACTCATTGGCTTGGTATTGAAAGTCCTTTTCAGGGGCTCTAAATCACTACTAATCAAAGAAATGCAAATTAAGGCAACTTTGAAGTACCACTACACATCTCTCAGATCGGCTAAAATGACAGGAAAAAATAATGATGAATGTTGGAGAAGATGGAGAAACTGGGTCACTGATACATCGTTGGTGGAATTGTGAACTGATTCAATCTTTCTAGAGAGCAATTTGGAACCAAATAGCCCAAAGGACTATCAAACTGTGTATACCCTTTGATCCAGCAGTGTTTCTTCTTATTATTATTATTAAAGCTTTTTATTTTCAAAGCATATGCATGGATAATTTTTCAACATTGATCCTTGCATAGCTTTGTGTTCCAAATTTTCCCTTCTTTCACCCAGCTCCCTCCCCAGATGACAAGTAATCCAATATTATACATGTTAAAATATAAGTTCCAATATATATATAAATATATTTGTACAATTACCTTGCTGTACAAGAAAGGTCAGATTAAAAGGAAAGGAAACAAATAAGAAAACAAAATGCAAGTTTTTCTTTCTCATTTTTTCCCTTTTTGATCTGATTTTTCTTGTGCAGCATGATAATTGAGGAAATATGTATCGAAGAATTGCACATGTTTAACATACATTGGATTACTTGCTGTCTAGGGGAGGGGATAGAGGTAAAAAAATTGAAACACAAGATTTTACAAGTATGTATATGGAAAATTATCTATGCATACATTTTGAAAATAAAAAGCTTTAATAAAAAATTTAAAGAAAGAAAGTCCTTTTGGGGGCAGCTAGATGTTGCACTAAAACACTGGCTTGTAAGGGCCATTCAAATCTGGCTTCAGATACATACTAGCTGTGCTATCCTGGGTAACTCACCTGGTAACAAACCCTGATTGCCTCAAAAAATAAATAAATAAATGAACAAATGAACAAATAAATAAATGCATGAATAAATAAACACATGAAATTTACAATCTGAGCTCAACCTACTTTTCCAGTTTTATTATTCATTACTCCTCTTCCCAGACTCTACAATCCAGCTAAATGTGCCTTTCCATCCCTTTATACTGATTGTGCATTCCCTCCTTTCTTCTAAAGACCCATCTCAAGAACCACTTTCTAGAAGAGACTTTTCCCTTCAAGGTTATCCTGTTTCCACTTTGGATGTGTTTCTACCTATACATATTTTCTTCCCCATTAGACTATAAGCTCCTTAAAGGCAGAATTGTTTTTTGTTTTTTGTTTTTTTTTTTTTGTATCTCCAGTGCCTGGAACAATGCCTGATATAAAGTAGGTGTTTAATAAATGTTGTTGCTTGAGTGGTGATTGTGACACATGGAAAGAACATTAGTTGTAGAATTGGAAGATCTGGATTCAAATCCAACCTCTGTCACTTACCACCTCTATGACATGAAGCAAGTCTTGAAATCTCTCTCGGAATCAAACTCTTCATTCGGAAATGAGGGGGTTGGACTGGGTGCCTTCAAAGCTCACCCTATAGCTCCATATCTCTAGCCAGCTCTATAGTTGATTCTGCCATATGGAGTACACACTGGATTTTCCCTACTTAGCCCCAAAAGGCAGAGTGAGGAGCAATGGGTGGGTAGATCAGTGGAGAAATATCCGGAGGCAAATCTTGGCTTCTTAACAATTGGAATTATCCCAAAGAGGCATTCCTAGGCTGTCTCGGGAGATGTGAGTTCCTCATCAGTGGGAGTCTACAAACAGAAGTTTGACAACTATGTATTTAGAATGTTGCAGAGGGATCCTTGCTCAAGTCAAAACTGAACCAGATGGTCCATGAGGTACCTTCGTGTCTGTACCTTCACAGACTAGCTCCAGGCTCTGATGGTTCCCGTATCTTTGAACACAAATAAAAGGGAGAGAGGCCGGTGCCTTCAGCTGAGGCAGCAGGGAAAGTTCCATCTACCTGGATTTTCCCATGTTCCCTACCTCCTCTTATTCCATACAAAAGTACGCAGGTATGTCGTCACCTAAAGATGGGGTCCATATATGTGCGTATTTTCCCAGAATCCATGCTGACAATGCTGCTGGCTCTCTACAGACAACTTAATGGCACCAGGTCAGTAGGGCATGAAGGAAAGAGCAATGAACTTGGCAGCAGGGTCGGGTTCAAATCCCGGCTCAGACACTTTCCTTCTCAGTGATCTCTTGCAGCTCTGGCTTGCAACATCTGGCTATATGATTAAGTTAGCATCCCCGCCCAGCAGGCTTTAGCCCAGAGTGCTGGACAGACCCACTGAGGGAACATAAATGTGAGTATGTGTTTATATGAACTGGTACGTGAAACTAGCCGAAAGTGAGGCAGTTATCACGACCAAGCTCATCCATAGAAGAAATGAAAACGTTATCTGCCCTCCCTTCTTTGCAGAAGTGGTTGGCTAAGGATATGGAGTATTGATGATCAGTTTTACTGAACTGATTTTTTTCCTCTTATTTTTGTGGCAAGAGATGGATCTCTGGGCAGGAATAAATATATATTTGGAAACAATTGTGATACAAAAATTTTATCCATAAAGGATTTTAAAATAAATCAGAACCGATGCACGTCTATAACTATATGGGCAATCAGTGTGTCATTGTATTGTATCTAAATAGGAGAGAATGTGTGTAAGCATCATGTGTGCAGGAGCGTGTGCTGTGAGTCTGTGGTGGGGGAGAACGTCTCTGAGATATGTACAAATAGGTCAACATATCAAGGAGAGAATCGATCTGATTTTGACATATGGGCTTGCACGTGACAATTGAATGTTGCATTTGAGAGCATGTGGACATGCACTCGTGCACGTGTGTGCTTGCATGTTAATGCATATGTAGGCAAGGGTGCTTTCAGCAGAGTTCTGATTCTAATCTCGCCTCTGGGACCAACTGCTGCGTGATCTTGATAAGTTTGTTCCCTTCTCTGGGGCTCGGACTTCTGGCCCATAAAATGGGAGGTGGGGAATATTTCCTCTCCAAGTTTCCCTGTGACCGCAACACTACGAATCTATGACCTACAGGCAGACAGACACACAGATCCAAGACTTTTCCTCGATTTTATTCATTCTCAAGGAAGAGGTGAGGGGAAAGGGGGGAAACTAACCCGATTTCTGGGCATGGCCTGCCCCCTAGCGGCCACCAGCCAACTGTCCATCGAGCACAAATCTCTTTGTTTCTTCCCCTCCTATAGAAAGCATCTAATTCAGCTCTTCTCAAACTCACCTCAACATAAGATACCCTGATGGAAGCCATCACTGTCAAAGACAGAGAGAGCCGGGGTAGCTCGGAAAGGAGGCATAGGAATGATCAGAAAGAAAAGGGAAGAACCAGAAAAATCAGTCTCACATGGGGAAAGGGGAATGGGAAATGGGGGGGGGGGGAAGGGGGAGGAGGGAGTGAGGGGAGAATGTCAGCTTTTAAATGACCAGATTTTTCCTTGGATGCTTCTTAGCTGTGTGATCTTAGGCTCAAGTCATTAAAACTCCCTGTCTCAGTCCTCATGTGTAAAATAAGGAAGTTGACTGAATGATCCCCGAGGTCTTTTTCAGGACCTTATCAAATGAGATAATATTTGTAAAGTGTTCAGGGCAGTGCTTAGCACATAGTAAGTGCAATATAAATGAGTCTTTCTTGTTGTTGTTGTTCTATGAGTACAGTTAAAATCCCTGAAGATAAATAGGAATTGAGGAAAATTCTATTACAAAATTAAGGAAATTCAGTCTATGTCCATCTAGCATGCATAAATGTTTTTGAGAAAGATGGAATTTTCTAGTCATATTTTGTTTACTATTTCAGGAGAGCAAAGAATGCTGGGCCCAGAGTCAGGGGATCTGAGTTTGAGCTCCCATGAGGCTGTATGCTAGCTGTGTGACTATGAATAAGCCATTTCCTATCTCTGGACCTCACTATTTCATCTGTGGTATAGGGTACTGCTGCCTTGATAGAGGGGACAGGAAGTCTTTGATCTTGAAATGGTCTCATCGAACACTGAGTGGATGCCCATCAATTGGAGAATGGCTGGGTAAATTGTGGTATATGAATCTTATGGAATATTATTGTTCTGTAAGAAATGACCAACAGGATGATTCAGAAAGGCCTGGAGAGACTTACACGAACTGATGCTGAGTGAAATGAGCAGAACCAGGGGATCATTATATAACAACAATACTATATGATGATCAATTCTGATGGACCTTGTCCATCTCCAGCAATGAGATGAACCAATAGAGCAATAATGAACTGAACCAGTTACACCCAGCAAAAGAACTCTGGAAGATGACTATGAACCACTATATAGCATTTCCACTCCCTCTATTTTTGTCCGCCTGCATTTTTTATTTCCTTCACAGGTTAATTGTACACTATTTCAAAGTCTGACTCTTTTTGGGTATGGACATGTATAAATATATTGTATTTAATTTATACTTTAACATATATAACATGTATTGGTCAACCTGCCATCTGGGGGAGAGGGTGGGGGGAAGGAGGGGAAAAGTTTGAACAAAGGGTTTTGCAATTGTCAATGCTGAAAAATTACCCATGCATATATCTTGTAAATAAAAAGCTATAATAAAAAAATTCATAGACCATACCTTATTCAGCCATTCTCCAACTGATGAGCATCCCCTCAGTTTCCAGTTCCTTGACACTACAAAAAGGGCTGCCACAAACATTTTTGCACAGGGGAGTCATGATTTCTTTGGGATACAGACCCACTGCCACATAAAACATTCAGTTTTATAACAATAAGGTATGTTTCTCCCAGTGCCTATGAAGAGGGTAGTGTACAAGGATTATTTATCCCTCTTTTTTAGATGAACAAATTGAGGCTTCCAAAGATGGGGTTCTTTTTCTCTTGTCTTTTCATAAAGCTAAGTTTATTAGGAGTGTCTCCCTCTTCAAATTAACCTGGTTATCTTTACATGATTCTAAGTTTCCTCTCCAGGAAAATGTAAGCTCCCCAAGAGCAGGATGTATTTTTCCTTTTGTCTGTATAATCAATGCCTAGTTTTTTACATAAACAAACAATAAAACATATCCAATCACATGTGAGGAACTCTATGAAAAAACTTCTTCTACCAATGAATAAATTCCACTGCTCTATAAATCATCATTTCATTTTTAATTCAACTTTATTTACTGTCCCAAATTCTTTCTTTCTTTCTCATATCCCTCAACCATTGAAAAAAGCAAGAAAAACAAAATCCATTATGAGTACAGTATGTATAGTCATGCAAAACAGATTTATGTCCACAACAAAAAGACAAACCAGAGCCTCAAAGAAACACAGGGAGGCAGAGAAAGAGAGAAGAAAATATGCTTTGATCTGCACTCTGAGTCCTAGATTAGCATATTTCATCATGAGTCTTTTAGAGCTGCAATTGCTTTCATTGCATTGTTAAGAGATCTTAAGTTTTTCAAAGCTATTTACCTTTTCAATATTGTTGTTATCTTCATAAATTGTTTTCCTGGTTCTGCTCACTTCACTTTGTTCATGTTTTTCTAGAACCAACTGTTCCACACTTTCTTACAACACTATAGCATGTATCATCTATATATAACTTAACTTATTCAACCATTCCCTAATTGATGGGAACCCCTTTGATTTATAATCTTTGCCATCACAAAAAGAGCTGTTATAGGTATTTATATATATATTTGTGTCCTCTTCCTCTTTATTTGATCTCTTTGGAGTATAGACCTAATGGTGATATCTCTGAGTCAAAGGGTATACATAGTTTTATAACTTTGAAGGTATAATTCCAATTTGCTTCCTAGAGTGACTGAACCAATTCACAACTCCACCAACAATGCAGTAATGTATCTGTTTTCCCATAGCCTGTCCAGCATTTGTCATTATTTATTTTTGTCGACTCTGCCAATATAATGAGTGTAAAGTGATATCTCAGAGTTGTTAATTTGTATATCTCTAATTACTAGTGATTTAGCACTTGTTTTCATATGGCAATGGATAAACTGGATTTCTTTCTCTGAAAACTGCCTATTCATTATAATCACTTATTTCTCCATCAGTTGGGAAATAAAAATATAAGATTTTTATTTTTATAAATTTGAATTTGCTTCCTGTATACTTAAAAATGAAATCTTTAGCATAAAAACATGCAACAAATTTTTTCACCCCAAATTCATTACCTATTGGATAAAGTATCCCTTTGTCTTATCTTTTTTATTTATTTTTATTTTTAAAATTTTGAATATAATTTATTTTTTGTATTTTTAGTATTTTATTTTTCCCAATTACATGCAAAAATAATTTTAACATTCATTTTTCAAACCTTGAATTTCAAATTCTCTTCCTTCTTCCCTCCCTGTCCCCCTCATTGAGAAGGCAAGCAATTTGGTATAGGTTATATATGTGTAATTGTGAAAAATGTATTAAAATTAATTTTTAAAAAATGAACCACTTCACATATCTCAGATTGGCTAAGATGACAGGAAAAGACAGTGATAAATGTTGGAGGGGATGTAGGAAAACTGAAACACTAATGCATTGTTGGGGGAGTTGTGAAATAATCCAACCATTCTGCAGAACATTTGGAACTATGGCCCAAAAGGCTATCAAACTGTATATACTCTTTGATCCAGCAGGATCTCTACTGGGTCTGTATCACAAAGAGATGAAAAAAGAGGGGAAATTTTTGTAGCAGCCCTTTTTGTAGTGTCAAAGATAAGGAAATTGAGTGGATGCTGTTGTTGGGCATGGCCGAATAAATTAAGGTATATGAATGTAATGGAATATTATTGTTTTATAATACATGATGACTAGGTTGATTTCAGAAAAGCCTGGAAAGACTTACATGAACTGATGCTAATGGAGGTGAGCAGAACCAAGAGAACACCATACACAGCAACAGCAAGATTTTATAATGATCAACTGTGATGGACTTGGTTCTTTTCAACAATGAGGTGATTCAAAGCATTTCAAATAGACTTGTGATGGAAAGAGCCATCCACAGCCAGAAAAAGAACTATAGAAACTGAATGTGGATCAAAGCATAGTATTTCTACTTCATTGTTGTTGTTTGCTTGCCTGTTTTTTTCTCATGTTTTTTCCCTTTTGATCTGATTTTTCTTGCACAGCATGATGAACATGGCTATATGTTTACAAGAATTGCATATGTTTGGATGCTTGCTATCTCGAGAAAGGAAAAAGGGAGGAGGAGAGGAAGAAAAATTTGGGACACAAGGTCTTACAAAGCTAAATGTTGAAAATTATTTTTACATGTAATTAGAAAAGTAAAATACTATTTTTTTTAATGAACAGATTTTTATTTTCTTTTCTCCCACCTTCTTTTCACATTGAAAAAAGATAATTTTTGTAACAAATACACAAATCCAACCAAAACAAAAGATAAAGCAACAATTTTCTCAGTTCTCCTGCTGTTGGATCTTTCTGCAGCAGTGTTATATATTTAAAGGACTTGGGAAACTTTAAGAACTATACATATGTGAGCCAATATCATGACCATTGTTAGTTTTCTTGCTGCTGGATGCTTTCTTCTCCTTTTTGGTTGTTTAGTCTTCTTAACCATATCCAACTCTTTGTGACCCCATTTGGGGTTTTTTTTTGGCAGAGATATTGGAGTAGTTTTCCATTTCCTTCTTCAGCTCATTTTATAGATGAGGAAACCGAGGCAAACAAGGTTAAGTGACTTATCCAGGATCACACAGCCATTCAGTGTCTGATGTCAGAAATGACTGGTCTTCATGACTCCAAGCCTGGTGCTTTATTCAATGAATCACTTAGTTACCCCTTTCTTCTCTCTTAGCCTTTGAGAAACTGTTCTCTTCTCCAATCTGCCCAATTGCTCCTTTTTGCTTACTGGTTGGTTCTCTGTCTTCCTTGTGTCTCCTCTTTGTGGGTCCCACTCAAGACTCTGTCCCCTCTCCTACTCTTTTCATTTCTCCCTCCTCAAATGAATTCATTTCTCCCTCCTCGAGTGAATACATTTCTCCCAGGGCTTTAGTTATCACCATATCCCTGTCCAGAAAGGGAGTTGGGGTATAGAGAAAGGGGAATTGGGATTTAGGCTTAAAGATCACACTTAGGTGTGCTCTTCATCTCTCTGGGGTTCAGTTTCCTCATCTCCAGAAGGTGGGATTTGAACTTGATGGCCTCTATTGACACTTTGAGATCTAAATCTATGGTGTTAAAGTCTGGGGTTACTTAGATAGGAAGTGGTAAAGCTAGGATCTGAGCCCAAGTAGTAGTATTAAAAACTCAGCATTCTTCCCCCTGCTTTGATCTGCCTTTAGTCTCATATCTTTGTTATATTTGCTTCATGACCCTGAATGACTTAACCTCTTTGGAGTTTGGCTTCCTCATCTGTAAAATGAGGCAACACTGATAAGTAAAGGGATGGATACAGGAAAAGTGAAGGGCCTTGGGTTCATGTCTGTGAGAATGATCTTCCCTTTTTGAACCACAGGGGCAAAAGTCACATGTTCATGCTATCTTTTCACTCTATCTACTCTGAAGATCTGGAAGGGAGACAGAGAACAAGACAAGAATAAGAACAAGATGGATGGTGAAGACTTATAGTCATTCCAGGGTGGTGGTCTGATTTCCTTTTCCCTTTATTCTACAGACAATAAATTATGTGATCATAACATACCGAGTCTCAGAATCTATGAATGCATTGGGAAGTGACCTGAGAGTGTGAAATATTTCACAAGGTAGAGACTTAACCAGATGTAAATGGCAAATTTCATATTTAAATATCATGGTCAATAATTCAATTCAACTCCCCAGTCTACATTACATTTGGAACTGGGCCAATGAAGGGTTAATCAAAGCACCTTACTGATGTGAAGAATAGGGAGAAGGAGAGGGGGAGAGGAGGGGACTAATTATTTGCAGGTTTACACACTATCTAGCGGTCAAAAGAGATACTGCAGCCTATTAGAAAAGAGGCTATCTCTCTTTCCATGTGCCAGAGAAGGACTGGCCATCTAGATTGTAGCTCAAGTAGAGTGCTACTTGCTAGCCAATTCATATGCTGCACTCAGCTAAGTAAACCTCCTTGCTAGACAACTAACATAGTGACAATGTCACTAGAGTCACTAGAGTCAAAATAAAATATTACAAAGTATGTTACAAGAAAAACCGAGGAGGGAAAAACATTAACAATTGGACATATCAGGGAAGACTTTGTGGAAGAGGCTCAACCTGAATTGAGGAAGAGGAGAATGAAAAGGAAGAATTTATATAGTGTCTTAGGGTTTGAAATGCATTTTATAAATATTATCACATTTTATCTTCACAAACCCTGGGAGGTATGTTCTATCATGATCCCTATTTTACAAGTGAGGAAACTGAGATAAACCAGATAAGTGATTTACCCAGGGTAATACTAGTTAAATGAAAAAGGTAGGATTTCTACTGAGGTCTTTCTGACTCTAGACCTAATATTCGATCATGCTACCCAGAATTCTGAAATTGAAATGGAAAAGGTACATGCAGAAATGTTTAATAACCAGCTCTCTGAAAATGCATGATGCACTTTAAAGTTTAATCTGAACTATTACTGTTTTCTCCATTATTATCTTAAGTCTAGACAATCAACAAAACAAAACAAGCACTGATTTGAAGTGTTTGATGATTTCTGAGGTGTAAATGCTCACAGTGAAATTGAATAATCTTCTCTTGAGGATCTGTGTACTCTCCAACATACCCCTGATATGTATCTCATTCCCCTACCCTCCACTAAAAAGTAGGGATGTCTTCTCCAAACTTTGTCTCATATCAAGTGCATTCCCTGGCATCCAATGGCTACTTAAATAATTGTTTGTTGAAGTAGACTGACCTCCTGTCATCATATAAAAATAGTCTCTACAGAATTGTTTAAAAAATAGTAATCTAATGCAAGCCTTTCATATTATAGATGGGAAAGTTCAAGTGAAAAAAAAATAAAAGACCTTCAATACACAGTGGCTTGGTGGCAGAGAATGACCAGTTCTCCTGACTTTTGGTCCAATATATAAGAAGGGAGGGATGGAAAAAAAAGAGGAGAACCTAGGATATTTAATCCAAAAAAGAAAAAATTGGGGGGTGAGACAGAAGATGACCATTAATCATTGATTATAGATAATTTCAAATATCTGAAGTACTATCACACAGAAGAGGAATTAGATTTGATCTAGTTGGTTCCAGTGGACAAAACTAGGAATAGATAGAAGTTACAAGGAGAAAATGTGGTTCCTTAAAAGCAAAGGAGTTGAGCAAAGGACACTCCATTCTACTGGCAAGTACAGTCTAAAGAAAACAGTTGACAGTAAAGGAGAATAGGGCAGCTAGGTGGTACAGTGACTCTGGAATCAAGAGGACTTGAGTTCAAATCCAGATTCATATATTTGACACTTATTAGCTGTGTGACTCTGGGGTAGTCCCTTAAGCCTGATTGCCTTGACCAAAAATAAATAAATAAACAAACAAATTAATTAATAATAAATGAATGAATAAACAAATGAATGGATGAATGAATAAACAGAGAAATAGATAGATAGATAAATAAGTGAATAGGTAAATAAATAAAGAGGTAAAGGGAACTGTTAGAAATCTATTAGTTGGCAATCATGTTTCTTTCCTTTAGATTTCCATCAGTTTCTTTCCATTTATAGTGAAATCCAAAGGTCATTTGTTTACAATGTAGCCCAATTCCTACATAAATGCCCAGACAAACCCATTCCAGACTTAAGATTCTGAGTGACATGGTCCCACTCAAAATCAAAGATAATGAGACCCACATCACTGTTAAGATAACTTTTATTGTCAACCAACAGTTACAATTAATTCAAAGCAAGAACATTTAATGAAATAACATAGTAAGAAAAGTAACAATAAAATATCCCTCTCCCCAGAGCACACACAAACACATACACACACTACATAAAGCTGGAGCAATCTCCCATGAACAAAATACACCATGAGCACTCACAGATTGGGGCACAAATTGTGGAACGTGAGTAAAGAAGACACACAAATGGAGGGATGTAGACATGTTTCCATGTCCTTTGTGCTTACGTGTTTCCATACTCTTTTTTGGCCAAAGAAAATACTTCAACCCATGAGAAAACTGGCCATTCCAAGCCACTGGACTTTGATGACTCTGGAAGAAAGTAAGACTGATGAATTTGAGCATCTCTGACACTTTAAATCCAATTCCTGAACGAGTCAAAACATTACCCCAGTGATGTCATTGGTCCTCTCCAAAAACGGAGGAACAGTAACAGAATGACATATGCTAATTCAGATATTAGACTCAGCTAATTAAATGCCCTTGCTGGATAATTAACATAGTGACTTGCTACCTCCTTATAGTGTAGCCAAGGCACCCGTATCAGTGGGTTTATGCTTCGGGAATAGACACAAACAGCCAGAGCATATTCATAGAGAGACAATCCATTCCTCTGATGCTACAGGGTCACTGCTGTCTCTAGACTGCTCCTTTTGTGTCACAAGTGCTGTGTAGACAATGCCAGAGGAATAGATACTTCACCCTCAGAACCAGAAAGTCCATGTAGCTCCACAGCTCTGGTTTCATTGCCAGTAGCTAAACTACAACTAGTTACCAAAGCACAATGATGAGAGCATTGGAAGGATCCTGAAGACCCGGGTTCAGTTCTTCCTGCCTCAAATACTCACTAGTTGTGTGACCACAGGCAAGCCCTTTCATTTCTCTGGTCCTCAAGAGAAGGTTGGATTTTGTCGTTTCTATAGTCTCTTCCAGTTTTAAATCGATATTTCCATGACCATCTATCAAAGGGTTATTCATAAAATAACCTGCCAAAGGACTCTTGGGTCAGGGGCTCTCAGTATCTCAATTCTAGAATTTCTCTTTTCTGTATAAAACAGTGAGAAAGGAAAATATGTTGGGCCAAAATTAATTAAGACTTCACCTCATTCCTGGCCTTTCATACGTATATAGGAGAAAAAGCATTTTCAGACTTTCACCTTCCATGGGAGAACACTTATAGCAGAGAAGATCAGAGCTGGGAGGGTCCTTAGAACCCAGGATGTCAGAGGTGGGAGACCCTTAGAACCCAGGAGGTCAGAACTGGGGGGGCTCTTAGAACCCAGGATGTCAGAGCTGGGAGGGCCCTTAGAACCCAGGATGTCAGAGTTGGGAGGGTCCTTAGAACCCAGGATGTCACGGATGGGAGGGCCCTTAGAACCCAGGAAGTCAGAGCTGGGAGGGCCTTTAGAACCCAGGAGGTCTGAGCTGGCAGGGCCCTTAGAACCCAGGAGGTCAGAGTTGGAAAGGCTATTAGAACACAGAAGGTCCAGACCTGGCTTAACCTTAAGGGCCATATAGTCCAAATGTGAAAATGAACTTAGGGGCCTGGGATGCCAAGGTGATTTGACAGGCTGCCAGCTCCGACTCATAAAAATCACACAGAACTCTGAAAAGTGACTGGAAAATGGGCTCTTGTTTTCTTGCAGGTTACTGAGCCTATCCTGGCTGGAATCCTTGTCCCCCTGTTGAAGTGCAGCTCTGTACATTAGAGACCTGGTTTGGTTTTGCCAAGAAAGAACTTTTCAGAGCTTACTTATAGAAAATACAAGTCTTTCCCTTGCACCTGACAGTTTATAAGGAGGTTTTCCTTAAGCTGTGATGAGTGATGAACATCATACCCATTGGATACAAGAGAACCGAAACTCAAGGAGGTCAAGTCACTTAGGACCAAAATCCCTTAAAAAAGGTGAAAGCCACAACTCAGGTCAAGCCCAGTTCTTCAGACTTCAAATGCAGAGGCCTTTTCTCCCTTTGCTCCATCTTAGTTCTGTGAAGGTGATCCCAGGAGCCGGGTTTAGAATGAAATTCAGTTTCAGATCTAATGACCTTCCCATTACAATAACAGTTCCCCAGGCAGCGAGGTGAGCACAAGGCTTCTGGACAGAATTAGCCTCTTACAGTGGTCAAGGTGCTTCCAGGCCAGCATCCATTCGTTACCAGCAACTCATCCCGTGCACCAGTCTCTCCTGTCTGCTGGGAAAAGAGAAACTGGAGAGACTTTCAGCAGGAGAGACAGTGATGAGAATGCCAGAACTGGGGTCAAATCCCAGCCCGCTCTGACAATGTGCCTTCCTGGGCCAATTACTTCATCTTCTAAACCTCAGTTTCCCCATTTGTTATAACAGGGATAACACCTACTTCCTAGGACTATTGGGAGGATCAAATGAGTTAATATTTATAAAGTACTCTGCAAACCCAGAAGTGTTCTATAAAGCCAGGTATTATTATACTCTCATCATCACTAGCAATCATCTCATTTGATAACAGTAGTAATAATTTCACTGAGCTGTTATAAGAACCTATTAAAATAATATTTGTAAAGTGCTCTGTAAACCTTGAGCTATTGATGAGGTCAATTGGTACCTAAATGAAATTAGGGTTTAATTGAGGTCTAGTGGCAGGTTCGGGGTGTAGGGAGTCAAATAGAGTTTCCCTGCAACTCCATTAGGTTTGATGCAAAGATACAAAGTTAAATGAAGTCTAGTGGTGGCACGAGCCCCCAGTAAAAGCATTATTGGCCCAAAAAGCTAGATTGCTAAAAGAGGTTTATTATGGGGTTTGGAAGTAAGGTTACGTATAGTTAAGGAAATAGGTGAAGGTAGAGATAAGGAGGGCACCAGACAGAGGGTCCAGCAGACAGAGGGTTCTGGCGTGCCAGGCGTAAGGCTGGCATATTTGGGACCTCTGCAGAGGGGGTCCCAGCTTGGCCCTTTTATAATGGGAGATTTAGCTCGAGGGCCTGTGGGTGTAGCCCCAAATTGGCTCAGATTGGAGTGGGGGCTGGGACAGACCTGAATCTTCTACTGGAATTCAAAGGGACCAGGATTTGTGAATCAAAAGGTCCTGGATTGATAATTACATCAACTAGGAGGAGTTCAGAATCTTAAAGGGACCATGTCCACATCAGTTATTATTATTATATCATCAACACCTCATTTGATAATAGTAAAGGATCCATTGAGATAATATTTATAAAGTGCTCTGCAAACCTTGAAGTATTAAATAAAGGCCAGTTATTATTGTTATAAACCAAATCTCACTCTCACTGATATGAGACTCTTTCATTCTCATGGGTGAACATCAACTCCCCTTCAAGCTGGAAACTAGATTTAGTCCCAGCCAGTCATTCAGAATCACTTTGTCAGCCCGGCCTTCCGAAGACCCAACGGCCCAAGCGGTTTCCCCAGGAGAAGCCGGGGCAGGGTTTCTGAGACACACGGCCAGAAGTGGCCCCTCTCTGGTTCTTTCTAGGACAGAGATGACCCCGGAAATGGCCCTGCCTTCTTGGAGCAGGAGATGAGATCCACTAACTGCAGATTTGGCCTCCGTGGGAGCCTGGGAGTTCTGAGCTGCCAGGAGAGTGATGGAGGCCGGCAGCTGCCGCTGGGGGCCTGGGTCATGAGCTTCCGCCGAGCAGGGGGAGGAAGGCCAGGAACCACGGGGATGTGACCCAGAAAGACCGCTATGGTCAGAGACGGGAGCAGCCAGGGCCCCGAAGGCAGCCGTACATGGGGGGCACGTGGGGAGGAGGGGGCAGCGGCCGGACAAAGCAGTAGGCCGGGAGAAAGAGCCAAGTAACTGAGGGCAGTGAGGACCCTCCGGATTCTGAGGGCAGCTTCCAAGAGAGAGAATAAGTCATTATAATAACAATGGGAGCGTATTCGGAGTTTATGGGGTGTCTCAAAGGTCTGGGCAAAAAGCTTTATGGGGTCTCGGCCTTTAGTGCTCCTCTCCCCCACAGTCAGTCCTTGGGCGATTGAGTATCTGTGTGAGCCAGACCTTGGCTAAGGGCTGAGCGTACGAAAAAGGGGACATGTGTCCCTGCCGTCAGAGAGCTGCCCATCAAATGAGTTTTGGAAAGCTGCAGGAAAGGAGAGGAGGGGAGGACAAGGAGAGGGAAGTGTGGCAGCAGAGAGGGGCCCCAGAGATGGGGGAATCTGCCCCACCCCCCTCAGGCTTTGGATCCTGGAGAGAGCAGCTGGTCCCTGAGGAGCGGCCCAGGAAGCCCCGGACCCGTGCTGCTGTCACATGGGAGGTGTTACATATGTGGTGATAAAGACTGGCCACCACCACGCTAAAGCATGTCTCAGATCCTGGTGGAGGCTCAGCTCTTCTGCAAAAAGTAGCAGTTAAACTGCATGGTCTTTTAAAGGCCCTCCTGGCCCTGACATCCTGGGTTCTAAGGGTCTCTCAACTTTAACATTCTGGGTTCTAAGGGCCCTCCCAGCTCTGACCTCTGGGTTCTAAGGGTCCTCCCAGCTCTGACATCCTAGGTTCTAAGGATCCTCCCAGCTCTGACCTTCTGGATTCTAAGGGTCTCTCAGCTTTAATATTCTGGGTTCTAAGGTCCCTCCCAGCTCTGACCTCCTGGGTTCTAAGGGCCCTCCCAGCCCTGACATCCTGGGTTCTAAGGATCCTCCCAGCCCTGACATCCTGGGTTCTAAGGGTCTCTCAGCTTTAACATTCTGGGTTCTAAGGTCCTCTCAGCTCTGACCTCCTGGGTTCTAAGGGCCCTCCCAGCCCTGACTTCCTGGGTTCTAAGGGCCCTCCCAGCCCTGACCTCCTGGGTTCTAAGGGTCCTCCCAGCTCTGACCTCCTGGGTTCTAAGAGCCCTCCCAGCCCTGACATCCCGGGTTCTAAGGGCCCTCCCAGCCCTGACATCCTGGGCTCTAAGGGCCCTCCCAGCCCTGACCTCCTGGGTTCTAAGGGCCCTCCCAGCCCTGACCTCCTGGGTTCTAGGGGCCCTCCCAGCTCTGACATTCTATGTTCTAAAAGCCTTCCCTTCTCTGACATTTTGTGGATCTCCAAGCTATTCAACAATGGAAGATAATATGTATACAATGAATGAACTCTCCTTCACTTTCGTGTCAAACTAGACCTAAAGTGGCTGCCCCTAGAGAACGCCTTGCAGGAAGTGAAAGGCTGCATTAGGTACTTTTGCTCTCTAGAATTGCAGGCTGTTATGACCCCCACTAGCCAGCAGGGGGTAGCACACTCCAGCTCACCAGTCCACTTGCTCATTCCCCAGTGATTGGACTAATGCTGGGTTTGACCTGAAGTTTGGAGTTAGGCTGACCCAGGGACTGACCCGGAGGGTGAGAAGGCCGCTTCTCTGCTGTGGAGCTCTTGGCTCCAACTCTCAGCCCAGCCTCCACTCTCCACTTCAACAAAGAAGAGAAACTGCTTTTCAGGGGATTGGAGAGAGCTTTGGACAAATCAGGACCAAATGAGAGAAAATGGTTGTCCAATTTTACTGTTCTATAAAGTGGCTGCAGGAGTGTACTGGGCAAATATGGCCGGAAAGGAAGGTGGGAATCAGCTCGCATGGGGGACTTTGAATGCCAAGTTAGGAGAATTTTAGTACTTTATACTATATAAGCAATAGGCAGCCAAGGAGGGTTTTTTTTGGCAGGGAAATGATATGGCTGGGGTTGTGCCTTAGACTTTGAAACAATATGGAGGACAAATGGAAGGGCGAGGAGAAATTGGAAGCAGAGTGACCAAAGAGGAAACTATTATAATGGCTGGAGAATAATTATGGAAGCCTGAAGCAGGGCAGTGGTAGTCTTGTGGGTAGAGAGGAAAAAACAAATGTGAGAGATTGAGCAAAATCCAACATATGAGAGGAGACAGAGAGAGGGACAGAGAGACCGATAGAGACAAGCAGAAACAGAGATCAAGAGACAGGGAAACTGACAGAGAGAGAAAGAAGGGGGAGGGAGGAAGAGAGAGACAGAGAGAGAGAGAGAGACAGAGGTAAAGACAAAGACAGAGAGAGAAACAGAGACAGAAACAGAAAGGGAGAGAGAAAAAACTGAGAGACAGACACAAAGAAAGAGGGAGGGGAGAGAGAGAGACAGAGGGGGGGAGAGAGAGAGAAAGAGAGACAGAGAGAAGAGAGAGAGAAAGAGAGAGAGAAAGAGAGAGAGAGAAAGAAGAGAGAGAAAAGAGAGAGAGAAAGAGAGAGAGAGAAAAGAGAGAGAGAAAGAGAGAGAAAAGAGAGAGAAACAGAGAGAGAGAGAAAAGAGAGAGAGAGAGAAAGAGAGACAGAGAGAAGAGAGAGAGAGAGAGAGAGAGAGAGAGAGAGAGAGAGAGGAGAGAGAGAGACAGAAAGAGAGAGAGAGGCAAAAATCGAGAGACAGAAAGAAAGGAAGAAAGGGAGGGAGAGAGACAGAGAGCGATAGGCAGAGACAGAGAGAGAAACTGATAGAGGCAGAGGAGAGGGGGGAGAGAGAGAGAGAAAGACAGAGAAAAAGAGACAGAGGCAAAGAGAGAGACAGAATCAAAGAGAAACAGAGAGACAGAGAGGGAGAGAGAAAAAAATGAGGAAGAGAAAGAAAGAGAGAGAGAGAGGCAAAGACACACAGAGAGAGACAGAAAGAAAAGAAGAAAGGGAGGGAGAGAAACAGAGACAGAGAGAGACAGAAAAATATGACCAGGCATTTGAGAACATGGACCACTGGAAGAATATTGGCACTCCCAACAAAAACAGGGCAGTATGAAAGAGGGGCAGGTTTAGGGGAGACAGTAACGAGTTCTGTTTTGGATACAATGAATCTGGGATATCTCAGAGTATCCAGAGACCGCCAATAAGCTAATGATGAAGCACTTGAGTTCTGGGGAGAGATTAAATCTGACTATATTGTTATGAAAGTCTACACAGAGATGAAGACAACCACCAAGAAAGAATGTAAACAGACCAGAGAAGAGGGTTCAGGACTAAGCCTGAGGTCCCCCACAGGAGGCAGGTGGTAGATGGATAATGTTCAGCCAATTGTGGATAATGGATAATGATTCAGCCATTTTTAAAATGCCTACTATGTGCCAGGCATTGTGCTAGACACTAAGTATTTAAAAAATAATAGTAAGAGGGGAGGGGAGGACCAGGGACAGCTCCTGCCCTCAAAGAGCTTTCATTCTAATAAGCCAAACACCATTTCTGTAGATGGGTATAGACAAAGTGCATGTTAAGTAGACACAAGGTGGCCTTAGAGGGGATGGCATCAGGAGGTAGGGGGCAAGGAAAGGTCTCTCACAGAGGTGCCATTGGAACCAAGTAATGAAAGAAGCGAGGGATCCTAGGAAGCATAAGTGAGGAGTACATTCCTGGCATGAAGAACCGCCAGTGCAAACGCTCAGAGATGGGAAACTGGGAAACTCATAGAGCAAGATAGAAGAAGACCGGAAAGATTAGAAAAGCCTACTGTTGGAAAAGGCTTTGAATGCTAAACTGAGGGGGCAAAGGTAGACAGGGAAGAGCAAAAGCAGCAGAAAGCAGTATTGCGGAAACAATGGGAGAGGAAAGAAACTACAGAATAAATAGGGTCACTTCTACATTAGGTCTTTTCTGATTCCCATAGTTTCTAGGGCCTTCTCTTTCCCACCCCAACCCTCCCAAAATCTTTATGTATTTATTTTGTTTATGCTTATGTATCTCCAAGTACATATCATCTATGTACTTGGAGATATAACACCCAGGTGGCAATGTGAAGAGTGTTGAAACTGGGAAGACCTAAGCGTGAATCCTATCTCAGAACTTTACTAACCACATGATCCTGGGCAAGACACTTTAATGCCTTGTGCCTCAGTTTCCTTATCTGTAAAATAGGGATAATAATAGCACCTACCTTCCAGGATTGTTGTGAGGTTCCAGTGAAATATTTGCAAACCATAAAATGCTATGTAAGTGCCAGCTATTATTATTGTCTCCTCTATAACATAAGCTCTTTGAAGGCAGGAACTGTACCTTTGTATCCTCAATTGGATGAGCCTTAAAACTTGTTGATTCATTAATTTCTTGATTGGTAGCAATGTTAAAAGACCTCAGAGAGGTTAAAGAGGGTGGTGAGGAATGAGAAAAGGGCCTTTTATTTAGCAGATAAGAGCTTTTAACTTCAGAGAGAGTGATTTCATTGGAATGATAGAGAACAATGGTGCAAGTTGAAATCAGATTTGAGAAGTGAGTGGGAAGGAAGGAAGAGTAGGTAGCAGATATCTAGGAGTTTGGCAGGGACAGAGAAGAGCAAATATGAAGCAGTGGAAATGGAAGACATCACATGAAGGTGTTTGGGCTTTTTTATTGATGGAGGAGGATAAGAACGGGATTTGTGATTCCATTGGCTAAAGGAAATTCTGAGAAAGGAAACTTGCTCTACAAAGGTAGGCTGGTCCCTTATGTGGCCATAGTCCTAGAGAGTTACTTAAGGCATCAAGAAGTCAATTGACTTGTCCAGAGTCACTCAGCCTTACTGTCTCAGAGAACAAATCCCCAGGACTTGCTGGTTATGCTATGCCCAGTTCTTCTGAGCTATCATTCAGCAGTTTTGCTGGTAGAGGAGAGAGAAGATCTATATTCTTAACATTATCATTGTCATCAGCTTTCTTAAGAAAAATAACAACCGTTTCTCTCATGCTTTCAAAGAAATTTATTGGCAACAGTCCCATGAAGTAGGCAGTACAGGAATCATTACCCCATTTCACAGATGATGAAACTGACCCTCAGAAAGGTGGAGTCATTTGCCCAAGATCATGAGCCAGAATTTACAGCCTTTCTCTTGGCTTCAAGTAGAATGACATATTCTTTCTACTTCCCTACATGGTTTCTCTGTGTGTTGATATAAGCCAGCCTTTACCCTATTTGCTAGTATATTACCATTTCTGGGTATAAACCAGTCATATAAGTTGTCATACTTACTGGTATATTAATTACTACTGGGTATAAGGTCCATGAGACAACTAGGTAAACTTAATAGAACGCTGGGCCTGGAGTCAAGAAAAACTGAGTTCAAATCTGGCTTCAAATCTTAACTTCCACCTGACTTAATCTGTTGGAGAAGGGAATGGCAAACCATATTTTGCCAAGAAAACCCTTATGGATAGTATGATTCTCAGGGTCACGCAATTGAATAAATGAACAGCAACAATAAGAGCCATACTTAGTATACTTACTGGTGTCATACACAAATTTCTAAGTTCAGGTTCATGGCCAAGATAAAGGAAAAAAGGATGTGATTCCATTGGCCTAAGAAACTTCTGAGTAAGGAAACTTGCTCTACTACAGTTTGGGAAGAGTTGTTCCCACTGTTCCAGTCTACCAATCTGAAAATATCAGATGCCTAGGTATGTGGCTACAACCTGCTCGTTCCCTTCCTCTTTCTCCCTTCTACCACAAACAAATCTGTAGAATGAGAAGCTAAAGAGCTCCTGAGTTCTCCAGTATGCCTTCTTCTCCCAATCTGAAAGACACAGACAGCATGATGACCTCTGATCTCCTCCTCAATATGGAGCTATCAAGATTATTCTGAATTTTGCCCATTTCAGTATTTCTCCCCAATGCCCCATCATGACCTTAACCTGACACTTGAAAAATCCCAGAATTGACTTTGGAGTCATCCAGGGGAGAAAGTAGTTTCTCCCCTTGATTTCCATAACCCTAGGGTTTTCAAACTCAAACTTTAAAAGGAATGAGGGATTAGAGAGATTGGAGAGGACAGACACTCAAGAGACATGCAAATTTATCTAGAAACAGACTCCCCAGATCACTTTGGTCACTCAGAATCACAGGTCATGAGAACTGTGGTAGAATCTTAAACTCAGAATCATAGAAGTCATATCTTTAGACTCAGAATCTTGGATTTATAGAATCATAGATTCTGAGGATCTTGGATTCAGACTTAAGAAAAAAGCTTAAAAACACCCCATTTTAGAGCTGGAGGAACCTAAAACTCATCTAATCCAATCTGCTCATTCTACTAGCATTTAGGGAGAGAGGAATTTGTCCAAGATTATAATCCTGGTCTAGGATTCTCAGTTTTAGAGACCTTCCAGAGTACAGTGACTGATGTTCTCTTCCCAGAAGGGAAAGTTCTTTGAGAAGGTGACTTAGATGGAAGTTCTATGAGAAAATCTGGAATGAAAGCTAAAGAAGATTGCCTGGTGTCAGAAAGATGATGAACAGTACTTGAGCAGTCCTGCCATGCTAATCAAACTGCCAAAAAAAAAAATATGGAGCTAAAAAAAAAATAACAAAATTCATCTGGAAGAACAAAAAGGTCAAGAATATCAAGGGAATCAATGAAAAAAAAAATGTAAAGGAAGGTAGCCTAACAGTGCCAAATGTCAAACTGTATTTCAGAGCAGTAATCATCAAAACAATCTGATATTGGAATGATGGATTAGTAGATTATATTTGGCACATAATACACAGAAGTAAATGACCATAGTAATCTAGTGTTTGATAAATTAAAAGATCCAAACTTTTGGGATAAGAACTTACTGTGTGATAAATTCTGTTGAGAAAACTGGAAAGCAACTTGGCAGAAACTAGGTATAGACCAAACTCTCTTTCATATATCAAAATCAAGTCAAAATAGGTATATGATTTAGATATAAAGGGTGATATCATGCACAAATTAGGGGAATATAAAAAGTTTTACCTGTTGTATCTCTAGGTAAGAAAAGAATTTATGACTAAACAAGAGATAGCGAGATTACAAGATGTAAACTGGATACATTTAATTACATTAAATTTAAAAATTTTTGCACAAACAAAACCAATTTGATGAAGATTGGAAGGAAAGAAAAAAAACTGGGGGGAAAAGTTTTATAGCAAGTTTTTCTAATAAAGACCTCATTTTCCAAATATATAGAAAACTGAGTCAAATGTATAAGATTACAAGTCACTTCCCCATTGGTCAAATGATATGAACAGACAGTTTTCAGAAGAAGTAATCAAAGCTATCTATAGTCATATGAAAAAAAAAAAAAGCCCTAAATCACTATCGGGTAGAAAAATGCAAATTAAAACCTCATACCTATCAGACTGACTAATATGACAGAAAAGAAAAATGAGAAATGTTGGAGGGAATGTGAAAAAATTGGGGCACTAATATACCATTGGCAGAGTTGGTGATTCTGAAGAACAATTTGGATTTGAAACTATATCCAAAGGACCATAAAACTGTAAATATCCTTTGACTCAGTAATATTAGTACTATGTCTGTATCCCAAAGAGAGCAAAGATAAAGGTCAAGGACCTATATGTACAAAAATATTTCTAGAAGCTCTTTTTGTGGTGGCAAAGAATTAGAAATGAAAATGTTTATCAACTGGGAAATGGCAGAACAAGCTGTAGTATATGCTTGTGATGGAATACTATTGTAATATAAGAAGTGATGAACAGGAACCTTTCAAAAAACAAATCTTGGGAAGACTTATATAAATTAGTGCAAAGTGAAGTGAGCAGAACCAGGATAATATTGTACACAGTAACAGCAATATTCTATAATGATCAGCAATACAATTCTGAAGATTTTATGATGAAAAATGCTATTTACTTTCAGAGAAAGAACTTGTGGAGTTTGAATACAGATCAAAATATATTTTTTTAAACTTTATTTTTCTTGGGGGCCTGTTTTCTTTTGCAATGAAACTAATGTAGAAATATATGTTTTGGATGACTAAACATATATAATCTATAGTAAATTGCTTTCTCAAGGAGGGGGGAGAGAAGAGAAAGAGAATTTGGAACTCAAGAATTTTTTAAATGAATGTTAAAATTGTTTCTACATATAATTGAGAAAAAAATACTTGAGCAATTCTCCAGATTAGATGGAACATCTAGGAAAATTATTCATTGCCTTTCTGGGATAGAGTTGAGTGACTTAAAAGATTCTACTTATAGGAGTTGAGGAATTCAGGATATATTTTAGGGTTTCTAGGTTTCCAATTCTATAAATTTAAGATTAAGGTTACATGAGCCTAAGAATCTGAAATAGAGTCCACAATTCTAAGACTGCACTTCTCATGATCTGTTACCTTCTTCAATAATATTAACAATAATATCTGATAAAGCTTTTGAAGGTTGACAAAATAGTTTATCTTATTTGAACCTTATCTGAACCTTGGGGGAAAGTATTTACATTAAAGATTTTTGATTAAAAGTCTAATATCCAGGATATATAGGCATTTGATACAAAAACATCAAACCCAAAGCCATTCTCCTATAAAGAAGTGATCAGAGGGGAAAAAAATGAAATTTTCAAAAGAAGAAATGCAAATTCTGTATAACCACATTAAGAATGTTCCAAATCATTAGTAATCAGAGAAATGCAAATTAGAACAACTTCAAGGTTCGACTTCACTCCCTTCAAATTGGCCCAAAAAAATTTAAAAATTTAAAAAAAAAAGATAAAAGACAGAAAGGATCGATGTTGTATGGAACCGTGGGAAGACAGTCACATTCATACGCGGTTGGTAGTGTTATGAATTGACCTGATTGTTCTCTTTAAAAAACACCCTCTAGATTAGAAACAGTAACTAACAATCCATATGCTTTGACCCAGAAACACCAGTTCTGGGCATATATACCCCAAGGATGTAAGGTAGAGTGAAAGAAATATGAAATTATTCTTAATAACAATTTTTTATGGTAGCAAAAAACTGGAATTGCTGATGATAGAATTGGAGAACAAATTGTGTTATGTGTATTTAGTGAAATATTATGAGAAATGACCCCCCCAAAAAATGAGGAATACAAGGAGGTATGGGAAGACTTGTATGAACTGATGCAGAGCAAAGGAAACAGAATCAAAAGAACAATAGATAAAGCTAAAACAATAGCAAAACATCAATATTCTGATGGGTGTAAAGATTGATCTTCATTGGAGACTGATAGGGAAACAGCCTTCCTATCTCTTAAAAGTGAAATGGTAAACTCCAGATACAGAATGAGACAGATTAGACCCAAATCAGATTATTTCACTTTAATTCAGGAGTTCATAATGTTGGAATCATGGATAGATTCCAGGAGATTCCTGAAATTGAGTAGGAGAAAAATTACATGTATTTCACTATAATCAGTTTCCTTTGTGATCTTATATATTTTATTTTATGCATTTAAAAATGTGTTTCTGTGAAGGTATCCATAGTTTGACCAGATTGACTTCCTGACAGGTCTAGGACACACAAAAAAAGTTTATGAACTACTTTAATTCCATCTTTCTTACAAAGAAAAATCCTATTTGAGAGGAAGAGATAGTAATAGAAAGTGACAAGAGATCTTAAAGTATGGATAAAAACTGAAAAGCTTCTTCTTCGAATCCATAACTTCTTTCAAAGATCAGCTCAGTCACCCCCTCCTAGATCACCATCATCCCCACTGTCATCATCGCTAGCATTTATATATTGATTTAAGGTTTGCAAAGCAATTTACACGTTGTCAGGTAGGTAGGCACAGTGGAGCTGATGGGCTTATAGTCAGGAAAATCTGAGTCAGCCTTAGCAACTGGTTAGCTGTTTGACTCTTGGTAAATCACTTAATCTGTTTACCTCAGTTTCCCCATCTGTAAAATGGAGACATTAATAGCACTTATCTCCCAAGGTTTTGTGACGATCTGATGAAATATTTGTAAAGTGCTTTGCAAATCATAAAATGCTACATTAATGCTAGCTGCTGGGTTTTTTGTCTCCTTTGACATGGGGCCTCTCTTGAATCCTCTAGTTAATACAGCTCTCTTCCTCTTGAAATTACTTTGTATTATGATGTGTCCATTATTCATTTACTTCCTTGTATACATATTGTATCTCCCCTTCTAGTACAATGTAAGATCCTTGAGGAATTTTTTCTTTTTTTCTTTTTTTTTATTCCTATACCCAAGGCCCAGTGCAGAACCTGGTAGTGTATGCTTTTATATACTTAAAAAATAAAATACTTTTTATATACTTTTAAAATTGAATTGAATTCAAATGTGATTTCTCACTATAACAGAACCTCCTTCCCTAACCTCTGGTTCTCCAGTGCTTACTTGGCCTTTGAGGTTCTGCCCAGGGGCAGAAGATCTAGAGCTGAAAGAATCTGGAGATGATCTAGTCTGAGTCTCACATCTTACTGATAGATCAGGATCAAAGAAAGAAAGTGACTTACCCAACATCATACAGATAAAACACAACAGAATCAAGAGTTTGAATCTTCTCCTCCTCCTCCTCCTCCTATGATTTCATCTAAAAATAAAAATTAATAGCTAAACAACAGCAAATGTGCTAGGCATTCTGTTTACAATTATTATCTCATGTGATTACAAGGCAACTCTGAGAGTTGAGGGCTATTATTATCTCCATTTCACAGATGGAGAAACTGAGGCAGAGGTTAAGTGACTTGCTCAGGTCCCCCAGCTAGTAAGTCTGAGGCTGGATTTGAACTCGGATATTCCTGATGGCAGAACCAGATCTGCTATCCATGTATCGGCCTTTTTTTTTTTTTTTTTTTTTTTTTTTAAACTCCAATAGCTTAAAATCTCTGCCCTTTGCAACTGGTCCCTTAGGATAATAGCAACCTCTTGCATCCATTGTGGTGCTTTGAAGTCCCAATCAATCTATTATCACATTTGATCTTTAAAATAGCCTTAGGAGGGAATCCAGGTGGGTATCTCTCTTTTACTGGTGGGAAAATTGATGGCCCAAAGAACAGAAATGACTTGCTTGGTGCGACAAGGTCACACTCAGTGAATCTTTGGAAGAACGAGGACTGAAGACCCAGGTCTTGTAACTCGGGTCCCATGTTTGCTTCCTTGTACCCACCGTGTCTGGGGGGGAAGAGGAGGGAAAACTCCATGGCTAAGGCAGCAGAGGCTTCTGTGAAAATTGGAGAGACTTGGGGTGAAGGACAGAACACAAGAAGGAACTTCTTAACTTGCAAGGGGAGAGAGTAGACGTGGAGGGAGCTTCTAGAGCTCTTTGTCCTTCCAGCCGGGTAGAGAAGCTCACCTGCCTAAAGGCAGGGAACTCAGCCAGATGATCTTCCCAGATGGGGGCGGGGAGGAATCTAAGATTCTATGTTTGGAATGAAATTGAATTCTGAGTCTTAGACTCTGGGAATAGAAGAATCTGCAGTGCCGGAGTGAAAATTCAGATTTTTAAGGTTCTAGGATTTTTAACAAGAAACATTACTGTTCATCTACACGGATGTGGCACTGAGCAACCCTGGGCTCACACAGACAAAATCCAAATGCTCCCCGACTTCCAGGACATTACACTTATTGGACCAGAAGCCTCTAAGATTCTATGGTTCTAGGTAGAATCAGAATTCTAGGATTAGAATACCGCAAGGTTGGGTTAATGTTACCCAAAGTCTATGACATTAAGATTTGATTCTAAGGTCCTAAGTTCCTAATTAACATGCTCTACATTTACAGATTCTAGAATCCTAAGAATCTCGGATTCTAAAATTCTAGGGCTGCGATTTGATTCAAAGAGTTGGTCCTTGAGTCTTTTCAGCTCTCCGTTGGCACCAGAATGGAACACCAGAAGGCAGCCATGACACTCAGCAATAGCCATGTCCTTCTTCACCCCCAGAAAACCCAGGTCCCCTGGGGATTCCGACAATCCATGATTCAACCCACATACATACGGGCAACATACAGACTTTGTGAGGGGAAAGAGATTAGAGTTAGGGTTGAAAGGAAACAGGCAGGAAGAAATCACCTTTATTCTGTCGAGTTCTTTGGACAGATTTAAATCCCGCCCTTCTCTTCTTTCCCTCTCAATACCCAGAAATACACGGGTCACTGCCAGTTTTGAGGGACTCTTTGCCCGATCCATGAAAGAGCCATGAGCAATGGCTCGGGAGGCAAGAGCCTCCGCCACTGTCCGTGTGTCCTTCAGCAAGTGCCTCTCTTAAAGCTCATTTCCCAGCTCGTGACGGGAAAGGGTTAAGTTGTTTGATCTCAAGGTCCCCAGCAGTCCGGAGATTCAGTGACCTTCTGGGACTCTTAGAGAGGAAAGTCTCGAATACCCTGGTTCATTTCCTTAGAGGCCACATTGGGTTGGGGAAAGGGGGTGCTGAGCCCAGGACGCGTCTGGGGGTGGGGGTGGGGGTGGGGGCTGGGGCTGAGGCTTGGTTCCTCCGGCCCAACAGGTCAGAGGTGGGGCCGGGCAATGACAAAGGAAAATACTCTGCTACCACCCCACCCCCATCCAGGAACCCTGCAATGGGCTTTGTCGAGCTCCTGTGCCTTTAAAATAATGCCGCAAAATTAGCAGCTCTGCAGTCATTAATATGCAAAAATGCAAATCAGGAGGTAATTAAGCTGCAGTCCTCCGGAGGATATTTCCATCATAATGAATTCTATTGTCAGGGAAAGAGCTGCAAGGCGGATTTATGGTGCTTACATGAATATAAAGTATGAATCATCACGGAGCTGTCCTTACCCAGCTACCACCCCTCAGGATGGCTCCCTGGGCCAGACATGGCAAAGAGCTCCCCACACGGACCAGCTACCCTCCCCCAGCCCCCATCACCATCCTAAGCACCTCTCCTCACCAATTCAAATTAATTGAAGCCAAATGGAAGGACCTTTCTTCCCACCCTGGATTTTTTTCTCTTCCCAGATTTTCAGGGGTTAGAACATCTGTCTTTGGGGGAAGGGTAGGAACGGTGCAAAGAACCCTCCCCGGGGGCTGCAAGACATTCTCATTCCACTTACCCCACTGGTTGTAGGACCAAGAGGACCTGTTCTTAGGGCCCTCCGGGTCTGATAGGTTCCAAGGACCCTTGCTCTGACATTCTCTCTCCTAATGTCCCTTTCCTTCTTGAAATTTCATGTCCTAAGGGTTGTCCCAACTCTGACGTTCTCTGTCCTCAGGGTCCTTTTAGCCCTGACATTCTGTGTTCTAGTCCTGCATCTTTGGCACGTTCTAGAAGTCCTCCACCTCCGACATTCTGAGCCCTAAGGGTCCTCCCAGCTTTGACATTGTCTTCTAGAAGTCCTCCATCTCTGACTTTGATTGTTCTAAGCATCCTCTCAGCTGTGACCTTCGGTGTTCTAAGGGCTTTCCCATCCCTGACACTCCATATTCCTTATCCTAAGATTTCTTCCGGTTTCACTCTAAGTTCAGGGGTTCCCTCGATTCTGCCTCATGCTATTCGTTACAGGTTAGCAAACGGGGAAAGGAGGGTATAACAGGCTCCTTCTGCTGCCCCACTACCACCACCCCATTGCTTGAATGGAATCGTTCTGGGGGTGAGTGAGAGAACCTGGCAATGGGTTCTAGATTTGGGCTGACTATAGGGAGAAGATCCCACCTGGGGAAGATCATTAACAAAGCTTCCTGGAATCATGAAATCGAGAGCTGAAAGGAACCTTAGAGAACATGATATCTACCCCCATCCACCCATCCTGCTCCCATTTAACAGATAAGGAAACCGAGGGTCAAAGAAGGTGAACAACTGGCCCAGAGACTGTCAGTCAATGACCCTGAAGGTGAGGGGAAAGGGACCTGCTCACATCAGCTGGTTCCTATCAAGTATTGCCCCCAGAGTCAAAATACTCCTCCACATCTCCACCGCCCCCCCCCCACACACACACAACCTAATCGAACTCTTCCATTCAGCTCCTTTGCTGCTGAATCTTGTCATGAGGAGTGGGGGTGGGGTGAGAGAGAGCAAGCAAAGAAATGAGAATATTTTTTTTAAATCCACAACAGGGTGAAGAAGGCCTCCCCTGGAAAGGGAGGGAGCTGGCCCAGTGCCAGCCTGCAGCTGCCGCCTCCCGTCTGAGCCTAGCATTCTGAGATGGCAGGCCAGGGGCAGCTCTGTTGCAGCCCAGAGGTCCCAAGGCCTGGAGACTGGAGTTGGAGGAGCCTGGGACCCAGGCAGGGTGGGGTCCTGGCAGCTGTCACTGTCACAATTGTTAGAGGGATGGGAGATAGGCTCTTTGGGGTAGATGAAGGAGAGAGGGAGGAGGGAGGAGAGGGGGAGGGAGGAAGAAGGGGTGGCATAGAGGACTGGAGTGGGGGAGGTGGGTGAAAGGAAGGGAGCAGCTTCCATTTCAGTAGTAATTGAGAAGCACAAAATATCAGAGACGAAAGGGATCTTAGGACAGAGAACATAAAATGTGAATTCCGGAGCTCACACAGTATCAGAGTTGGGGGGCCCTTAGAACCCAGGATGTCAGGGCTGGGAGGGCCCTTAGAACCCAGGATGTCAGAGCTGGGAGGGCCCTTAGAACCCAGCATGTCAGGGCTGGGAGGGCCCTTAGAACCCAGGATGTCAGAGCTGGGAGGGCCCTTAGAACCCAGGATGTCAGGGCTGGGAGGGCCCTTAGAACCCAGGATGTCAGAGCTGGGAGGGCCCTTAGAACCCAGCATGTCAGAGCTGGGAGGGCCCTTAGAACCCGGATGTCAGGGCTGGGAGAGCCCTTAGAACCCAGCATGTCAGGGCTGGGAGGGCCCTTAGAACCCAGGATGTCAGAGCTGGGAGGGCCCTTAGAACCCAGGATGTCAGAGCTGGGAGGGCCCTTAGAACCCAGCATGTCAGAGCTGGGAGGGCCCTTAGAACCCAGGATGTCAGGGCTGGGAGAGCCCTTAGAACTCAGCATGTCAGGGCTGGGAGGGCCCTTAGAACCCAGGATGTCAGGGCTGGGAGAGCCCTTAGAACCCAGGATGTCAGAGCTGGAAGGGCCCTTAGAACCCAGGATGTCAGGGCTGGGAGGGCCCTCAGAACCCAGATGTCAGGGCTGGGGGGCCCTTAGAACTCAGCATGTCAGAGCTGGAAGGGCCCTTAGAACCCAGGATGTCAGGGCTGGGAGGGCCCTCAGAACCCAGATGTCAGGGCTGGGGGGCCCTTAGAACCCAGTATGTCAGAGCTGGAAGGGCCCTTAGAACCCAGGATGTCAGGGCTGGGAGGGCCCTTAGAACCTATGTCAGAGCTCACCTAATCCAACCTCCTCCCAAAAGGAGCAAGTGAAGAGTCTTATCCCAAAGTCATGCAATTAGTAGTAAGATATAGCCAGAATTCAGAGGCAGGTCTCTTAGGACTGGGTGATTTCTACCCCACAGCCTGTGAAGTCCCCACACCCAAGAGCTTTCCTTGGCTAAATCTGGCCATGGGGTCAGGAAAGACCTGATCTTTTGATCTCCTTCCTCTGGAGGTCCCAGCACCTCCCACCCATGATAAGTACCCAGAAAATGCTATATTATTTCAATAAAATGCCAAGAGCACTTTGGACCGGAGTCCAATTTGATGTCCTCTACAATGACTTCATGTTATTAAATAAATAAATGAGAGGGTCAGAGTGTCTTCCAGATATAACTCCAATGGACCCATGTCCCAGATATTCCACCTGGTTAAAGAACCTGGTTTGGTGCAGGCACGATGCAAACCCTTCTGAAAACATATTCACTCCCATTTCTCTTTGTCAGTTCTGTGATCTTTGAAGCAACAAAACCTGGTTTTGTTCAGGCAAAGCCCCCGATTTGTTCTGATCAAAACTGTTCCTCATAACCTAATGCCCAGGCTCCTCTGCTGTGACCTCCCAGAAATTTCTCTTTCCCAAATGCTTCTCTCCTGACCCTAGCAAATTAATTTAATTCAGTCCAAATCTACAAACATTTGAGAGTTTACTATAGACTTCCCCTTCCCCAAAAGGAAATATATTCTTCCCTCAAGGATACTTTCTCCTTAGGGAGACAGTTATACAATTATTTCACACAGGTGAATGAATAGGAAGAAATTTCAAGAGGGAGAGTATGCTAATGATTGAAAGATCAGGAAATAAAATTAAGGTCTGCTAAGTGCTTTACAAATATTCTCTTATTTGAGCCTCATAACAACTCTTGGAGGTAGATGCTATTATTATCCCCATTTTACAGATGAGGAGATTGAGACTGAGGGCGCTTGAATGATTTGCCCAGGAACACACAGCTAATAAGTTTAGGAAGCAGAATTAAACTTGGGTCTTCCTGACTTCAGCTCCTGCCCTCCACCTACTGTGCCACCTGGCTGAAGAGGAAACACCTGGAAGGGAGATAGCAAAGGCCTGATGTAAAAGGAGGCACCTGCAATGTGTTTTCATGGAGTGTAAAAATTCCAGAGGACTGAGGGAAAGAGTAAATTCTAGACTTGGAGGGGACTTGTGTGAAGGCATTAAGATTAGAGATTGAGGGTCATGAGCTGACTGGAATGAGCAGGGACAGGGACAAGGATAGGACCTGTGACTCACTGATACAGGAAAACTCCCTGGACCAGGTTGGCACCTTCCTTTCGACTTGAGAGTGACCTAGACAGAACACAGATTGGTTAAGTGATTAGGCCAGGGTCAAGAGGTAGAGAGAATTTACCATCAAGATGCGAGTTCAAATCCTGCCCCAGGCATGTTTACACTGTGATAAGAGATAATAATAGGAAATAAGAATAGAAAGGTAGGTGGGAACCAGCCTGTAGAGGGCTTGAAATGCCAGCCTGAGGAATCCATGTTTCTGAATCTGGAGTAGATGGAACATGCTATCCTCCATGTTCTGAGCAATATGGAAATTCAGGTATCCAAGTGTGAGGCTGACTTCAGGACTCTTTTCCCAGCCTCTTTCTAAATGAGATCAGGATTCAGTCTAGAAGAGGAACTTTGGAGAATTGGGTTGTCAGAGGACCTGAATTACAATAATGGGATTTCATACCAGCCACAATAGAGGGTCACTGAGGGTTTTGGGGGTTTGTTTTTCCCCGAGGCAATTGGGGTTAAGTGACTTGTCCAGGGTCACACAGCTAGGAAGTATTAAGTGCTTGAGATTAGATTTGAACTCAGGTCCTTTTAACTTCAGGACTGCTGCTCTCTCCACTGCACCAACTTGCTGCCCTTCATTGAAAGCTTTTGAATGTGGTTGTTATCCTTCCTCAGAAAGGACCAAAGTGATGTCACTATGTTAGCATCAGTCCGACCAGACCAAGAGGAGCTTGGAAGGCTCCACCACAGGGGGAGTACAAATAGTCCATGTGGACATGAGCTCATGTGCATCTCACATTTCTTTGAACTATTGCAGTTCTGCTGTGCTCATAAAACACCTTCTTTGATGTGGACACTTCATGCTGGGTGGTCCTGAGCCAGCATCTCCTACGTCTCACAATCAATTTCAAAGTTTTTCAGAGAAGCCTTCAGAGAGGGTCTTCATATCGCTTCTGACTTCCATGCAAGTGCTTGCATCTTGGAGTTCTCCATTTAAGTTTTTTAAGCAACATACATTTGGCATTGAAACAACATGATCAGCCCACCAAAGTTTTGCTCTCTGCAATATAATTTGAACATCTATCAGTTTAGCTCAAGAAAGGACCTCAGTGTTCATTGCTTTCTCTTACCAGGTGATCTTCAGAATCTTCCTAAGAATTCAAATGGAAGTGATTCAGTTTCCTGACATGGCACTTGTAGACCGTCAACGAGGTTTGCACAGTGACGCTGGAGACCTTCAGTTTGGTAGGTTGCCTAATACCTTTTCTCTCCTGTGCTTTCCTTCAGAGCCTCCCAAACACCGAGTTAGCTCTAGTAATGCATGTGTCAACTTCACATCTATATTTATGTGCACCCCTAGAAAGAATACTGCTAAAGTAAGTGAATCCATCCACAGCACTCAAAATTTCTCCATTTGTTACAACAGATGATTCCGTGGATGGATGGTGTGGGCTGGCCAATGGACAACCTCTGTTTTCTTGGTGTTAATTGCCAAGTCAAAATTAGCACAAGCAGTAGAGAATCTACCCATACTCTATCACATCCCAGTTTCAGAGGCTGCACTGAGTAAGTAGTCATTTGCGAACAAAAAAAATCACGCACCAACTTTCCCTCTACTTTAATTCTAATAGATTGTCGCAGGATAACCTTTATAGAAATGATAAAAACATCCTTGAACTCTGAGGGTATAACCTCCTCTTGCCATATATCCTGGAAGATTTCAGTCAGCTTTTAGATGATCAGTGGATCTTGCTTTACTCTCAGCTGGAAAAGAACCAGAACCAAGTGCTTTACCACATAAAAGGAGCCTAATGGCTTTCAAAACCTCTTCTTCTGTTGGAATTTTGGCTAGAGAAGGATGGACATCAAGCTCAGTTACATAGTCAATGGCTTCAGCATTTGTTGAGGGAAGTATTCAGCCTCTCTCTCCAGAATCATGTCTTTCTCACTAATCAATGTGGCTACATCAACTCCCTATAGCTGAGATGCACCATAGGCCTTTGGCCCATAAATAGCTTTCATCATAAAAGCATTTTAAATTGTTCCTATAAGCATAAAACTGAGTTTCATCTGCTTTATTACTAAGCCAAGAATCCTGCAACTCTCTAAGGATGCCCTGCATTTTACTTTTTTTTTTTGAATAGTATTTTTTTCCAATTACAAGTTAAGATAGTTTTCAATATTCATCTTTGTAAGATTTTTAAAGAATTTCTCTCCCTCTCTCCCTTCCCTCCTTCCTCTCCAACATAGCAAGAAATATAATATGTTATACATGTACAATCCTATTAAACAAATTTCCATATTAATCTTGTTGTGAAAGAAAAATCAGAACAAAAGGGAAAAAAGATGAGAAAGAAAAAAACAAAACAAAAAAAGGGAGGGTGGGGAATAGTATTGTTTGATCTGCATTCAGTCTCCATAGTTCTTTTTGGATATCGATGGCATTTTCTATCACAAGTTTATTGGCAATCATGTATTTCTACATTAGTCATGTGAATTTTACTTTACTTTTGTTGGTTTAAATGTTGCCTTCTTTAAAGACAGATAAACTATACTGCTGGCAAACTCTGTGGAGTTCTCATTTTTCATTCAGCGATTTCTGAATTTCCCCATCATTTCCATCAAGCCAGTCTTGATCTTTGTGAGTGTTCTTGCCCATATGAGTAACTTCAGTGCTAAACACCAAATCTCTGAAAGCTACCCAGTTTTTTTCTACTCCAGTGTTGCCAAACATGTGTTGTCTCAGCTTTTCTTCCAAGTTAGCAACAAATTGTTCACTCTAGTCTAGAGATGAAAACAGACAAGACATGAGAGTGAGGAGTCCTCAAACTATGGGCCAGATGCAGCAGCTGAGGACGTTTATCCCCCTCACCCAGGGCTATGAATTTTCTTTATTTAAAGGCCTACAAAACAAAGTTTTTGTTTTTACTGTAGTCCGGCCCTCCAACAGTCTGAGGGACAGTGAACTGGTTCCCTATTTAAAAAGTTTGAGGACTCCTGCTCTAGGAGAAATACTTTATTCTGTTGACAGTAAGTTTTCTGTTAGTTGTTTTGCCTTGAGGCTACTGCTTTTGTTGAATATATAAGTGGTTAGCTTGAATAAGATAAATCTATGATTGGTTCCACATGTACCATATATTGCCCTCCTCACTCTCATATCTTGTCTGTCTCATCTCTTTAAAATGGCATAGTCTACTAAATTCCAACATTTGCTGTGAGGGTGTTTCCATGATGTTTTATTGCACTTAGGTAAAGAGAAGATAGTGTTGGTGATGAGAAAGTCATAAGACACACCATCTTCAGCAAAAAGCGACTAGTTATTTCCAACTCCTTTTCCCCCAAGGATTCCCTACCATCTCAGACAGCTGACTCTGGCTTTCGTCGACCAGAATTACAAACTTGCCCTTTTTTGACACATTGATAATCTGGGTCTCCAGGTCTTCAGAAAATTTTTCTTGGACCTCATCATAGCGGGAACCTATGCACTGATGATGGCGGCACGGCACTTTCTTACAAGTGGCAATCTCATTGTCATGAGCCTATTGTTCACTCCTTTTGAGAAGACATAGAAACTTGTTAGCTAGATTAGTTTTGAGTAAGGAACCTACACCAGCTTCACAGCATTCCAAAATCACTGCAGCCAGTCCAGAAAAATGTGTATCCAGCTCTGATTTTGCTAAGCTGGACTTCATCTGCCAGCCTTGTTTCAGATGGGGCTATTATTTGGAAGTTGCCCAGTTCTCTAACAACAAGAGCTGTTTATCTTTCAGATCTACTGAATTTCTTGTTGTCCATAAGTATATGTACATCCCACATTCCAATGATGAGTGGAATCATCTTCACAAAGATTTTTGAACGTTTTTTGTACATTTTGACCACAGAGTAGCATCCTTGTCCATCACATTAAAAAGGCCTGGGTTAGGTTAGATCAAACAGATAATTTTTAAGGTATCTTTTCTAACCTGTTGTTCATTCTAGGAGGTGAGCATTAGGGTCTTTAAAAGGCAGTTCAGATACCCAGGGATCTGCTGAATCCCACTACTGCGTTAGTCCAGTGAAAAGGCAACCCTGGGGCAGCCACAGGTGAGAGTGGAGTGAATCAGGTGGGCACCAAAGGTGGATGAGCATCTGAGAAAAAGACTCAACAGTTTTCATACCAGAGATGAATACCCCACATTCCCCAGGTGTTATTACCTGTCAGGTCTGTGCTTCAGGAATATCAATTTATGTGGAGGATGGATCTAATAGGTGTCATAGATTTGGTGCAAGAAAGGTCTTCAGGGGCCAGCTAGGCAATGCCTTCATTTTGACAAATGGAGAAACTGAGGCACAGGGAGATGAAGTGACTGACTACACAGTAAGAATCAAAGGAGGAATTTTAATCCAAGTCCTTCTACTTTAGGATCATTGCTTTTTTTCACTTTGCTGTGAAGACTAATTAGGAGTCTATTGCAATAATCCAGGTGAGAGGTGATAAGGGCCCCTTGTTCAGCCTTTTTGAAAGGCTCTTTTGAGAAACAATTTGGTTCACACATCTGACCCCTCCAGATCTTGCTTCCTGTCAAACTCTTGACATGAAGTTCCACAGACAAACCAACCCAGCATATATCTCTCCCCTCCTGAACCCACCTCCTCCTGGCCTCCCCAACAGGTGCATATGAATTGTTTGTCTTCAAAGGGTTTTCTTGCACAGTCCTTGTTTCTTTGTAATCTCACAAGCACTTCAGTTAGCAGAGAAAAGCACAGAATAATCCATATCCATTTCATGTGTGAAAAAACTGAGGCCCAGAGCTTGGAGATCATTTTCCCAAGATCCCGTAGTGAGATGGAGGCAGAGCTAGGACTAGGTCCCAGATCTCTTGGCTCCTATTTGGAGGCTCTATTTTCTGAATAACATGGAAATCCTGGTATTAAAGGGCGAGGGTAAATTCCCCCAGACCCTTTCCAAAGGGCATTAAGATTCAGGCTGGAAGATAACTTTGGACAGTTGCGGGGGGGAGGGGGTAGAAGATCTGGATTATGATTAGAAGCATACGAGCATAATCTGATAATAAAAGTATTATACATAGAAGAATTGCACATGTTATATATATTGGATTACTTGCTATCTAAGGGAGGGAATGAGTGGAAGGGAAGGAGAAAAAAATTTAGAACATCAAGTTTTGCAAGGATGAATGCTGAAAACTATGCATATATTTTGAAAATTAAAAGCTTTAAAAATGAAAATAAAATAAAAATAAAAGTATTTATTTGGAACTCTTAGCTTTGCATGTTATTTCCTTTGATCCTCTCAACTAACCTAGGAAATACATCCTGGTTTTTTTGCACATTTTGCACATGATATCATTGAAACCTGGAAAAGTTAAATGATTTTTTCCCCCAAGACCACACAGTTACTATAATACTAATAAATTGAAGGCAACATTCAGACTCACATCATCCTGATTCAAATCACCCCATCCACTGTGCTCTCAAGGGATTTAAATGGGGGAAAAGATTAGAATCCAAATGTATTGACTCCAAAATTCAGTACTGGGTTTAGATTTGTAACTTTGAACAAGTAACTACCCCCTTCTCTGGGCCCCATTTTCTCTATACATAAAGTGAAGTGGTTGAAGTAGATATTTCCTAAAGTCCCTCCCAATGCTAACAATAATGGTGAAACCTCACAGTTATATGACAGTTTAAAGTTCTTTTCATAAAAATCTTGCTGAGTAGGTTACAAGCATTATTACACCCATTTTACAGAAAAGAAAATTGAGGCTTATAAAACTTGGGAGATTGCCCAATGTTACACAGGCAGTCAGTGTGGGCAGGAATGGCGCTTGAACTCAAATCCTCCTGTCCCCATAAACTTTGCTATTACAGGAATCTGCACCCCTCTCAGCTCTGACTTACATTCTAGGTTTGAGACTCTTCCAATTCAGATAGCCCATGAGGTTTCTTCTATCTTCAAAGGACTTTTCCCAGATTGGCTTCTGTTATCTCAAATAAGATAACTCACTTAAAGTGTCCTAGCTACTTTAAAATGCTCCATCACGGTCCACTGTTATCATTCTCGACGTTCTAAAATACCTTCTGTCATCCCTGACGTTTATTCAATTAAAGTCAGCAAATATTTGCTATGTGTTTACTCTGTGCAAAGCATGGTAATATTCCGTGTTCTCGGTCCCAGGCCCCTCCCAGCTCTGACATTCTCTGTTCTAAGGTCCCTTCCAGCTCTGACATTCTCTGTTCTCTGGTCTAAGGTCCTTCCCCGCCCGGATAGTCCTAAATATATTCATTACCAAGAGACAGCAGAACCATTGCATTCTTATTTCTTCAAGGTAAGAGAACTACAATAGGACAAAGCTTTGTCCCTATCACCACCTCCCATCTTCTCCATGTTCAAGTGATTACCACAAAGGCAAGAACACTTGTCTCTAGAAAGTTGTAAAAATGCACAGATTTTACTTGGAAAACTAGAGGTGGGAGGGAGAATTGATTCCCCCACATGCTTGTCTCCTTACTTTGGATTCATTATAACATTAGAGGAGTATCACTCTAAAAGTGAGAGAGAGAGAGAGAGAGAGAGAGAGAGAGAGAGAGAGAGAGAGAGAGAGAGAGAGACAGAGAGAGACAGAGAGACAGAGACAGACAGAGAGACAGAGAGACAGAGACAGAGACAGAGAGAGACAGAGAGAGACAGAGACAGAGACAGAGAGAGACACAGAGAGAGAGAGAGAGAGACAGGGAGACAGAGACAGAGACAGAGAGAGAGAGAGACAGAGAGACAGAGCGACAGAGAGAGAGAGAGAGAGAGAGAGAGAGAGAGAGAGAGAGAGAGAGAAGAACCAGAGAGGTTACAATATTCCCTCAGGTCACATAGGATGTTCATAGCCAAGTAGGAATTACAGCCCTGTAATGCTTCAGTGACTTCCAGTTTAAACCAAAGACCACCCACCCGTGTCTCCAAGGTAGCAGAAGTCAGTTACAAGTAGCAAGGGGTGGATGGGTGGAAGTTTACCTATCTTTGCAGATCTCCCCTCCCCCATCCTGGGGCGCCCCTGGGCTGCCTGAGGTTTGGAACATCCTGGCCCCCATGGCTCTTTCAGCTCTGTGAAACCACAGGGGGCCCCAGGGGTTGGGGGGAGCAAACTCTCTGGGTTTGTGTTCCTATCCTTTAGCTGATTGGGATGCAAACCCATCAACTGTGACCCAGCTTGTCCAGTTAAATCGGCTCTAATCACCTGTAAGCCTTCCCACATTGGTCAGCCAGCCAAGAATCAACAAACATTTAAGCATTTTCTACGTATTAAACATGATGCTAAGCCCTGGAGACACAAAAAAAGGCAAAAACATGGTCACTGCCTATCATCAAGGCAAATAAAAATGCACCTCTTAGGTGGTTTGGTGGCTAGAGTCCCAGTCCTAGAGTCGGGAAAACCTGAGTTCAGACACTTACTAGCTGTGTGACCCTGTGCAAATCAACTTAACTTCTGTTTGCCTCAGTTTCCTCACCTGTAAAATGGGGTTAATAATAGCATCCATTCCCAGGGTTGTTGTGGTGATCAAATGAGGTAATAATTATGTAAGTGTTTAGCCCAGCGACTGGTATATAGTAAACACTTCATGAATGCCAGCTATCATTATTAGCATTACTTGAGATCTGCTTTGTTCTGGGTTCTAAGGGGAACACCACATTGAATAAGATTCCTGCCCTCAGAAAGTATATAGTCTAGGAGGGAAAAATAAAACATTAAACGTTCTGGGTTATTGTTCTGGAAGAAACGCTAAGCAGGATAATTTCAGAGAGGCCTGATGTCAATTCCAATGATCTTGTGATGAAGAGAGCCATCTACACCCAGAGAGAGGACTATGGGAACTGAATGTGGATCACTACATAACATTCTCCTTCTTTTTGATGTTGTTCACTTGTATTTGTTTTCTTACTCATTTTCTTTCCTTTTTGATCTGATTTTTCTTGTGCAACAAGAGAATTGTATAAATGTTTGCACATATTAGATTTAACATATATTTTAGCATGTTTAACATATATTGGAATACCTGCCATCTAGGGGAGGGAATGGGGGGAAGAAGGGGAAAATCTGAAAAAAAAGGTTATGCAAGAGTCAATATTGAAAAATTATCCATGCATATTTTTTAGCAGTCCTTGTTTTTATTTTTTCCCAGCTATAACTTTTTTAAAGCAAGCTGCTTAAAGACTTTAGTTTATTAAAAAAAAAAAACCACTCACTTTTATATTGGTACCTTAGAAATATAAACCATCTGTCAAAGCAAAATTATCTTATAATAAATCTTGTTTATAGGTCTGGTCTTACAATCTTAGTATGGTATGGTCCTATTGGTGTAATGACTATAAAGAAAAGGATACTGTCTTGTATCATCTGAACTATTTTCCAAAATGAATTTTCTATTTTGCTGCATTGACTGGAGAATCTCAATATTCATATTACATATATGAATTACATATAACATTACATATTACAGCATTACATATAACAGCATTTGGATAGTGCTTTGATGGGTATATGCTTTTGAAAATACATGCATATATTTTGAAAATAAAAAGTTTTAATAAAAAAAGAATCAACTTTGAAGGGCTGAAGAATTCTCATCAATAGCAGGCTGATTTCAGAAAAGTCTGGAAAGATTTACATGACCTGATGTTTAATGAAGTGAGCAGAACCAGGAGAACATTGTACACAGTTACAACAAGATTATATGATGATCAGCTGTGATGAACTTGGCTCTTTTCAACAATGAAGTGATTCAAAGCAATTCCAATAGATTTGGGGTGGAAAATGCCATCTGCATCCAGAAAGAGAACTATGGAGAATGAATATAGATCAAAGCATAGTATTTTTACTTTTTGTTTTGTTTGCTTTTTCATTCTTATGGTTTTTTTTTCCCCTTTTGGTCTGATTTTTCTTGAACAATATGACAAATATAGAAATATGTTTAAAAGAATTGCCCATCTAGAAACTGAGTGGATGCCCATCAATTGGAGAATGGCTGAATAAGTTGTGGTATAGGAATGTTATGGAATATTATTGTTCTGTAAGAAATGAACAGCAGGAGTGAAATGAGCAGGACCAAGAGATTATTATATACTTCAACAACAATACTATATGATGATCAATTCTGATGGACGTGACCCTCTTCAACAATGAGATGAACCAAATCAGTTCCAATAGAGCAGTAATGAATCCCAGCGAAAGAACTCTGGGAGATGACTATGAACCATTACATAGAATTCCCAATCCCTCTATTTTTGTCCTCCTGCACTTTTGATTTCCTTCACAGGCTAATTATACACGATTTCAGAGTCCAATTCTTTTTGTACAGCAAAATAACTGTTTGAACACGTAAATAGATAGATAGATAGATAGATAGTATTTAATTTATACTTTAACATATTTAACATGTATTGGTCAACCTGCCATCGGGGGAACGGGATGGGGGAAAGAGGGGAAAAATTGGAACAAAAGGTTTGGCAATTCTCAATGCTGTAAAATTACCCATGCATATAACTTGTAAATAAAAAGCTATAATAAAAGAGAGAGAGAGAGAGAGAGAGAGAGAGAAACGACCAGCAGGATGATTTCAGAAAAGCCTGGAGAGATTTACATGAACTGAGGCTGAGTGAAATGAGCAGGACCAGGAGATAATTATATACTTCAACAACAATACCATATGATGATCAATTCTGATGGACATGGCTCTCTTCAACAGTGAGATGAACCAAATCAGCTCCAATAGAGCAGTAATGAATAAACCAGCTACACCCAGCGAAAGAACTCTGGGAGATGACTATGAACCACTACATAGAATTCCCAATCCCTCTATTTTTGTCTGCCTGCACTTTTGATTTCCTTCACAGGTTAATTGTACACTATTTCAAAGTCCGATTATTTTTGTACAACAAAATAACTGTTTGGACATGTATACTTATATTGTATTTAAGTTATATTTTAACATATTTAACATGCATTGGTCTACCTGACATCTGGGGAGGGCGGGAGGGGAAGAAGGAGAAAAACTGGAACAAAAGGTTTTGCAACTGTCAATGCTGAAAAATTACCTATGCATATATCTTGTAAATAAAAAGCTATAATAATAATAAAAAAAGAATTGCCTGTATTAGAATGCTTGCTGTCTTGGGGAGGGGGGAGGTGAGGAATGGAGGGAGAAAAATCTGGAATAGATTTAAGAAAGTGAAATCTATCTTTACATATATTTGAAAAATAAAATACTATTGAAAATAACAATAAGAACAAAAAGAATTCTCATCAATAAAATTACCAACTTCTATTTCAGGAAATAGATGATGAAATATACTACAAACCAGTTACCTCAGACTAGGGAACTTGGGATGTAGAATGAGATGTACATTTTCCAACATAGCTAATGTTCAAATATGTTTTGCTTGACTAAGCATATTTGTTACAAGAATTTTTTTCCAGTGGGGGTGGGAATTAGAAACTGTACAAAGTTCTCGTGTTATTAATAGCTCATTTCTGTAAATATAAGCTCCTCTGTTTGGCTTTTAAAGACCTTTACAATCTGGCCCCAACCCACCTTTCCAGTCTTGCAACATCTACAATCCAGCTGAATTGAACTTCTTGTACTTCCTCACAAAAAGCACTCATCTCCCACCTCCACACCTTTGTGCATGATGTTTCCTATGCCTGGAATTCATTCCCATCTCATCTCCAGTTCTAAAAATCCCTTATTTCTTTTTAAAATTCTGCTCAAGCATTACCTTCTATGGGAAGTCTTTCCATCCCAGCTCCCATCTGGCTTCGGTACCTTCTTTCCCCACACCCCATCACTTTCTGTATGATTTATACATATTTATGGTGTGTAAGTTATCTCCCCCAAAAGAAAATTCATCTTATTGAGGTCAGAGACTTTACATGTTTGTCTTTACATCACTAGCATCTAGCACAGGATCTGGCCCAGAGTAAGTGCTTAATAAATGCTTGTTAGTTGATGCATTGATAGTATTTTAAGGTTTACAAGTCACCCCAACACACACACACACACACAAAACCAAGACAAATTGTACAAATATGATTTTCTTTTTACAGGTAAGGAAATTAAGGGCAAGAGTTACTTGTTCCTTATTGAGACAGCTAGATGAAACAGTAGCTAGACCTTCATTCAGGAACATGAGTTCAAATTTTGCCCTAGACCTTTACTAGCTATGTGACTCTGGAAAAGTCACTTAACCTCAGTTTCCTCATTTGTAAAAATAGGGAAAATAATAGCACCTAACTTTTGGGGTTTTGTGAAGATAAAATGAGATAATACTCATAATGTACTTTACAAATCTTAAATTGCTGTGTAAATGTTAGTTATTAGTTATCCAAAACCAAAAGCTAGTAATGGAGTTAAGATATAAACCAAGAAGTAGAACCAGCAGAAAAAAAAGACCATTCACCCAACTTTTTCACTGAGTTCTGTGCCTGTCTTCACACCACAGCTCCTGCTGTCATTCTAAGGAACTTCTCAGTTGCCCATTCTATTTACATCCCATGATCAGCTTGGGACCTTATCATTCCTGATGGAATGAGGAATTACCATCATCCACATGATTCCATTTCTGTATGAAAGAACTCTGAGATTCCTCTACCTGAAAATATTTTTTATGATTCCATCTATCCACATATCTTACTGCTTCAAAATCTACTCTTCATATTCTGGCTGTGATCTCTAGTCTGTCCACTCCTCAGTACTTTCCTAGACTACCCAATTATATACTCTCCCAATTTCAAACTCTTGGAGTTACAGTTCAACTCAACTCTTTACTCCCATATCCTTGTTCTCTTGTCCTATTGTGTTCACACTATGCCAAATCCAAAGTCACCATCTATTCTTTCTTTCCTATTCACGTGATGCTGATAGAGCTGAAAGAAGTCAGCAATACATGTAGAAAGAGTACAATACAAATCTGGTAAGAGTTACCCTGCTGCTCTTCTCTGAGTTCCTATCTTACAACAATTGCTATTCTACACCTCTTCTCTCAAGTCTCCCAGAGCACACCATCCTCTTAATTAAAAACTTTGCCTCATAATTCACCCTCAAAATTGAGTTCCTTCTCTTTCTCCTCATTTCATGTCTCCTAACATCACCCCTTCTATCATCTCTTCCTTTATTTCGGTCTCTCATAAAGAGATGACCTCTCTCTCTTTTTTTTTATTAAAGCTTTTTATTTACAAAACATATGCATGGGTAATTTTTTCAACATTAATCCTTACAAAACCTTTTGTTCCAAATTTTCCCCTTCTTCCCCCCTCCCCAAGCTGGCAAGTAGTCCAATACATATTAAATATGTTAAAATACATGTTAAATCCAATATATGTATACATGTTTATACAGTTATCTTGCTGCACAAGAAAAATCAGATCAAGAAGGAAGGGAAAAAATTGAGAAAGAAAACAAAATGCAAGCAAATAACAGAGAGAGTGAAAATGCTATGTTGTGGTATATACTCTGTTCCCACAGGCCTCTCTCTGGGTATAGATGGCTCTCTTCATCACTGAACAAGTGTAACTGGTTTGAGTCACCTCATTGTTGAAGAGAACTATATCCATCAAAATTGATCATCATATAGTCTTCTTGCTGTGTATAATGATCTCCTGGTTTTGTTCATTTCACTCAGCATCAGTTCATGTAAGTCTCTCCAGGCCTCTCTGAAATCATCTTATTGGTCGTTTCTTACAGAACAATAATATTCCATAACATTCATATACCATAATTATTCAGCTATTCTCCAATTAATGGGCATCCCTCATTTTCTAGTTTCTTTTCCCTTTTTTATGATCTCTTTGGGATATGGGGCTAGTAAAGATACTGCTAGATCAAAGGTTATGCAAAGTTTGGTAGCCTCTTGGTCATAGTTCCAGTTTGTACTTCTGAATGGTTGGATCATCTCACAGGCCCACCAACAATGCATTAGTGTCCTAGTTTACCCATATCCCCTCCAACATTTATCATTATTTTTTTCTGTCACCTTGGCCAATCAGATAGATATAAGGTGGTACCTCAGAGTTGTTTTAATTTACATTTCTTAATGGTGATTTAGAATATTTTTATATGAGTATAGATAGATTTAATTTCTTCATCTGAAAATTGTCTGTTCATCTCCTTTGACTATTTATCACTTGGGAAATGACTTGTATTCTTATAAATTTGAGTCAGTTCTCTATATATTTTAGAAATGAGGCCTTTATCAAAAGCATTAATTGTAGAAATTGTTTCCCAGCTTTCTGCTTCACTTCTAATCTTGGCTGCATTGGTTTTGTTTATGCAAAAGATTTTTAATTTAATGTAATCAAAATTATCCATTTTGCTTTCACAATGTTCTCTATTTCTTATTCAGTCATAAATTCCTGCCTTCTCCAAAGATCTGCTAAGTAAACTAAGTATCACTCTCCTATTTGCTTATAATATCACTCTTTATGCCTAAATTATGTACCCATTTGGACTTTATTTTGACATGGGGTCCACATTCTCTTTCTAATCTTCAATTTCTCCCATTCTACTGATTTCTACCCTGCTGTCTGTGAAAAAATCCAGGACTCCCCCATGCTTAACCCTCATATTCTTCCTCTCTTTTTCAGCTAAGCTCATTAAAAAAGCCTACATTTAGTCCCTCCATTTGGTCTCCTTTTACTCATCTTTTGAGCCCTCTGCAATTGGCCTTCTGACCTCATTCAATTGAAACTGCTCTTTTGGAAAATCCTTTGCAAAAACTTTTGCTCAGTCCTCACCTTTTATGACCTCTGAAGCATTTGACATTATTGACCACCTTCACTTCCTGAAAACTCTCTCCTCTCTGGCTACACAGAGTATTACTGGCTTTTGGTTCTCCTCCTGCCTGTATAATGACTCCAGATCAGCTTTCTTTACTGGATTTTTAGCCATATCCTAACTGGATGTCCCCTCAGGGCTCTGCCCTTTTCTCCTTATACTCTCATTTGGTGACCTCATCAGCTTCCACAGATTAGTCATCTCTAAGCAGATAACCCCTAGGTCTATATACCTAGCCCTAGTCTTTTTCCTGAGTGTCTTCAGTACTTCATCAAAAACTTCTATCTGGATGTCCTGTAGGCATTTCATCAGACATTTCTATCTGGATGTCCTGTAGGCATTTCAGATTTGACAAGTCCAAAACAGAATTTATTATCTTTTCCCTCCCCACCCCCAACCCATTCCTCTTCTGAATACCCATATTACTGTCAAGGGAACAGTCATCCTTTCAGTTTTGCAACTTGAACGTCATTCTCAACTCCTCATGCTTCCTCACTCCTATACATTTAATCCATTGCCAAATCCTGTCATTTCCATGTCCATAATATCTCCTGTATGTTACCCTCCACTCCCCCTTGTATGGACACCATCCTTTTTCAGCCTTTAATCACTTCTTGCCTAAACTCTGCAATACCTTCTTATTTTGTCTCCTTGCCTCAAGTCACCGCTCTCAAATCCATCCTCCAATTGGCTGATTTTTATGAAAGGGAAGGTCTGATCATTTCACCCTGCCTGGTCAATAAACTCCATTAGCTAGGTAGCATCTCTATGATCAATACAATCACCTTTAGCATTTAATACCCTTCATGATCTAGACTCTTCTTGCCTTTCCAGGCTTTTGACTCATCACATCATTACCCCCATGCACTCTACAATTTAATCACAAAAGCCTGCTCAAGGTTCCTCACAAAGGATGTCCCATCAGCTATCTCTGTGTATCCTTTGTCATCTCCACCTCTTAGAATTCCTGGCTTCCTTCAAGCCTCAGCTCAGAGACTATCTTCTATAAGGAGGCTTTTCCTGGTCTCCCCAGATGCTCATGCCTTCCTCCTTTAAGATTACTTTCTATTTACTCTATATGTATCTTCATTATCTATTTAGTTATATATTGTCCGTCCCATTAGATTTTTCTTTCTTTGTCTCTCCTGTCCTCTCTTCTCCTTTCCTCTCCTTTCCCTTTCTCTTTTTCTCCCCTCCCCTCCTCTCTTTATCTCTCTCTTTTTCTTTCTGGGTGTGGATGGGTGTGTGGGTAAATATATGTCTCCCTATCTCTCTCTGTGTGTGAGTGTCTATAAATATATTTCTCTCTCTCTTTGTCTTTCTCACTCTGTCTCTGTCTCTCTCACACAGTCTCTCTGTGTCTCTCTGTCTGTCTCTGTCTCTCTCACACAGTTTCTCTGTTTGTGTCTCTCTGTCTCTCTCTCCTCCCTCTGTTTCTCTCTCTCTTCCCAGCACTTAGCACAGTGCCTAAGACACATTAAGCACTTAACAAATTCTTGTTAATTGATTGATTTGCAACATCTCTAAGCCTCAGTTCTCCCATCTTTAAAATTAGTTGATTAGATTAGATCTTCAAGGTTCCTTCTGTTGAAATCCTATGATGCTTTTCATTCTTGTCTTGACTTTGTCTTAACCTGTTGTGATTTTCATCAAATTACTCTCTGGACTTCAGTTTCTTGACATATAACCCATACGGGTATTAGACTAAGTGTCTCCAAGGTGCGTTCCATGTTGTTAAGTCCCTTTTCCTGCCTATTTCTCATTATCCCCGTTCACATGATCTCGATGTTAAACGGGCCTGCTGGTTGTTTCTGGTATATGACAGTCCATGTCCTCTCTGCATACCAGGCCTTTGAGCCCAATCTTTCCCAAGTATAAAGGTCAATTATTCCATCTTTTCTGCATCTCTCCCATTCTATAGTTCATGTTGGGACCATTTTGGCTCTGATTTTCTGTGAATTCTATGAATTAGGGTATATGGGACGCGGCACCTCACAACTCAGAAACAGGTGTTGTGGAGAAGATTGTGAGTGAATACAATCTGGGCTTTCTTGTAAAGCTGCCTTTGTTCTTGAGGCTCCCGGCCAGCTGCACCAAAGAGCCTGGCTGGGCTAGGTAGGAAGAGAATGTATAACGTCTGCCTTTCTTTCTCTTGCTTTGAAATACTCTTGGGAGGTTAGCAGAGAGGAGATGTTGATCCCCATTTTACAGATAAGGAACCTACAGGCTAGAGAATAAGACAACATCATCAACAATCAAATAAGAATTTATTAAATGCATTTGTATAGCTACGTGGCAAAGTAGATAGAATACTGGGCCGGAGTCAGGAAAACCTAAGTTCAAATCTGGTCTCAAATGCTCACTAGCTGTGTGACTCTGGACAAGTCACTTAAACCTTTTTGCCTCAGTTTCCTCATTTGTAAAATGAGCGGGAGAAGGAAAAGGCAAATCACTCCAGAATATTTGCCTAGAAAACTCCAAATAGACTGGCAACTCAACTACAACAACAACAGACTACGTGCCTAGAGGTAGGAAGAAAAAAATTAAGATGCTTCCTTCCATTCTATTAGGGTCACACATATAAGTGGACACAAAATATATACAAAGTAATATTTGGGGTGGGGGGAGATTCTAGCAATGGAGGGGAGCGGGAAAGGCTCCAGGTGAATTCTCTAGCTTACTTACCTTTGAAAGAAATTAAGGAATTTAAAAAGTGGAGCATGTTATAGGCAGGAAGACAGTGTCCAGAGTCACAGCTCCAGAAGAATAGCACACTTGAGGAAGAAGAAGGACAGATCAGTGAGTAATAAAGTACATGGAGGGGAGTCATCTATGAGAAGACTGGAAAGGGAAGTTGCAGTCAGTGCACGAAGGGCTTTGGAGGCCACATAGAGGACTTTACAATCGATTCTAGAGATAGTAGAGAAACATTGAGGTTACTGAGCAGGAGAGTAAGTCAGACCTGTGCTCTAGGGCAGGACTTCTTAAACTTTTTACACTCATGACCCCTTTTTGCCAGAGAAATTTTTACATGATCCAGGAGATTATAGGTATATAAAAAGATATACAAACCAAACATTTACTGATAATAAATCACAAAGAAATTTATTTTAAAATAACTTTTATAACTGTATATATATAAAATTTTACTTTTTATTAAAGAGGAAAGCAAATTTGCATACCAATGAGATGGATGTGCTTGTTTATTTTTACATAAAGAATTAAATCTTGGCAGAATATCTGATATCTTTTTACTGTTGCCAAATTTTTTGCAACCCCCACATTCAGTTACATGACTCCAATCACAACCCACAGTTTAAGAATCTTTGCATTAGGGAAATCATTTTTTTCACTGTCCTAGAAAGAATACTGGATCTAGAGTGAAAAGATCTGAGTTAAAATCTCAGTTCTGCTACTCACCACCTGTGTGACCTTTGGTATGTTAATTGCCTTCCCTAGGCATAAGTTTCCTCAATATGTAAAATAAGTGTTGGCGGAATGGATGAGATTCACTCAAAGAATCTTTCCAGCTCTAAAATCTTTGATCCTATAGGCATCATATGGGACACTAATTTACTGGAGATCACACATCAAGTAAATGTTCAGATTTGGGGGCTTCATATTTTATGGTCTTTCCAATATCCTATATCAAGGGTCAAGTAAGATGTCCTATATTGTGAGGTAAGAGAAGGTAATCTGCAAATATCAATGATGAGCTAGAACATTCTATTCCCTGGAGTCCTTTAGGGTTTAGCAAAGTTATAAAGGGTGAGGAATGATTAACCCAGAGTCCTGTCCGTTTTAGGTTTAGCCTCCAGGAACCACTGCTGGGCTCATAAGAGCTGGGATGCTTAACACCTTCTCTGTTAAGTTGAGTCTTGGGGAGCCTGATCTCTAATGAAAGAAGAGGCCAGGCTCCCGTTCTCCCACTCTTTGGTTTATTAAAAACATTTATTTACAGCTTAGGTTATCGTTCGCATCTAGCATTCTGCCCTACAAAAAAAAAAAAAGACTCAGTATCTGATCTAAATCAATTATATGATAGGTAATTTATTCCTATACACACACGCACACACTAAATGTAAAAGAGTCACAAGACACATTGACAGAATAACTTAAAACATGATTCAATAACTTAACTTCTAACTGATGTAATGATCTCCTGAGAGTCTGATATTTAAACTTTATCAGATTTTTCTTGTGTAGCATGAAATTTGTGGAAATATATAGAGAGGAATAGCACATGTTTAACATATATAGGATCATTTGTCAACTGGGTGGGGGGGAAGGGAGGAGAAAATTAGAATACAGGGGTTTGTTGGGGTGAATGTCGAAAATTATCCATGTATATATTTTGAAAATAAAAAGCTATACTTAAAAAAAAACTTCATCAGAACATAAAGCATTTTCAGGAATGTTAGTTATTTTCTATTTTGTCATGGTACCGAATGGTCTAAATAACACAAATAATATGTCTGCTGGTGAAACAGCCAGGCTTAGACCAGTTCCCTTGTGGGGTATCTATCCTCCCCAAGGGCATTGCAATGGTTGCTAAGAATTTCTCCCCTGCTGCTATTCAGCTTTGACCCCAATAGGAACTAGGACTCCCAAACCTCTTGAACTTACAAGGTTGCCTCCAAGCTGACACATCTCTATAGGAGTAGATAGCAATTTACCTAAAATGTACCTAAGGAGACAGAGCAAACACAAAAGAAGATAAGTAAAGCAGTTAATATTATGGACATAAATTCACCTAGTTAGGTCTTCCTGCACTAGTTGGACATAGTTGCCAAGGGGCTGAGTTGGATAAAGGCCAGTCTTTCTTCACCCCAACCTGGAAGTCTGAGTTCTGTGATATCACCTGGAGAGTCAAAGAACTGGACACCAAGTGGGATGCTATCATTTAACTGACACTCTCTCCCTTCCCCTGTTGTTGTTCTAGAATGAACCTATAAGAGGTGAGCAAATATGATTTTTTTTTAAAAGCAGGATATCTGAGCTTTTCTGAGTCAGCATTTAATCTTAGGTAGATTCCTTTCCCTCCCTGGACCTTGCTTTCTCCATCCATACAAATGAATTGACTAGTAGAGAATAAATTTAGAGCTGGAGGTTATCTCTATTAGTGTTTATCTCCATACTAGACCGAGTTCCTTAAGGTTAGGGACTGGAGCTTGACTAAAATTTGCATTTCCCTCAGAGTATAATTCTCTGCAGGTAGGTATGATAATAATAATAATAACAAATAGAATTTATATAGAACTTTAAAGTCTGCTAAGTACTTTACAAATATTCTCTCATTTGATCCTAGCCATTATCTTAGAATGAAGGTGATATTCCCATTTTATGAACAAGGACAATGGACAAGGGACAAGGAAATTGAGGCAACTGATTTGCTTAGGACCATTTAGGTAATAAAAGTCTAAGGTGGATTTAAACTGAAGTTTTCCTGACTCTTAACCACCACCATGCTTCTTCCCTCCCCAGGGCACTTTAAGGTTGTAAGGAGATGACATGTACAAGCAATTTGAATAGGACAAAATGTCATTTCCCTGTAAATGAATTCATAAAAATACCTCAAGAAGTACAAAGCCCTGCCCCTATCAGTGCAAAGTGCCCCTATTATTATTTCAAGAATTACAAAGCAGCATGTAGATACAAAAGGATTATTCCTATTATAATTTTGGAGGGAAAAAAAAAACTTTGGAAAGCGTAGGTGCTTTCGGAAAGCAATGTGTAAATGTAAATACATTTTTAGTTCAGGAAGTACAAAGCATTGTCTATATGTAAAAAGGGTTATTATGATGATGTCTACATGGCAGCTAGGTGATTCAGGGGATACAGCACTGAGCTTGGAGTCAGGAAGATCTAACTTCAGACATTTACTGTGTGACCCTGGGCAAATCATTGAACTTGTTTGCCTCAGTTTCCACAACTATAAAATGGATATAATAATAGCACCTTCCTCCTAGGATTTTCATGAGGATTAAATGAAATAATATTTGTAAAGTCCTTTGCAACAGAAACGCTATTATTATGATAATAATTTTGAGAAATACAAAGGGTCATACAATTATAAAGGGATTGTCCTGAGATGTGGTTATAATGCTGGTCTTGGAGTTGTAGTCCTGGCTTCTAATCCCCTGACAGGGTTTGGGGGGAAAAAACTATCTATTTAACAAAAACTGCTGGGAAAGAAGCTGGCAGACACTAGGCATAGACCAACGTCTCACACTATAGATTAATATAAATTCAAAATGAATACATGATTTATGCATAAAAGGGGATGTCATAAGCAAATTAGGGGAAAAGAAATGCCTGTTAAGCCAATGGACAAGGAAAGATTTTATGACCAAAAGAAGAGAGGGGATAACAGGAGACAAAATGGATAATTTTGATTACATGAAAGTAAAAAGATTTTGCACAAACATGAAATCAAAATTAGAAGGAAAGCAGGAAACTCGGGGAGAAATTTTTACAAATATAGAGGTAATTGAATCAAATTTATCAAAATAAATGATCCCCACTTGAAAAATGGTCAAATGATATGAATAGGTAGTTTTCAGGGGGAAAAAAATCAAAGCTATTTGTACTCATATAAAAATGCTTTTAATTAATAAAAAAGCAAATTAAAATAACTCTGAGGTAACATCTCGCATATATCATGATTAACATGATAGAAAAGGAAAATGACAGATATGAGGAGGAATGTAGAAAAATAGATACACTAATACACAGTTGTGAATTAGTCCAACCATTCTGAAGAACAATTTGGAACTATATCCAATGTACTATAAAATTGTGCACGCTTTTTGACCTAGCAATATCGCTGCTTAGTCTGAATTCCACAAAGAGATTTAAAAAAAAAAAAAAAGGAAAATGATCTCTATGTACAAAAATATTTGTAGCAGTTTTTTAATTTATAGCAATGCCCATCAATTGGGGGTTGGATAAGCAAGTTGTAGTATATGGTTGCGAGGGATAACTGTTGTGTTATAATCAAGGATAAAGATGGTTTCAGAAAAACTTGGAAAGATTTCTGTAAACTGACATAAAATAAGCTAAGTAGAACCAGAAGAATATTGTACACAGTAAAAGTAATACTGCAAAGAGGATGAAGCATGAATGTCTTAATTACCCTAATCAGGACAGTTCTAAAGTACTCATGAGGAAAAATACTATCTGCCTCCAGAAAAGTGATGAACTCTGAGTGCAGATTGAAGCATTTTTTTTAACTTTCTTTATTTTCTTGCTTTTTTTTTTTTTTTTGCCACATGGCTAATATGAAAATATGTTTTGCATGACTTCACATATGCAATGGGTGTCATATTGCTTGCCTTCTCAATAGGTGGGGGAGGGGTGGGAGGGAGGGAGATAAATTGGAACTCAGAATTTTAAAAATGAATGTTAAGGAAAAAAAATTTTAACTTGGCGGTATCCCAGAAAAGAAAAGGCCTGGATGAGAGCTCTGTGAAATGAAGAGATATATACAAATAGAGTCATCATGATAAAAGCCCTAGATATAGTATGGGGCAAGGGGTAGATGATGGAGAACCCCAAGTTAAATATGATTCAGTTTATGTCAATAAATATTTATTAACTACTTGGCTTCAAAGACTGTTAAAAACAAACAAACAAAAAGTTCAGAGAGCTTTTAGTCTAACTCTTTATTTGACAAAAGGCACTGAGGTCCAGAAAAGGAAAAGGACTTGCTCTTGTAGTTTAGGGGCAGAACCACTTCTTAGGCCCATTATGTAAATATGTTATTTCCTAATCTGAAGCTCAGTTTCCCATCTGTTCATGTGCTAAAGTCCCTATGATCATTGACATCCTGTGTTCTAAGAGTCCTCCCAGATTTGACCTCCTGCTTTCAAAGGACCCTCCCAGCCCTTACATTCCATGTTCTAAGGGCCCTCCTAGCTCCGACCTCCTGGTTCTTAGGGCCCTCCCAGCCCTGACATCCTGAGTTCTAAGGGCTCTCCCAGCCCTGACCTCCTGGGTTCTAAGGGCTCTCCCAGCCCTCACCTCCTGGGTTCTAAGGGCCCTCCCAGCTCTGACATCCTGGGTTCTAAGGGCTCTCCCAGCTCTGACATCCTGGGTTCTAAGGGCTCTCCCAGCCCTGACCTCCTGGGTTCTAAGGGCTCTCCCAGCCCTCACCTCCTGGGTTCTAAGGGCCCTCCCAGCTCTGACATCCTGGGTTCTAAGGGTTCTCCCAGCTCTGACATCCTGGGTTCTAAGGGCTCTCCCAGCCCTGACCTCCTGGGTTCTAAGGGCTCTCCCAGCCCTCACCTCCTGGGTTCTAAGGGCTCTCCCAGCTCTGACATCCTGGGTTCTAAGGGCCCTCCCAGCCCTGACCTCCTGGGTTCTAAGGGCCCTCCCAGCTCTGACATCCTGGGTTCTAAGGGTCCTCCTAGCTCTGACATCCTGGGTTCTAAGGGCTCTCCCAGCTCTGATATCTTAGCATTCCTAGTTATTCTATGTTCAATTTTCCCCAGAAGAGTCTTAAAAACATGTGGGGAAGAAGAGCTAGTCAGAGACGCTAGTGCTTAGACTCCAGACTGGGACCCTGGGAGAAGGGAATACTCTGCCACTGCAGGGTTTTTCTGGCCCTCCCCTTTTCTTTCTCCTTTGCCCCAACTGAGGTGAGCTGGGCAATGGGGTTTGTGCAGTCTAATTATAACTTGAGTACTATGTGGTTAGCTCCCCACCCACAGGACCCAGCCCACTGCATGGGGGGAAGTGAGAGGGAGGCATGGTTGGGGGGCATTTGGAGGGGGAACACGTTTTAGGGTAGGGGGAAGCTACTTTGTGCTTCTATGCAAATCATTTCCAATTTCAAGACCTCAGTTTCCTTCTTTGTAAAAATGACAAGGATGAGAGAGATGGTGTTTGAGGTGCCCATGATCTGTAGAGGAGGGACCATCCATGCTGAAAGCTTCCCAAGCTAATGATCCAAGGCACTGACTGTGCGCAACACTCCTTACCACTATCTGGGCTCCCCAGAGGCTACGTTATAGTGAAAAGGCCTCTCAATTTGAGATTGATAATCCTAAACTTGAATCTCTGCTCTGTTGATTACTCATGGTGCAACCTTAGACAGATGATTTAATTTGTCTGGGTAACAGTTTCTTCACTTATAACATGATGAGATCAAACCAAAGGATCTCTACAGAATTTTCCAGCACTAAATTCCGTGATCCTAGGTTAAATTCTCCCAGGGAATCTTTGGGGCAAAACCCAGACTTTTCAGTCTGATAGCTAATTCATTCCCTGATCTGGCCCAAATCAGTTTCTTCTGATTCCCTGTATCAGAGCCTCTTAACCTGGGTTCTGTGAACTTTTTTTTTAATACCTTGAAAACTGTATTTCATCATAATTAGTTTACTTTGTAATTCTATATATTTGATTTTCTGCATTTCAAAACTTTTTTCTCAGAAAGGGTTCATAGATTTTACCAGACTACTGAAGAGTTCCAGGGCACAAGAATGTTTAAAAAAAAAAAAAAAACAAAAACCTCCTGGTAAAATGATCTCTACTCTAGCCCCTTTAAATCCTTCCATACCTCCCTCCTTTGGCCCAGCACTGCAACCTTCTATGGGCCAGATCATACCCCACTCAACAGAACCAACCATGTTCCCCACCACCACCACCCTGAGTTGTATTTCTCTTCCTCCAACTCTTTCAGGAAACTCTCGCTTGCTTCATGGCTCCTGGGGAACAGCACTGGTCTTACATCCTTTGCCTCCCAATCTGTTTGGCCATAGGGTTTGGCACATGAGATAGGAGAGGGACTAAGACTTGACAGGAGATACAGAATATGCTTCTGGGACAGAGCTAGACCATGCATGGCTCATGAGAAGGCTTCCTAGTAGGAAGCTAAGCTAGGCCTTTGAGCCCCAATAAAATGGAAGCTCCTTGAGGGCAAGAACTGTTGCACTTTTGCTGTCTCTCTAGTGCCTGGTACAGTGCCTGGCATGCATTTGTTATTGTTGTTTAGTAATGTCCATCTCTTTATGACCCCCGGACTATACTGCCCATGGAGTTTTCTTGTTGAAAATACTTGCATGGTTTGCCATTTTCTTCTCCATTGAATTAAGACAAACCAATGTTAAATGACAAAAGACATTTTTCCTCTCGGTTTTCCCAGCTGTCAAATGGGAGAGATTGAACTGGGTGACCAATCAATCAATCAAAAAGCATTTATTAAGCACCTACTATGTGCCAGGTATTGGCAATTCAGACAAAGAATGAAGAATCTCTGCTCTCAAAGAACGTACATCCTACTGGTCTACCTTATTGGTCCTATGGCCATTTCCCCTCTGATTAGTGGGTATTCTTACCCAGTAGGCTCTTAAGAAATATTTTCTGGGGATTCTCATAAAGGATTGAATTTTGTCTTCTTATTCCCTATCCCCTTTCCTTTCTAAAAACAACAGCAAAAACAACCCCAGAGAGGGTAGAAGGAAATCCCAAAAGTTGCTGACAAAATACGTCACTTCTCCCCCACAGCCATCCCCAAACAGAGAGATCATCTAGAGATCTGAAACTCTCTGTGAACTTTTCTCCCCAGTAGAGAGGGGGTGGGGGATGTCCTCTCAGTGGAAACATTCACACCCACACTGCAGCCCTCATTTAGGGAGGTCCCCTTCAAGAGCATAGAGTTGTTTCTCCCACAAGGAAGAAAATACAGATAAGGAGGAAAATCACTGCATCTCAAAGATGGAAGATCCACTGGGTCTATCCAGTACAAACTGCACCTGAATGTGCAGTATCTCTGACAAAAGATTATCTATCCCTGCTTGTTGATCCTCCAGGAATAGAAAATTCACTACCTTACAGGGCCTGGATATCATTTCCCCCAATCTCCTTATTTTACAAGTAGGGAAACTGAGACGGCCAGAGAACACTTTTTTCCTAGCTCTAATTGTTAGACAAGTTATTGTGTTTTTTAATATCAAACTTACATCCATCCTTCTACAATTTCCACTCATTGCTCCTAGCATCACTTTCTGAAGATAAGCAGAAAAAGTTATTGTTGTCATTGTATAAATTGTCCTATTGATTCTGCTCACTTCCATATTTGATAGATCTCTTCAAATACTTGAAGATCCCTACCATGCCCCCACTGTCTCCTCCAGGCTAAATATCTTTAGTTCCTTCCAGTGGTCATAGGATTATGAATTTAGAACTTCAAGAGACCCTAGGGGCCATCAAGTCCAATCCCCTTACATTATAGATGGGAAAACTGAGGCAAACAGGGTGAAACAACTTGCCCAGGTCCATACTGCTAATAAATATTCAAGGCAGCATTTGAACTCAGGTCTTCTTGCCTCCAGGGCCAGAGTTCTATACACTGTATCACCTATTTGCTATTCTTTAGACATTTGTAAATGTCCTTCCTTAAGGTATACCCAGAACAGCATACAGCATTCTGGATGTCATTTGCACAGGGAAGAAAACAGTGAGTTTATTACCTCCCACTCTCTACCTTCAGGATTCTACTCATGAGGTTCCAATGTCATCTAATGGAACCATAGCATTTCAGACCTGGAAAATATATGCAGACTGGCATCTGTTCTGCCATTTTTAAGCTTTAGGCATGTCCTGGGACACTAAAAAGGACTTGCCTAAAATCTCATCAATCGTCTTGACTTTTAAGGCTCACTTTTTCCATTCTATCCACATAGCTCTAATGAAAGGGTCATGGAATATATAGACTAGAGAATGTCAGATCCTGGAGGGACATTGAAACATAGAATGTTAGAGCTAAAAGTATGCAGACAGAACTTCAGAGCTCAAATGGTCGAAGGATTATAAAGTCATAGATTTAGATATAGAAATTATTACCTCTAAGTTCCTTATCTTACAAGTGAGGAAACTGAGGCCCAAAGAATGGATTGGACTTGCCCTAGCACACCCAACAAGTCAGGGAAAAAGCATGGTCTAGAACTCAGATCTTTGTTCCCAAACTGGTGTTCACCTGCCTGAGCTTGAGCCTTATTCAAGCTTTGTCTACCAGGTCATTGCCATCCAATTAATGTCTTCTCTGGAGAAACAGGAGGGCAGAAAGTCAGATTCAGAGTGGCCTGCCTCCATTTTTCCTGTTAAGCCACATTAGTACTGCCAGATGCTTCCTGGACCAGACTCCCTTCAACCTCCCATTCCTCTTCTAAGACACACCCCCCCCCTTACGTGGGAGATTTTTCCAAGAAAACGTTGACTTGACCAGCTGGAGGTCTCTCCCATAGGCCTCCTGGGGGTTCCCCAGCACAACCCCTGCCCCTAAAGAAGGTCAGTCAGGTGGAGAAGGTTTCAGCCTACAGGAAGTCCTAAGTCAATTTTCTCACCCACTGGGAGGACAGAAAATGAGTTCATGTCAGTGGAAAGCCACACATGCACATACCCCAACACTCAGGCATACATTCAGCCATTTGCATACTCCTCCACCAACACACATACTCCCCAAAACAAATGCAGATACCCACAAACATAGATTAGTCGACATTATCTCACATAATACCCTTATATATTTATGTACATCATCAAGAGCATAATAGCTACATTTATATATTGTCTAAAGATTTGCAAAATACTTTATGTATGTAATCTCTTTTTAAGTTAGTTTTTTAATCCAAAAATTTTACTTTCTTTTCCTCTCAACCTCTTCTCAAAAAAAAAAATAAAGGAAATTCCTATTAAAATCATATCTAGTCAACAAAACAAATTCCCACATTAGGCATGTTCCAAAAAACAAAATAAAATTGTGCCTCAATCTGTATTCTGAGTCTATTTCTCTCTATCAGGAGGTGAATATGTGTTTCATCATGAATAGCTAGATCAGAGTTCCCAAGTCTTTCATAGCTGTTTGCTATGAAGGCTGTTAAAATGTTGTCGTTATTGTATAAATTGTTTTCCTGATCTGCTCACCTTACTCTGCATCACGTCATATATGTATCTTTAGTTTTCTTTGAAACCATCATTTCTTATAGAACAACAGTATTCTTTCATATTGATGTGTCATAGTTTGTTCAGTCATTTCCCAATTTATGGTCATGTCCCTAAATTTCTAATTCTTTATCACAGAAAAATTCCTGTTATTTTTGTATATCCTTAGAGTTTGTTTTATTTAGAACTAATCCTTCCTTAAACTTCCCTCCTTCTTATTCCTCCTTCTTCCCTTTCCTTCCTATTTCACCAATGATGGAAATATATTTCAGTATAATTTCTGTGTAAATTCTTGGCCATTTCAGATGAGAGTGAGGTTTAAGTATCATCCACTTCCCTAATCTTTCTTCTTGTTCATATAGACTTCTATTTGTGCTCTTCAATTCTGTGAGATAATTTTTCCTAACTTCCCTTCTCCCCTACCCCAGCTTTTCCTCCTCCCCACTTTCTAGTCTTCTTTTAAAATCAAAACATTAAACCAATTGCAGATTTTTTATCAAACTGGATCTCTCTATGACCCTTGATGATACCAGACTTCAGAGGAGACACATATAATCTCCCAAACCTGTCCACAAGCTTTCAGTGCCTCCAGAGTACCCTGATGAAAGATGCCCTGACTCAGGGCAAAGCCTGATTGATGATCCCATGGTCTGAGCTCTGCAAATTCTTGACCTGGATTTCAGTCTGAGCAATCTACCTAGGGACTTTCTTCTGATTGGAGCTTCTGTATTTTTCTCTACTAACTCTCACCTTTTTCTAACTTTCCTTTTACCATCAAGAGTACTACCACCCTCTGAAGAACTCAAGCACAAAATGTAGGTGTTATCCTTGACTTCTCACTTTTTCTCTCACTCCCCTTTCTATCTAATCATTGTCAAATTTTATCATTTCCACCCTCACATCTTCTTTGTCTGTCTCTGTCTCTGTCTTGTCCTCCTCCTTCTCTTCTCTTCCTCCTCCTCCTTCTCCTCTCTCTCTGTTTCTGTCTCTCTCTCTATCTCTCTGTCTCTGTCTGTCTCTGTGTCTGTTTTCTCTCTTTCTGTCTCTGCCTGTCTCTGTCTCAGTCTGTCTCTGTGTCTGTTTCTCTCTTTCTGTCTCTGCCTGTCTCTGTCTCTGTCTCTCTCTCTCTCTTTCCCCCCTCACTGTATGCAAATATATGATGTATAAGTATATATACACACACTTATCTATGTGTATATCCTGTCTCTCTATTAACAGAGTGCAACCACTCGGATCCAATTCCTCATCTCCCCATGCCTGAATTATTGCAAAAGCCGCTGGTGGGTTTACCTGCTCCAAGTCTCTTCCTACTCCATTCCATCAGCTGTCAAATTTATCTTTCTAAAGCACAGGTCTGCTCATGTCAGCCCACCCCCCATTCAATAAACTCCTTCATTTCCCTGTTACCTCCAAGAGCAAATGTAAAATCCTCTGTATGATTTTTAAAGCTCTTTAATACCCTTTAATAGGCCTTTAATATCCTGCTCCTCTCCTACCTTCCCAAATTTCTCCCACCTTCCTCTTGGGATGCAGGGACACTAACCTCCTCAATGTTCCTCACATAAGACACATTACTTCCAACTCTGAATATTTTCCCTGCCCCTCCCCCATGCCTGGAATGTTCTCCCTCTTCATCTTCACTTCCTGGCTTCCCTGAAAAATCACTCTTTCTGTGAGAAGCTTTTCCCAGTTCTAAGTGGCACGGGAATTCGAATATCCGGTCTGGAGTCAGAAAGATCTAAGGTAAAATTCTGTCATGGACGCTTACTAAGTCAGTCATTTAATCTCTACAGACCTCAGTTTCCTCAATTGTAAAATGGGAATAATAAGAGCATTTACCTCTAGGGTTGCTAAGAGGATCAAATGACATAATTGTAAAATGCCAGTACCAGCGCACATAATAGGCCCTATATAAATGTTAGCTATTATTTTACTTTAGCTTTTTCCATAGTGCCTGGAACACAGTAGACACTATAAATATTTATTCCCCCTTTCCTTAAACCCATTCCCTTCCCTCTGAAACTACTCTCAATTTATACCCTCAATTTATCCTGTATATATCTTGTTTGTATGGTTTGCATATTATCTCTCTCATTGAACTGTGAGATCCTTGGACAGGAGCTGGTTTTTGGCCTTTCTTTGTATCCGGTGCTTAGCTCTGTGTCTGGCACATGGGAGGAGCTTAATGAATGTTAGCAGATTGATGATAAGTGTACTGCTGCTGCTCTTCACCCCATCAGACCTCGAGAAAGCTTGGATAGTTCAGAATTACAGAATCATAGGCTTTCCTTTGGTCTGGGATTCCTGCCCTGGTTATTTCTCTGTGGGCTTTCGATTGGACTGGAAACTAGAAACCGGAAGCCTTGTTCCACTCTTGGGGTCCAAGCCACACAGCTGCAGCTTGCTCCTGAACTTGTTTCTTCCTTGATACTCTTTTCCTACAGCCATCACCCCCACTTCAAGTCTTCATTATCTTCTCCACCAGTCTAGCAAAACAGCTTCATTATAGTTCTTCCCGCCTCCTCTTCTCTCCTCCCTAATCCAATCAGGCAGAACAATCTTTCTCACAAAAAAACCTAGTCTTATTTCTTCTCTCCTCAGAAATCTTCAGTGGCTCCTTACTGCCTCCTGAGTAAAGTTCAGACTTCTTTGCCTGCTATTTAAGGTCCTCCACAAGCTGACATTACTCTTCCTTTTCAGACTTATCTCCCATTATATCCTTCCACACACTCTTCACTCCAATCAGCTTTTATAATTCTCTGTCCTTACCTTCCAAAAAAGTTGATTCCCTAACTAAATCTTCCCCTCTAAATATCACATAACACCTAATTTTTTTAAGCTCTGTAATATATTTATCCAGGTTATATGGTACATGGTTGTTATGTCCACTAGTGTTTATTTCCATATTAGACTGAAAGTTCTTTAAGGCAAGGGACCACAAATTATCTGAATTTTGCATTTCCCTCAAGAGTATAATTATACTCTGCAGAGTATAGGACAGGTACTTAATAATAACAGCTAACACTTAGCAATTTAAGATTCACAAAACACTTCGCAAATATTCTCTCATTTGATCCTCACAACCACTCTGAGGTAGAAGTTATTATTATCTCCATTTTGCAGTTAAGAAAACTGAGGCAGGCAGAGATTTAGTGATTTGTCTAGGGTCACAGGGCTAGTAAGACTTTGAGGCTATCTTTGAACTCAGGTCTTCCTGACTCTATCTGTTAGAATTCTTACAAGGTGCTAAGTCACTGGAATTGATAGAGACAATAATTATCTAGTTTAGATAATTATTCAGTATGATAGATCTGATCCTACAAGGAGATATTATGGGCCAGAACTTGAAACAAGGTACTGAGTGGAATTGAGGAGACAAAAGTTAAATCTAGTTTAGCATTGATTTAATCCTACAACAAATAATGGTTTCCTAGTGATATAATGATTGGTGTATACTCAGTGTACAGCATATAAGCAAGAAGCTCTCAGGGCCACACACAGAAGCCCACTAAAAGCTCATTTGGAGGGAGCTAGAGGCAGAAGCTGGAAGAGACAAAGGACTAGCAGCAAGAGCTCTCAGAACCAAGGAGAGAGATAGGCCTCTAAGAAAGCTAACTGGGCTATTTTGAAGGAAATAATAAAGGATCTAGACTTTAACTCCTGGCTGTATTTGGGGTGATTACTCTGAACTGAAACTAAGGCTGCCTCCAGAAGTTCCCCAAGAAACCTGCTCCCAGAGAATATTATATTTTAGAGAAGAATATTATCTAGGTTTGGTCCTTCATCTATCCATTATGCTACCCAGATGCCTCTAAATAATAAACCTTTCTTGACAGGTGCTAATTAATTCTAAGATTTTTAATTTGAAGGTTCTTTGGTTTCACGATTTTGAGATCTTAAATCTGGGCTTCTATGAAAGTTCACAGTATTCTTGCCCTCTTCTGCCTCTCCTTCATGGGTGTGAAAGCCCTTCTGGAATCTCTGGCTAGAATTCTGAGCAAAGGACCCCAGATCTTTCCATCCCAGCTCAAGGGGCCACTGGGTTCAGCAGAGTGGGAAAAAGGGTAAAGAAAAAAAGCAAAGTCAGACACACAGGAGGAATCCCAGGGGAGCCCTCCCACTCAACTTGGACACAGTTTATTAAGATTAATCATTTCTCCAACATTTGTTATTGGTCAAGGGACTCTTCCCATTTCAGGGATAAATGGGACCCAAGATCCAGGCTGCTTCCTCCATACTCCCAGATGTTATACCCAAGAGAATACTGCTCAAGTCTTCAGGGTTCCATTCTAGCTTTCACTTAGGTGACTCAGCTAATCCTTCTAAATGCACAATTCAGCTAAGTTTCTATCCATGACCCTACCATCCTCACAGTCCCCAAGGCTCATAATGAATTTACAATCCATACAGGGAGTACACACTTGAGCAAGACAATTCAATTAAGAAAACATTTCATAATTTTGAATTACATACAAGGACTAGTTAGAGGATAGGAACCCATCCAGAGAAGGGAGCGGACCTTGAAGGTGATCAGAGTTAGTGTTAGGAAAGAGGTGGGAACTTGAGCTAGATCTAGAAAGATGAAGAAAAAACATTTGGAAGCAAAATCACAAACTAAGGTGCAGATAGGGTAGATAGATGAGAAAGAGAGATGAGAGAAGTGGTTCAGCTGCAGCTGCGGGCGTGGGTAGAAGTGCAGGGCAAGAGGAGTTTGGAGCCAAATTACAGAGAATTTTGAATATCACTGCCGCTTAATTTCTCTGAGCCTCAATTGTCCCATCTATGAAATGGAGAGATAGAACCAAGCAGTCTCTAACATCCCTCCAAACTCCATGTAGGTTCTAGGTTCTAATGGCCCTTTCAACTGTGGCATTTTATGTTTTATATTCTAAGGTCCCTCTCAGTCCTGACATTCTATGTTTTAAGGTCTTTTCTAGCTCTGATGTTTTATGCTCTATGATATAAGCTCCCTTCCAACTCTTATAGTTTATGTTCTGTGTTTTAAGGTCTCTCCCCAGCTATAACATTCTATGTTCTAAGGTAACTTCTAGCTCTGACATTCCAAGTACTTAGTTCTGAGGTCCCTCCTGGCTCCAGTGTGTGCGCTTTCATCCTGTAGACACTGGGAGCTATTGAAAGTTCTTGAGAAAGACACAGAATGTTCAAAGGATTCTCCCGAGAGAGTTATAGACTCTTCTTCCATCCTTGGCAATTCTCTCTGGCTTTGGCTCTATCTCTGTGTGCCTCTCTCATCTCTCAATTTCCCTCTATCATCTCTCTGTCTCTCTGTCTCTCTCTGTCTCTCTCTCTCTCTCTCTCTCTCTTTCTGAGTGTGTCTCTCATCTCCCAGTCTCCTTCCCTCATCTCTCTCTGTCTCTATCTCCCTATCTCCATCTCTGTGTGTCTCTTTTTGTCTCTCATCTTCCAGTTTCCCTCCCTCATCTCTCCCTCAGTCTCCATCTCTGAGTGTCTCTCTCATCTCTCATCTCCCAGTCTCCATCTCTGTGTGTCTCTTTCTGTCTCTCATCTCAGTCTCCCTCCCTCATCTCTGTCTCTATCTCCCTATCTCCATCTCTGTGTGTCTCTTTCTGTCTGTCATCTCCCAGTTTCCCTCCCTCATCTCTCTCTGTCTTTGTCTCTATCTCTGTGTCTCTCTCATCTCCCAGTCTCCCTCCCTCATCTCTCTCTCAGTCTCTGTCTCTATCTCTAAGTGTCTCTCTCATCTCTCATCTTCCAGTCTCCCTCCCTCATCTCTCCCTCAGTCTCCATCTCTGAGTGTCTCTCTCATCTCTCATCTCCCAGTCTCCATCTCTGTGTGTCTCTTTCTGTCTCTCATCTCAGTCTCCCTCCCTCATCTCTGTCTCTATCTCCCTATCTCCATCTCTGTGTGTCTCTTTCTGTCTGTCATCTCCCAGTTTCCCTCCCTCATCTCTCTCTGTCTTTGTCTCTATCTCTGTGTCTCTCTCATCTCCCAGTCTCCCTCCCTCATCTCTCTCTCAGTCTCTGTCTCTATCTCTGAGTGTCTCTCTCATCTCTCATTTCCCAGTCTCCCTCCCTCATCTCTCTATCTCTCTCTCCCTGGCCCCTCTCCGCCTCCCCACCCCACATGTGACTTGCCCAGTTCTGTCTCTATTCCCCTCGGTCCCACCCCCAGGCTCATATTTGGTTTCTGCTTCCTGGCTAAAGTACTATCCCAGCTGTGATGGTTTGGAATGTGTGGATTTCAGAGAGGGAACAAGGAGGGCAGCCAGGGTGAGGTACGGCCCTGCTGGCCCTCAATGCCATCCTCTCCCCTCCCCCCTTCCCCCTGGGCCTCGATCCTCCATTCCTCCCCGCCCTCCCCCCCCCCCCCCCCAGGACACCGGAGGAAGGTCTCTTGGCTTCCAGAGTTTGAAGGAACGGGATTCTCTCAAATTACAAAGACTCCAAGGTCCTCCTACCCTGCCCCCTCCTCTCTCCAAAACACAGCTGTCTGTTTCCCCTTGCCCAGGGCCCCCGTTCATGAGGCAACTTCTGGGGTCCTGCTCCCAAGCCTGAGACACGGGTCTGGGCGCCTACCTGCCCACCACCCCCATCAACCTCCTGTTGCTCACACGGACACTGGTTCAGGTACAAGCCTGCCGTGGCTCCCGCCCAGAAACCCAGACTAAGGGGCCCGCTCTGTCCCTCACACACATGGAAACCTCACGAGCCTGGAAACGCAGGGAGCATAAGGCCGTTCTTGCTCGGCCACAAGGCAGCACCCGCCTGCCATGGCCGCCACACACGGACGAACACCGGCACAGGCTCTGCCTTGGCAGCCAAGCTTCTCCCTTAGAGCCCGCCACTCTTTAGTCTCAGTGGGCCTGTGGGGAATCATGTCATCTCCGAGGCTGCTACCTTCTGTTGCTTGAGCTCGCAAAAATACAGACAAATCAACAGCTCAGGTCACTCCCGCTGGGAAACACCTTCTCTCCTCCCTGCTGGTGAATCAGGGAAAGACACTATGGCCGCTGTGCCCCACGTGCTCCCTCCTCACTGACCTGCCTTAAGGCTCAGCTGGGAAGCTGCCTCCTCAGTGAAGCCCTCCCAGATCAACACACACACTGTGTATCCTATACACACACACGAACATACACACACACCCGCACACACCACACAGCTTACACACATACACCTTACACACTCCCACATAATCCCCTGCGCACACACACACACATTCACCACAAAGCCTACACACATACTCCCCATACCACACGCCTTACACATCAATATGCACACATACACACACACCACATTTCCTATACACACATATACCCCCCACAACACATCCTACACACTCTCACATATTCCCTCTCACACACATCCACTACATCTCCCCCCACACACACAATACACATACAGTCCCACCCACCCAGATCCTATACCCACAGGCACATACATACCCCATACACACATTCACATACAAACATAGCTCCCTCTCTCACACCGTCCCCTACACACACACACAACACACACACACACACACACACACTCCCAAACAGCCACACATATACCCACACATACACACACATATAACCTCCTTAGCAATAAGCTTTCTCTCCCTTCGGGGTCACTTTGTATCTGATTTATTAATGTATACATTGTATCCTCCCCAGGAAAAAGTAAGTCTTCTAGGGCAGGGTATTTCTATTTTTTACTTTGTATCTCCTAAACCCTCCTCTGGAGACCAGCTCTTCTTCTCCTCAAATTATAGAATCTTTGCTATCTTTAATCCTGTTTTTTGGAGTTCCTCATTAGTTATAAATTGTAACTGCTTAGCACACTGTCTGACACATAATAGGTACTTAATAAATGTTTATGGACTGACTGCTCACACCTACCACAGGCTCTGAGCATTCTCAACGCTTCCTTCAGAGACCCTCGTTTCATCTTAGGGTAGAATGTTAGTATTAAAAAGATAAACCTTTGCTTTCATGGGAAACTTGGAGTCATTAAAGGAGCCTTTTAGTTTCCCACGGGGAATCCAGATCACTCTCCTCCTATTAAATTCCAAGAACAACACATTATCTTTCTGTACTGCCTTTTCCAGATATTCCAACTAATAAACAGATTCTATCCAAATGCATATATTAATAACCTTCATCTACTTGGTCTTTCTTATGTGAATGGTCAGGTGAGGGATGACATGTTGACACACAGAGTGCTCCAGCAGCACCCTGGTGAGGTTGACAGAAAATGAAGCCTTCCCAGATCACCACACATACACAGAGACATACATACACTCATACACACACACACCACATACACACATTCACACATACCACACACACATACTCACACTCACACACACACACACACTCACATTCACACACATACACACACACACACACACACATGACATCATGTTGAGTGCATCCTGTGTACTGAACTGATGGAAGGCCCTGGACAAAAGTCATACAGCATGAGCAAGTATGGATGGACCATGATAAATATCATTGGAGGGAACTTCCAAAATAATGAGATCACAGCTCCATTTGGATATTCCCAAGCACATAACCTAGATATTTGGATGTGTCTATGATTTCATCAATGGGACCACTCCCTCAAATAATTTCCAGTCGCTTAGCAGTTCTCTTTAACAATAAAGATCCTTATCCGGCCATCTTTGCCCACCCTATGTGGGTCTCATCCATGTGCTCTCGTGAGTCTTGATATTTCATGGATATCGGTGGAAGACACATTAGTCTTTCTTCAATCTCAATGATGATTGGCCCACCTCTTTCCAACTAGACATTTCTCTGATAATACCCTTTGCACTTTCTCCAAGATAATTAATTTCTCACTTATAATATATTGCAGCATCTTCATGTGTACAATGTGTATGTACTATGATTTATTGGGTGAACCTCAATCACTTCTTCAAAGACCATGAGCTTCTACAACTTGTAGCCCTAAAGCACTGAAAGAAGGATACTGATGTATCAAAAACATTGGCCCTTTGTTTCAAAGAAAAGTATGAAGCGGGCACTTCATCAGTTTGCTAATAATAGACAATTGTTGAGAAAAACCCAGCTTACTCTCTCTTCACCTGCAGGAATGCCCACTAACATTAGCTGTGTTTCCCTAGGCAAGTCACTTAACCCCAACTGCCTCACCAAAAAACAACAACAACAAAAAGAAATACCTACTAACCTATGCCAGTAGAGGCAGCTAGGTGATCTAGTGAGATTGATAGAGCTCTGCGCCTAGAGTTGGGAAGAACTGAGTTGAAATCCCACCGTGGATGTTTCCTAATTGTGCAACTCTGGACAAATCATTTTTCCTAGCTCGGTTTCCTCAACAGTAAAATGAGGATAATAATAGCACCTCCCAATGTTGTTGTGAAAATCCAATGAGAGATAAAGTGCTTAGCACACTGTTATGTCCCTTAATAAATGTTTGTTTTCTTCTCTTCCCTTCCCCAATGATTGCTCACATAGAAGTATATACTGGTTGTACTTTATATATATACAGAAACATATTTACTCATCTAGTGTCATTCATAGATATGGTCACCCACAAATGCACCAACACACATATGCAAAAATATAAATATAACTACCCATACAAATGAAAATGTATGCTCACATACTCAGCCACACACATGTGCATGCATACATACATACATACATACACATACACACATACACACACACAGAGCTGGCCTGAGAAACACAAAGTCAGCCCTGGAACATTTCAGCAGCCTCAGCTTGGAATGTGTGACTCATTCAGTGACTGAATACAAATCTTCATTCTCCAACATATGCCCTGGCTCATCTCCCGGAGGGGCCACTGGGCACCCTCCCCCTCCCGCCCCCACTGGCCGCCCTAGCCATTCAAAGCTTCCTCCTAATAATCATAACAGCAGTGGAAGAAGTGCTGGTTAGAGAATGACAGGCTGTAGGAGTAAATCCTAGTTTAGTTATTTAGGAGCTGTGTGATCTGACACAAATCACTCAGCCTCTCTGAGCCTTCTAGGTACAAAGAGGGGAGAGGGATTGGGCTAGATGATTAGAATTCCTTCTGGCTCTAAACCTGGGCTCCTGTGGACCAATGAAGTGGCATTTATCTACAGCTCTAAAGTGTTAAAAAAAAAAAAAAGCCCTTTATATCCTTTATCTTTCTTGATCTTCAGAAGAATCCTATCAGGGAGCCAAATTCTGGACCCCAAGAGCAGAGACAGTCTCTTGAACACACTGAAACTCTCTCTCCATCCCCGTAATTGACACCTGCAACAGCCCAAGATTCTGCTACTTTGAGAATCTTGGAGCTCAAGAGGTCCTTAAAGACACAGAATATTAAAAAATCAGAAAGGAGCTTTTGTTGTTGGCATGGTGGTGATGGAGTCATTTCATTTATGTCTGACTCTCCTTAACTCCATTTGGGTTTTTCTTGGTAGAGATACCAAAATGGTTTGCCATTTCCTTCTCTAGATCATTTCACAGATGAAGAAACTGAGGCAAATAAAATTAAGTGACTTGCCCAGAATCATATAGTAAGTATCTGAAATCACATTTGAACTCAGGAAAATGAGACCTGGATTCATTCATTCAGTCCATATCTGTCTCAGATACTGACCAGCTTGTATAAATATGACAATAGAGACTCCATTTCTCCATCTATCAATAGGGAGCACCAACCTCACAAGACTGCTGTCAGAATCAAATAAAGTAAATGTTAAATATTATCATTATAATTAAAATAGGTGATTGATAAATGTGATGAATAATGAACATCTCAGGTCACATACTTAGGCTGTAAGCAGTAGGAAATGGTAGCCTCTCTTCTGCTCCTCCATCACCTTCTAGTCATCTACAATGAAATGTCCATAATTGTGACTCCAGTTATTTCACCGTCCCTACCCAACCCAATAAAATCTTTCCCAAAGCAACCTAGGAATAGTAACTTTCAGGACAGATAAGGAAGGTACTAATTATCAAGAGCCCCTATCCAGCCATCTGAGCATTTAGAGTTCCCATTTCTAGGGCCTTATAAAAGCCTCCCAACATTATTGCTTTGGAAGACAGATAGAAATCCTGTATCCAGTCAAAAATCTGCCCATTTTAGAGAAATGAAACTGAGCTTTGAAAGAGGGAAGATACTTGCCCAGGGATATAAAGCTGGTTAGAGGAAAAGCTCAACTAGAAGGAATCTACGTCTTCTGACTCTCCATCCACTATGCCAGAGGTGTCAAAAACAGCCTGACCCAGATTAAAATGGAATCAGGAAATGTTTAACAAAATAAATACAAATGTAATACAACATAACTAATATCAATCTGTGGTTTTTTTCTAAGTCAATATGCAGCACAAGTAGTCTGCTTCTATTTGAGTTCTATTTGAGCTATGCTACAATAAACTTGGATTTTTTTCTGCCCAAAGACAGTGATCCTTCTTTCCCATAATAGCTAAGTTTACTCTAATGACATTTTTAGTAAATAGGAAGGTAGCACAGTACAGTGGACAGAAGATCAGCCTTGAAGTCAGGAAGAAAGTCCTGTGTTCAGATGCTACTCCCAGGTCAGGTTAACTGCCTGCCTTCTCCAAGTAGGTCCCCAAACCCCTGAGGATGCTGGGCCTGGCTGCTAATCTGCATTGTTTTAATAGGAACCAAAAAGAAAAAAAAAAGAAAAAAAAAAGAAAAGGAGATCACAGGCCATGTATTTCAACCCTCTGCAATTCAATCCAAAAGCAAATATTAAATGCCTACTGTGTGGGGGTGCTATGCAATGGACTGGATAAAAGGCTAAACAACAATAAACAAACTAGTCCCTGTTCTCCAAGGTCTTCCATCTCTCCTTGTATAAAAGAAGAAACTCAGGCTCAGAGTAGCAATGACTTGCTCATGATCACATAGAATTTTAGTGAAGAATACACATCTCTGATCCTTTCTACTAGACTCAATTAGTTACCCCACAAGCAATTAGTAAACATCTACTGTGCTCTAGGGACAAAACTGAAACAGTGACTACCTTCATGGAGTATTTTTTTAGTATAGGGGGAACCACATATGCATTTGTGGTACTAGAAAGATAATAGGTAGGTGAGTGAATGGATGGATGGATGGATGGGTGGGTGGGTGGATAGATAAATAATAAATAGGCAGATGAATGATGTGGATGGATAGAGAGATGATAGATAATAAGTTAACAGATTGAATGGATGGATAAATGGGTAGATACATAATGCAAAGAGAGATAAAAAGTAAGTGAATAAATGATATGGATAGAAAGAAGATAGATGACAATAGATAGATAATAGGTAAGAAGAATGGATGGACTGGTGAATAAATGGATAGGTAGGTATATAATAGATAAATAGGTGGATGGATAATAAGTAGATGGATGAATGGATATGGATGGAATGGATGATCAGTAATAGGTGGGTGAATGGATAGCTATCTAATTAGCTAAACAGAAGGTCATTCTGGTGGGGAAGACACTCACATCTAAGGAAATAAGAAAAGGCTTCAAGTAGAAGGTGGCCTATGAGCTGAGCTCTTGAAGGAAATAAGTTATCCTAATAGAAAGACTTGGGGATCTACACGGGGATAAATAACTCTCTCATCAGCAGGCAGTTAACATTAATAGAGAGGGAAGGCATTCTAAGCATAGAAGAGGGCTAATGTGAAGGTACAAAGAAAGCAGATGGAACTCCTTGTATTTGGAACAGCAGCAAGAAGGCCAGTGAGACAGGACCATAAAATAGAGAAGGGAATAATGTGTACCAATATGTAATAATACTATACCAGGCTGCCTTTCATGACAAACCTTTCACATTGGGGAAAAAAAAGGTTAAGATTCAAGTACCCAATTAAGCACCAAATGGCATGTACAGAAAAAGCTTACTATAGGCAGTCAAGGAGGGTTTCTCAGAGGAAATGGGACTTGGGAGAAGAAATGAAGGGAAGAGAAAAAAACAAAGCTATATCTGGCCCAAGGCCACCAATCCCAGGCAGCCCAGCCCTTGGAGGCCATGCACAGGGAACTATGGAATCATGGGTCACCTGGTACAGCCCACGTACAGTGGGAGCCTGAAACAGTGTGGGAAGTAGGCTTGGGCCAGCCAAGACTAACACCAGGAGCAACCTCAGCTTCATCCAGGCCATCAAAGTAATTAATTCGACAAATAACAATAACAGAAACAGAGAGCAATAATGACACTCTGTGTTTACAGAAACTGAGCTCCAGGAATGGAGTTGTATGCCCTTTGTATACAGAGATGACGCTACCAATCAGCAGGCCAAAGACCTGGATTATATCCCCCAAAGTGAGGAAAGGGGCCACGGAACCACATATGCTATCTCAGTCACCTCCTTCACATCCTTGCCAACACCTCTCCCATTCATTTGAACTGTGGTCTGTATCCCAGGAGAGCCAGGCCAGCTCTGAGTTTGGACTTGGGCAATAGACTGACATCCTACGATGCCCTTAGACTTAGCCAAGACCCCAGACTGATCTTGACATCAGCTCTGTACTGATCTCATATTAGGAGAACCAGCAAGAGACTGAAGTTGGTTCTTTGCAATCCATCCTTTAACATGTTTGCCACAGTTTCCTCACCTGTAAATTAGAGATGACAGCATTTACCATACAAGGTTGTTATGAAAATCAAATGAGGTACATTATTTGTACAGTGTTTGGCACATAATAAGGCTTCAAAAATCCTTATTCCCTTTCCTTCCCCCATTCCTGCTGCTGGAACACCTGTACTTGTCTGTGGGTCTGAGAGTCATCTTCATGTTGGTCACAGTTGTTTTAACCCCAATCTAGCCATTGTGTATAAGGCTCAACTCTTGGACAAGACATAAGTGAGTAGAGTGACCAAGGGGCTCCTGGTGCCCAGTTGTGTGGCAGTTCCATTTGGTCACCATGTCAGGTGACATGGTCCCCAGCCCCCAGCCCCTAAAGGACAAATATGACTCCCCAAAGAGTGATTATATTGGGGACAGCTAAATGACACAGCATAGTCAGAAAGACCTGAGTTCAAATCTGGCCTCAGACATGTCTAGCTATGTGACCTTGGGCAAGTCACTTAACCCTAACCACCTCATCAAAATAATGATAATAATAATAATAATAATTAAAAGAGTGGTTACATTTAGATTGGCAAATCTCTGGGCTAGGCTGGGTGGGCACACTCATGCCTTTGGGGCTGGGAAGAAGTGTTAGACCTGGAGGGAACTTGATTTGGCTTGGGTCAGAAAAGGGTTGGGGGGGAATCAGTCCCAGAGTAAGTTGCTTAGGGCTATGTTGACCCAAATAAGCCACTCCCCTTCTCTGTGCTTTTTGAACTTGGATAACAATTTTTGTTTGAAAGGTAGCTAGAGATTCCTCAAAGCTTGGTTCCATCAAGCAGCCCATCCCTCCTTTCTCTGTGGATGCCAGCAAAAGTCCCTCATCTCTCCTCATCTCAGTAGCTGGGGCTGACCAGCTATAGCACTCCTGGAGATCTTGCGAAAATCTAGAGGGATTGTACCAGGAACAATCACTCCCATATATGTGGTACTTTGAGATTTATAAAAAGCTTTCTTCACAACAACCCAATTAAGTATAATTTATCTGTTTTACAGATGAGGAAACTGAGGCTCAATGCAGGGAACTGATTTCTCCAGAGTCACATACTTCACATGTGTAGGAGCCAAGGATTAAATTCCATATTTTTGATTGACTCCCAGATTAATCATAAGGGCAGGACTTCGCCAACCAGTGGCAAAAGATAAATGAATTTGGAGCCAGAGGTATAAAGAAACATTTGGGTAAGTGTTACTTTTTCTGGTCCAGAAGGGAATCTGACTTCCCTTGGGGAGCTCAGCTCTCAGCCATTCCCACCTCCCACCCATTCTCTCTTCACACACCTCACAAGCAAAACAGTAACTTTAACCAAACTATCTCTCAGAAATCTTCCTCCAGATTTTTGCATTGCTCTGTTTCATTCCTCTTTTCTCATTTCTGTTCCTTTACTTTCTTTCTCTGCTTTCTTTCTCTTCACCCAGGCCTCCTGTAAATTAATTTCAGTCTGATTCTACTAAGGGTTCTGTGTTTCTGAGGCTCCCTGGAATAGAGGGAGAAGGGGTTGAAAGAAGGGGAAGACACTGAGCAGGAAACATGGAACTTGCACCTCTGGTCACCATAAAAGGATCAGACTGAACAAAAGGGAGACCCCAGTTCTGCTATACTGAATGACCATCTAAAGCGTACATCCTCTGGGGTATTGAGGATACCCCAATCCTCAATTGGGAGCTGATAACTAGGAGTGATGTAGTTATCAAATCATATGTTGTTAGACTCTCAAGAGATCTAAGAGATATGTAATCCAAATTCTTCATTTTGTATATTGGGGAAACTAAATCTTAGAAGAGTAAAAATCAATGAAATGAAGCCACAAAATGAGTAAGTGGGGTATGTGTGTGTTGGAGAGAACACAAACTTAGATCATATAATCATAGGACTTTAGAACTGGAAGGAACCTTCCAGCCACAATCCATTTTACAAATAGAGAAACTAAGATCCTACAGAAGAAATGTGAGTAATTAGCAAAGACAGGATTTGAACACAATTTGTCTTCTGACTACAAATGCAGGGTTCTTTGCCTGTCATCAATCCTATTTGAGTCCCATTGCCTTCTGGGTATCTGCCTAGGTCCTTGGAAGCAGTCACTTTTCTCATTTTGTTGACTGCCTTACTGGGATCTAGTCTGGGCTTGGGCCAAGGGGCAGAAGGAGATAACTGCAGTCATGGGCTTCTGACTCCTGGATCTTTTCCCTGAATTAGAAAAGGTCACTGAAATAGCCTCTTGGGCAGTTCATGGTAGTTACAGGACCACAGACATCTCCCGATGCAACTGCTTCATTTTACTGATGGGGAAGCTGAGGCCCAAAGTAAAGTTGGCCCAAGGGAACTTTGTTAATCAAGAACAGAGCTTCCTACTCCTCCACTTCCTACCCCCTCATATTTCTACAACAAGCCCCTCAAGGGGTAGGATACCAACCTAGTTCATATTTGGAGGGAAACTCTTGCCTCATGACTGTTTGGACTATCATTATTCATTTATGATTGCTTTGAGTGGCTGTTACCATGAGCCACTGAGGAAACAATGTAGTGTAGACACCATGAATGAAAGGGAGAGAGTGCAGTATAGAGAGAGGCATGGTATAGTGGTAGTAGAAAAAGACTATGATATTTTGTTGTGCAGTCATTTCCATCACGTCCAACTCTCTAAGCCCATTTAGGGGTTTCTTGGCAAAGATACTACAGTAGCTTGCCATTTCCTTCTCCAGCTCATTTTACAGATGAGGAAATTGAGGCAAACAAGTTTTGCACTCTATCAATTAGCTGCCCCAATTGACAGACAGAATATTTACTGACAAAAGCCTCAAAATACAAGGCCTTGGATCAAAATGAAATTAGGTGATATTCAGCAAAATAAGCAAAAATACAATAAAATGGATAACATTGTAGAACTCGGTCAATATGCCATCTGCAGGGACCCTACATATATATTGGTGGCTTCTTTTCTGAGTTTGATACCACTGGCATAAATAGGCAGGGACTATGGCATAGAAAATCTTTAGGTTCATGTGTAAATTGGATTTAAGTGAGACAGGGTTGCCTGAAGTCATCAGCCTCACTCTCTCTTCTAAAGCCATCAGTGGCAGGACAGAGTCAAATGCAGTATCTCCAATGTCTAACCAAGCCCTAAGCACTCCAGATCACCTGCTTCCCCATCTTCATGGCCACTAGAACAAATTGTTGTCATCTGCCCATTGCACCAGGGGAAGCCTTTTCATTCCTGGAATAGAGTCCCTCCCCCCCCAACTCACCCTAGGGTTTGAGACCCTTTGGTTACCCTCAACTAAACTTTGGTTTAGCCCGTCTGCCAAAAAGGTTTACCAGGGTGTGGTCACTGTGTATGCTACAGCTTCTTGGAGCCACAAGTGAGAATTGGTGGATCAGATAGATATCAGGGGTGGAAAGCAGCCTTATAAAGGGCTTGACAGCCTTTACAAGACAGGTACTAGTCTTCCCTGAACACACTCTACACCCCACAGAAAAAGAATACTTTGGATGGAAGTTTGAATAGATGGAGGCAGTATGGTAGACAAAGGCAGGATGGGATAGCTAAACATAGTGTGGTACAAGCTAAGGCAGCACCACGTAGGCAGAAGTAGAGTGGGAGAGACAGTGACAGAGTGATGCAGACAGAGACCAAAATGCTAGAAAAAAGGCATTATGGTGTGGACGGATATAGTGTGATGTGGATAAAGGCAGTGGGCTTGACACAGGCAATGCCACATAGGGAAGCGTAAAGAGACTGCCTGTTATAGACAGATGCATTGTGATTTAGGCAGAGATAGATATGGACAGCTCAGTGATGAAATGGAGCAGGAAGACTCACGTTCCTGATTTCAAATCCAGCTTCAGACACTTACTAGCTGTTTGACTCTGCACAAAGTCATTTAACTTTGCTTGCCTGAGTTTCCTCATTTACCAGGAAATAATAAACCACTCCAGAATCTTTGCCCAGAAAACTCCACTGGAGTCAGGAAGAGACTGAACAAAGCAGAGCGGCACAGACAGGCAGAGAAATGTAGGGAGAGGCACGGTTTGGTGCAGGTGAAAGAGCCCTCCCTCTCACAGGGAGATCTGGTTTCTAAGCCCAGTTCTACTATTAACCCTTTGTGTGACCTTCTTGGGCAAACCATTCTTGCTTTAGGCCTAGATTTCTGGAACAAAACTAGGTTTTGATCCTAGCCTAAGAACCTAGCAAATAAATCATTGGAATCCTTCTCTACTCCCAAAGCCCATTCCATTTCCCTCGTGAGGATTTAGGGTGGAGAAGCAGGGTAGCAATGGACTTAGGGAAGACTTGGGGGCCCTATCCTGGCATTGGAAAAACAGCTCCTGCTCAGGGGATCCTATTACATGAGGAGTGGAAGTAGGGTATAAAAGGAAGTAGCTTCCTTCTTTTCACAAAAGGGAATTGGCTCTGATGGCCATCCCTGTCTCTCTTCTCATCCCATCCCCTCCCCTCCAGTAGCCAGCAGCTATAATCAGGCTCAGTTCATGGAACCCAAGGAGTTGAAGTATATAGTAAATTCAAGAGAGGCCTGTGACTGATCTTAGGGTAGTGCCATTCCAAAGCTATGTTGCACCACTAGCCCCCAACAGAATTAGGATCAGGGATAACAGTGGTCAGGGATCTGAAGCCCTGAGCCTTAACTTCAGAGAATTTAGACTGATAAATCTTGAAAGTGACCTCTTTATTCAGTATTTGTCAAGCACTTATTGGGGAAGAGGATTGCTGGGCACTGGACTAATGAAGTGGAAGGTATACAAAGAAAGACCAAAAAACAAAAAATAAAAAAGACTTTGCTTAGAGCTCACCCTCAAGGAGATTACATTCTAAAGGTGAATAAGGAGGTATATTGTGGAGATGTCACCAGAGCAGGTTATGTAACATGAACATTCTCTTGTGGGATGTTTAGAGCATGTTTAGATTGCCTCTCATGCATGGAGGGCTCATCATCCCCCACCAGAAGTGTGTTGATTGTCTCCTATGATTGACTTCCTTCATCTTTAAAATTGGTGAGACTGTACCCTGCTCCTTTATGGACAATCTTTCTGTTGTGGTCTTTTAGTCAACTCCGTTATGCTTCATCCAGAGGGTAAAGATCCCAGTTTATCCAAAATCAAAGGAGGAAGATTCCAGTTCATTAGAGCCAGAAGGGGAAAATCCCAGTTCATTCACAGCTGGGAGGCCATGAAGTAAACTAGTGAGAGAGGAAGGATTTCTTCCCCCTTCTCCCTCTCTTTTACTTCTGGCTTTGAAAAATGAGCCTATCGGGGAATGGTATTTGTTTCTACTTTCTTTATTCCCCTCAATTTCGAGTGATCCTCATGGATTGGGAGTTTGAGCCATGAAGACTTTGGCCTAGACTTCAGATGAAAATGAGAACACCCAACTACTCCAGCATGGAGAGTCTAAGAAGCTTACTGGGACATGAACCCTAATAGGGTTTTAGGCTTTTTTTTGTTTTTTTTAAATATTCATTGTTTTATGAATTATGTTGGGAAAGAAAAATCAGAGCAAACGGGAAAAGCATGAGAGAGAGTAAAAAAAACACAGAAAAAATAAATAAACCTAGCATGTGTTGATTTACATTCAATTTCCTTAGTTCTTTCTCTGGTTGCAAATGGCATTTTCTGTCCAAAGTCTATTGGGACTCCTTTGGATCACTGAAGCACTTGAGAAGAACTAAGCCTTTCATAGTTGATCATCGAACATTCTTGCTGTTATTGTATACAATGTATTCCTAGTTCTGCTTGTTTTGCTCAACATCAGTTCATGTAAATCTTTCCAGGCCTTTTTATAATCAGCTTATTCATTATTTTTTATGGAACAATAATATTCTATTATCTTCATGTATCACAACTTGTTCAGCCATTCCTCAATTGACGGACATCCATTCCTTTTCCAATTCTTTGCTACCACAAAATAGCTGCTACAGACATTTTTGCACATGTGGGTCCTTTTCAAAAAAAGGACCTGCTTTATGATTTCCTTGGGATACAGACCCAGTAATGACACTATTGCATCAAAGGATATGCAGTTTTATAGTTTTGGGGGCATAGTTCCATATTCTCCAGAATGGTTAAATCATTTCACAATTCCACCAACAATGCCCTAACAGGGTTTTTAGACTTGGAACTAAACTATGAACCTAATTCCTTTTCCCTTCCCAGAGTCTATGGAGGTACAAAAGAAGAGGGGGCACAACAAAATTCCATGTAAAAGTTCCTGTGGCCTCCTACAATAGAGGGAATAACATCAGTGGAGGCTAGAGCTAAATATAAAGATAGATAGATAGATAGATAGATAGATAGATAGATAGATAGATGAAGATGTAAATGTAAATTTCTTTGTATATACAAAGAAAATTAGGAAGGGGGAGGTTAAAGCTCCTGGGCAGGGGAATGAAGATGACCTGGAAAGGCCTCCTACAGAAGGTAAGATTTGAGTCTTGAAGGAAGCCAGAAATACCAAAAATCAGAGACAAGGAAGGAGAATATTCCAAACATGGGAGATACAAGGTATTGCAAAGGCAAAATGTCCGGAGACAGAATGTTGTATATACTAATATAATGTAAAGAATTACCAACTGAAATTGTAGCTGACTTGGGAGCAGGCCACCCATACTGTCAGGAACACAGTTCTGAGTCTGTGGCCTAGTTGAAGGACATTGTATCATACCAGAATTGGAAGGCATGTCAGAGATTATTCAGTCGAAATTTGGATGCTACCTTCTTTTTTTGTAGGACAGCTAGATGGCACCATAGTGGATAATGTGCCTGGATTGGAATCAGGAAGCCTCTTCTTTCTGAGTTCAAATCTAACCTTAGATACTTACTATCTGTGTGAATCTGGGTAAATCACTTCACTGTATTTGCCTCATTTTCTTTATCTGTAAAATGATCTGAAGAAGGAAATGGCAAATTGCTCTAGGATCTCTGCCAAGAAAACCTTAAATAGGATCATGAAGAGTCAGACACAAGTGAACAATAACAAAAACGATTTTTGTGAAGCCTTATAGCTCACACTGTTTCCTATATTCTCTTATCACTGCTATCTTCTCCTCATTCAGTTTCCCTATCATCATTCTATTCCCTGTTCCCAACCCTTACTTTGAGAGAGTATAAGCTACTTGAGGGTAAGAACTGTTTCCTTTTTTCAGCTTCATATCTCTAGCAATGGCATCTACCACAGGGCTTCACACATGTTGTTGTTTTTCTTCAATTGTGTCTGACTCCTCCTGACCCTATTTGGGGGTTTTCTTGGCAAAGATATTGGAGTGGTTCATGATGTCCTGACAGATGAGGAAACTGAGGCAAATGCGGTTAACTAATTTGCCCAGGATCAACCAGGTATTAAGTCTGAGGCTTCATCTAAACTAATAAAGATAAATCTCCCTGATTCCAAGGCCAGTGCTCTATCTGCATAATATATATTTAATAAATATCTGCTGAATGGAATTGAATTTTACAAAGGAACAGAGAGGGAGAGGAGGGGAACTTGAGCAAGTTTATCCTGTATGATAGTGAGACAGCCAAGATCTGAGCTCCTATTTGCTGCCCCTCCTTTGCAATGCTAGGACTTTAGGGGTGTCATCTTTGTCCAAAAAAGAAAACACATTTTCAAAGTCCAAATACCTGGTTGTTGATTTGAAGCAGACAGATAAATCTACTTTGTTGCTGGGTTTTTTGTCTCTCCTGTAGGGCGTTAGTTTCCTGAATAAAATTTATTTTTCTTAGCATCTCCAGTAGAGTCCCCAGAGAGAAACTATTAAACCTCCCAGTTCCCAGGAGTAGGAGGAGGCTAATAATGATGATAACAATAAATTACATTCATTTAAGGTTTTATATTCAAATATGCAAACAGAGCCATGATCTTATAGATACCAGAGTTCCTGCCATTGACAGAGATTGCAACCCATCCAGTCCTATTGCACTCTCTACCCTTTGACCATGTCCTCTGCAAAGTTCACCATAGGCCATGCATTTATGGTAAATGCTGAAGATTTTTTCTGGTTTCTCCAGACATTTCAACGACTCTGTGACTTGACAAAATGGGTTCATATAGACTAAGAGAATATTGCAACATGGCACATAGAATCAAAGTTGGGAAAGGTTATAGACAAGATGTCAGAGCTGGGAAGGCCCTTAAAATACTGGATGTCAGTCACGTGAGGGTCCTTAGAATACAGAATGTTAGAGTAGAGAGGACTTTTAGATTGTCAGACCTGGAGGGGGGATGTTTAATATCAATACACAGATATCTAAGATGGGAGGAACCTGTACATTATTTCATCTCATTTTGAAAACACTAGTGAGGTGAGCAGGGTAACAATCTTGGGGAAGTTCCTTTCCTTCTCTGGTCCTCAGTTTCCCCATCTTTAAAAGTCAGACTAACGAATCACTGAGGTAATTTCCAGCTTTGACATTCTATAATCTATGTCTAAAATCTGTTCTCGCACTAATAATTCATGCTTTAAGTTCTAAGGTTTCCTCTGGCATTGACATTTTATGCTCTAAGTTCTCTCCCAGTTATGACATTCTATTTATAACATTCAGTAATTCATTCAATAAGCACAATCTATGTGCCAGGCATTGGGCTAAGATTCATCCAATTCCAACATTCTATATCCTGAGGTTCTTTTAAAATGGGGCCAACCTGGACACTTTAATCCATATGGAAAACACTTTGTAAACCTAAAAGTACAAATAAAATGTGCCCCGATTATTTTTCCTGCTCTTTAGTTTTAATTCCATGATCTCCGAAGCTCCACAGGAGGCCAATCCCCACTTCAGATTCAAACAAAATTCAATTAACAAACTGAGCCAGAGTTACAGGATCACATAGGGAGAGGTAATGCCCTGGAAGAAGCCCTGGAGTGGAGGGCAGGACACTAGAGTCCTTATTCTGCCTTGGTCACTAACTCTCTCAGTGACCTGTGACCTCTGGCCCTCCCTGGGCCTCACTCATCTCCTCCGTCCAATGGCTCCAGATCCCTCCCGGGGTTTAGGGAGTCCCCAGAGAGACAAATATACAAAAGTGTAAAGTAGTTCTCGAGGTTCATTCCCTTCCTCCTAGCTGGTCTGCAACACCCCCTCTCTCCAGGCAAATGGCTCCCCTTCACTCCAGGGACACTTTGCAAATGAACCTAGGCCCTACCCCCTCCTCTAAGCAAAACCCAGAACAAGGTAAAGCAGGCGGCCCTGGAGTCTGAGTGCGGGAGGGAGACGAGAACCCAATAGCAGAAAAAAAAAAAAAAAACCCAACCCACTAACCCACCCCCTAACCGCTTCTCGCGGCCTCTCGCTTCAGAAAGTCCGGCCTCCACAGTGGGCGCTGGGCAGAGCTAGGAGGGCGGAGCCCGGCCGGGCCGGGCCAGGGGAGGGGAGAAGAGGGGAGGAGAAAAGAGGGGAGGGGAGAAAGGGAGATGGAAAAGAGGAAAGAGGGCAGGAGCCTGCAAAGGACTAGTCAATCGGCCTGCCAATCACGTACGGCGCACCCTCTAGTTGGATGGTGCCCTGCGGGCTTATCATTCCATCTCCCGATCCTCCCTGTGTCGTCATGCCTCCTTCTTCCTCTCTCCCTCCCGCTTGCTAAATCTAGAATCACACGTGCTCCTCCGCTAAGAAACATAGTCCTTTTCCCGCACTGCCTTCCCCCCCACCCCTGCCCCGGCCTTGCTCTCTTTTCCCCCTCCCGGGCCCCATATAGTCTCTCTGATCCTTCCCGGTCATCATCTCAATACTCTTTCCCCCCTTTCCCTCTTCCAGGGAGCTCATGGCAGGAACGGGTTCAGAATCGGAGGGTCGGGGAAGCAGCCGAATAACAGACACAAGGAGTTTTTAAAGAAGCCCAAAAGAGGGGTAGGGTGTCTTCTAAAAATCACTTATGGGTTGTTGTTGTTGATTTGGGTTTTTTTGCACTTGGGGGAGGGGAATTCATCCTGTTCTTGCAAAATTCTCTCTCCTTTCCCGGCTAGCTAGAGAAAGGACTCGTACTGCGCTCAGAGTTCGCGCCCTCCAAGGGCCCGGGGGCCGTCCACCCCGGAGCCCACTCTTACTGCAGCCCGCCAGTCTGCTCGCGGGGCCGCTGGACAGCGACGGCGGAAGGATACGAAAGGGGTGGGAGGAGCGGGGGGGATCCGAGGCGGAGCGGTGACAATGTGGAAGGGGGAGGGGACGGAGACTGGGAGGGAGAGGTGGAGGTGGGGGCGGATGGGGGGTGGGGGGGGGGAAGGGTTGGAACATGTCTCCTGCCGCAGGAAGATGAAGTGGTTACAATTGTAGCGGAGCCCCGGGGTTCCGGAGGGCTCGGATGTGAGCGCGCGCCGGCGGCAGCGGCGGCGGCCAGGGCGGATACGTTGTAGCGGCGCTTGGAACGCGGCCCGGGAGCCCCGCGCGCCGCTGCCTCGCGGGGCCCAAGGCGCTCGCGAGCTACGGAGCAAGGGGGCGGCCGAGGGGCTGGGGGGGAAGGGGAACAGAGAAGGGGACGAAGCGCCCACGCGCGAGTCGTCGGAAAGCAGCCGCCCGCGGAGCCGCGGGGCGGCGGCGGGGGGCTCGGGGAAGCCCGCCCGGCCAGACCCCGCCGCTTTTGTCCACGCCGCCTCCGGGCCCGAGGAGCCGGGCTGGTGCAGGACCGGGCGGGCGGGCGGTGTTGGGGGGACGCCGCTGCCGCCGCCGCCTCCGTCTCCGCTGCTGTTTCATGCCCCCGACCCTCGCGACCCTGGCTCGCAGCTTCCCGCCCGCCGGATGCGATTTCTTACCGAGAAGGTAAACAGCCTGCGCCGGCTGGGGGGATGGGGGAACTGACTGGAGATGGGGTGGGGGCGCGCCGCGCTGGGGGCTTCCTCGCCCCCCTCCCAAGGGCTTTGTGTAGGCACCCCGGGCTGGAGCCGCGACAAAGTTGGGCTCAGTTCTTTTTCCAGGGGAGGAAGTTTGGGGGACGCATGGTGCTTTAGAGAGGTGAGGGGGTGGTGGTTGTGGGGCAGAACGCTCCCCCCTTCCCTGGGCCAGTCTTGCTGTCTGGTCCCCGTGGCTTCCTGGGGACTAGCTCTGGGGCACTGGTTGGGGGGAGGGGTGGAGGCGGCAGCTGGAGGGGACTCATTGTTCTGTTAGCCAAGTTTAAAGGGCCCGGAGGGAAAGGCTGGGTCTCTTCCCCCCCTTTTTCTTATTTTTGAGGTGTGGAGGGAAAGAGTACTGGGTACTCTGAAAGACCGATCCCCTGCCCCTTTTGCCCTGTGCTTCGCCCCCAAATGTGCTTACAGTTTCCTGAACTTTATAGACTGGGATGGGGGGGTGATGGTAGGGGACGGGACGGGACGCTGCAACTTGGTCTGTTCTTCAAAGTTTGGTTGGCTTGGCTGGGGCTCATGTTCTTTCTCCCTCGCCCTCCTCCCCTTCCCCCAGAGCCCCTAAGTGGGGCCTGCCCCTGGTGGAGTGAGTATGTAAGTGGGGCGGGGGGGGGGAGGGGGGAGAAGAGGCGGAATCCAAGAACTGGCATTTGCAGGCCCCGGCCCGGAGTTTGGGAACAGGCCGGGAAAGGGGGGGGGGGGCGGGGAAGCCCTTTTGTCTGAAGGCAAGAAGGTGCCTCTCCTAACTGGTGTCTCAGGTTGAAGTACATGGGGTGGGGGGTGAGAAGGGGGGGGTGCGGGGGTGGGGAGGGGTACGGTGAAACATCTGCTCCGCGTTAACTCGGGGAAAGGCTTTCTCCGCTGGCATGCGGCGGCAAAACTGCTGTGAATGATTTCAGATTGAGGCATAACACGCCCCGGCCGCTCCGTGGGCTTCAAAGGGATCCCCACCGCCCGGGCTCCCCGTGCCCTAGCTGCGGGGAGGGTGGGGGCGAGGAGGGCGGAGGGAGGAAAGAGACTGGCAGCCGCTTTCTGAGCTCATCGATTTCACTTGTTCTCCCCCCCACACTTTAGTTCCACCACCACCTCCGGGACCCCCTTTTTCCTTGAGCTACTCCAAGTTAGCTAGCTTTTGAGTGGGGGTTGGGGAGAAAAAAGTTATTCTCATTCATGAAGTTAGGGCTTTTTCTGGATTAAGTGAAAAAGGTCAGTTTCTTTATATTTTGCTCTCGTGGCGGGGTGTTAATTTTAAAAGACATCTCTGGTGATTTTTTTTCGGGGGGGGTCTGGTTTAGAAGCAGTCCCCCCCCCAATTTTCTTTTCTCTGAGCCTGAGTCAGGTGGATAGTTCTCCCCCCACGCCACGCCCCCCTTCTCCGCCCCCACCCCACACGCTACCCCCTACTCCCTCCCTTTCTTGTTTTTGAGCGGGTATCCTCCCCCGAGGGACCCTCGGAGAGAGTCGAGGACTGCCTGGCGAGGGAGGGGAGCAATTATTTCCCAAGTTACCTTAAATAAAAAACCTTTATTGGCTTTTGTTGTTTTCTAGGGGAAGAGCATATTCAACTCAACAAATATTTATTAAGCGCCGACTGTATGCTCGGTGCTGCTTTAGACTTACTTAAAATCCTCATGCACCCTTTCCCCTCCCCCCACCTAAGGGGAGGAGGAGCCGAGTTTTACTCGTTTGATTTTTTTTAACTTTTTTTTTTTCGGGATGTGTGTGCGTGCGTGTGCGCGCGCTTGTGTGTTGTGCACTTCATTGAAATGCGTCCTGACATCTGGCGCTGGGGGCCGCTCCGAGAAGGGGGAGAAATTTTTATTTCTACCCCACCCCCCACATTTGAGTTCTGGCTATAGGTGTTAAGAGAGTTCCACTGCTCTTCTCTGTTCTCCCCACACCATCACCCCAGGGTCTGCCAGAGGAATACAAGAGTGGGAAGCAGCCTTAGTTGTCTTCTCCCCCTACCCCCCAATAATTCCTCTTCCCATTTCCAGAAAGAAAACCTATTTCTACAATTCTTTTTTTTTTTTTTTTTAATTTTAGCTAGACCTCTTTGCTTCTGGAATTTAGGGAATTAATTTAGTGGTGGTTGGGTGTCCCTGTATTGTTCAGTGCCTAGTGGGCTGCCCCTTTAAGAGGGGGAAGGGCCCGGCTGGCCCTTTAAGATCCCCCAAAGGTTATAACTGGCCCTACACCCTGGATGTTGAGTGGCCCATATTTTTCCTCCCTCTCCTTCTTTTCTCATTGGTTGATTGTCTTTCCCCTCTTCACCCCCAGCAGAGCTGGGAGGCCGGCAGCCCCCAAAACAAACATCCGAGTGTGAACCTGAATGGGGAACTTGTTCAGCGCCCGGGGCGCCATGTGCACTGGCCCCCAGCCGGCCAGGGGCCCCTTTGAGATGGGGAAGGATTTGCCAGGGTTTTTAGCGTTTACAAAACATTCATCTGTCAACGCCCCCACCCTCCGGAGTTCAGCCTTCATTAAAAGCTCTCTGCTCTCTCTCTTTCCCTCCCTTCCCCCTCTTTTTGTATCCCCTACTTCCTCGTCGATGACCCCCGCTTTCCCCCTCCACCTCTCTATGGGTCTGTATCTCTTCCTTTTCTGATTGGGTTTGTCTCTACCCTTTTCTGTGGATTTTTGTCTCTCTAACCACCCCCCTCCCCATAACATACACATAACTTCTCTGGATTTGTGTTGCTTCCACGCGCTCCTGCAATTACCTGTGGGTCTGTATCTCCCTCCCCCTTTTCTCTATGGGTCTGTTTTCTTTCCCATTCTCGATGAGATTCTCTTTCCCTCTCCTTTTCTCTGTATATGTGTTTTTTCCCTGTTTCTCTATGGATCTTACCCCCCTCCCTTTTTTTTCCCTATGGCTCTCTATCCTCCTCCTTTCTCTCTGAATTTGTCTCTCCCTTCCTCTTATCTCTGGGTGTGTGTGTGTATTCGCCGTTTCCCTGACACTCTCTTTTTCTCCCTCTTGTCTCGGGGTCTCTCACTTCTCCCTTCTTCTCTCTGTTCTCTTCCCTCCCCCCGTATATATCTCTCCCTCCTTTTCTATCTCTTCCCTTCTGTGTGTTGTTCTATCCTTCCCCCTCCTCGTGTGTGGCCTTGATTCCCATTTCTGTCTCTGTGCATGTCATTCTCTTATACCCAATCTTTCTACCTCCCCTGTGTCTCTTAACTTCTCTCTCTCTTCCCTTTCACCTTACATTTGTGCACTTCTTTCCCCCTCATCTCACTCCCACCCAACACATGTGTGTATCTCCTCCATTCCTTCCCCCCTCCCATCCCCCACAGTGTCTCCAGGCCCTCCGGAGCTGTTGCCGCTGTTGAGTCTGTGGGAGTATGAATCAGCAGCACAGGATGGCTGCAGTCGGGACAGACAAAGAACTCAGTGACTTGCTAGACTTCAGCATGGTAAGCAGTCTTTGGGGGCTGTTTAAAGGGCTGGAGGACCTGATTGTCCTGTGTCCCCTCCTCCCCCAACTTCTCTGGCGTCTGCTCTAGATCTGTGGAAGGGAAGGCCCTGTGGCTCTCACTGCCCCTTTTCACTTGTCAAAGGTAGAAACAGCCTCCTAATTCTGTACTCCCCCATCCCCTTGTTGGGGAGAAGGAAGAAATGGGGGCAAGTAGATTTGGCCTCCTTCAGTCCCCTATTTCCAGAGAGTCATGGAAAGGGAAGATGAAGGGAGTGAAAAGTCAACTTTTTGTGGAAAGAATTTAATTGTCCTCAACTCTGAACAAAACACATCACCCACTGACCTCGATGCTGTTCTATCCAGTAAAGCCCTTAAGTGTCCTGTCCCCTGCAAGCCAAATATAGTTGAGTGCTGCTGTTCCCTCTCCTCAGAGGACACTCCTGAGGGCCTCCTCTTGTCTTCCTCACCCAGGCCTTCTGCAGACTACATTCACTTAAGGGTGCAAGAAGAAAAGCTTTTTATTCAGAAACTCACATTCCCCCCTCAAATTTGCCTTGTCAGACTCCTCCAGATGCTGTTAAACTTAGATCATGAGTAGATGAGTGTGTGTTCTGGGAAAGGAAGGATCCGCAAATATAGGAGAGACCTTAGAGAGATCTTCTAGTCTTTGTGTCCTGTACCCCTTGGGAAACTCATGGATGGACTTCTCAGAATAAGGTTTTCAAAATGCAAAAAATAAAGAACCTGGAATTACAATGGAAATCAGTTCTTCTAAAATACAGGTTATTAAATTGTAATTTTTTTTTTTAAGTTTATGGACCCCCGGTCAAGAATCTTAATTTTGGGAGAAATGAGGCATAGAGAAAGGGTCAGGGTCATTCTGGCAAAATAGTAACAGAACTGGGATCAAAACCCGTGTCTGTTCTCTGATTTTCCCAACTCACAAGGCTAGGCAGAGGCTGCCATTTCAAAAAGATAAAATCTGCTTGAAGCTGTTCTCAGCCTCTCTTAATTCAGTGCCCTCCCTCTGTTGCTTATTTCCAGTATATCTGGCTTGCACAGAGCTGTTTGCTTGATGTCTCCCCCTAGACTGGGAGCTCCAAAAGTTTAGGACAGGCCTGTCTTTTACCTTTCTCTGTATTTCTAATACTTGAGGCAATGTCTGGTGCACAATAGTTGCTTAATCAGTCTTTATTGACAAATCGAGCAGTGTCTGAAAGGAGGCAAATCTGGTTGGAAGAGAGATGAGGTGGATGTTATGCTAGTGGATGAGGTTTTGATCTGAACTTACTGCCATCCAATCCCCCACTCTTTTCTAGCCCCTTTCCCCCCAGATCTTGTGATACTACTATCCCATTCATCCCTCCCAGTGTCTTGGCTGGTCACCACCTCATAGGAGATAAGAGGGCTGAGGGAAGCTTGTCAGGGAGACCTGGCTTAGGAACTTCATTTTTGGTATTTCCTTGCTCTGTGAATATGGACAAATGACTTGTACTACCTTATCTCAGTTTCCCCATCTATAAAATAGGGTATAATAAACCTTAATTCACAGGGTTATTGGGAGATTTGAATGACAATGTCCATTATGAAGCTTTTGGAACATCTTAAAAACTATATAGATGAGGGAGCACCCAGGTGATACTATGGATAAAGCAGTGGCTCTGGAGTCAGGAGGACCTGAGTTCAAATGTAGCCTCAAGCACTAGCTGTGTGACATTAGACGAGCCATTTAACCCTGATTGCCTCTCCCCAAAAAAGCACACCATATAGATGTCAGGCATTTTTATTAGTAATAGTGCCAGTCCATTGACTTTAGCCTCAATTTCCCCATCTGTAACAAAACCAGTATGGTGCTTGGAAAGAACACTGGAATCCAAAAATCAGGATTCAAGTCCTAATTTCAGCTATCCAGAGGACTTTGACCAAGAGCTGCAGATGGACAGAGCACTGGATCTGTCATCCTTGATCTAAGTTGAATTTATCCTCAGGACTCTAAAGTAGTGAGAACCTAGGCAAATCATTTCACCTCTGTTTTACCTGAGTTTCCTAGTCTATAAAATGAAAAATAATAATAGCACCTACTTCCCAGAGACACACTGGGTGACACACTGGATAGTCAGAATCATCTTCCTGGGAGCTCTTCAGTTCAAATCTGGCCTCAGATTCTTATTGGCTGTATGATTCTGAGCAAGTCACTTCATCCTGTTTGCCTCAGCTTCCTTGTTTGTAAAATGATCTGGAGAAGGAAATGGCTAACCACTTCAGTATCTTGCCCAGGAAGATCCCAAATGGGGTCATGAAGAGTCAGACATAATTGAAAATGATTGATGATTACTGCCACCTCCTTTGGGAGGCTCAAATGAGGTAATAAACATAAAATACTTGGCAAACTTTTGAAGGCCATATAAATGTTGCCTATTACTATTATTCCTGGATCTAGGAACTTCCCTGAATTATACCCTCCAAATTTGTGCCCCTCTTCTCTGCACAGGAGTAAGCAAGATCTGAACTTTGATCTTCTTGATTCTAGACTTAGTAAGTTTTTTTTTTTTTTTTACTATATCAAGCTGATACTCAAGGACTTCTATTGGTATGGGCTGTCCCAAGCGGCTGCTAAAGGATCAGAGAATAATTGCCTGGTTACCAAGTAACATTTACTATGCCTGTTATATGCCAGACACTCTGAAGCACAAAGCAAGGCAAGAGCCAATCCCTGTCTTCAAGAAACTCTCAGTCTAATGGAAGAGACATTATAACCAATTGTGGATAAATAAGATACAATATAGACAGAATAACTTGGAAATCACCAACAGAAGGAGGTAGTAAGGAGATCAGGAAAGGCTTCTTGCAGAAGAGAGCCAAGGAGGCCTGGAGGGGATGAGATAAGGAGTGTTCCAGGCATGGAGGACAGCAAAGGAAAATGTTGAGAGTTGAGAGATGCTGTATCTTGAGTAAAGACCAGCCAGGAGGCCAGTGTTATTGATTGGAAGAATGGGTGCTGGGCAGAGGAACGTGTTGGAAAGCTGAAAAGATGGGAAGGGGGCAAGTTCTCAAGGGCTTTAAAAGGCAAGTAGAGGATTTCATGTTTGAACCTGGAAGCCAGAGAGGACCCCTAAAGTTTATCTTCTGACTGCCAGCTCAGGGTTCTTGCCTCTAAACCCCACTGCCCCTTTTTATACTGGTTGTCTCCACTATGCCTCATTGTTTCTATAAGAAGTTGATCCAGTGGGAGAAGTAGATAAAAATACAAATTTTTATCAAGGAGGGCTTCTAAGTTTTCAAAACACATGTATCCCATCTGATACCTTGATTCATCCTAGAATGTCCCTTGAAGAAGAGAGGGTTGTTTATCCCCTTTACAGATGAGAACAGAAATGACTTCTCTACAGATAAATAATGAATCTGTTTCAGATCAGAGATCAGGACCCAGTACCCTAGCAGTTCTATTTCAGGTAACGTGGCATAGAGAATGGAACGCTCAGCTAGGAGTAGGCAAGACTTTCCTAGCTCTGACCCCAGGCAAGCCCTGTAACTTTTCTGAGCCTCAACTCCTTATCTAAAATATTACAAGAGCCAGCACTGATATAGCATCTAAAGGTTTGCAAAGTATCGTACAAATATTATCTCATTTGAGCCTTATAACAACCCTAGGAGTTGAGTACTGTTATTATCCCATTTTATAGATAAAGAAACTAAGGCCATCAGAGTTGAATTCCCTTGCCGAAGATCACTTAGCCACTAGGTTTCAAAGGCTGGATTTGAACTCAGGTGTACTTGACTTCAGGCCCAGGACTCATTTCCTTCACTAGGCCACTTACCTAACTGCCAAAGGAGAATGACGATACTTGGAAAACCTTCCCCTTACCCCTCACAAAGTCCTGGGAGAGAATGAACACAAAACCTCTCCAAGGCTTAACCATCAGCATTATTGGGTCATTCAGTGCAACTTGGTCAACTATGCTTTATTGCTTCTATAAGAATCTGGAAGGCTCAGGTCATGTCCTTCTCATTTTCTTATCTTAGCAGAACTTACACATGGCTGATGCTCAATCATTACTTTTTAAAAATTTACATTTTATAGAGCAAGAGATTAATATCTGGGAAGAGTAAAGCATGGAACTGACTTGGCCAAGATCACACAGCAAGTCAGTGGCAGAATTGGGAATAGAATCCAGGCCTCATTTCCCAGATTAAATCCAATTTAACCTAAAACATATAAAGCACTCTCCTCTTCTCAGAAAAAAAGACCTGCAGGGAGAACCAGCTCTACTTAGCCTCCGGAAAAGGCAAGCGGTATTTTTAAGGCAGTTTTTTTTTTTAATTTTTTTTTTCTGTGCTTCAGTAATTTGGGTTTCTTTTCAGAGTTGTTTTGTCAAACTGAAATGTCCCTGGGCATCAGCCCATAACAAGCATGGGTGGCTGAGACCACAGGTTTGGAACCCCAAATACTGGCCAGGTCCACTTCTTTTGCCCAGTCCTTCAAAACAATTGACCTGATTAATAAACTCCTCTGCCTGTTGGTCAGGCAAGTAAAAGAAAGCTGGTGGGTGGATTCCTTGTCCTTGGGCCTGTGAGTTTAAAACAGTGTAGTCTTATAGATTGTCAGAAACATGAGGGGACCACAGAGTGTACCATGTTCCAAGTTAGAAGGACCACAGAAACCATCGACTGCAGCCTTCCCATTTGCAGGTGGGAAAACTTGAGTGTGAGAGAAGCAAGATAACTTGGCTCTCACTGGGGTTGTTATGATTGCATGAGATAAATCATGTAAAGTGCTTTGCAAGGTACCTTAGGATAAAGTGCTAGACTTGGGCATCAGAAAGAGCTTGGCCTCTGATACTGTGTGGCTCCAGGGAAATCATTTAACCTCTCTGATCCTCATTTTAGAAATGATATTAATATGGTAACTATTCTTATTAATAACAAAACCGAGGCTTAGAAGACTATGTTGCTCACTCCCCTGGGGCTTAGGGTTTTTTCTGCTGAACACAATTTCCAGTTATGTTATGATGTCAAAATTTGGGAGGTAAATATAGAGAGGTAGAGAGACAGGCAAAGTTAAAGATGGCACTCGGTCCCTTCTCTCTCCTTTTCTGTACCCTTGAGCAGAGAAGGGGAAAGCTGGTAGGCAGGGAGGTGGAAAGTTGTTTTTTGGTGTGTTTTTGTGTATATGTGTGCTCGAGAGTGAGTGCGTGTGGCAGAAATGACACGTCAGCTGGGGGCCCCACAGCTCATCCCCTGCCACAAAGCCGAGAGGGAGAGGGGAAGGAAGAGCTCACGTGTCTGCCAGGAGGTTGGGGGAGGGATCCCAGAGTGGGGGGCCTGGGTGTCTTCCAGGACCGCCCCTAGGAGATGTGTGGGTGGGCAGAAGGTTATAAAGCAGGTCTATAAATAGCAAGGGGGAGGAAGCCCCCAAAGCAGAAAGCAAAGCCAAAAAAAGGGTTGCCAGTAAGACAAAACAGGAGACAGTGCTCAGTGAACTCAGGTTCATTCATTGGAGCTCGTTTCTGTGTCCTGACACCTCTGAGGCCCCAACTGCCAGCCCTCCTTTGCAGGGTCCACTGGGGAAAGGTTTGGCCTCAGAGTCAAAAGTTCGTCCTTCCAATTCTGGCTCTGCTATCTGCCTTGCCAAGTAATGCCCCTTCTCCAAGCCTCATTTTCCCCATCTGTAAAATGGAGGCATAGTTAAGCTTCCTTCCAGTTTCAGATTCTGTGGCCGAGCTATCCTAAACTGTAGGAAAAAGGCTGATGCACAGTAGTTTTGGTTTTGGTTTTGGTTTTTTAACTTTAGCTCTGCCCAGTCATATGGAAAAGATAGTTGAGGAATCCCTGAACTAGAAGGCAGGAACCATGATCTGGGAAATAACTTGATTAGTTTCCCACAGAGAGATAGTGATAGATTTAGAACTCAATTGTCTGATCCTAAGAACCCAGGATGTCAGGGTTGGGAGGGCCCTTAGAACCCAGGAGGTCAGGGCTGGGAAAGCCCTTAGAACCCAGGAGGTCAGAGCTGGGAGGGCCCTTAGAACCCAGGAGGTCAGGGCTGGGAGGGCCCTTAGAACTTAGGAGATCAGAGCTGGGAGGGCCCTTAGAACCCAGGAGGTCAGAGCTGGGAGGGCCCTTAAAACACAAGATGTCAGAGGTGGGAGGGCCCTTAGAACACAGAATGTCAGAGCTGGGAGGGCTCTTAGAACACAGGAGATCAGAGCTGGGAAGGTTCTTAGAACACAGAAGGTCAGAGGTGGGAGGGCCCTTAGAACCCAGGAGGTCAGAGCTGGGAGGGCCCTTAGAACCCAGGAGGTCAGGGCTGGAAAGAACATCAGAATAGTGAATCAAGGGTAGAGGGGAACCTGGTTCTCGCAATTCTTACTCCAAGACCCTTTTTTGTGATATCCCTGGGTCAGATAAGAATACTACTTATTTCAATTGGTCAGTCACTATTTCCTATTGTGCCTGGGTCTATCCTGGCCAGTCCCATGGGGAGGATACCTCAATATGAAGCACTATCCCTGCCCTGCCAGAGGGGAGCTTTAAGCTGTGTGGTTGGAGAAGGAGTGATGGAAATGTTTCAAGGAAAGAGCTCTCTCATCATGGGTCTGGGTTTTTCCAGAGAGACCTGTAGGTATTCAGATCCTGGTTCATCGATAGCTATAAAGGCAGAAAAGACTTGAGAGAGCATTGGGACCAGTGACATTTCACCTTCTTTTGTGACCTATACCCCATGGTTGTGAGCCTGCTGAAACCTATAGATTGGATGCCTCAGAATAAAGTGTTTAAATGCATAAAATGAAATTCATAGGATTTTTCAAAGAAAACCAAGTATTTTGAAAGAGTTACCCCCCCCCCAAATCCTACCATTTATAGAGCCCAGAATAAGAGTACCTGCTTTAGTCCACCCCCTTCCTTTATCTTTCATTTTATAGATTAGGACATTATGTCCAGGGTTGGGAAGGGACTTGTGAAAGATTCCCCAGAGCCAGCTTCGGGGCCAGAGTCAGATTGGAGGTTACCTGTCTCCAAATTCTAGCACTCTCACCACTGGACCATTCCTTGCTGTGTAATCCTGGACAGTTGACTTAAGATTATCAAGTTTTCTTTTATCTCCTGTAAAATAGATGTTATGGGGAAAGTGCCCTGGGAGAATCTTAAAGCATTACAGAAGAATAATCCATAGGTCCTCTTCTTGGAGGACTTGAAGTCATCTTTGAAGGCTGGGATAGAGAGAGGCAGGAAAGTAGTCACTCCCAGCCAGGCTTCAAAGCAGGCTGGTACCCTGAAGAGCCCACAGAGGCTTGTGGGGCTTTCCAGACCCCAGGCTCACAGCTTGAATTGCCCCCTAAGGAGAGGATGGAGCCGAGGCATCTCCCTCCACTAACCAGATCTTACAGGCTCAAGGTATCAAACTTCATCTCAGTTGCCTGTAGGAGAAAGAATGATGAGCATGAGGGTCAAAAAGAACTGGGTGCACATTCTGTCCCTGACATCGCGTAACTCCCTGCAATTCACTAGTCCTTTTCAGAGTTCTTTGTGAAATGAGGACAATAGAATGCCTTTATCAATACCTAAAACTCCTTAATGGTTAGATAGAGTCCGTTGAATTAATTATGAGAATCACTTTGCTAGACCTTTTCTAATAAAAGTGGGAAAACCATGGCTAGTTCTAGTGGATCCAGGGCTGTCTGTGGGGCCAAAAGATCTGAGTTTTAGCTCTGCTTCTTACCCATATTGGCCATATGTGTGATCTTAGATAAATTATCCCTTTACTTCTACAAATTGTAGGCCTTTCTCTTGAGACTACAAGTTATAAAGAAAGGGGCAATTTGGCTTTGACAGAGGGAAGTTTCTTTGCTTGATAAAGCTTCCTATCCAGTGACATCCCAGGCCCAGACCTTCTTCCTTTTTCAGGAAGCAGAGTCCCCTGTTTTCCAGCTGCTTTCAGGAAAAGGGTTGTCAGCCCCAGAGGGATAGACTGATTTCTCTCTTTAGGATTTTTTTTTTAATGCTTCTAATCTGCCTCATCTTTGAGGAATTAAAATACCCAGGCAGTTTTTCCAGGTAACAGGAAGACTGAATAAAGGAAGGATGGGAACCAGACTAGTCCAGGTCTCATCTCTCTGCTAGGTTTCTTTAGAAGCTTCCCATTTACCTCCCTATCTCTTCTGCCCAGACTCCTCTAGTGACTCTGAGAAGCCTCTAAGAGATGGTACAAAGTCTTTAGCCTGGAGTTATTGGAGCTTATTTCCCTTCCCTCCCCTTCTTTCCCAACCTCCTTTTCCAATCATATCAGAAGACCTGGCTTCCAATCTCACCTGCAGCTCTATTCCTAGGATGCCAGGTTCTTCCCTTCCCTGCAGCTGAGGTCCTTTCCAACTTGAGGTCCTCACTTCTTTATATGAACAAATCCTTACTTTCGTCTACCAGTCCAGTCTCCTCAATGCCCCTCCCTCCTCCATACACATATATAATGAGGAAACTGAGGCTCAGAGAGATGGAGAAGTTTCTGCCCAACAGCAAATGGCAGGGAAGTAGATTGAAATAGTTCCTCACTCAACTCCTACCCATTCTTTTCAGTAAAAAGTGCTGGGTGCTAAGAGAGATCTTAAAAACATGTAGAATGACAGACTCGGAGTGGGAAGAGACCATCAGTGTCATCTGATTTAACAGGATTCCCTTCTCTTGTTTCTTTGATTCGCTTGAAAGATTGCTCCAGGGGAATCCTCACAAGGGCCAAGACCAACCCATCCCAAGTTTGGATAGCTCCAAGTACTTGGTGGTTTTCCTACAAATAGAGCCTGGATCTTCCTCTGTGGTTCGCGTCTGTTTCTCTTACTTTCTGCCTTCTAGGGCCAAGCAAAACAAATGGGATCCTTCTTTCTCATAGCAACCCCTCAGATATTCAAAAACTTCAAGGGCTGAATGTCCCCGTCTCTTTTAATTGGATCCTATGTGACATCATCTTCCCACTATCCTCCTGGATGTATTCCACTTGCCCATCTCCTTTCTGTATTTTGTGGTTCAGAACTGGGCACCCCTCAGTCCAATCTCAACCTGGGCTTTTTATCACAGTCTACCATCACAAAAACTGTATGATGGCTGTATCTGATGGTTGGTGCATGCTTGGAGTCCACTAGCACTCTCTGATTTTTTTTAGGAGAACTATTTCTAGGCTACACCTTTCTTTTCGGGAGTGTGGCTAATTGATTGAATCTAGTTATAGGACTTTCCAGGTATACCTTTTAAGTGTCACTACAGCTAGGAAGCACAGTAGATAGAGTAATAGGCCCAGGATCAGGAAGACCTGAGTTCAAACTCAGCCTGTGTGATATTTGGCAAATCACTTAACTTTAATGTGCCTTAACAGAAGCAGCTACACCCAAAGAAAGAACACTGGGAAATGAATATAAACTGCTTGCATTTTTGTTTTTCTTCCCCAGTTATTTTTACCTTCTGAATCCAGTTCTCCCTGTGCAACAAGAGAACTGTTCGGTTCTGCACACATATATTTTATCTAGGATATATTGTAACCTATTCAACATGTAAAGGACTGCTTGCCATCTAGGGGAGGGGGTGGAGGGAGGGAGGGGAAAAATCGGAACAGAAATGAGTGCAAGGGATAATGCTGTAAAAAATTACCCTGGCATGGGTTCTGTCAATAAAAAGTTATTTAAAAAATAAAAAAATAAAATAAAATAAAAAAACTTTAATGTGCCTTAGTTTTCCCATCTGTAAAATGGGGATCATCAGACTAGGACCTTAGGTTGTTGTGAGGATCAAATGAGACATTTGTAAAAAGCACTTAGCACAATGTCAAGCACATTGTAGGTGAATAATAAATGCTTATAATACTTTTTTGTACACATATTATGTTTTCCCATTATTATTATTGTAGATTAAAACGCTTAAATGACACATTGCTGAGAGCAGATCCATAGTTTTTAAGCAATAGAGACTTCTTTTGAAATTGGCATTGACCCATTAATGACTTCTCTAGGTCTTACTATTCTGACTCTACCTCACTGATATTATTTAGCCCAATCTGTCCATCTTGCCCATTAGTTGACTCGGGATTCATGGTGCTTGTTGAAGACCAGGAACACTGCGATATTCCTCATTGGTCCAATAACCCTGTTCAGAAAAAAGGATATCCTGCCATGGCTTTTTCTTGATATACAGGAATTAAAGCTTCTTTAGTAGGAGTAAAACCACTGAACATCTCATTTTCCTCCAGTAGTTTTCCATGGCTCACACCTCTGAGCCATGAGTGCAGAAGAAATTGAAGTCCCTTAAACTCAGCCATAATCCCCAGCATCTTTCGCTTTATACAGCCCTGGGCCCTAGGAAAGAGACTCAAAGCCCTGGAACCAGTTCTGCCACTGATTTTGCTAGAAAGCACCAGGCAAGTCTTTTCTTTGCTCTGGCCTCAGTTGTCCCACCTTTCATATGAGAAGTTTGAATTCTAATTATCTGTAAGTATTTTGGGGCTCCAAGATTCAACATTACAGTTTTGTTTAAAGGTTCCACCCGAGGCTAAAAAAGTTTTTTGGATGTTTTAACTCCAATACCAAAAGTTAGGTCCTGTTCCTAATCGACAAAGTCTCACTCAAATTTTTTTTTTTCTTTTTCTCCCCCTCCATCCTCTATCTTTCTCTGTCCCTCTGTTTCTATCTCTCTGTTTTCTAGATGTTCCCGCTGCCAGTAGCCAACGGAAAATCCAGGCCCACCACGTTGACCAGCACTCAGTTTGGAGGCTCAGGTATCGTGATTTTTTTCCCTTACTGTTCTGTCAAATAGTGAAATAAACCAAAGTGTATGCTGTTCTCCCTCCCCCAAGCTGGGCCTCTTGCTTGGAGTTACTAATGTCATCAGGTCCTGTCTTTTCCACCCTTTGGCCTCCGTTTGTCTGATGATTATCCCAGAAAGCCTGGGAGCTATCAACTCCTGATACCATTTTTTAACTTGAGGGGAGAAGGAGAACTCAGTAAAGAAGCAAAGTAAAAGCAAGGAAGCTTGTGGCTTCCCAGTCAAGAAAGGGGACCTTTCCTGGAAAATTGCTACCCAGTTCAGCTTTGGAGAAATGTTTCCCACTTGGTCCCCTGCTAAGTGACCTTCAGATGTCTTTGCAGGGGCTTTTGGAAAATTGCTCTTCAGAGTCGAGGGAGTTGACATGGAGGTGGGAGATTGTCTTAGGAACCTGTTTCTTGCTGCTCATAGATCAGGGATTTAATAGGAAAAGACACTAGTTGGATCTCAGAGTTCCATTTTGTTTTGTTGCCATCATTATTGTGATAAATTAAGGGTCAAGATGGGGAAGGCTGGAGTCCTGTGAAAGAATTGATTTCTCTCTACATTGTTTATAGATGGAGAAATGACTATAATGTGTGGGCTTGGGAGGTGGAGAATCTTGAGATGAAAGAATAGCTAATTCTGCAGAGGATAGATAGACTTCAGAAGAAAATAAACACCTGGAAGTTGGACAAGGATGATGTAAAATCCTGTAGTAGATAAAGAAATTTGAATAGAGAAGCACTAAATAAGTAGAGAGCTGGCTGAGCTGGCTATCATTTCCTGTGGCCTGGGGGATTGGGGATAGAGATCTGGGGAGATCTAAGTGCACCTTAAGCCTAGAATGAGTCACTGTTAAGGTATGTACACTTTAAAATTTTTTTTATAAAACTAATATAATCTCAGGTTGAACTAGTAGCAATACAGTACGTGTGAGGGATATCCTAAGCCTTGGTCAGACTTTCGGTGGAATATCATATTCAGGTTTAGACATCACACTTTAGAAGATATTTTGACAAGCTAGAGCTCATTGAACAGAGAAACTCATCACAGAGACACTGAAGCACAATACTTATGCTCAAGGTTATTGTGTAAGAGATTCCTGAAGTAAGTAGGGAACTTGAAAGAGCAACAGAGTGAGTGAACTGCAGTTTCCCCCATTAACAAGACAGGTGATTTAGGCTAGTTGATTCCAGAAAGCCTGGGAGCAATCAATTCCTGATACCAGGTCCTAAGAACCCTCCCAGCTCTGATATTCTGGGTTCTAAGGGTCTTCCCAGCTCAGACATCCTGGGTTCTAAGGTCCCTCCCAGCTCCGATATCCTGAGTTCTAAGGACCCTCCCAGCTCAGACATCCTGGGTTCTAAGGGTCCTTGCAGCTCTGACCTATTGGGTTCTAAGGGCCCTCCCAGCTCAGACATCCTGGGTTCTAAGGTCCCTTGCAGCTCTGATCTCCTGGGTTCTAAGGGCCCTCCTAGCTCAGACATCCTGGGTTCTAAGGTCCCTCCCAGTTCCGATATCCTGAGTTTTAAGGACCCTCCCAGCTCAGACATCCTGGGTTCTAAGGGTCCTTGCAGCTCTGATCTCCTGGGTTCTAAGGGCCCTCCCAGCTCAGACATCCTGGGTTCTAAGGGCCCTCCCAGCTCTGACACTCTGTGTTCTAAGGGTCTTCCCTGCTAGAATATTTTGTGTTTTAAGACCCATCCTAGTTCTGACGTTCTATGTTTTAAATTTCGTTCCAGTTCTGATACTAAGGATTCTGTGATAGAACACAGCTTTATCCTGTCCCTGCAGTTGGTCTGGAGGGTTAAGTTGGCTGCATGGATTTGCTGTGCTGGTCCAGCCTGGGTGGAAGCTGTCGGGTCCCATTAGGAAACCATTAAGTCAACGTGTCCTCAGGGAAGGTGACCAGCTGGCCAGCCATTGGGAGAGTTGCATTTCAGCCTTGACTGCTAATAATTGATACTGTCCCTTTGGGAAGCCCAGCTTGCTATAAGGGAAACAGGACAGGATTGGAAGTCAGGACTTGAATTTGAATCCTTGTCCTGCTTCTTTTTCAACTGTGTAATTTTTAGACAAGCTGCTTGACCCCCTGATCTTCACTGTCCCATTTTTTAAAGCTGAAATTATAAGTCCTCAGATCTTTGTAACTGGCTTACCCAGTCGCATCAATCTTGTGGCATAATTGTGATCATCTCCTATTTTAGAGAAGAGGAAACTGATACTCTAAGCTCCCTAATCTGGTGGCTGTTGATTTGAGGCTGCCACACTAACTGGGGAGGGAAGAGAGATCTCTAAGATCCCTTCTCTGAATCTTTTTTGTTCTTTGAGCTTATCTCATTCTCCCCATGGTAAGTGATAACAGGATCCCTCCCTAGTTTTGACAGGTTTGAATTCTCAGATCCTAAGTCCTAAGATCAGTCAGTGAACACTAAGAAAAGGAAGAAGTTCCTATTCTTGAGGAGTTTATATACTAATGAGGAGACAACTTGGAAGTCCCCAGAGGGGTAGGTTCTGTACAGTGTAAATGGGAGATATCTTAGTGAAGAAGGCGCCTGCTGAAGATGAGCTGAGAGCCCAAACTTGGCCTGAGACAGTCTGGTGTTCCAGGCCCATATGATCAGGCTGATGACTTTTCTCTTTGCTGGGACTTCCTGTTGTATATGCTCTGTTTCCTGAATTTCGCAGGGGTGTGTGATGAAGCTGTACGTGAAAGGCCTCCCTTTGATCAGGATGGGGCCTTTGGCTAAGTTCATAAAAATGCCTCCCTGTGGGCCTGCTCCCCACCAACTCTCAGAGCTCAACGGCCAGCCCCTGTGCCCTCCCGGCGGGCCTCATGTCCCTCCAAAGCCTTTTTCTCTCAGTTTAGTCCCAGGGCTCTGGGTGGAGATTAAATATTGGAAAATTTCTTGGCTTTGACACTTCCTGTAGACCTTTGTAAGAAGAGAATAGAATGTCAGAGTCTGAAAAGTCTTGGAACTGTGTAAGAGGAGCATAGATTTAGAGCTGGGAGACACCTTAAAGATAACTAAGAGGGAAAACTGAGGCCCAAAGAGGGTTTTAACTTGTCCAAGATCTCACAGGTGGTGCAGAGTTGGGATGTAAACCAAGTTCTCTGTGCTTATTACTAAAAACAGGGATCCAAAAGCAGCAGCAGATTGGGTTGTTTATCCTCTTCTGTTTTCAGGGAAGGAAGGGTTAGGGAAATCACGGGCTGTTTGTGCTGCCTGGAGTAAGGGGTGTTCACCCCTGCCAGGTGGCATTCCCCCCTTCTCTTGAGCCTCTGCCGAAGTTTCTTAGCCAACCAGAGAAGTTCCGTTGTGCAGATGGAGACAAGGGAATCATGGTAGCTCTCTTAGCAGCCCGTAGAAGAAGGGAGTTTCCCTCTGCATTTTGATATTGGCTAAAGGAAGAGAGAAGACTAGCCTTGGAGCTTCCCCTTGGGGTCAGGGCCTTCCATTTGCTGCTCCCCTTCCAAACAGTCAGCACAGCCTCCAGTCTCAGCCAGTGGCTTCAGAAGCTCTGTGATGGATGGTTCTGGGTGACATTTCCCTATCACCAGGGTAGCAAGGACGTATTTTGTTTAAGGGAGGGAAAAGCAAGGCAGAGTGAGGTGGAATGGGAGCGCTCCAGGGCTACTCTGGGAGGGCTGCCATCAATCTTAGGGACAAAATACTGCTTTTCAAAATCATATCTTTTTTTTACCACCCCCAAAGATACACACACACATACCACTTCCCTGAAGTTGTAATCAAACTATGAAAAGACTCTTTGTTAAGTCTTAGGGTCCTAGAATATCTGAATATTGGTGATTTTCTTAGAATGTTAAATAAGAATAATTTTAGAGTATTGGTCTGCTCAGATTCTGCACTATTTTTATTTGGGAGGGGAATTAGAAGAAGAGGTAAAAGATAAGGAAGGATGCTAAGCAGGAGATGGGCTATGGGTTGTTTGCATTTATCCCCTGATCCCAGGTAATGCCTTTGTTTCTGTTCATTTTCATGCTGACTTTTATACCTCTCCCCTTTAAGGTTTTTCCCTCTAACCCCAAGGGTTCGTGGGCTTTTCTGGGTTCTGGTCCCCTTTGGCAGTCAGTCTGGGAAAGCCTCTGTGTGTTCCCTACATTCACAATGCCGCAAAGGGCAGTTTTCCTCCTCAAGAGTTCACAGTTTTTCTGACATCTATTTACTATCCTCTTAAGAACTACTTTAGAGCCAGGTGAACTGAGTAATGATTCACATAAACCCCAGGCCAGGTCAAGAGCTCAAAACCAAAGGAAGGGATAATCTTAATAATCACAACAACAACTGCTTTTTGTTGATCTCAGTTGATAATCCTGTAAAATGGTTCAGTAGTAGGAAGTATTATTCCCATTTTACAGATAAGCAAACCAAGGCCTGGGAGGGAAGTGACATGGGCAAGATCATATGATTAATAAGTGACCAGGTAACAGTTCCTGGTGCTTGAACTGTGTTTTGGGGCATCGTGTTCTTTCCACTGGACCCTTCAAGGCAGAAGAACTCAGAGAAGATTTAGAGTCTGAATTTCTCATGTTACCTGCTCCATTGCAGACAGTGACTGTGCCTCAGAGGGTAGTGAGTTGTGCTTGTTGCCATTTTCTCCTGGCTCTGGTAGGGGTTGGACCAGACCAGGCCATCAGTTCTAAGAAGAAATGCTAACAATTGTGTGTGTGTATAATAATCGCTAATTGACTTGCCATTGACTCTGGCCTTGACTTATATACTAAGTTACTGTGACCAAGTCACTTTCTCTGTCTGAGTCTTTTGAAATGAGGGGAAATGGACTGCAGTTATCCCTTGCACATCTCAGGGAATAGGGGTGTGGAGCCCCCTTTGACTGGGAAATCTGCATAAGATTGTTTGGCCCTCCCTTCTTGCCAGAGAAGAAGTCTGAATTTTTTCTTTTTCTTTTATGGGGATGCTTACCTTATTCTAAAATTTAGGTTAATATACAATACCGTGCAGATCTTTTCTGAGTTTCTAAACGTTTATGTGTTGTCTCCCTGGCCTTTGCATGTCATTTGCAGCCTCCACAAAACTCTCCCCAAATTCCCATTTCACTTCTTGTGATAACTCGTGAATTATAAAAACCATGATGGGGAAAGTTGTGATTTGGAAGGGATAACTGTTGTTGGCACCGATAGTGTCTTCCAACTCTGACATTACAAGTTCTAAAGTCATTTCTAGTTCCAGTATTCTGTGTTCTAAAGGTAAAAGTTGAAGTCTCAGCCCAAATCCTGGCATTTCAGTAAATTTCAGAGGTCTTCCTTGGAGACTCAAAGGTGACTCATAAAGTTCTTATAGTTTACTTTCTAAGAGTCTTCCCAGCTCTGACATCCTGGGTTCTAAGGGCCCTCCCAGCTCCGACCTCCTGGGTTCTAAGGGTCCTCCCAACTCCGACCTCCTGGGTTCTAAGGGTCCTCCCAGCTCCGACCTCCTGGGTTCTAAGGGCCCTCCCAGCTCCGACCTCTTGGGTTCTAAGGGCCCTCCCAGCTCTGACATCCTGGATTCTAAGGGCCCTCCCAGCTCTGACCTCCTGGGTTTTAAGGGTCCTCCTAGCTCCGACATCCTGGGTTCTAAGGGCCCTCCCAGCTTTGACTTCCTGTGTTCCTATGTTCCAGCTCTGACACTCTGTGTTCTAAGGGCCCTCCCAGCCCTGACATTTTGGGTTCTAAGACTAAGCAGTGTTCCATCTGCTACCAGAGTTCTTAGAACCCTGTGATATAGGCAGGGTTGGCTTTTATTATTCCCACTTTACTGATTGAGAAACGGAGACCCAAAGGGTAAGGCACTTGCCAGGGCCACACAGAGTTCATAACAAAGCTGGAACTGGAATTGAAGTTTCCTGTCTCCTGGTAGAAGGCGTCACCCATTGTGGGCATTGTCTCCTGGGGCACCATGGAGACCTCTTCCTCACCCTCCCACTCTATTCCTGCTACCATAGTTTGATTCCAGAGATGGGAAGGAAAGGGAGCCTGAAACTATATCTTTCTCCTTCCTCCCCCCTCCCAGATCTCTTTGAGAAAGAAGCTCCTTCTGTAGTGTCCTAGTGTCCCTCCCTACCCAAGACATCCCTGGGTTAGGCCCTTCCCCCATGGGGATGGCACCTTATAAAAATGTATTTTTCTTCTTCCCTCCTCCAACCTCTACTTCTCATTAATCCTGCCCTGGTAAATTGTTGCCCGAGGGAAACAGACTCCACCCATCCAAAGCCAGAGACAACTCTGGCTTTTTGTGTTCTTACAAGCCAGGCCTCCCACATCTGGGAGAGCTGGGCCTGGTGCTGCTCAGGGTGGGGCTTGCCCTGGGCCTCTGGCCTCCCCTTGGGTGAGAGGAGGGTTGCCTGTCCTTTGGGGTACATTCCCTTTGCAGAGCCCGTGCATAGCATAGCTCGCAGAAGAGATCCTTCCTCTGAGAAACCGGCTTACCCTGACTTACTTGGGCCTTACCTCTTCATCTCTCTAGAAGGACAGTAGAAAGAGTGTTGGGCTAATTATTTCACTTGGATCCTTGATTTCCTCATCAATAAAACGGAGATAATAATATTTACTGATTTATTAGGTAGGTGAAATCAGTTTATCTCTAGTCTAGAGCCTTAATTTCCCCATCAGTTATTTGGGATACATGGTTGTTTTCAGAAAAATACTGGGTCAGCCTTATAAAAATATGAGCCATTATCTTCAGCAGACTCCCAAATCAGTTAAAATGGCCTTAGGCCTCTTGGGAAACCAGGGCAAGTGTGGGGGAGAATAAGGAAGGGGAATAAACATTTTTTGAAGTGCGTTGTCAGGCCTTTTCCTAAAGACTTTTAACTCACTTGATTTTCATACCAACTTTGTGTAAAAAAAAATAGGTTTTACTATTCCCATTTTTCAGTTAAGGAAACTGAGATAAACAGGCTAAGTGGTTTGGCCATGGTCACATAGCTAATAAATGCCTGAAGGCATCATTTGAACACAGGTCATCCTCTTACTTCCTGTAACCACCTAAGGAATGCTCCAATTGTATGGCACTTTTGTTACCACACTAGTATTGATCTCCTTAGGTTTGGTGGTGATTGGGATCTGGGTTCCCGCCAGGTGGATCTCTCTCCATCTTTGCCCCTTTTCACAGATGAGGACCCAAGCTCATTCATTGAGGATGGCAGAGCCAGTGCCAAGCAGTAGGTCTAATCTGTAGGACCAGCTTTGTAGACCTTAGAGATCATTGAATCCCAAATCCTCCCGTCATAAGATCTCGACAGCCTACAGTTTGGGGTTTTCTTGGCAGAGATATTGGAGGGATTTGCCATTTCCTTCTCCAGTTCATTTTATAGATGAGGGCACTGAGGCAGACAGGGTGAGGTGACTTTACCAGGGTGACACACCTACTAAGTGTCTGAGGCCAAAATGAATTCAGGAAGATGAGTCTTTCAGACTTTAGGCCCAGCATTCTTTCCATTGTGCCACTGAAGCTGCCCCTCTGACTCCAGAAATGGTACAATTATAAATTTCTCCTACTTCTCCATTCTCCACTCAAACATTCTTCTGCTCTTTCTGGGAGTGATGTCAAAAAACCAGCTTGGGCTGACGTGGAGGTAGGAACTCTGTATCACTGAGGATGTTAGCGCTGAATGTCCACTCATCAGAGACCCTAGAGGGAGGAATTTATGTGCTGATTAGGAGCTTATTGGAAAAAACTTTGCTCTGTTGGCAGTCTTGAGAATTTGGTTTAAGAAAGCTATTTTAGGTCTGGAGAATATCTGGTTTTAAGGTTCTAAAATTCTAGGGTTTCCTGGTTCTGTGTTTTGACAATTTCTGAGGCACTATAGGGATCTACAGGGATCTTTGGATAAAGTTCTGGTCATGGTTCTAAGACTTCATGATTTTGTGGCTTCTAGTCCCTTTCCTCTTAGTTTCAATGATCAGAAATCACCAAGATCTGCTGTTTTAAAGGCTTGTGAAAACCCTCTTTCCATCAACATCTACTCATTGTTGACCATAGTCACCTGTTGCACTCTGGCTGGTATTTGGCTTTTGTGTAGTGGCAATCCATCAGAGGAAAGTGGGAGCTTTTGTTCTGACTCCCTCTGGACCCTTACCACCCCTTCCCCAGAACACCCAGCCTCATTTGGGAAGAGTCATGGATCCCTTTCTCAGAATGTTTTTTAATGCATAAAATAAAATCCATAAGACTTCTGAGGAATCAGTTATATTGTAACTGATACAATGTATCGGTTGTAATACACTTTATCAGGCTCAGTATCCCATTCTAAATGATAAGCAAAGAAAGTAGGGCTTTGAGAGACTCAGTGATTTGGGTCCCAGAGCCACTAGATGTTCAACCTGAGTCCAGGATCCTGATCTCCTTTCCTTGGCTCTGGCTTATGTGATCTGGGATGTGGGTTGTTCATAGGACAGTGGGAAGAGTTAGTCTGTGAGTTCTTCCAACTCAGACATATGGGATTCTTGTGATTCAGGAGAGTCGTAGAAGGTATATGATCAGGACAAGAAAATGACCTAAACTGCACTTGAGATAGTTCTGGTGGCTTTTTCAAGGGATTAGTAGGAAGAGGCAGGAAGAGAAGAGCCAGATTTGGAAGTAGTTCCTCAAAACCAGTCCCTCCCAGCTTTCTCTAGCAGCTCCCTCTTCCCTTTCCCTTTTATTCGGTCCCCCCCTTTTTGTTTTAAATACGTTTCTATTGATGCCTTTTGGTTTTTTATGACACCCTGGTGTCCCCAGTATTCTATCCGGGTTTCCTCTAAGAGAGCCAGCCACATAACAAATAGTTGTTAAAGGGGAAAAAAAAGAAGGGGAAGGGGGTAGAAATTGGGGTGATTGATCATCAAAGAAGTCAGAAAATCTGTGCAGTACAACCCTGCATGGGGGCGCAGTGGCAGTGACCTTTCCTGTCCCTTTGATTCCCTCCTTGCAATATTATTCACCTTGGGTTGTCTTAGTGATTGTTTCCACAGCTGTGGTCACTGGGCCTGCTCTGCATCGGTTCATGGAGCTCTTTTCGTGTTTTTCAGTCTCCATCCCATTAGTCATCTCTTAGAGAACAGTGTAGTCCATGACATTCTTAGAGTAGTCGTGTATTTAACCCTTCCCCCAATTGATGGACAGACTTTTTTTTTTAATATCCTTCCGCCTGTCCCAGGACTATTACTGTGTGTGTATAGCCTTGTTTGGGTAACAGTTCCTGGGGCTGTGAGTCATGGGCAAATAGGGCCTGAGGCTCTGGGGGGGTGGCACTTTAGAGCTTTTAACTCAGCCCTAGTTTCTGAACCCATTGTTTCAACAGGATAATGGTATTACTTCCTGAGGCCAAGGCTGTCTCCCAGCCCCCTCTATTTAAAAAAAAAAAAAACAACCTTAACAACTTGGCTTTTTCTTCCAAGTATCATATTATGCTCAGAAACCCGGAGTGTGAGTTGGTGCCCGTGAGCTGCAGAACTGCTGGGGGCCTGGTTAGCTGGAAGGAGCAGGGGGGAGCTGGTCTTCCAACAGAAGTCTGGACTGGCAGGCAGGGCCAGGGGTCAGGGAGCTTGCTGCTGCTTTTGTCAAGTGTTTCAGCCCTCATCTTCTACCCTCCCACTGGGCAGGTGCCATGGAAATAGTGGCTGGAACCTCCTGCCAGAGGGAGCAACCGAGGTCCATCCTAGAAGCTGGTAAGCCCAGCACTCGGTGCTCAGGACTGAAGGAGAGGGGGGTAAGGGCCTGGGGACGGGGGAGGAGGCCTGGGTGTGTCTGGCAGGTGGTTTTCTCCGCCTACGCCTCTCCATGCCCTGCTGTGTGCCCGATGGGCCGGTAGGCGTATTGTGATTCCCTCCTGCTGGGGGAAAGACTTCCCTTCTAGAAGCCTCGGTTTCCTCATCTGTAGAGTTAGGGGTGTTTACTAAATGACCTCGGACAGCTCTAAACTGATAATCCTACAAGCAGAGGGATGGGCCTGGGGGACCGTCCAAGCTTTCTCACCGGGTCCTTCTGTGGACAGTGACTTAGTAAGTGTAAATGGTCTGGCCCCCTTGGGGGCTCTCGGGTGCTATGGTGACAGGAAGAGTAATACACTCATTCAGTCTCAGACAGCTAAATAGTATGAAGTGCCAGTGCCCATGAGGGAGACAGAGAAGTGCAAAAGATTGTGTTCCCGGTCTTGAGGAGCCCCCAGTCTAGTCAGAGAGAAGTGCATGGAGAGGCAACTCCAGTGCAGAGGCTCTGCAGCTACAGAGGAGAGGGAGGTTGCTTCTGGCTCGGGGAAGAGGAAGAGCACGAATGCCGACCAAACCTCCGTTAGAGCTCATCTGGCCCAAGACCATGGGGCAGCCAGGAGAGACCTGGCGCTCAGGCCTGGCTGGAGCTCTTGCAATTCTAGAGCCTTGGCTAAAGCCCAGAGAACCTGGTTTCTCCTACTGTGTAAACCTCCAAGCTCGCTCTAGACTTGGCTGGTGATTTTGAGGCTTGAAAAACAGACCCCGGGGTAAAACAGTGTCTGGCCAGATTTATGCAGCTAGGAAGGGGCAGAGCAGGGATTGAGACCTGATCCTTCTGACAGCAAAAGCCAGCATATTTTTCTGGGTGTCGCCAGGTTAGAGAGGGGAAGGTGGCAATGGAGAGGGAACAGCATCGTAGGAAAGTCTGGAGCCACAGGGAAGGATGTGGCTTCTTTGTCGACAGGTTGACATTGAATTTGGTTGCATTCTATAGGTAGGGAGTGACATGATAGAATGGAGAAGCTTGTTGTTCCCTAAATGGAAGTAGTCTTTGTGTCTGTTTGTCTGAAAAAAAGGCTTTAAAAAAAGCAAGGCAGTGGGAGCTTCAAGCAAAGGACCAAACGCACAATGGAGAATCTGACTTGTGACAGAGCCTTCCATTGTGTAATATGAGTGTTTTCCAGGGTCGGGTGTGGGCAGGTAGGGAGAGAGCGGGAAGTATTCTGGGGCACCATTAAGGTGGAACTGAATAGTAAGGAGACGGCTCCTTGTGAATGGAAGCGGTGTGAGGATGAGAGTAGAAGGCTTGGAGATGAGTAGGCAGGTGTGAAATGCAAGTCACTAGTACTAGATGCAATCGTGACCATGGGGAAAGTGCCTCTCTCCAGGCTGATATTTTTTCTAAGAAGGATGCCCTGTCATCGGCTGTTCACACGCGGTCTTCATGCTTCAGATTCTGGCAATTCCTTTAACTGCTTGTGGAAAGAACAATGGATTTGTGGAGATACTGTTACAATTTAAATTCTAATTCTGCTCCTGGCTTCTTAGGTGGCTTTAGAGAGGTCCCTTTCCTTCCCAGCGCCTCAGTTTCCCCTGTTATGACATGAAGGGGTCAGCCTGGATGACCTCCAAGGGCTCTTCAGCTCTCCTTCCTTCCTGTCCTTTTCCGAACTTATAGCTAGCTGTGACTAGGGAGAGCTGTCCAGAAGTGTCATGGGGTTGCCTCGGTGGATGCCCATTGCTGGAGATCTTTTGGCAAAGAGTGACTGTTACCCTGAGTCACAGGATGTGCTTTAGAGAGGCTTCCTTATCGGCGATGGGTTGGCTTGGGTTTCCTACCACCAGATTCAGGGATGCCACGAATCCCCCCCCACCTCCCGGCAGGACATAGAGCCGAGGGAGCAAGGTCAGGAATATTCTTTTGCCATCCACGCTATAAGACGAGCCTCTGAATCTTTCACCTAAGATGTTGTAGTTGCTTTGCCTTTTCTGGGACTACCTTTCCCAGCCTCTACAGCCCTGTTTCAGGGGTTACAGCCTGCCTGGGGACCTGTGCTTTACCAGTTGGAGAGTTCTCTAAAGTACCACATAGCACTGAACTTGGAGAGTACTTGTTGTCTTTGCATCTCCAAGGTCAGAGCAGATCAACCAGGAGTGGGAGAGGCAAAAGTCCAGTGTGTGACTACCTGAGGGGGTCTCCCCATTTCGGGATCTCACCCAGGGAGCCATTTCTAGGGAGGGGTGAAAGCCCAAGACCGTGAGGAACTGGAAGTGAAGAGAATAAGAATCCCTAACGCTGGGGATTTGTGCAGGGCATCAGTGTTGGTGGATGTCACCGAGTCATACATCCACTGCCCTCTTGGAGATTTCAGGCCCATCTGCGCTATTTGCAGAAGCCCTCCATAGTCTACTTCAGAGCTGAGACAGAACTTGAAGATTATCCAGGCCCCTCCTCCCATTTTTCAGATGGAAAAATCAAGGTCCAGAGAATGAAAGGAGCTTTGCTCAAAGTCACATAGATGGCAGGACCCAGGTTCCTCAGTGTGTACCAGCATTATGCCCGTGGGCCAGTCCCTTGACTTCGAAAATGTTTGCTTGACTTCTTTTGTGGTCCATGCAGTCCTAAGAAGCCGGTTACCAATTTCTAGATGGGGAAAGTGAGACCTAAAGAGAGGAAGTCATGTGGTCTCACGTTCATACTAGAATCCATGTCTCCTGCCTCCCAAGTCAGGCCTCTTTCTTCCTATACCCAGGCTGTCCCCAGGGGCTTATTGATTCTGCCTGAGACCCCAGGATGAGGAGAGCTGGGAACCTTTGTTTAGGAAAGATTGGGGTGGGAGCAAGAGAGAGAGCAAATGGAGCTCCCTTTGAAGTTTGTCCCCAACTCCCATCTGGGCTGGGCGAGGCTGGGCTTTGATGTGGAGAAGGATTCTGAGCATGGGGGTTGGGGGTGAGGGTCTTCAGAGCCGAGGCACAAAGCTCTGGGCTTCATAAATAATAAGGAAAAAAGGAGGGGATTCCCCAGTGAAGTTAAAGCCTCCCTGCGGGGGCTGGGGAAGGAGACTCACCTCCAGCCTTTTGTTGTCTGCTTCCCTTCCCCCCGCCCCATCCCTCTGGCCAGCCAGACACTGAAGATGGCAGAGCTCCTGGGACCTTAGTGTCCTGGAAGGAGGGCCTCGGGATCTACTGTGTTGGAGCTGGAGAGAACTTTATTTAGGGCCTAGAATATCAGAACTGGGCAGGCCTTTGGATTTGTAATGAAAATTTGTGACCACCTGAAAGTGTTCATGTCCACAGCAGCTGTGACTACTCTAGCCAGCAATGACCGCTTCCTCTCCAGTCCTACTTAGTGCCTGACAGGGCAGGGCCCTCAGTAACATGTTCTGCAAGCAATGACTAAGGAGCTGTTGGGAAAGTTCTGGGCCTAGCTTTGTTCAGCTGTAAAATGGGGCTACGAATCCCTACTGTGGCACGTCAGGAGGGGATGCTCAGAGGAAAGCGTTCTGGCTTACCTTGGGGGATTGGTTTATGTGTTCTTCTCTTGTCCCCTTTTCACCATCTGGAAAATTGGGGTGTGTGGAGTGGGACAGAGGGTCTACTATTAGGACTCAGTATCGAGCTGTTCTTCATGAACGGGGAGCTAAGTTATCCTGTTCTGTGGACGTTATGATTCCTGCCTCCCTGCATCCCCAAGTCCTCATTTGGACAGGGAATCGTGGGGCCCTGGAGAGCAGGTCTGGTTTCTCAATTCCGGTCACATAAGGATTATTGGGTGAACTGGGAGGCCGGTTAGTCCCTCCTCCCTCATTTGCAAGCCCTGTTCAAGATTTTATATAATCAATGGCCTTCCTGATTCCAGAAGTGTTTGGCAGCCTCAGAAATAGGTCACATCTGTCCTTCACAAGCTGCTCAATGGCCAAATAATAGAGTTCAGGCCAGGCTGAGGAAAAGAGTGAAAAGCTCATGGGTGTCAAGGGGACTTGTTGGCCACCCATGCACCTCTCCTGAGAGGAACTGAGCCACGCCAGGGATGCTGGAGGGAGGCAGGGCAAGGGGAAGGTTTATAGTTTGCAGGACGGATAAGTCTGGATGCTGGGTTTAGTCTGAGAAGTGATAGGACAAGTGAGGTCTTTTTATTAGAATGGATCACCTTCCCAGTTAGAATTAAAGCTTAGAACAATAGGCTCACGAGACTTAGAGCAGGCTAGGGCTTTATAAAAACTTTGCCAAGGGGAAAACTGAAGTTCTCTGAGGGCCAAGTGAGTTAGTAAGCATTATACAACAGCAAGGGGCGGGCCAGGGTTTGGCCCTTTCCTAATGTAGGTTCTTCTTCTTACTTTACACTGGAACTCCAAGAATCTCTCAAAAGAATTACTTCCCCTCTCTGGGCCAAAATGTCTTTCTCTATAAAATGTCTTTGTCAGATTCCATGATTTTTCTTTCTCGTTCTATCTACCATTCTATAAATCTTTCAAACTAGTCTCAAAAGTGTCATCCATGTTGTAGGAAGGATTCTGAATTTGGTGGTGGTGGCTTAGTTTTTTTCAGTCCTGTCTAGTTGACTCCATTTGGGGTTTTCTTGGCACAGATACTGGAATGATTCGCCATCTTTTTCTTCCCCTCATTTTACAGATGAGGAAACTGAGGGAAACAGGGTGAAGTGATTTCCCCAGCATCACACAGCTAGTCAGTGTCTGAGGCAGATTTGAACTCAGGAAGATGAGCCTTCCTGTTTCCAAACCCAGTTCTCTCCATTGTTCCATTTTGCTGCTTTAAAAGTCAAGTCCTGAGTTCAAAATCTGCCTCCTTAAGCCCTAAGACCTGAGGCAGTCACTTCCTTCTCTCTTGAGCCTTGGGTTTTTGTTTTTTTTTTTTCCTGTAAAATGAGAGGTTTGGATTATCTGCCCTTGGAGATCCCTTCCAGCTCTAGATGTCTGGTCCCGAGACATGTCTTAGTGACTTCTAGCCAGCAGGCAGGTAGCAAAAGAGTTGATTGTGTTTTTCTTCAAAGCAGAGGGCCCCTTCCCCAACGTACGTTCCTTCCTCCCCCCTCCCTCCTCACCCAAATACCCTCTACCCCACTGCTTTGACTGTGACCACTGAGACTAGGCAAGAACAAGGCACAGCCCCTTGAAGGCTCAGCTGCAGCCACAGGAAGTTGTTCAGGAAAGCTCCCCCCCCCAACCTTGTGGGGGGCATAGGACAGGCTTGGCTGTCTTAGATGCTTTTTCCTGGGGAACTGACTCACCCTCCCAGTCTCTTGTGTTTAGCCTCTTATGTTCCTCTCCCTCCCATTCTTGTCCCTGGTGACAGCACCAATCCCTTGTTTACCTCTCTCTTATGCCCACCCCCAACCCCCATCATCCCCCTCTGCCTTCCGCCCTGCCCTCCCTTCCCAACAAGGCCATGAGCTGTTTTTTCCTCTCCCTTGGAGGAAGTATACAATGGCACAATGAATTGTTGGGAATAATGAGACAATCTGATGGTGTGGAAATCCCCCTGCCTTCATCCCCACCTCCCAGATCCCCTTCCCCAAGTAAGTCACAAATATTTACCCAAGTAAACAGGAGGAGGTTATGAGGTAAGAGGCTGTAGGAGCCAAGAGGCCTTCGGTGGGGGGATGGGGACTCCGAGGCTGAAGCTTTCATTTGGGAGACCTTCCCAGAGAAAGAGACACCCAAAGATGCTGGTAGACTATCTTCTGCCACCCCAGAATTCTAAGCCCCCTCCCTTTCTCTCCCCAATGGCTCCTGGGGCTTGAAAAGCCAGTGGCAAAGGAAAAATAGGGGATCATGAAAAGGGCCAGATTTGGAAATCAGAACCTAATTCTGCAACTTTACCAGCAGAGACAGTGTGGCCTGGTGGGAAGAGTCCTGGACTTTAAGTCAAGAAATTTATGTTTAAATCATGTCTCAGATGTTTAACCAGCTGTGTGATGCCAGGAAAAGCATTTAATGACCTCAGTTTCCCATCTATAAAGTAGGGGTAGTAACACTTGCCCTATATACCTCCCTAAAAGTTGTACTATACTACACTAGGTTAGTCATTCACATGCCTTTTGATATATAAATGCCAGTTATTTTTATTGCATGTGCGACCTCATATGTCCCTTTGCTTCTGACCAGACTAGAGCCTCAGTTTCCTCCTCTGTATATTAGACCGTCTCCAAATTCCTTTTCACCTCAGTATCTTATGAGAAGGAGAAGGCAGCCACCTTGTCTTTGGTCTCAACCAGCCAAAGACAGCTGCTGGAAGGACCTCCCTGGGCTTGCCCTCCTATAACCAAGTCAAAGAAAGGAGGGACAGTCCCTGGTATTCCCTCAGGGAGCCTGCCTTCAGCCAACCGCAAACCTGGACCAAACTCTTGCTTCTCATCTAGCTCTGAGGTGTTGGGGGGAGAGAGAAGAGTGTTTGGTTGGTGATTCCCACATCCCGGTATCCTTGCTTCCCCGTTTTAGATATTTCCACAGGGAATTGTGGGGTGCTAGAAAGAGAGGTTTGCTGATTCGGCTCAGGTCATTCAGTGAGCAGTGGGGGAGCTGGGAGGCTGGCTGGTTCCTCCTTTGTAACCTTCAGGGATATCCCATCCAGGAGAAGCTGCAGCCTCTGGCTGGTACCTGGCTTGCAGCACAGAGGCCTTAGGGCCTCTAAGAATTGGTAGCTTTGAGGAGCTGAAGAAATCGGCCATACTTTCCCAACTTCCTGGACAGGAAAGAGACTTCTCCTGTCATCAACCTGGTCTCAGTGAGATGGCCACCCGAGGCATCTTGGACGTGTCCTACGGGACTGAGAGAAGGCTGCAGAGGGCATGTGACCACGCAAAGGACCTGGGCCTGGAGTCCAGGGGACTGGGTTTGTGGCCCGTCTTCTCATTGATTTGATTGGGTAACCTTGGACAGGGCTCTTTCTGCTACTTTAATCTATTTCCTCAACTGTGAAATAGAAAGGAAGACCTGCCTTCCAGGGCTGTGATGAGGCTCAAGTGAGAAGGTATCCTTACACTATCAAGTGCTACATGGCTACTCTTGTCATTATTAGGTTTTCAGGGCCCTCCCAGCCCTGACATTCTCTGTCCTAAGGGCCCTCCCAGCTTTGGGATCCTTCATTCTAAGGTCCTTTCTGATATTTAGGGTCCTTTCTGATGCTGACATTGTATGTAAGGGCTCTCCCAAAGGATTACAGTGGGAGTGGGGCAGTTAGGACATTTTATAAATGGTAAATGGGCACAGAAACTAGAGCTGCTGCTGTTTCCAAACTGATTTCCCAACCATGACTTCATTAACTCTTCACTTACAATAATACTGGGAGGAAGGTGGGGCTTTTTAGACCTATTGTATAGCCAGACAAACTGAGGCCCGGAGACTGTATGGTTCTTGTTCTGGGATATGGCCTGCCTGGGCTGGCACCCCTGTACCCGCCTCCCTGGCTAAGGCCTCACTCCTGGCCGTGCCCTCAGCACCCAGGGGATCAGCGGGCCCCATGAGGGCCCACGCCCCGCCCTCTCCCTCGTGCTGGGGCTACCCCACCCTCCTGGGCCGTGGGCCCCAGGCCACCTTGCCTCACCAGGCTGGGGTGGGGCAGGATGGCGGAATCCCAGAACAAAGCCGCTCATTCTCCAGGGGAGTGGGCTGGAGGCGGCTCTCCTCCTTCCCCAGGATTACTCAGAGGCAGCAAGGTACCCTGGATAGGACGGAGCTGAGGCCAGAGAGGGGGAGTGATAACTCAGTGACATACATAGAAAGGCATCGGTCACCTAGAACCCCTCTCCTTCCCCTCCCCCTCCTCATCTTAACCTTCCTGTCCTCCTTGGGCCAAGAAGGACCACCGAGGTCATGGTGTAGACAAAGGAGAGTGCATTTGGAGGCGGGGGCCTGGTTTTGAATCCACCTTGGCTGAATACCCACCACTGATGTGCCTTTGGGGGAGTTCCCCTCATAAGGACTCAGTCTCTCTCCTCTCTAAAAAGGGGGGGCTAGAGTCAGGTCTCCAGAGTCCTTCCAACTCTGAATCTTTGATCTTTGGGGAGCTGAAGCCACCAGCTTTACAAGCTCTAGACTCTCCGTATGGGCTCCTGAATGATCTCAGTTCCCATCCCAGCCCAAACTCTCTCCAAAAACGTGACCTGACAAAGCAGGGAACTCATTTGCTACTGATTAGTGAAGGGCTGGGGACCGATGCCAGGAAGAGAAACCCCCCACCAAGTTTTTCCCACTTGCCTGCTGGGAAAAGGCAAATGAGGCTTTTTATATTCCTGAAGAGTGGGTGTTGTGACCTTGCTGAGAGGGGCCTCCAAGGATCAAATGTCCCAGTGAAAAGCACATAAAACATATTAGAACTAGGAGAGACTATCAGTCCACGTTTATTAAGCACCTACTGTGTGCCAGGCTCTATGCTAAAAACTGATTATACCAAAAAAAACAAAAGAGCCTGCTCTCAATGAGCTTATAGTCTCATGGGGAGATAACATGTAAACAAATGTATAGGAAGCAAGCTGTAAACAGAATAAACTGGAAAGAATTAATGGAAGGAAGGAGCTGAAGAATGGACAGGAATGGGGAGAGACTTGAAGCAGACAGACCCACCTGCAGGCTGAGGCTCTGGACTACGGCAGAGTCAGAAGAGAGAGGGTTTGCATTGGACAGATGGACAGGCCCCATAGACAGAAGGTTGGAACTAAGTGGACTTTTTGAGTGGGGAATGTTAGTGCAGGAAGGGACCTTGGAGCACAGGATCGTAAAGGCCTAGCTAATAATCAATAAGAGATGGGAAACCTGAAATCCAAGAGGGTAAGTGACCAATCACACAGGAAGCAGGTGTTTTGGAAGAAGTCTGAGATACTTGGGTTCAAATCCCAACTCTGCGCGTGACCATCACTTAACTGTCCGAGCCTTGTGCCCTTGTTTCTGAAACGAGGGAGCTTAAGGTCAGTATCTGAGCTCTGCTTCTCTGTCCTCTGTAAGGATTTATCAATTACTCCTCATCAGGGCCATTCATTCGGGTATTAGGTCATCATAGTCTCTGTGAAGACTGATGTGTCTCCTTGTCATGTCTCGTGATTTTCTGTAAATCATCTCGTGTTCATATTCCTCATTTGTTCCTGATCACATTGTGATATTCTAAGAAAATTCATCGGCCACCATTTGGTTTCATCGTTTGGCCGTTGGCGAATATTTAGATTGTCACTGATTTGTCATACTGACAAAAACTCCTAGAGTCTTAAAAAAGCCATGATGTCATTGGTGTGGAGTCAGATAAAGCTGCTACAGATAATAGAACAGATAGTCTTCTTTCTCCCTTCCCCTTTGGCTGGAGTAAATTCCCATTAATAGCATGATTGACTTGGGGAGAATTACTTACTTATAACTCATGTGTTCTAGCAGGGATCTCCCCCTCCTCTTTATATGTGTGTGTCCGATAGCAGGGTTTTCCCCTTTCCCTTGTATGTGTCTTTGCTAACAGGGGCTCCTCCTGCCCTCCAATAGTACCCTGAGAGTTCAGCTTTTCCTAAAGCACTATCCACATTAGTGTTTCATCCTTATTCTTTTTTCTTCTTTGGTCCATGTGAAATGAGAATTGTTTTAGTTTATACTTCTTTTGCTATTAGAAAAGGTGAACATTTTTTAGGTGATTGTTTTTAATTTGTAGATATTTTGGAAGATGCATTAATGACTCTTGTTTTTATATCAATGTCATCTGCTAGCTAGCCTTTCATCTCCACCCTAATAGAAACCCAGAAATCTATTACATAAGTCAAGTTGTTACCTTGATAGTGGAGATGTAGCCTTCTTCAGGGCTTGAGGATCAGAACTGTTCCTTCTTTTCTTTATCTAGTTTATCTTCTTTATATTGTGTAGAATCATCAACCTTGTTTTGTGGGATTTCTTCTGTCTAGGATCATAAAATAAGCCAGAGCTGGAAAAGATTTCAGAACATGAGATGTTAGGACCAACAAGGACCTTAGAATACAGACTGTCAAAATTAGGAAGTATGTTAGAACACAGAAAATCATGGATGAAGAGGCCCTTAGAACACAATATCAAGGCTGAAATGATCCTCAGAAGATGGAATATCAGAGTTGAAAAGGCCCTTAGGACATCAGATGGCAGAGCCTGGAAGGCCTTTAAGATAGAGCATCTTAAACTTTCTCAAGACTCCTTTTTGCCCAACAAGTTTTTATGTGACCCTGAGATATATAGGTATATAAAATAAATACACAAATCAAACTTCTGTTAATGTTAATTAATGATATTATTAATTTTTATCAATAAATTAATAATCATTCACTTTCATGACCCTATATGGGGTCAGTTGTGATCATAATTTAAGAAGCTTTGTTCTGGAACCTAGAATGTCAGAGCTGGGAGGCTCTTAGAATACAGAATGTTGGAAAAGTAAGGGATCAGCTTTGTAAAGCACATTGCTAGGTTACCAAATATCACAAAGCACCTGAGTTTTGTCATGTCTTGGACCATCTAAGCAGTGCTGTACTAGTTCAAAATAAGAAAGTTCCTGACCAGGAGAGTAGAGGCTGGAGAGAGGGGAGAAAGATATTTATAGCCATGCGTCACAATCATGGTGTTCCCGTGGAATGTCAGTTGCCGGGTATCCTGAGGGACTTTTCAGAAGCTGGCAGGGTTGCTTGGCTGAAGTCCCCAGGCTGGACCCCACCCCCGAAGTCACCCTCTGACCCCAAGGCAGGACACTGGAGCCTTTTGTCCACCAACCGGTTTCCTCACCTAGCTGGTGGAGGCGAGCCTGTCAGCCTACAGCTGGGGGATGCCACAGGGGTGATGCAACTAGTCCACAGGAGCCAAGGATAACAACAGAGAGAAGCATCATTTATGTCAGTGCTTGTTGATGTCCTTCTTGTGCTGGCCTTTGTCCCCATGCCCCAGATTACATGTGGGAGAGGGGAGATCCAGGTCTCTCTTAGTGAGCCCATGGAAGGAGGTAGTCCTGGGAGCTGAAGAAACACTCTTCTAGCTTGAACATACTTTGGGCAGCGCCTCAAAGAGCCTTTTACCAGGGCAGGAAACTCTTATTGGGTCTGTATGAAATTGTGCCCAGACACTCCAAATTATAGGCTAGAGCAGAGCATCATGATGAGCAAATCCATTTTTGAGGTTATAGAATGGAACCCGTTAGCTTCCCAAGGCAATCTGGTATGCCAGATAGAACCCTGGACTGAAAACTGGGAAAGCTGAGTGTGTCAGTGCCCCATGTGACCTGAGAAAACCACTTTCCATCTCGGAGACTTTGTTTACCGTTCTGTAATGTCAGAGGATTGGATTAAATGATCTCTAAGGTCCTTTGCAGCTCTGACATCCGATGTTCTAAGGGCCACCTTCTCAACCCTGACAGTCTGTGTTCTAAGAGCCCTCCTAACTCTTAACATTCTATAGTCTAATACCTCTCTTTAGCTTTTCTTTACCTCCCATATCATATCCATTTCTCTTAATAATATTTTATTTTCCAAATACATGTAAAGATAGTTTTCAAAACTCATTTTTGTAAGATTTTGAGTTAGAAATGTTTTTCTCCCATACCTCTCCCCAAGACAACAAGCAATCTGATATGTTATTACATACATGTAGTCATTTTAATCGTATTTCCATATTAGTTTTTTTGTAAAAGCAAAATCAGAACAGAATGGAAAAAACCACGAGAAAAGGAAAAAAACAAAAAAATTGAAAATAGTATTCTTTGATTGGCATTCAATATCCATTGTTCTTTCTTTGGATGTGGATGGCATTTTCCATCATAAAACTATGAGAACTGTCTTAAGATCAAAATATTACTGAGGAGAGTTAGAGTCATCACACAATCTTGTTGTTACTATATATTATGTTCTGGTTCTGTTCACTTGATTCAGCTTTAGTTTGTGTAAATCTTTACAAGTTTTTCTGAGCTCAGCCTGCTCATTATTTTTATAGAACAAAAGAATTCTCTATTACATTCATAAGCCACAACTTATTTGACCATTTCCCAATTGATAGGCATCCCCTAAATTTCCAGTTCCCTAGAGCTTTTGCACATAGAGGGCCTTTTCCCTTTTATGATCTGTTTGGAATATCGATCTAGCAGTAACACTGCTGAATCAAAGGATATATACAGTGCTATTAACCCTTTGGACATCGCTCCAAATTCCCCTCCGGCATGGTTGGATCAGTTCATAACTCCACCGACAATGCATTGGTGTCCCAGTTTTCCCATATCCCCTCCAAACAATTATCATTATCTTCTCCTGTCATCTTAGCCAGTTTGAGAGGTTCCACAATCGATTTTAAGGAAAGAACATCAGTTAAATATTCTTCCATTGTTTTCTGTTGCAAGCATTTTTCAAGTTTGATGTCTCAGAACTGATTGTGAAGGGGAAAGAAAGTAACTTGATATCCCAGCTGGTCATCTCCACTATTATTCTCAATGTGAACCATCATCTATTTCCTTTTTCCAGTCCTCACCACACTTAAAATATATCCATCTGTTGGAAAGGAAACACTATCTGTATTACTCTTCTTCCAAGAACGATACTATTCTTTTGGCTCTTGTAGATAGTTTTTGACATGTCTGTTTCTAACATGCCATGGTTCAATGATGCTAGATCATCCCTAGCACCTTGCTGCTAGATTTCCCTTTAAAATGCTTTGCTGAGCTATGTAATGGGCACAGTGAATAGTGCTACAAAATAGCAACTGTTATGTATGTAGCCACTAAAAAGCTTACAGAGTGCTTCCCGGCATCTTTATGGAGTCTCACCACAGCCCTCCAAAAAAGCCAGCCAGGTGTCATCACCATTTTACAGGTGAGGAAATTGCCTCATCTTCCCAATTAGGGGTGGCTGGTGGCCAGCTCAAATGAGATGGACATAAAAATGCTTTGAATTGTACCGGTCCTCTGAAACTGTGAGCTGGCATAACTGCACAATGGGTTAATTAATTAGCACTGGGACAAAATTGAGACCACACCTAATTAAGCCTAAGTGAGGGCAGCATTCTTCTGGTCGAGGAGGCACAAATCTGTTCTTTTCCCTTTTGTTTCCTTCAGCCAGCTCCCTTCCCTCCCTGGGCCTCTGGTTCTCTGGATAAAGTGAGAAGCTAGAAATAGAGAATTTTTTAGGCCTTTTCTAGCTCTTGACTGAGCCCCAAATACCAAAACAACACCCCCCCAACTCGGCCCCTGATTCCCCTTCTGCTGGTCTCCATAAGCTAGAAGGCACTGCCCAGGCCAGATTTGACTGCCTCAAGGGAGACTAGTGGATTTCTGGGTCCCAAGCAAGTTATTTGGCTGGAAGGACCTTCTCGCTTCTTGTCCCTGCCCCAAGTCTAGTGCTGGTGACTCTGGGAAGTATACTGCCCAGCTGGACCCCCAGGCAGCGAGCTGTCCTTTGGACTCCTCTAGCCCAGTGCTGCCCAAGCAGAGTCTGGCCCAGCCACACTGGCCTGTGGTTATCCATGTTTTCTCTAGCTAGAGCAGTGATTCTTAATCTGGGGTCTACATCCTCCCCAAGAGGTCTGAGGAAAGATTTCAGGCATTCTCTGAATTTAGATGGAGGAAAAATTACAGCTTTATTTTTGTTAATCTCTTGCTGAAATTAAGCATTTTATAATCTTCAGCTACTTCAAACTCACATTCTGAAAAAGGGGTCCATAGACTTCAGCAGACTGTGACGGAAGCATCCAGGACAGGAAGGGGGGTATAAAGAGCCCAAGTTAGACCCTGAGCTCCCTGAAGGCAGACCTGTTCCAGTCTCTGGGCTGTTGTTTTACCCAGGCTTGCCCATTGACTGAGGGGAAGCAACAATGTTTAAATGTGTGATTGTAGCAAGGGGAAGAGGGAGAGGAAGGGGCTTTGTAATAATGTAATGCCTGCTCTTTCTTCTCTGAGGGCCAGCTCCTATGAAAGCTGGTAGGCAGAATGTTATCTCTGGGCATAATGTCCCTGCCCCCATTCTCTTGCCCTCTCCCACCCCGCCCTGTCCTTCCTCTAGAATCCTGGATCCTCTCAGGGAGAGAGGCACCTCCCAGGAGCTCAGGCTGTGGGGCAGAAGCCCGAGTCCTTTCTGTGTCATCTCAGAGGGGCTCCTCCCAGCTTCTTCTAGCAATGTGGAGCTCTCTGGCTGCCACCTTGCTGCCCTTAATGTGCAAGGCTTAAGGTCACCCTCTCTCCTCAGGGGTGAGGGGTGGGTTGCCTTTGTTCTCTCTCCCCTCCCCCCGTGGTCCTCAGCAGAACTTCTGATTTCTTGTTCTTGTTCTCACACCATTGACCCCAGGGTTAGACACACGAGATAGGGAAAAGACGAGGATTGGGAAGACATTTCAAATCTGCTGAAGTTTTATAGGCTTGATGAGGTGTCCTCCAGAGTAAGGGAAGAGAGGTGCTTGGAATCCTACAATTTTTCAGGCCTGGGACTCTGTAGAGGAAGCTGTCTGTGTCTAGGAGGAGTTAAAAGACCTAGAGACCCACTTGTCCTATCTTTGCTGCTTATTTCCTGGATGATCTTGAACAAGTCACTTATCTCTGTGCCTCAGTTTCCTCATCTATAAAATAGGAAGCTTGGACTAGATCAGCTCTAAATCCTCTGATCCTAAAGTGTTTAATTTTAAATCCTCCTTGACCTTGGGGGGGGGGGGGGAGATGCAGCCTTGGGTAATCAGAGCAATAAGTCAACTTATTTGCTGACTTTGTCAGAAAACTTCCACTGGGGTTTCCACAAGCCCCTGTATATGATCCAGGAATCTGCAAAGTTGGAGGTGAGAGTGATCCTAAAGGAGAACAGTCAATGCCTTACACAGTGTGAGTCCTTATCAAGTATCTGTTGTTCCTATGTGAAAGGAGCTGAGAGTGCCCAGAACTTTCAGGTTCTTTTCTCTCCAGAGTCAGTGCTTAGGAGAGACCTTAAACTGTAGAACTGAAGAGCTCAATCTGGAGATTCTGTGAGTGATGGGCCCTGCCCGCAGGGGAATCTGGGAATATATGCAAATAAGTATGAGTGAGTTTATGGGTGAGAGGGGGAATGCCTCTAGTGTGTGGAGAGTTACTTGAAGGCATCCTAGGCATGGATAAAGGCTCTGATGTGGGAGATAGGGTGTCATGTATAGAGAGCAACAATAAGTCTCATTTGGCTGAAGGGGAGGGAGTGATGTCTATAAATCAAACTGGAAAGGTTGATTGAAGCCAGGTTGTAAAGGGCTCTAAATGCCAAATGGAGGAATTTGGATTCAATCCTAGAGGTCATAGGGAGCCACTGGAATTAATAGAGGGAGGACAACTTCAGACTTGTAATTTAGGAAAATCACTTGGACAAATGTGCAGAGGATGAATAAGGGAAGAGGAGAGACCTATATTGGCAGGCTAGTGTAACATCCAGACAGGAAGTGATGAGAGCTTGATCTAGGGCAGTAGGCTTGGGGGTACAGAGAAGGGGGCGGGTGCCAATCTTAGAACACAGGGTGTCATCCCTCAGATGGATCATAGAAGACAGAATAACAGGATGTATCTGAAGTGGAAGAGCATTTAGAGCATAGGCTGTCAGGGGCTCTAGAATATGGAATATCAAAGTTGGAAGAAACAGTAAAACATTTTCTAGTCTAGCTCCTTTCTTTTAAAGAGGAGACAAGGAGCGTCCATGTGCTGCTGCTTGAATGGTGCTACTGGCCTGCTGGGGAGATGTTGGCCACAGGTCCATCCTCAGACAGGGCTTCAGGTCTCTGACTCTGAACTGGCCAGGTTTGGCTGGTCAGAGTGGGGTAGCTCCTAGCCAGGCCAAAGTGGACCTTGATGTTGGCAGGTGAGGCATTTGCTCATCTGCCATTTAGGAAAGCTTAAAAAGAAAAGTTGATTGCTCTGTAAATGTGTTCTTTATTCCCTTCCTTAAACTAGCAGCAGTCAGCTTAGGTACCAGGGCCTCCTAGACCCCTGTCAGTCTACAGGGAGAGCCCAGTAGGCATCATGGCCAACCTGATGAAGTGAGAAGCCTTTAAACCAGTCCCCAGACTGAGCTAGACCCATTCTTTCTACCAAGTCTGGGCTGGGCTGTGCCAATCCAAGGATTATCATATATCAGCTCTCCTTAGTGCTGGCATTAAGAAAAAAAATGAAAAAAAAAATTCCACTCTGACAGCTACATCTTATTCTATTAGTACATTTTAATTAGAACATGAGCAAGAAACGCATTATGAATATTCATGACCTGAGTTATTAAAATGCATAATTAATCTGTGGGGGTTTTGATTTTAATAACTGTATTAATGGGAGTGGGGGGAGGAAGTCCCTATTTTTGTACCATCTGAATAGGAAGGGAGGCCCGCTGGGTTTGAAAAGGGGGTCTTTTTTTTTTTTTCTCCTTAAAATGCAAGTTGGGTCCTTGTCTCCCAGGACTATGGTTTAAGGTGGTAGCACCTGCGACAGGTGAGGAGATGAGGGACAGTCAGCCATCTTGCTCAGGCTACCCTCCAGCAGAAGGCCCCGGGGGGCTCCATCTCTGGTCCTAGGGACTTGGCCTGGATCAATAACCAGCTTGCTGCCCCCTTTACTCCCTCAGAGGAGAGAATGAGGAAGGGCTGAAGGAAGCAGGCTAGAGCTGGAGAGAGCCAGAGGCTGGGGGCTGAGGGATTGGGAAACCAAAGGCCTGGGAACTGCAGGCAGAAAAACAGAGGTCAGGAAGTGGAAGGAAGGTGGAGAATCTGAGAGCCAATTCAGAAATCAAAGGTTTTATCCAGGGGCCAGCGCCGGGGAGGGGAAGGGAAGCAAAGGAAAGCAGCAAGGGGGCTCATGGGGGCTGAAGCCCGGGGTTGCAGAGCAGGGAGCAAAGGCTTTTGTCTTCTGCCTCTGATGGGTGTTTGCTGGGTTTCTGAGGATGAATTGCTTTAGAAAACACATAAGCAAAGCAAAAGTTGATTGTGGGAAGTCAGCGGTGGGAGAATTGGCAGCGTCCCCCAGTACCCGCGGTATTATTAGCGCCCCATCCTGCTCCGCACCATAATCACATTGGAAATTTTTGATTAGAAAACAAAATCTAAATGAGAAGTATGAATATTCATTAGGTGTGGAGATTAATATGCATAATTATGCAAATTAGACAGCAATTAAACACCAATTCTCTGGGGAAATGATTAACACAAAGGCACCGAAATAGAAGGATGTAATTTGAAAGAAGTTTCTGGTGAAATGAGCAGTGAGCAGCGCTGGGGAGACAGATCCAGTGTGTTTGCTGTGATAATCGGCTGCCAGGGGAGGAGAGGGCAGGGAGCTTTCTCTCCTTCCCCCAAAGCCCTGCAGAAGCTCTGACCCGGCTCAAGGATGAGGATCAGGAAAGGTGCTTAAAGGGCCTGAGGTCCCAAGAAGGGATCACAGGGCAACTCAGCATGAGATGTACCTCTGTGACCCTCTTCAAATCCCTTTCCTATTCTGATTCTCCATTTCTCCATCTCTGAAATGGGCATGAAATTCCCAGGCTATCACCTTGAGGACTGGGATACATCTCCAAATGAAAAGGAAAGGGCCTGATGTTTATAACCTTGAGCCCTGCAGCTAGAATGTCTCTGGCAGCTCAGGCCTTTCTCCAGCCAGCCGTTAGCATGTGTGCAGTGATAACAAGGGTTTGTCTCCCAGCAGTTCGGGACCCCTCAGACTGTTTACAGCTCCAACTTTGTGACCCCACCAGGGGTGGGAAGTGGGGGGGCAGGAAAGAGTCAGGCTCAGAATCAGAGAGATCCTTCTCCTTTACAGTTCTTAAAACAGGCCCTGTCCCCTCTCCTATGGTCCTCATTCTGACGTTCCATGTGGGATCCCTTGTTCTCTTTGCTCAGGCTCCTTCCTGCCCTAAAGTTCTGGAATTATAAAGGTGTCCTTAGGCAGAGGAATGGGGGGAGAAGAGGGTAGGGAATATATCATATCATGATATCATAGAAAAAAGGAATAAAAATACTCAGTAGGGTCCTTTCCTGAAAAGTGTCGGCCTCCTGCTTATCTTTGCTGCGTGCTGGGTGTGGTGAATGGTGGAGGGAGGCCTGGGGCCTGAAAGCAGATTCTGACTTAGCCAGGAAAGAGAATTCTCTCCTCCCTCCAATATATATATATATATGTACGTGTACACACACACACAGCAATCTCTCTCTCTCCCTTTCTCCCTCCCTCCCTTCCTCTTCCTTTCTCCCTCCCCTTCTTTCTCTCTCCCTTTCTCTCTCTCTCTCTCTCTCTCTCTCCTCTCTCTCTCTCTCTCTCTCTCTCTCTCTCCTTTCCTTTTTCCCTCCCTCCCTCGCCCTCTCTCTCTCTCTCTCTCCTCTCTCTCTCTCTCTTCTCTCTCTCTCTCTCTCTCTTTCCCTTTCTCCCTTTTCCTTTCATTCTTCTTTTCCCCTATCCTTTTTCTTCCCTCTCTTCTCCATCCCCTTCCCTCCTATGCTTTCACATTGCTCCAAATCACAAAGGCTACAATATGGGAGTTAAGCAACAGGGGCCCGTTTTTCTGACACTAGTGTAAGCTGCCCCACCCCACTCCTAACAGGGGCAAAAACTCAAGAATTCTCAACCTAGAATTCTGTTTAAAATGTACTTTAGTCTTTAGTCCTGGCTCAACTGATGAAAATAGGTACTGTCATCAGGTAGCCTAAGTTTGGGTCCATGCTCTGTTGCTGAAGGATCTGGGGTTTCAGTTTCCTCATCTCTAAAATGGGGGCAATAAATTGCATTTGTGACCTCCTTGGTAAGTTGTAAGGGAATCTCTTTGTAAAGAACTGTGGGAGTGTCACCTGGCAAGTATCTAAGCCTCGGTATGCTCATCTGTGAAATAGAATAAGCCTTGCCAAACTTGCCAAATTTACTAGGCTATTGCAATCAAAACTTCTTAAAATCTGTTAAGGACTATAGAAATAAAAGATGTGTTGAACCTCAGAGTCCTCATATGTGAAATATGGAAAGGAATCCCTGGTAAGGTTTTTAGAAGCATAGCTTACATGGTATTTTCAAAAGTTGTGCAAATGTAAGCCATCAATTTCTTTTTTTCTATATTTGATATTTTTTATTTTCACATTACTTTCATTTCTAAGTATATATTCTTCCTGAAGAACTATACTCCATAATGTAACAAGAAAACATTTTAGAAAAGGAAAAGGAGGGAAAGCTGTAAAACTTACCAAATTCTCAAGAAAATTTTGTTCTAGGTGGGATATTCCTTACCCATAGTCTCCACTTCTGCAAAGAAAGGAAATCGATGTCTCTCTTTGGTACTAAATGTGATCGTTATAATTTTACTTAGTTCAGTTGACTTGGGGATTTGGGGGGGTTTTGTTGTTATACTTTCCATTTCCATTGTGATCCTTTTGAGTGTTTTTCCCCCCTAGTTCTGCTTATTTGACTGCATCAAGTTCATAGAAGTCTTCCTATGATTCTCTAGTTTTCATACTCATTACTATATAATAATATTTTATTATATCCGACAAGTTGTTTAGCCATTTCCCAGTAATTGGGCATGTACCTTGTTTCCATTTCTTTGCTACCATAAAAAAAAGGAAGCTGATGATTTAAATTCAGTTTTTTAAAATATTATTAATCTGTGCTAAGCACTGTGTTAGGCTCTACAATTCCAAAAACAAAAAAGATAGTTATTGTCTTCAAGGAGCTGGGAGGATACAACAATTATACAAATAAATAAAGTACCAGGAAAATGGAGGGGTGGCAGCTGAAAGTTATGCCTTAAATGGAAAAAAAAAAAAAAGTATTCACTTGAGGCAGAATAGTTTGGGTGACCTCATAAGAGTGATTGAGAGAAAGTATAGATTCTGAGGAATGACTGGTGATCTAGTTTGGCTGGAATTCTATGGAACAACTGGCTCTACTTCTTATTATTAAGCATATGGTAAAAGGGAATTGGGGGTAGACTCTACCATATTAACAGTGGTAAATGTGGGAAGGCAGTGCCCAAAGTAAAACTTTGATGGTTAGAATCTTTGATACTGAAAATAATCCCTTTCTAACATTTTCATTCTCCTTTGGTAGGTTTGGAGGAGAGAACAGGCTCTGGGTCATGGGGAACATCAGGAGATCAAATCAATTCCTCATTCGACCAAGGAAGGGTAAGGCCCTTATTTGATGTGACTCAGTTTCTCAGGACTACTGACTTCCATGTCAGCAAGCTTTCTCTTATCCTACCTTTGAAAGAGCATGAACTGAAGACTCCTCTACATCCCCAACTCTCCTCAGGCTCTAATGGTTTGTTCATAGCTTCCTGGTTCCTCTCGACTCAGCTGCTGTCCTCTGTAATCTGCAGCAACCCATCTGGAGGGTGGTCCTAATTCTAGCCAAGCTTTTTGAGCTTTTTTCAGTCCCAAACTGAACACATCCTAGGAAGTGGACAACCACACATTCTTCCTTCCAAAAGAAGAAAAAGACGCTAAAAGGTGCTCTGTGACTCTATTCAGTGTCACTCAGCAAATCTATGTTAGGTTTTAAGATTAGCTCAGTTTTCTTTTAGCCTTACCTCTCCATATTCCTTCAAAAATAGAACATCTCTTTTAAAAAGGCTTAGAAGAATTAATGGTGAAACCAGGCAGACAGTCTGGGATGGTCACTCCCAGCTTTCTCCAAGTGATTTTGGGATAGGAATTTGATGTAGGGACCTTTTATCCATGTGAATCTCATATAACTTTCTGTCTCTCCTACCCTTGTCTTCCCCACCCCCAATCCAGGCTTACAGTGAAGGTTCTCACTACACAGAGCCCTCTCACAATAGCATATCTTCAACATCATTCCTGGGATCTGGACTTGTAGGTGAGTGCTCTTTCAGAGGGTGGCTGGCTGGGACTGGGGCCAGGGAGTTGGTATACTTTGGGACAGTGGGGGTAGCCCCTAATTAGGAGTGGGAATCTCCATCCCAACCAAGTTCTTTTTCAGAAATGTCTTTTTTTTTTTTTTTAACTTCCTTCCTGACTTGTGAAGGGATCAATCATTCATTCAGCCAACATTTGCAGGGCACATACTCCAAGCCAGGAAGGGTGGGAGCAACAGCAAACAAAGATGAATGATTTCTATGAAGTCCTACCTAGAATTTTCAAAGTGGAACCCTCTGATTTATAGGCCTATGACTAACCCCAAATCATTCATTCACTAATATTTATCAATGTCTATCTTTTATAAAATACTGTGCTGTATACTGGGGGAAACATAAAGTTAAAACATAGTCCTTGAATCTTCATGGAATCTGTACTAGCCTACACATGCTAAAATGTACTGTAGGAGGTACAAATAAAGTGCTGCTTGAAGTTCAAGGGGGCTTAATCTAATCCAAAAAGGCTTCCTAGAGGAGGTAACATTGAAGGTGGCCTTTAAAGGGTAAATAGGAATTCAGTAAATGCAGATTGGGGACAGGTATATAAGGCATAGGAAATGCAGAGCCAAAATAATTGGAGAAACTCATGGGTGGGTTGAGCCAAAATAATAAAAATGACAGTACTACCTAAATTATCATGCCTAAAACCTATTCAGTACTACATCAAATCCCAAAATAGATTTTATAGATTTAGAAAAAATGATAAAATTTATATGGGAGAGTAAGAATCACGAAGGCCAGGAGACTCCAAGGCTCCCCATCTAGACTGGGTTCCACATCCTCCTCCTTAGCAGATAGAAATGAAGATGGGGCAACAGTCTGGGGCCAGTTGCACTAGACACTACTGGGGATTGAGTCCAGGAGTCCTATCTCCCAAGCATGGGTTTGACCTAACAATTCAGAGGCTTGTCAGGCTGGGCCAGGATTAAATTACCTTCCACTGGAAAAGTGACTGGAAGTCATGCTCGAGGGCCATTGTGCTACCTTTCTCTGCATCTTGCTCGCCTTCCCCTCTTCTTCCTTCCCTTGCTAGTGTGGTCTTTGTAATTTGGACATTAATTGTTGTTAGGGATGAAAGGGAGAGAATGAACATTTATTTGACACTTACTATGAGTCAAACATTGTGTTAAGAACTAGGTAAATGTTACCTCATTTGATCCTCACAACAGTAGATGCCATTATGAGCCCCCGTTTACAAATAAGGACACTGGGACAAACCAGTTAAGTGACTTGTCCCGGGTTACACAGGAAGTATCTGAGGTCAAATTTGAACTCTAGGCCCCTGCTCTCTACACTGTGCCACCAGCTGCTTCTGTTGAGGATGTGATCAGTGATATTTTGTATGGTGATACATTGTGATAATTGTATGGTGGGTTAAACTAAACAAAAACTTTGTATCAACCAGAATTATCCACAAGTGTAATGGGAATTCCAGAGATAGTGAGGTAGATTTCTTTTCACTGGAGGTGTTCGTGTGAAAATTGGATGATCACTTGTTGGGCAAAGGACTGTTCCCCAGGGACAAATGAAACTAGATGATCACTGAGGTGCCTTCCAGTCCTGAAAATCTATGTGATTCACTTAATAGAGTCAGCTACAGATTCTGATTTCTCCTTCCTTGGTCCTGGGAGCCCCACTGAGAGATCACTTCCTTTCCTGAGTTTTACCCAAGGTGGAAAGCTGGAAAGAGTTAATCCCAAGTAGGTACAGGTGACAGAGTGCCCAGGGACTGGCAAGCTGCTCTCAGGATTTCCCCGTCAGAATGCAGACCCTATGGGCTTTTCACTCACCCCTCTTAGTGGTAACTGCACTTCCCCTCACATGTGGCTCCATCCCTTTTCCATAGGTGTACAGTCATTAATTGTGTCTCCTCTTGTGTTTCCAAAGGACCATTGAACATTAGAGCTTAGAGGGCCCTTAGAACACAGACTATCAGAGCTGGGAGGAACCCTTGGAACATGGAATGTCAGAGCTGAGAGGGCCCTTAGAACCCAGAATGTCAAACTTGGGAAGACCCTTAGAATATGGGATGTTAGAGCTATGTGAAAAGACCATCTCTTGAGCTGGACAACTTGGATTCAAATCTTCTTGGACAAATCACTTTAATCTCTGTGGGTCTCAGTTTACTCATCTGTCAAATGAGAGGGTTGGACAATTTGGGCCTAGAAGTTCCTTTACATCATAAATCTTATTATCCTATAATCTCTCATTTTAAAGGTAAGGCAACTAAGGCACAAAAGGAGCATTGATTTTCCCCTACAGAGCTGTACTTAGGCCCTTTTCAGTAAGACAGTATTAAGGTTCCTTCATCCTGGGCCTGAGTAGAACCAGCAATTGGGTCCAAACAAGAATTGAGCCCAAGGGGCCCCTGGGAAAGCAGTGGCTGCGGCTGCTTGATGGCGACCAAGCTCCCGGGAGGCCCCCTTGAGGGAGTGTATTAATAAGTATAATATAATAATAATAATCACATCTAACAACACCATCCGTTCTGCCCCTCCTGGGAAAAACTGGGGACTTGTGGCGTCAGCACAGGATTGAAGGCCCCTCGGGGAGCTGCAGAGGTAGAGATCAGGGTTTGAAGGACCATAGCCCAGCCCAGCCCCAGGCTTAGGGTTCCCCCAACTCTCCTAGGCCTGGTTTAGTTCTCTGATGCAATATTTGATAGAATCCCTTGTTGTTCATGTAGTTCTTGTACATCCATTCCCCCATCTGCCTCTCATTACCCATTCCTGTCCTACAGCAGGGGAAACTGAGGTCTGCAGGAGAAAAGACTGTTACAAGCATGCTTCAAGTGCTTGTAATGGCAAGCCGAGGGCTCTTGTTTCATGGTCCGAGGCACTTGTTTTTCACAGCACTCCTCCTGGACCCCCTGGGACAGATCTTCACTATTCCTGAGCTGCCCTGAGCCCTGTGTATTCTGGAAACAGCCCTTTCATCAGAGCCAGGAGACACGGGTTCCAACTCAGGCTCTCATTGTTAGGCAATGGAAAAGATCTCCAAAGTTTCAAAGGATTTAAGCCTTGGTGGGACCTTAGAAATCTTTTAAACCAAACTCTCCCTCCCCTTTTTACAGATAAGGAAATTGAGGCTCATAGCTGGAGGGAGTGGCTCAGCAGAGATCACCCTGGAGAGTGCAAGGCTGAACCAGGGCTCAGCAGCACAAGATTATGGGTCTAAGTGGGCAGTGGATAGAACTGAGTTCAAATATGGTCTCAGACACTTACTATTTCCTAGCTGTGTGATCCTGGACAAGTCCAATTGTTTCACCAAAAAAATAAAATGGGTCTAATGCTACCTGCCTCACAGGGTCACTGTTAGAAATTCAGAACCTATAAAAAGTGAGAGCTTTGGTCCTAACTGATGTCCCTTCAAGGCTGCTTTTACTACAATTATTTTTCAGTCATGCTTGACTCTGAGTGACCCCATTTATGGTTTTCCTGGCAAGGATACTGGAATGATTTGCCGTTTTCCTTCTCTAGCTCATTTTACAAATAGGAAACTGAGGCATGAAGTGACTTGCCCATGATCACATCGCTAGCTTTGTCTGAAGCTGGATTTGAACTCAGGGAGAGGAGTTTTCCTAACTAGAATTAGCATTCTATCCATTGTTCCACCCAGCAGCCTTACTCTGACTACACAATCACCCATTTTATTGTCATCTGTCTGGTTCCTATTAGGGCAAACAAAGGGGGATTACTTCTTCCCACTGGACTCCCTCTAAGGATCCCCTAAGATCCCTTAGGTCTGCTTTCTTCCAGAAGTCCTGTTGGGAAATCTCAGGGTAGGGAGAGTGTTTAGAAAAGAGCAGTATATGGGACATACTTAGTGTTAGTGCGAGGGACTGATTACGGAGGTATCTGCCAGCCCCGAGTAGAGCCAGCTCTGGATTGCAGGTTAAATTGAATTAGATTCTGGGAGAGAGTAAAACCTCAGTGCTTTCTTTGACAAGAATATTAACTCATGTACAGCCCCATGAGAAAAAGAGAGCGAACTCTGATTGGTATCCCCATTTCAGAGATGCCTCTCAGAGAAAGGGAAGTGCTTTGCTCAGGACAATTCAGCTTGTCTTTTTTAAGGCCCTAATGTGAACCAAGGGGAGCTTGGTGGAGGGTTGGTAGGTCAGGGCTGTCTCATAGGACTAGCAGAACTCTGAGTATTGCCTTCTTCCCCTCCATCCCGCTCCAGATTTCAGGCCTACCCCAGGTGATTGGGCTTGAGCTGGTGACATTTTCAATACCTGTCTTCATATGGGCACACACTCTGGCTTACAGAAACCTTGGTCTCACAGTCCCTGGACTGTTCCCAAACACAGCCTGACCCAAACACACGTGTGCATGCACTGTGACGGGAATTTTCCTTCAGAAAAAAAAAATAAATAAAAAACTGAATCCTTGAAATCTGTCACCCTGATGGCGTCCCCTCCCCAGCAGCGGCAGGAGGGTAGGGGGTGGGGAGGAGGGAATGGGACGCTTTAAACAGCAGGGAAACTGATAAACCATAACAGATTTCTTTCTAGTTAATTATTTCTAGTAATTAGCTTCTTTTCAGAGGCAGGTTTCTAATCTTGTGTGTATTGTGCACAGCAACGAATGGGGTGCGTCCTGGACAATGGCTTAATCTGCCCGTGGAGCCTTGGTTGTCAATAGTCACATCTTTACATCCTTTAAAAAAAAAATTATTAAGGAGAGTGGCTATTTCTATCTGAGTGTGTGTCTCAGGCCCTCCCTCCCTCCCCCAGCAGGGCACCAGCTAATCGAATCCCTAAGCCCCTCCAAGCCTTTGCTGGCGCCACCTTTATAGGCCTGGGGGCTCCCTGGAGGGCCCAGCCCAACCCCTGGTGTACAAGTTCAGCTTGTTGGAGTTCAGTACCCCAGGGAGCAGAAAGGGGAGAAAGGAGGAGCTTCGAGAGGCCCTCGTGGATGGAGCAATTGGAGGCTATCCGTGTGTGGGTGTCCCCTCCCTCCTTCCCCTGGGCCCCCAGAGCCTTGGTCACACCTGCTCTCCTGCCGTGATACAGCAGCAGATACAATCCACACAGTCTCACTTGGCCCTGACTTTAAGTCTGAGTCAAAGGGGCGTGGGAGAGAAGACCAGAAAAGGAGAATCACAGGGTTGGATTTAGAATCGGGAGGGAAAAGGGACATTGAGATCACCATCCTGCAGTTGATGGAGAAGGAAAAGGAAGTCTGGAGAAGTTGGGGGCCCGGCTACAGCATCTGGGCCTCTGGTTCCAAATCTGCTACACTATGTCCACTGTCCAGCCAAACTCCAGCTCGTTTGGGAGTGTTTTCTTGATGTCCCGAACTGCCCAATACGCAGACTCCATCTCCACACAGCGGAAAGAACTCAGGAATAAGATTGGGGATGAGCATAGCATCTGCTGTGTATCCCCATTTTTAGTTGAAGAAACTGAAGCAAACCAAATAATAAGTTGAAGTTAGATTTGAACTCAGGTCTTCCTGGCTTCAGGCCTAGCACTCTCTCCACTGCTTCATCTAGCAGCCTGAGAGTCAGAAGAGCCAGCTTCCAGTTCTGATTGTGCTGTTAGCTCTCTGTAGGACTAAGTAAGGGGGCAGCTAGGTGGTACAGTCCTCAGAGCCCTGGGCCTGCCTCAGGAAGTCTTACTAGCTGGGTGACTTTGCCTCAGTTTCTCCATCTATAAAATGAAGTGGAGAAAACAATAGCAAACCACGCCAGTATCTTGGCCAAGAAAATCCCAAGTGGGGGTCATGAAGACTCATATATGATTGAGTAAATCTCTTCCCCTCTCTGAGTTTCCTCATCTGTAATATGGTTGGGACTGGAGTCTTTGGGGTACCTCCCCCTTGGAACATCTGCATTTCTCTCTCCCAGAGCTGGTTCATGGGACCATAAATTGATTCCTTGCTGGAAGGAACTTCAGAAACCAGCCAGGTCTCTTCTTGCTCCCTTATTTTTATGGTGCAAGAAGCTAAAGTGCAGATAGATTAAATAGGTCACTAGCAGGGCTTGAACTGAGGTGTTTTGATCCAGATTTCAATGTTCTTCCCGTTGTACACCCCAGCCTTTCTAAGGCATGGGTTATTGTTCCAGAAAGATACTCAGTCTTCTGATGGAAAATGAGAGTTTTCCTGATTCCAGGGAGTCAGACTACTGAGGTATTCCCATTCTGTGGGGGTCTGTGGAACTTTAGAGGTCAGGGGGAGACCATTATGGTGACAGTGGAGGAGAGAACATTGCATTTGGGGTCAGAGGCCCTCTGTATCTATCTTCTTTGAGACATACTCATCTAGAGAGAAAGGGACAAGCTGCCCTTTTGGTCCAGCTCCAAGATTCTGTGTTTGAGCTTTGCCACTAATTAATTACTTGTGTGACTTTGGGCAGGTCTCTTCCCTGGACCTAGTTTTTTACTGTAAAAAATGAAAGAGTGGTTGATCAGACCTTTCTGCCTCCTTTTCCCCACTGTCCACTTCCCCTTTTTGTGTGACTTTGCTTGTTAGAATATAAGCTACTTGAAGGCAGGCTTCTTGAATTTATTTCTTGTAGTAAGCGGTATCCCCAGCGCTTAGCACAGGACCTTAATAGCAGGTTTTTATTAAATGCTCTCTCCACCCAGCCAGCCAACAAATGCTCTATCTAGCTCCTTATCTCTCTTCTTTAGCCAGGTGTTACAGTGGATAGAGCACCAGGCCTAAAGTCGGAAAGTTGAAATCTTTCCTCAGACACTTTATTACTTGTATGATCCTGGGCTTATGACCCTGACACATTATTTGCCTGTTTCCTCATCTAGAAAGTGAACTGGAAAGGAAATGGTAAACCACTCCAATATCTCTGCTTGGTTACATAGGGGGTCACAAAAAGGGTCACCAAGAATTGGATGTGACTAAAATGACTCAACTACAAAAATCCTTTTCTCCTCTCTTCTCTCTCCTCCCTTCTACCTAGGAACTCTCCTAGCTCTTATATCTTACATTTACGTATCATTTTGTATATTATATATTATTATGTTTATATATATCTTACACTTCTATCTCAGCAACTCTGAAGAAATAGCCAAGCTACATTTGGTCATTTTCCTTAAGTCAGTCAATTGCCAACATGGATGGCATGTCTAGTTGCAAACCAGCCACGGTTGAAGGCTGCAGTGGTGACAGAGCAGGAAGAATTTTCTTGCATGTCTTGTTGCCCAGAGCTTTTTGTACTAGGACGTAAAAGAGTGTCCCATTGTGGGGAGGTCAGTTTAGAGGAGAATTATTGCTTCACAGAACCTTTCCCCGACTGGGACTCTCAGAAAGCACAGACTGTCGGAGCTGGAAGGGATTTTGAAACCTAGAACACAGAATTTGGAGACTCTGAATCACAGAATGTCGGTTGAGCATAGCATACAGACAATTCAGCATTGGATAGCTTAGGGTTACCGGGGTTCGGACTGACCCACACGCACCGAACTATAGGATGCTGGGACAGTCTTGAGATCTGAGTCTCAGTTTCCTCATCTATAAAAATGGGGATAATACTTGGACAAAGTAAGCTGTGAAGGTGGTAACCATTGACAAAAGCATAAGGTTGCAAACCGTAGACAAAGCTCTGTAGAAATGCAATTGATTGGTACCCAAGAAGCCTTGTGGTGTAAGGGAGAGTCAAAGGTTCTGGGTTTAGATTCCTCTTCTGACACTTAACCTTTATTGGCCTCTGTTTCCTTGTCTGTTAAAAGGGGGTGGGGAGAGGGGGATCAGAAGACCCTTCTCAGCTCTAATCTCTTGAGTCTTTGGAGCATGGGGGGTCCTGGAGCCCCTGGCAAGCTTGAACGTGTCTCTTGTTCCCGGGATGGGTGACCTTGTCTGAAAGCAGCCCTAGCCACCCCCAGTTCTATGGACCATCCAATCCACACACCTTCCATTTTAAAGATGGAGAAACTGAGGCCCCACAAGGTGACACAAGCTGCTCGTGGGGTCCTGCAGCCGCAGAACGAGGGTTGGGATTTTGTTCCTTTGACTCCCAGATGCTCTGGTCTCTCCCCTTTACTGAGAGGGTGGGGGCTGGGATTGGCTTTCAGAGAAAGGCCCTATCAGTGGGAGCAGTTTATGGGTGCCAGAACCTTGGCGCATGCACCAAGCCCAACACCCCACCCAGGAACCAGGCTGGGCCCAGGTTCAGGGTACAGAGCTGTGCGGGGAGGCCGTAGCGGCGGCATGTGGACGGCCTCAGGTCAGCAGGAATCATAAACCGAGTTCCCAGCAATCCACTCTGCACCCCACAACCCACCCCCACTTCCCCCAGCCACTTAAAAATGCAAATCTGCCCAGTCAGTTCTAAACACTCCATCGACTTCCAGCTTTCGAAACGGTAAAAACAAATTTGCTTCCCACACGGTATCAGGGGGTGTGTTATTGCTGAAGAAGGGGGGGATCGGCTCTTCTCCCCTCCCCCTCCCTCCTGCCACCCCTGGCTAAGGCCCAGGATTATAGACTCTTGGGAATAGAGATAAGATAAGGCCCCTGATGGCTTTATTTCTTTATTATTTTACTTGGGTTTGGTCTTTACTTCCTGATGGAGGCAGCTCTGTGCCCTCCACAAAGTGCCCCGATATTTGGGGGGGTGGGGGTGGCTGGACTGGAGACAGAGCAGAACAGTAGGTAGGTGGGTAGATAAAACAAACAAAAAACCTCACAGCTCATCACCCTGTGTGATAGTTAATTGGGGGTAGAGGGTGTGCAGTCCTATGATTTCACTGGTATAAATAAGTCCCGGTTAGGAAACCCCCTCCTCCTCACCAGGGAGCTTTGTCTCGTTGTCTGAGATGGAACCCTAGCACGGACATCAGAGGCTCTGGGGACTTCTGACAACCTCCTGGATAAGGTTAATTAAGGGCTGCCTGGTGGCTCAGTGGGTAGAGCAGCAGCCCGGACTCAAAAAGATATCAGTTCAGATACGGGCTCAGAGACGTCCTAGCTGTATGACCCTGGGCAGGTCAGTTGAACCTCTATTTGTCTCAGTTCATCTGTAAAATGGGTCCACATCAGAGAAAGATATGGCAGATTACTGGCATCTTTGCCAAGGAGATCCCACGTCACGTAAAATCGTACCTGATTGAACACAACAAATTGAGGTTTAAAGAACAGGAACATCTTGCCCAAATTAATCCTTCAAGCTTATGGACCGACACTGATGGACTTGATGTTCAGATCTGGAAAAGCATTTTACGAACCTTAAAATGTAGGGAAAATAGGAGTTTTCTTTGACGTATTCTGAGTGTGAGACACTTTCCTCAATGTCACACTGTACAAGCAGCTGCTTTGAGCGTAACTTAGAAGGCACTTGATGGCTCCGGCCACTGAATTCATCAGCCTCTCCAGGAAAAGTTTTACCTCTCTTTGTTTCCTCCCAGCTCCAGCTGTCTCCGATCCCTCCTCTTTCTTGTCCTGAGGGGAGGAGGGAGACTTCCTCCGCCTCCCTGTATCCCTGCTGTGGATGGGGCTCAGACCCCACATCCAGGGGCCCAGGGGTCAGTGTGGTGTGAGAGGCCGGGGTAGATAGGGAGTGAGTCCTGCTGCTTCACAGCTTTGGGGGTCACCATCTTTCTGGGTCCCTCTCATTTTCTTCCTCATCTCCGTAAAATGATCCTTATCCCACTGAGAAGGGGTTAGCACTGGAAAGTCAGGATGTTTGGCTGCCTTGTGAGGTCGTGAGCTTCCTGTCATTAAAAGTGATCGGGTAGAAGCGGAGTGACCCCTTTCGAGCATGATTTAAAGGGATCCCTTGGCCAAGGGGCAGGCTGAGCAGCACGCCTATTCATGCCATTCTGTGCTCTGTGAGGTAGACCATCCCTGACATCCCATTTTGCTACTGGGGGTTCTCAGGTCAAAGACCACGCAGTTTCTTCCTTTTCTCTGGGTGGGAGCTCGTGGCCCCCGGAGCCTGACCTAAGGTGACCACCCTTTAGCCAGCCTTTTCCCTTCCTCCACTGGTCAGGGCTTGGGGGAGGTAGAAAGTTCTCTCCTCCAGCCCCCAGCGCCACAGCTGCCTGAGCTGGCCCCTGGAGAGTCGGCCTGAGCTGGCTGCTTAGGGCTGTTTTTGCAGCAGTTTCTGACATCCGTCACCCTGTGGACTAGGAAAGACCATTCCCCTGGTGCCCTTGGATAATTGACTGGGAAATGAGCCCTGGTTTCTCAGGCTCTGAGACACTCTCTGGTCTAGTTTCCAGAGCCTCTGCCTTTCCTCTGTGATGACACACCTGGGCATTCATGAGAAGAGTTCAGAATAGACATGGGAGAAATAGGAGCCACTCCCCTTCTCTCGCCTCTTGAGCCTCTCTCCTCCTTGAGTCCTGTCTCCCCCTTCCCTTTCTCCTAAACGTCCTCTCTTCTCCTGTCTCAGCTTCCCTTCCTCCCCCATCTCCCCACTTTTCCCCTCTCCCTCTCTTCTCTCACAAGGTCTTCTCTTCCCCTTTTCCTTTTTAGCATAGTCCCTCCCTCAATTTTCTGAAGTTCATTCAAACTGAAAAAGAGAGACGAAATCATGTGGTATAGATTGAAAACAGGAGTCCTGGCCTCCCTGTGAGTAAGGGGGATGGGCTCCTCCCCTTCCCCCTACAGACTCCATCCAGCACCAGGAGATGAGCTGTCAGTCCAGAGGCTTCCCACCAGGGGCCCCAGCCAGTGAAGGCTGCTTATGTCTTGGGGCTATGGTACAGGAGCCCAGTCATTTGGGGATCTCGCTTCCCCCCTCCCAGGCAAGTCACCCAGTTCCATGTGGAATGGCTGTTAGTAGCCTGGCAGCCACCATCTCCTAGGAAAATCCTCTCTAAAAGCTGGCCCAGTAAGACTCATACTTCAGAGAGGAGTGACCCACGGCCCTCCAAGTTAGCCCATTACACTTGGGAGGGCTGATGGTTAGGCTAAAATGTGCTGCTTTCAGTTTCTTCCCATTGCTTCTGGCCTGGCCTCCAGGGTCAGGTCTTTTCTGTCTTCCACGTGACAGCTGTCATCCCCCTGCTTTTCCATGGGAAACTTCTCCAATTCCTTCCATTGATCCTCCTGTGGCCCGATCCCAGACCATGTATCTTGCTTTTCTCCCTCAGGACAATTTCTAGGTTACAATGTGGTAACCCAGAAAAGTCTGCCTAGGGCAGAAGATTCCAGCCCTATTACCTCCCTGATCCTGGATGCCCCCTTCCTTCCTTAACAAAAACTAAAGCTGCATAACTTTTGTATGTTATTTTTGTATAAAACTTTTTTATTTTTCAAAATCATGCAAACATTGTTTTCAGCATTCACCCTTGCAAAACTTTGTGTTTCATATTTTTCTCCCTCACTCCCTTCTTTCCCCCTTCCTCTAGATAGCGAGTAATCCAATATAGGTTAAACATGTGCAGTTCTTCTAAAGATTATTTCCACATTTATCATGCTGCACAAGAAAAGTCAAATCAAAAAGGGGAAAAAATGAGAGAAAAAAACAAGCAAAACAACAACAAAGGTGAAAATACTATGTTGAGATCCACATTGGGTACCCATAGTCCTTTCTCTGGGACATTAAATTTTTGTTCTGCCATATCACATCACTGACTTGTTGAACAGAGATTGCTGAACTTTCTGACCTTTGACATTAATCACCTCTTATCTGCCTTGGCTTTCATTTTCTGTGTCATGCCTTTTAAAACTATTTCAGTTGGTGACTCTCCTTGTTGTCCACATCGGTCTTTTAAACACCCCTCACACATACCCCTTTCCTCCTCCCTTGAGTTATCTTTTTTCCATATCTTGCCAAAGAATTTCATTCTCTATTTTCTCCTCCATCCCTTATTATCTACTTTCTTCTCCTGCAGAATTTTAGTCTATATTGGAACTGGACTTTCACATAACCTCCTAAAATCTGCTGTTCTCAAATCAAGGTGCCTACAAGATGCTCCCAGTTTTTCATCTGTTACTTGTTATTACAAACTCTTATAATAGAGTAGGCTCATCCTCTCATGCCCTGGAGTCCCAGGGACCAGTTCTTTGTGAATCAGAATCTGGTCCAAAATCCCAGTTCCCTTTTTTAGTTCCTCCACCTTTTGAAGAATGAAATTCTCATAAGGAGAACCAAGAAATTATTAGCCACTTTGCTTTGGGTTCTACTAAAGTTCCAAGTAATTCAAGTCCCTCTATCACTGCCTTCTGTATCAAGCTTGCAGTCAGGTTCCTAACCTTAAATCTTCCCTGCATAGTCTGTGCCAGTGTAAGGATTATTTGTGACTTTGCCTCTGTTGGTCTTCACCTAACTGTTCTCCTTATTGGTCCTGGCATTTGGATTCTGGATATCCTGACTTGAGTGTATCTTATTGTACAATCTTCCTCCATGAGTCCATCCTGTTCCTCCTTACCTGTCCCATTCCTTTTGAATAAGGTAATTGTGTGTGAGTGTGTGTTCTGATCTATTGCTTCTGGTTTCCTGCCTTGGTTGGTATTTTGAGATAATCGGTTGCCATGACCACAAGTCCTCATTGACAAGTTTGAAAAGAGAAGGAGGTGGGTGCATGGGGATAAAGTAGGACCCCAGCTGGGACTGCCTTTCCTCCATCTTCTCCAGTTTGTTTCTTAAAAGACAGAGCTTGTTGTAGAGCTGAGGGAATGCTTAGAACATAGAATGTTGACCTTGAAGGTCCCTTAGAACACAAGATTGTCAGAGCAGGGAGGGCTGATAAGAGCACAGGATGTCAAAGCTGAGAGGACCCTTAGAACACAGAGTCTCAGGTTTGGGAGGACCCTTAGAACCTAGGATGGCAGGGCCAGGAAGGCTCTTAGAACCCAGAATATCAGGACTTGGAGGGCCCTTGAAACACAGGTGTTGGGACTGGGATATGGAAGAAGACTTCAATTATCTTGTCCACATAGGAGAGGATATTGAGGTCTAGAGAGGAGCAATGATTTGCAGTAACTCAGGAGAGAATCAGTAGCAAATCTGACTCCCATCATAAGATGGCACCTACTTCTTACCTTGGACTTGAGATAATGGAGTAAAAGCCATTGGTGTAACAGTGAAGAAACAGAAACCAGCCTCTGATGCTCCTTAGGGTGGGAGGATCTCTCCCCCTAAGGACCCAACCAGATGAGTCCTTATTCTGATCACAAACCGTAGAACTAGGAAGGGTGCTCTCTCCCTAGTCTCTGTAGCCACCTAGCCCGCCTTGCCAGGACCAGTGGCCTAGTTTCTTCTGCCATTATTCACCAGGATATTGCTTCCTTTCCTCTAGGGAAGAACAGTGAGAGAGCTTCATATTCAGCCTTTGGGAGAGACCCTGGGATGCCTGGACTCAGCCAGGTAAGTAACAGGAGAAAAAACAATAAATCCAAGTCGTTTGGCTGATGGGTGTGGAGAGAGGCCTTCTCTTAGAGGGTGGGCTGCCCTGAGCCTTGCACAGCACAGAATGAGAGGAAAATAATTGGAAAATTGGGGTCTGGGCTCATGGGCTGGGCTGTCACCTTTATTCCCTCCCCCCCAAGCCTCAGGGCTGTCAGTGCAGGGGGGGCTGAAGCAGGTGGTGGCTTGGGATGGTCTGAGGAGAGGGATCCAACTCTGCTGCCTCTTGTAGAAAGCCCAGCCTCCTTCCTCTTGGGGACTGTCACCTTCAGTTTCCCAACCACCAGAAACAGCCTGGATTAAGATTTTTCCAGGACTTTGGGGAAGGGGAGAAGGACAATAACTCCTATTTTCTGGATTCTTCTCAAGAATTGAGTAGTCCAATATGGAGCTTGAAATAGAACCAAGGGAGTGGGGGTGAGAGGGTCACTGGGGGGACTAGAGAGCTGCCCAAGCTTGGACAAGGAAGATGAGTTTGCCAGATTTCTAGAAGGGCATCCTCGGAGCAGTTTGCCACACATGGAAGATAGAATGTGATTGTGCAAAGGATATTATTAGCTCATGTACTGGGAAGAACCTATCAATGGACAGAGAATATCAGAGCTGGGAGGGCCCTTAGAATCCGGGATGTCAGAGCTGGGAGGGAATCTTAGAACAGAGAATGTCAGAGCTGGGAGCACCCTTAGAACACAGGCTGTCAGGGTGGGGAGGGCCTTTAAAACAAAGAATATCCGAGCTGAGAGCTTCTTAGAACGCAGGATGTCAGTGCTGGGAGGGTTCTTAGCTCCTAGAACAAAGAGTGTTGAAGTTAGAAGAAGCCTTACAAGAGAGAACCAAATATTAGAACTGAAAATGGCCACTGAGCAGTGAAGGGGAAGACAGGATTCTTGGAGATTTGAAAGTGGGCGGATGAGGGGGGAGGATGTAAGGGCTTGTCCAGTGGCCCCTCCTTGGGCTGTTCCTCCTAGCCCAGCCTTCCTCCCTGTCTGCTCTGCTCTTTGCAGGGTGTGGTTTTGGGTAGCTCTTTCTCTCCCTCTTTCCCTTTTTTTTTTTTAAAGCCCATGTTTTAATTTTGCACAAATTTGTCATAATTTCCTCTTCTCTGAACGGAGAATGTTTCCTTTTGCTACACCAGCTGCGCTGGCTCCGGGGCCGGCCGCGGTGAATTTAATTTACCACCGAAGCTGTGAAAATAGCAGCGGGACAGGTGCCAAAGGCCCACGAGGGGGGATTTTTTATTTTTAATGTTGTCATTTGGCAGAGGTTTGAATTTGGGGGCTGGGGAAGGACTGGATAGCAGGGAGATCTTCTCCCTCCCCCCCAAAAAAAGGGCTGGGAAGGTGCCTTGGTCCCTCTTCAGAAGCTGGACCCAGGGGCTTTCATATTCATGATCTTTTGCATTTGCCCAGAACATCATTATTCATATCATTATTTGTAGTAGTAACAAACATAATAATAATCATTCTTATTTTAAGGCTTAGCAGATAGCCTGCCTTTCACATATCCTCCCATTGTGACCCAACCCAACTCAGTTCTCTGGGCAACTAAGACTCTAAGTTTCTTTTCTTCTCTCCCTTCCCCCCTCCCACTTAAAAATAGTTTTAACCTTCTTTTTTCGGGTTCCAAATTCTCTCCCTCCCTCCCTTGAGAAGGCAAACAATTTGACATAGCTCATACATGTGTAATAAAACAGTACGTTTCAAAGAAGTCGCCTGCCAGCATTGGTAGAAGGAACATCCTCGCTCTGGAGTTCCCTGGACTTAATAAAAAAGTCCCTGCCCCAACAGCCGTACTGATAAATAGGTACAGGTGGTGAGGCAAAGTGGGATCGAGCACTAGGCTTGGCCACCATGATCTGAGTTCCAATCCTCACCCCCTTCCCCAAATGACCCAGTGCTTTTTGCAGGTCAGTGTCGAGCCTCAGCAACTCCTGAGACCCCCAAACTTGGAATTAGAGTGTCTGCTGCCATCTTGGCACTTTGGGATAAAGAGGGCATTTGTGTGACCTTGGGTCTCAATTCCCTGGGTTGGAGCAGACGGTCTCGGGGTCCCTTCTTGTTCTAGAGCTTTGAGCCAGGATTATGGATCTGCCCTGTAGGAGGGGGCTCCCACACTGGGAGTTCTCATTGAATGAAATTAGGAATCTTCTCGGTGTTCCTGTAACCAGGCAGCAGCATGGCTTATTGCAGAGAGCGTTAGAACTGCAGCCAGACACCCCACCCCATTCCCTCCTCGTGCTTGGGAACACAGCTCTGCTGCTTAGCGCCTGTGGCTGCTCTCTGGAGCCTCAGTTTGCCCAGCTGTAAAATAAGGAGGCTGAACCAAATCAGGGCTCCTGCACTTCTTTTGATTGACAGATTCCTTGGGCATCAGTCAGCCTGGTGAAACCCATGGACCTCTTCTCAGAATTACGGTTTTAAATGCATAAAATAAAATAATAGTAGACTTCGTTTCTCTATAGCATTTTAAGGATTATAATAAAATGCTATCTTCTTATTTCATTTCCTTAGAGGGAGCCAGGGCAAGCATTTAATATTCTGTAAGTGCTCATACAGACTTTAAAGTGATGTGAAAAGATTTATTATTATTATACACCCCATCATATGGGTGAAAAAACTGAGAGTTGGGGGAGAATTATAATTTGCCCTGGCTCTCGGGGCTTGCATTCAAACTCCTACCTCCTGGCTCCCGTTTCCGTATCCTTTCCAGTGTTCCCACCTATATTGTTTCTTTCAAATGCTGGAGAAAATGGTATCCTCCCCTTCTGAGCTATTGCCCAGGCAGAACCCAGAAGGTTCAAGTGACTGACCAAGACTCCTCAGCGATGAAGTGATGAAGTCTCCTGCTTCTTGGTTCAGGCTTAGGAGCGTTCCCAAGCAACAGCTGCTGCTTCCCTTCCTGGGAGTCCCAGGGACACCTTTTCCTTTTTGGGGAGGCTGTTCAGTGACATTGAGCACAATCCTAAGAGCACTATGTGCTACTATCCCCCAGAGTCTGGAATCCAGCCTTAGGGTGCTTCCCTGGGAAGCCTCAGGCCTTTTTAGCCTTTTAGCTTGTAGAATTATAACTGCTCATTTCAGCTTACATGGTGTTCTCTTCAGGCTGTTATTCAGTCATTTTCAGTTGGTCTGACTCTTCCTGATCCCATTAGGGACTCTCTTTGCAAAGATACTGGGCTGGTTGGCCATTTCCTTCTCCAGCTCATTTTACAGATGAGGAAACTGAGGCAAACCAGGTGAAGTGATTTCCCCATCTAGAGTGCTAGGAGTGTCTGAGGATGGATTTCAGTCCGGGTCTTCCTGACTCCAGGCCTAGCCAGCACTGTGTCTGCTGAGCCACTCGGCTGCCCCAATGCCACTTTAAACTGAAGGAAACCATGCTGCCGAGGAGGCCCGCCATAGAACGGCAGAGTTGAGGGACTTTAAGACAGAGATCCTCAGAGCTGCAAATGGACTGATGGGGGTTTGTGCCGGGGCTTCCCCATCTTTCTGCTCACAGGACCACGGCTTCTTAGTTACGGAGCATCATGGCCCTCTGGGGAGACTTGTCAGTGAGAGAGAAAAGCCCCTCGTTTTCTAGATGAGAAGGGGTTCCTCCGAGAGCAGTCCCTGAATGGCAGGCAGAGACCCTGCTTGGGAATCGGGCGTCCCTCTCGTTCTCCAACTCCTCCCCCAGGAGCCCGGGCTCATAGAGGCAGTTTGTGGGGGCTTGTGCCATGGTCCTCAACTGGGCCAGAGAGACTGGACTGGGGCTGCCCTGGGGAGTGGGGGTGGGGGGACCGGGGTCTCGGCGTCTCTGAGAGCTTATGGCTCTTGTTCCTTGTAGGCCGGCTTCCTGCCCAGTGAGCTGGGAATCAACAGCCCGAGCACGCTGTCCCCCACAGGGGTCAAGGGAGGCTCACAGTATTACTCGTATCCCAACAACCCTCGACGGAGGGCGGCCGACAGCAACCTTGGTGAGTGCTATTGGGGGGCACGGGTGAATGATCCTGTTCTGTGATCTCCCAGGCAGCACACCTTTCCTGAGTTCTTCTACATAGCCCAGAGTACTGGGGCCGGGGAGGAAAGGACAGTCTCTTACCTTCCAGGAAGACGTTAGAGACTGCAGGGTCCTTAGGACACATGTTATAGAATAGAGGAGCTGGGAGAGACCAGAACATACGCCTGTCTGGGACCAGACTGGAGATCTCATTGTACAAGGGAATCCTGGTAAAAAAAACAACAAAGCAAAACTCCCTCTACCTGCTGAGGTCGTCTGCACCTTCTCTGCACCTTCAGCTTTTAGGACTTCTAGCATTCCCTAGAGCAGTGGTTCTCAAACTTTTGTTCTCGGTATCTTCATGTTGTTAAAAAACTATCAAGGATCTGTTCAAAGAGTTTTTGTTCACATGGGTTATATTTATAGCTATTTACTATATTAGAAATAAAAAATAATTTTGAATTTGTAGACCCTCTGAAAGGGTTTCAGAGACCCCCACAATTCTTTGGGCTACACTTTGAGGACCACTGCCCTAGAGTGTCAAGAAGTTAAATGACTTGCCCAGTGTCCCAAAATCAGGCTGTTGTTCAAGGCAGGTTCTGCCCTCGCTGCCTGCTAGGACGCAGTGTCAGTCAGGGCGTCAGCGAGCATTCATCCTGCCCCAACAGTACGCAGTGCTAGCAATGTGAGACCATCACCCAGCAATCTCTACTCATAAGGACCACACTAACAGGGGAGACAACCTGGACACATAAGCACATGCAAAATGAATCTGGGATGGGGAGGGACATTAGCAAAAGTAAGGACAAGCCTCTTGTTTAAGATGGCTCTTGAGCTGACTCTTAATAGCTTTTTTTCTTTGCAAAACTCTTGTGTTCCAAATTTTTCTCCCTCCTTCTCCCCCTTCCCTAGACAGCAAGTAGTTCAATATAGGATGTGCAATTTTATCATGCTTCACAGGGAAAATCATATTAAAAAGAAAAAACAAACAACAAAAAAACGGGACAATTCTATGTTGTCATCCACATTCAGTCCCCACAGTCAATTGCAGAGGGTGTGGAGGAGATAATTAAGGCTAGATGAGTAGAACTGGGCGGATTGTGAGAGATTTCAATGCCCCTTGGATCCCAAAGGGTGTAGGAAGCTGCTGATAGAGAGGTGGTCTGGTCAGCCCCAGGCTTTGGGAGAATGGCTTTGTGGAGCAGTAGGCAAGCTGACTCAAAGGCTATTTTGGAAATTAGACAAATTCAGACGCTTGTTAAATGGGTGATGCAAGACAAGCCATCCAAACCCTGACTCTGTTTCCTCCGCTGTAAAATGAGGTGACGATACTACTTATGTCCCAGGGTTATTACGAAGATTCGACGAGATCATTGGCAAACCATAGAGCACTGTACAGAGGCTCTGTTAATTGTTTTTGGAATTGTTGTTAGTACTGTTTACCAGTATATTCCTTCCAGAAAACCATCCTTTAAAAGAAAAAATATAAAATAAAAGATGAGGTGGAAAAGGCAGTTTGACAAAAACTAACCCAGCAACAGGCACTCAGTTCCTGCCCTGTGCCGGGAAGCATGCTGGATGCCAATACACATAAAAATAAAAGGATTCCTGCCCTCAAAGAGGTTTTCTTTGATCATGGGAGACAACAAGTAATAACACACACACACACACACACACACACACACACACACACACACATAACAGGGTGATGGTGAGGAGGAAGGCAGAAGCAACTGGGAGGAATCAGAAAAAGTTTCATGGCAAAGGTGGATTTGAGGCGAGTGTGTGCAGGGATCCACACCCATTGTCCCTCTGCAAAAAAGGGAGGAATCACGTATTCATGCTCAGCCTAATTATAGCACATTCGTTTTTGATTTTTCTTTTTAGTCTTTAATTTATTGATGGTAACAGCTGACATTTATACAGATTTACAAAGTATTTTTTGAATACAATATATTCGTAACAGTTCTCAGTTAAGTATTACAGGTGATGTTAGCTTCCATTTTGTTGTTGTTCCTGACCCCTTTGGGAGTTTTCTTTTTTTCTGTTTTTGCTTTTGCTGAGGCAGTTGGGCTTAAGTGACTTGCCCAGGGTCACACAGCCAGGAAGTATCAAGTGTCTGAGGCAGGATTTGAACTCAGGTCCTCCGGACTTCAGGGCTGGTGCTCTATCCACTGCGCCACCCAACTGTCCCATTGGGAGTTTTCTTGGCCAAAATATTGGTGTGGTTTGCCATTTCCTTCTCCAGTTCATTTGACAGATGAGGAAACTGAGGCAAACAGCAAGTGACTCATCCCTTGTCCTTGCCAGTACAGCATGTGCTAGTCTCTGGGATAAAGCTATCTCTTTGCTTTCAGCAGACATTCATTAGCACCTAACTGAGACGTGGTCCCTGCCCTCCTGGGACTTCCCTTCTCCTAGGGGAGACATAGACTAATGTACTGCAGCTACGATCCCCCGGGTGATCTGATATGTTGGAGAGAGGCCGGATCTAGCTTCAGGAGCACTTGCCCCTGTCTGTGTGCCTCAGCCCACAGGGCCCCTCTCTCCTTAGACCCGGACAGACAGTGGATAGAAAAGTACTAACCACTTTAGCACGTGCCAGGTGATCAAGGTGCAGATAGAAACCCTGCTGGGCTCACCTTCCGGGAATCTGCATTCTAATTGGGGGAGACCGGACACTTGTGGTGCAGGAGGCCTTGGGTGGGAGACACAGCCTGGGGGTTCAGAGGGGGATGGTAAGATCCCATGGAATTTAGGGGCAGTACCAGGGTAGATGATAAGACTTGGTGGTCTTCCCTGTTTAGTAGGAGTAATCTCTGCTCACCCAAGGGCGCCCACAGCCGGGGCCCCGATCAGTGATGCTTACAAAGGGGTGGCTGGCTGACTGGCCAGAAGGGAGCAGGGCTCTGGTGAATCCGCCTCTTGCCAGGTAGGGCCATCCAAATCCAGCGCCAGGTGGGGATGAGCAGTGGGGGCCGGGGAAAGACTCCCGCAGTCATTACTGCTGATAAGTTACAAAACAGCCCTTGCCACTTGTTTTTGTGGGAGGAACTCCCAGACAAGGAGCTCCCCATGCTCATGAAATTACTGATCCTTTGCATATTTGACTAGCAAGTAATTTTGGCAGAAATGGAGTTATCAAGTGCCCCAAAAGCTGAGCAGGGGGAGATGACCTTCCGGTCACGGGGTGGGGATGGCTTCATGCAACTGGCCCTTAAGGGATATCAACAGGTGGTGCTGCCAGAGCAAGGTCTCACGAAGGATGGGGAGCTCCAGTCTGGGACACTGGGGCCCGCCATGACCACGGTGTGGCTGACCGTCCCCAAGTGTTTTCCACATGGACCCAGGCCAGTGCTGCTCTATCTTTGTGTGCTGGCTGACCAACGGCCGGCCAGCAGGTCCTCGCCCATCCGACAGGGCTGTGGGGCTGGTTGGCCTGTTGTAGGCCACATTTTTCTGCCCCCTTGGTTCCCTCTCTCTCCTTTAAACATAAGGCCAGTCCTATGCTGACTGCCGGCTCCCTTAAGAGTCATGTCCAGCTATGGCAACGGTGACTCTTAACTGCCAAGAGATGCTTATCAGCAGAGCAATAAACGTTCTTTCTCAGAACACTCTGATCTTGCCTACTGCCCTGCCTTCCTGCCTGCCCCAATGCCCCAGACCTGATGGGAAGATTCACTTCCAACCAACATCAACAGCCAAAAAAATAACAGCCCAGGAGTCCGTCAAACGGGGGCTTCCTTACCCAGCCCCTCTTAGCAGCAGCTTGGGGAGAAGACCAGGGGTCGTTACCCTTTCAGCAGGTGGGGAAATGGTGTCCAGTTTGGGGAAGCATTTTGCTAACGGTCTCACCCAGCCAGTGAGTGTGAGTCCTGGCTACCCAAAAAATCTCAGCTGGAAAGGAACATCGAGTCCCACTCAGAGGTGAATAAGAGTCCCCTCCAGGGATAGAAAGCTCAATAAATAATCCATTGAAGAGATCACTATCCCTAGAGTCAGGACACTTCCTAACTATGGCACCCTGGGCAAATCCTATTAGCACTTTCAGCCTCAATTTCCTCATCTCTAAAATGAGGACAGCAGTGGGACCTGCCTACAAAAGTTGTGGTGAGAATCAGTTAAGATAATCATTCTATAAAGCTCTTTTCAGACCTTCAAACACCGTAGAGACAAAACTGTCTGTGGCCTTCTCCTCCAATTGCCAGAAGACATAGGTTATCTAGCCATGTCCTCGTGAAATCTGACCGCTCTCCCACCTTTTGGCTTAAGGAATTTGCCTTTAGGAGATTCTTCTAAGAAACCAAAGGAGTGGAAATCCAGAGTGGATTGGGGGCTGTCTGGGAGATGGTGGATTCCCTGTCCCCAGATCGGGAGCGACCCCCAGCTGGAACTAGCAAGTTGTAGGTGCTCAGGCTGCGTTGTACAGAGGAGTCCTGTTCCCAGACAGGTTGGACGAGATGCCTTGTGCATGAGGCCCTTGCTGACTGATCTTCTGCCTCGAACCTCTTGGAGCTAGTTCCTAATCTGTAAAATGAGGAATTTGGATCGGTGACCTCTGAGGTCACCGGACAGCTCCCTTCCACTGAGCTAAAGAACGGATCCACCATCAATCCCTTCCCCCCATTATTGGGACCAAGAAGAACAGTCTAATGAATCCTGCTCCTGGGAGATAGAAATCATATGTGCTATCCGCCGCCCCCCACCCCAGGCTGAGCATCCCAGTTCCTTCACCTGGTTAAAGTCCTCCCTTCACAGAAGCGCCCTCCCATCATTCCTTCCCAGAGTCCCAGAGACGCCCGTTTCTCCGTCCCCAAACATGGGGGTCCGCCCTTCCTGTGAGTCCAAATCCCATCCTAGGTGAATGACCCCGAGGAAATACATTTAATGCACTGAGTCCTCGGTTTTCTCATCTCTAAAATGGGGCCAATAATAGCACCTACCTCGGAGGGTTAACAGGAGGCTCCCTGAATGAGAAAGTGTATATGGAAAGTGCGCTATTCCCCAACCTTCCAGCTCTATCTAGCTATTAGCTGTTGTTCTTTTTCCTAGTAACCACCAGCCCAGCCTAGCCCAGGGGATGAGAGAGGCACGTGAAGCTGGGACAGGTGTGTCCCAGAGGCCCCGGGTTATCAGGTGCTGCCCAGCGGGCGCAGTTCCGGGGCTGGTGGAGCCTTTTCTGTTCCTCCCTCCCAGGGAGTGTTCCCGGGAAGCCCCGCCTCTCACGCCTCAGAAATTACTTTACTTCTCTGCGCCTGCAAATAAAGCTAAATTTACATTCCTGCCTCCCAGAGAGATGGCCATCGGCCTATTCTCAAGCAGCAAAGGGACCAAGTTGTGAAATACTTCTTCCCCTCCCCACAGCCCTAAAAGGGCTCGGAGCCAGGCTTTGGGGGGCGTTGGGGGGAGGGCCTTTTCTCAGGTAGGTCCCTCTCTCCTTTCCTGACCTTGTGTACTTCCTCTGGCACTGGGTGTGTTCTCATTGCTCTTAGAGTAATAGCACAGCTTCCATTGCTAAGGATGTCGTCTCCTCCTCCAAGTCCTAATGACGGTAATAACATTAACAGAGTCCCCTTCAGGTGTGCAAAGTGTCCTTTTATTTCCTCTTTCATTTTTTTAATTAAAGCTTTTTATTTTCAAAACATTTGCAAAGATGATTTTCAACATCCACACTTGCAGAACCTTGTGTTCCAAAGAAATCCACTATATGTTAAGCGTGTGTCATTCTATACATATTTCCCAGAGACGTGGCAATGTGCAAAGCATCTCACCACTATTATCTCATTGATTCCTCACAACAAACCCCGAGAGGGAGGGGCTATCGCTGCCCCCATTTTACAGATGAGGAAGATGAGACAGCAGAGATTTAGTGGCTTGCCTAGTTTAGAGGCCTGGAGTGAGGTGAGGTATTAGCACCTGCGTTTTTACAACCTCACCGCCATCCTTCACGCAGCCGCTGTGAGACCTCCCTGAGAGCCAGGACTTCCCTCCTCTCTCCCAGCCCCGAATATGGAGCCGGTCTACACTGCGAGCTTGTCGGGCAGCAGTGAGGGAACGCCGTCTCAGCCGGGCGTCGGTGGTCGCTTGGCTTTGTAATGTGGCTCCAGAGCCACCGGGCCCGAGTCGGAGTCCCAGTCCATCTTGTCATCCGGAGACCCAAGTTCCAGTCCATCCTCCGGCACTTATTGTGTCCCTTCTTCTCTGGCACTGTTACCTCAGGATAAAGCGAGGGCTCCTCTGGAAGGCCCCGAAGCCCCTTCTCTCCCACACCGGCACTCTCTGCTGCCGGCCCTGTGGGTGAGAGAAGAGGCTTCTGGGGAGCTCCCGGTCCGGCTCCAGAGGTGGCCACGATGGGGGCGAGACTCCCTTCTGGAGCACTTTATCCTGCAGATATCACGGTCCCCACTTTTACACATCCCCAAGCTTTGTCGCTGCCTAACTTTACACAGCTAGGGGAACTCAGCCCTGAGATAAGTGGAAGATGGTGGAGGCTCATATATCAACAAGTCCCAGAGGATGATGGCTGACCAGTGACTTCGTGCAAGGACGGGGGTCTTGGGCTGGGAGGTGAAGGGCAGAGCAAGGAAGGGGAAGATGCTCCAGCCCAGGGTTGGTAGGCATTGACAGAGGGGTCTGAAATCCTATTTGCTCTGCGAGAGAAGGCAAAGGTTACCGTTTCCTGTGGTTTCATGGTTTTTTGTTTGTTTTCTCTTTCTCCTTCTCCCGCCTCTGTCTGACTAGATGGGCAACCTAAGAAGGTGCGGAAGGTGCCTCCAGGACTCCCCTCCTCGGTGAGTAGGCCCGGGGGATGTGGGGAGGAGATCACAGGATGTGGGTATCTGTCTCATAGGCGGTCTGTGTTGGGGGAGGGAGGGCCTGCCGCCATTCTCCCACCCCAGGAGATCCCCCACATTTTCAGTACCCACACAAGTGCGTAGGCTTCAAGGCCTTGTCTAAGTGAGCAAATGTCAAGCTGCAACATGACATAAGTAACCCTATTCAGATGTAATACTCCAGGAATCAGCGTCATATAGTGTCCCTTAACAGGGGTCCTCAAACTACGGCCCTGGGGCCAGATGCAGTGGCTGAGGACGTTTATCCCCCTCCCCCAGGGCTGTGAAGTTTCTTTATTTAAAGGCCACAAAACAAAGTTTTGTTTTTACTATGGTCCGGCCCTCCAACAGTCTGAGGGACAGTGAACTGGTCCCCTATTTTAAAAGTTTGGGGACCCCTGATTTAGAACATCAAAATTTGGTGGGAAAGGACCCTAGAACCCAGGATCTCAGAGTCCTTAGAAGGTATAACACGAATTGTTAGAGCTAAGACCTTGAAAGACTCATCCCATTTTGCAGATGAGAAAACTCTAGAGTAGCAGCCTCTTCATTGAGATGCCCTCCAGCTTCACATCTGGCCATAAGAGAGCCTCTGCTTGTCTTCCCAGAGGAGGAGCCGTTCTGTGACCTCTGGTCAGGCAGCTGTCCCTGGAGCCTCGGGGCCTTCCCCGGCTCTGGGGTGCGCTCCCTCGCTAGTGTTACGGGAGCCCCGGGAACAAGGGAGCCAAGATAAGTCCTCAGTGAGTCATCTTGCCATGACTTGCCCATCCTTATTCTCCGAGGCACAGGAGGCTCGGCTTGTGTGACAGGGACCGAGGAGGTTGTAATTCTGTTCAGATTCCCGTGTGTGAGTGCTGTCCGTACGCGAGCATTCGCACGTGGCCCCTTGGCCGATGCCCCCTCCCCACCCAGGCAGGAGGAAGCTCCCTCAGTTCTCCTCCCTCTGGTCCCTCCCCCACCGCCCACCAGTGCCTGACACACCAAAGTAGAATTCAAGGGCCTCGGCCCCCAGGTGGACAGTTGTCTCGCTTTCCAGGACCGAGGGGTCCTCCATCTTCCACCTGGAGACTGGCTGATGGGAAGCTGGCTGGTGACCAGCAGGCGTCCCCGCCCGTGTGTGAAACGAAGGGGGACTTGTCAGCCGCTTCTGGCTCAGACGGCCGAGAGCCCCATCCGAAGGAGGGCTGCAGAGTCCTGTTAGGGGTCCGCTGCTTGCACACACACACACACACACACACACACGGAGAGCTTGAGTCAGATAGAAATGACTTGTCAAGGTGACGGAACAAGTCACGGGGACGGCGAGGTAGGAAACCGTAATCACTGCCTCTCGCTGCCGCTCGCAGAATCAAAGAGGATCTGAGACTCTTGGCTGGGAGTGTCCCCCACCATTTCATCTCATGTCGGTTTCAGAACCAGGGCGGGCGGGGGGATTGGGCCCCGGAGAAAGGAGCAGTTCTTGTCCCACGGCGCTGAAGGCGCCGGCCCGTTATTTGGGAAGAGAAGGGGGGCTGGACGGGGTGGGAAGCGGGCAGAGGCACCAAACCGAAGGGTTATGAAGAGTGGAGGGGAGAAGGTGATAGGGAGAGGGGCTGAAACCCGACTCCTCCACCCCCATCGATACCCCTTCCCCCACCCCTGCCCACTGGAGTTTGGAAGGAGGGAAGGAAGGAAGCATTGATGGTGGAGGAGAGGGGCTCTCCCCTGCTCCCCCACATCTGTACATCAGGAGCTTCCCAATAGCCACACACACACACACACACACACACACTCACTCACTCTCCTCCCCTCCCCAATCCCCCACCACCCCTCCCTCGCAGCACAGCTGCATGAAGCCTTGGCGGGGGGCCAGGGCCCGACAGATGGCACAGAGCTCTTAGACAGGCTCGGCTCTCCCAGCTCCCGCTATTTAATCAAATTATAGAAAAAGTCAATTTGCTGGATTCTTGTTCATTGTAGCCCTTCTCATTCCCTTCATTTCTGGGCTCCCTGGCGCCACATATCCCCCCCACACACCTCCCTCCTAGAGAAAAAGAAGCTTCGTTTCCCCCCAGCCACCCCACCTGGCCCAGGTCTTCACACACCTCCCGGAGGGCTCTTCTTCTCCCTCTTAAATCCCAGGTATTGTGTTCTCCCCCTGCGAGCCACCTTGGAGAACTGCCTAACGTAGAGCCCTACAGAATAGCGGGCTGGGAGGGCCCTTAGAACGGAGAGGGTCAGAGCTGGGAAAGTCCTTGGGCCAGAGAAAGTCCTACCTCAGAGCACTGATGGCAGAACTGGGAGGGGCTGCCAGTCACCCAGCCCGGCCCCGGTTTAGAGAGGAAGAAATCCCGTAGGACCTCCGGCTCATGGAGCTAGTCAGGCAATGTCAGGCCCACACCTGCCCCTTCCCCCGCCTCCCCTTGCTCTAGTGCAGCGTCCAGTCAGAACGGTGGTGGTGAAGTCAAGACCTGGGACAGCCTGGTTCTGGTTTCCCGGTTTCTGGAGGAAACCGGGCATTGCCGTTGGGATCCGTCGGGTGGGGGGCAGGGGAAGGGATCCCAGGCCCGTCCGGCAGACTTGGATGTCAGAGATTCCACAGGCCAGGCCCCAGCTGGCCACGGCTCTCTTGACCCCAGCGGCTCCCCTGGCCCCGACCCAGCCCCGCTTCCTCTCTGCATCTGGCCGGGCCCGAGGGGGAGTCCCAGGGCCAGAGGGCTGGCTAATTGGCTTTCACAGCCTTAATTGGAGGAGGAAGGAGAGAGAAACTTGGTGAATGGTTGAGCTGGAGCTCCCTTCTGAGGGGGGGACACCGGGGCTTCCCAGGTCCCAGACTGATCCACAGCATTTTAAGGAAGAAGGGTTGAGATCCTCAAAAGAAGAGGGGGGAGAAAAGAAACCCTGTTCCCTTTCCCACTCCAGAGACCATACCAAAAACACACACACTATTAGCTTGCCCTTGCTGGGGCCTCTAAAACCTAAGTTACCATCTGCTGAAAATGTAACTGAATCTCAGTGTAAGGGATCTGGGCCACCCCAGCCCCCCCGCCCGCGGCAGAAGGAGGCCCTGGTAGGGGGACTCGCTCCCATTCTCCCAAACTGGAGGGCCTGGGGGTGGGGGAGGGGTGGGGAGGGAAGCAAGGAGCCCAGGGCGTCGCCTCTGTTCCCACCTGGGCATTTCCAGGCCCGGGAGAACCGCCTGCGGAGCCAGGCCAGTTATGGGGGTCTATCCTCCTAACTTCTCTGGCTCAGCCCTGGGGGAGGAAGGCAGAGCACAAAGGAAGCCCATGGGACTTAGGGCCGAGCAGCCCCGTCCTGCCTCCCCTTTTCTTTCTCCTTTCCCTCAGGTTGAAGCTCAAAGGGAGCTTCACAAAATGAGAGTGACCACTGTTTATACTGGCACTTTAACACTCCCCCAGTGATGTATCATACCGTTAAACCTAGAGATGCTACAGATGCTGTTGGATCCATTTTACAGCAGAAAAACTGTAGATCAGGGAGGAGGCCGGGGAGGTGTGCCTTAGAACAGGGGATGTCAGAGCTGGGAGGGCCCTTAGAGCCCGGGATGTCAGAGCTGGGAGGGCCCTTAGAACCCGGGAGGTCAGGGCTGGGAGGGCCCTTAGAACCCGGGAGGTCAGGGCTGGGAGGGCCCTTAGAACAGGGGATGTCAGAGCTGGGAGGGCCCTTAGAGTGGATATCTAGCCATCCAGTGAATTGTGCCAATACTAGGACTAGACCCCAAGTTCCTAACTCTAATCTCAGCAAGTTTCTGCCGTAACATGGCAGATCTCCTTTTTCTGGCATCCCTTCCATGTTTCTGTTTCTTTCCACCTTCCTTCCTTCTCCTGGCCTTTCCCTATTTCTTTCCTAAGGAGGTAGGGCCCTGCACTACCTATCCTACCCCCTTCCCCAACAGTCTTCCCAGACTCTTGAGGAACTTTTAGAAAGACTGACAATCTCCCAGAAAGGGCAAGTGGCAGTTCCGGTGTGGTAAGAAGTGTCTGAGACAGGATTCCCGCCCAAGGACGGCGCGCTACCTGGTCCCTGCCTCCCGAGGAGGGGCTGGCGATGGGGCACTTTCCCTTTGACTGACTCTCTTCCTTGGCAGGTGTATCCCTCCAACTCAGGTGATGACTATAGCCGAGACCCCGCGGGATACCCTTCCTCCAAACCTGCCAGTACTGTGTACCCTGCAGCCTTCTACATGCCAGGTACGGTTCATGGGGCAGAAGGAGAAACGCCCTTGTTTGCTGTGCGGAGGCACCTGCGGGTCAGGTGGGCCGCCATCTGTCCTTCACGCCAGGAGATCGGAGCTTGCCCTGGGGGGAGGCCTTTGGGGATCCCGCTTTTTTGGGGACTAGCCCGCCGAGGTCCCAGTCAGAGTCCCGCTAGCATCAGGGCTCAGGGCTGTGTAGAGCCGGCGTAAGGAAAGTGTTGGAAGAGGAGACGGGGGAGGGTCTGGGACCCTTTGTATCCCTGGAACCTTGATTCTTGACCTGGACGCTGGTCTCCCCGCAGATGGACTACACAACTCCGCGGACCTGTGGAGCCCCTCGGGCACCATGAACCAGTCCAACTACGCCCCCCCCATGCTGGGCAGCTCCTCCTCCCCTCTCCCTCAGAGTGGCGGCTTCAGTAACCTACACCAGCATGAGCGGATGGTAAGAGAGCCCCCTCACAGGTGCCCCCCTCCCTTTAAGAAGGGGCCGTGGTTCCTGCCCTCAGCGAGACTGCGGCTGGGGGGGGGAAGGGAGGTGTGGCCCCGCCTTAGAGAAAACCACTCCCCGTGTCCAGAGTCCGCCATCTGACCCCTCTCCTTCTCTCCCTGCTCCTGCGGGGTCTCCCTAAGAACTACCAGATGCATTCGGGGGAAGTGAATGGTGGGATCCCGTCAGTGTCCGGATTCTCCTCCGCCACCACTCCCTATGGTGTCTCCAGCCACACGCCGCCAATCAGCGGGACAGAGAGCATCATGGGTACGTACCGCTCCCGGGGGGTCCCTTCCCCTCCATGGCTCCCATCTGGCTCTCTTACAGTCCCCAGCCGCAGCTGATCCAGGAAGGAACAGGACGTTGTAGAGGTCTGGCCCCAGGGACATCCACGGGGCTCCAGCCCCAGCCCCAGCCGGCTCACTCTGTGATCCTAGCTCTTTGAGCTGTCGGTAGAATAGAGGAAGGCACCAGTTCTGTCCTCTCTGCCCTGGCTATCTGATAGTGGGCAGGTGCAGCCGCTTCATGTCTCTGAGGTGTCCTAAGGCTCTCCCAGCCCTGACCTCCTGGGTTCTAAGGCTCTCCCAGCCCTGACCTCCTGGGTTCTAAGGGTCCTCCCAGCTCTGACATCCTGGGTTCTAAGGGCCCTCCCAGCTCTGACATCCTGGGTTCTAAGGGTCCTCCCAGCTCTGACATCCTGGGTTCTAAGGGTCCTCCCAGCCCTGACCTCCTGGGTTCTAAGGGTCCTCCCAGCCCTGACCTCCTGGGTTCTAAGGGTCCTCCCAGCTCTGACCTCCTGGGTTCTAAGGCTCTCCCAGCCCTGACCTCCCAGGGTCTAAGGGTCCTCCCAGCCCTGACCTCCTGGGTTCTAAGGGCCCTCCCAGCTCTGACCTCCTGGGTTCTAAGGGCCCTCCCAGCTCTGACCTCCTGGGTTCTAAGGGCCCTCCCAGCTCTGACCTCCTGGGGTCTAAGGGCCCTCCCAGCCCTGACCTCCTGGGTTCTAAGGGTCCTCCCAGCTGACTGTTTGGGTTCTAAGGGCCCTCCAAGATTTGACATCCCCTCTCCCCTCCAGTGTTCCATGTTCCGAGGTACCTTCCAGCACTTGAGATTCTGTGGGTTGGTTAGCATGAAGCTTCCCTCCTCCGAGGGTATGGGAGTGAAAGGCCTGACCTGTGTCCCTTTCTCCTTCCGTCCCAGGTAACAGAGGGACTACAGCTGGTAGCTCTGGAGACGCACTTGGGAAGGCGCTGGCTTCGGTAAGAGCTGCTTCTGCCAGTTTTTCTCTCCCCGGGATGGTGATGGGCAAGACTAGGGGATTCATAGGCAGATTTGCCTGGCCGGGAACGGTTGTTTCGGGCCTCCCTTTACCCCCTAGAAGGGCACTGAGGTTCCCTTCCCTTGGGTTGGCAGGGGAGAGTGCTCCCAAGGGAGCCGGCCAAAGTCTCCTCCATTTATTAGGGGAGGGGAGGGGGGCTGCCGGGGTGATGAGAGGTGTGGCCCCGCCTTAGAGAAAACCACTCCCCGTGTCCAGAGTCCGCCATCTGACCCCTCTCCTTCTCTCCCTGCTCCTGCGGGGTCTCCCTAAGAACTACCAGATGCATTCGGGGGAAGTGAATGGTGGGATCCCGTCAGTGTCCGGATTCTCCTCCGCCACCACTCCCTATGGTGTCTCCAGCCACACGCCGCCAATCAGCGGGACAGAGAGCATCATGGGTACGTACCGCTCCCGGGGGGTCCCTTCCCCTCCATGGCTCCCATCTGGCTCTCTTACAGTCCCCAGCCGCAGCTGATCCAGGAAGGAACAGGACGTTGTAGAGGTCTGGCCCCAGGGACATCCACGGGGCTCCAGCCCCAGCCCCAGCCGGCTCACTCTGTGATCCTAGCTCTTTGAGCTGTCGGTAGAATAGAGGAAGGCACCAGTTCTGTCCTCTCTGCCCTGGCTATCTGATAGTGGGCAGGTGCAGCCGCTTCATGTCTCTGAGGTGTCCTAAGGCTCTCCCAGCCCTGACCCTCCTGGGTTCTAAGGCTCTCCCAGCCCTGACCTCCTGGGTTCTAAGGGTCCTCCCAGCTCTGACCTCCTGGGTTCTAAGGGCCCTCCCAGCTGACTGTTTGGGTTCTAAGGGCCCTCCAAGATTTGACATCCCCTCTCCCCTCCAGTGTTCCATGTTCCGAGGTACCTTCCAGCACTTGAGATTCTGTGGGTTGGTTAGCATGAAGCTTCCCTCCTCCGAGGGTATGGGAGTGAAAGGCCTGACCTGTGTCCCTTTCTCCTTCCGTCCCAGGTAACAGAGGGACTACAGCTGGTAGCTCTGGAGACGCACTTGGGAAGGCGCTGGCTTCGGTAAGAGCTGCTTCTGCCAGTTTTTCTCTCCCCGGGATGGTGATGGGCAAGACTAGGGGATTCATAGGCAGATTTGCCTGGCCGGGAACGGTTGTTTCGGGCCTCCCTTTACCCCCTAGAAGGGCACTGAGGTTCCCTTCCCTTGGGTTGGCAGGGGAGAGTGCTCCCAAGGGAGCCGGCCAAAGTCTCCTCCATTTATTAGGGGAGGGGAGGGGGGCTGCCGGGGTGATGAGAGGGGCCTGAGAGACCCAGGCCCCTCGTGTGTGTCTCCTCTCACTCTTGTTCTCTTGGGCCCTCCGGCCAGTATTCCCTGCCCCAGTTCCCAGAGTCCAGTGACCGAGAGAGGAGACAGTGGCGGAAGCTCGCGCTCCTGCTCCCCCCGACTGAGGCTGGGAGCCCCTACTCCCAGCAGCTCACTCAGGCTGCCCTTGAGCTCTGCCACTTTGTAGGTAGTCCCGTTTCCCTCTCCCCTCATCACGGCTCCCCCCACAGCCTCACCACAGGCACCCCAAGGTGGCTGAAACTGAGAACACCGGGTGTATGTGCCAGGAAGCGAAAGGCATGGTGGGAACAGTGTCACTGGGGGGCCTCACGTCGATGATCTGCCCAAACCTCCCCCTCACCATTCTCTCCCTCGGGCCGCCACCTCCCACTGCCTGCCCAGGTCTCTTGTGCACTTGGCCCAGACACCACCATTCTTGCCTCCGTATGAGCAAAATACGGATGGGGACGGGGGGCTGGGGCTGCCGTGGGGGCTGCTCACAGCATCACGGCTCTAGAGCCATTCTACAGTTGGAGAAACTGAGTCACGGAGGGAGCCAGGGCTCTTTTCCCAGAGGCCCCCCCGGGAGCATCCCTCAGGCCACCGAGCCTCAGTGGGCCAGGGCGACAGGTCCCTCCGGCTTCTTTAGCTGTCAGACAGTACAGATGGGGCGAGGGTCAGGGCAGTAGCTCTGGGCTCCCTTCAGGGCGGTAGGTGCTCCCGTCAGGGCGGTGAGTGCTCCAGTCAGGGCCGTAGGTGCTCCCGTCAGGGCGGTGAGTGCTCCAGTCAGGGCCGTAGGTGCTCCCATCAGGACGGTGAGTGCTCCCGTCAGGGCCGTAGGTGCTCCCATCAGGGAGGTGGGTGCTCCCGTCAGGGCGGTGAGTGCTCCCGGGGATTTGCTTCCTCTGCTTGCCAGAGCAGCCCCGGGGAACCTTTCCGGTCCCTCCCCCAGTAAATGCCGAGAACCCAGTTGGAAGGCAGGCGGCTGCTCGCGTCCCATGGCCTCAGACTCGCTGGGTTTGACTCTGACAGTGGGACCAGGGACGGGAGCGGTCATTTCTCAGAAGAATCCCCTAAGGGGGTCGCCCTGGTCCTCAGGTCTCCACCCGGTGCAACGTCCCTGTTCTTCTGTCAGTAACTCCCCACACACATCCACAGGAAGGGGGACGGTGGGAGGGAGGCAGTTACCCACTGGAAGTGCCTGAGCCTGATGGGACCTCGGGCCCTCCTGACTCAAGGCCTGATGCTCTAGCTGCACCCGGCGGCCCCGGTAACGGGGACAGCTCTCAAGGGCTGATTTAGACTCGCTGTCAACGAGAAGCCCCCCGGTGTCTTTCGTTTGTAACCCAGCGCTGGGAGGAATGACGGCTCCCGGCTGGGATCAGACGTCTCACCGGCGCCTCCTGAGCCACGCGTGTCTTCTCTCTCTCCCCTCCAGATCTATTCCCCAGACCACTCAAGCAATAACTTTCCTTCCAACCCCTCGACCCCGGTGGGTTCCCCTCAGGGACTTGCAGGTACGTGTTCTAGGAGGGGGGAGGGGCACGAGGGATCGGGACCCCCCCCTTCACACAGCGGGCCCCCTGGAGAGGGTTTTGTCAATCGATTATTTCAGTCTTGTCCAAAGCATTTGGGGTTTTCGCGGCAGAGACACTGGAGTGTTTGCCACGTCCTTCTCCAGCCCATTTTACAGATAAGGAAACTGAGGCAGACAGAGTGAAGTGCCAGGGTCACATAGCTAGCGAGTGTCTGAACTCCCGAAGACAAGTCTCTGGACTGGGGCTCTGCCCTCTGTGTCACCGGGTCGCCCACCAGAGGCGGCTGCAGGGGAGAGTACTGCTCACTTAATGTTGGCAGGGTAACCTACGGAGGCCCTGTTCCCGCCCGCCACGGCACAGGTGGTGATGTCTGAGCCGGGGCTCCTGACCCGCGGTTTCAGCCCCCTCTCCACGAGCTCCCGGTGCTGGCCCATAGGAGGGGATTAGCAAACGTTGGGGAGCTGGCTGCGGCAGAGCAGTTGTGGCCCCGGCCCCAGCACCTCTGGCAGCAGAGGCAGAAACGAGAAAGCCCCGCAGCAGGGCCAGGAAGGGCTGGGGAGGAGGGAGGTCAGTCCCCTGACCGGCAGGGCACCGGTCACCTTCCAGCTCTGGCCCTAGGAAGGCTCCACGGGTCTCGGGCATGGCAAGGCTGATTCGGCAGCATCTGGGGGGGGAAGGGGAGTTTGTGCCCGGGCGCCTGGCTCCCTGCGTGCAGGAAAGTGTCCCGTGTTCTCCTCGGTGACCCCAAAAATGCGGGGTTTGTTATCAGCAGCTGCGGCACCACCGGCCGATGCAGAACAAGCTGAGGCGTGTTGGGGGTCGGGGGGAGCTACTTGGCACACACATCCCTGCCCCCCTCCACTCCCCTCACCTCCCCACCGACAGCTCTCCTCCCTGCACACATGCAACGCCTGCTCCTCTCCACCACCCCTGAAGGGAAAGCGGGCGGTGCTCACGGCGCTAGCTCATTTCGACAGCAGGGCAAACGGAGAACCCGGGATAAGTGACTTAAGTGAGGGGATGTGTGTATCCAGGTGTCCTGGCCCAATGCCCCCCTCCCCACACGTGTGCATCCTGGAGGAGCTCACACCTGTACCCACCACGTGTCCATACCTACACACATCATGTGCATCCTGGAGAAGCGCACACCTGTACCCACCATGTGTCCGCACTTCCCACACACATGTATATCTTGGAGGAGCGCACACCTTACCCACCATGTGTCCACACCTGTACCCACCACGTGTCCATACCTACACACATCATGTGCATCCTGGAGGAGCGCACACCTGTACCCACCATGTGTCCACACCTGTACCCACCATGTGTCCACACCTGTACCCACCATGTGTCCACACCTGTACCCACCATGTGTCCACACCTGTACCCACCACGTGTCCATACCTACACACATCATGTGCATCCTGGAGGAGCGCACACCTGTACCCACCATGTGTCCACACCTTCCCACACACATGTATATCCTGGAGGAGCGCACACCTTACCCACCATGTGTCCACACCTGTACCCACCATGTGTCCACACTTCCCACACACATGTATATCCTGGAGGAGCGCACACCTGTACCCACCACGTGTCCATATCTACACACACCATGTGCATCCAGGAGAAGCTCATACCCATAGACGTGTGCACACCTCCCCACCACTAACTTACATCCCTATAACTCATTCCCACCTTTCTTGAGGGGGTGACCACATGATCCAGGGCCAGGCTGACCAGTTGGCAAGAGCTCACATCATCTAGTCAGCCGTCTTCCTCTTCCGTCTCACTCACTTGCTCACTCATTTTATTTTTTGCTTTAAAACAAGTCAGAATAACGTGACCCTCACCACCCCCCGATTCTTCACATCATAGTCACCATTCCCTCCCCTGGATAAAGTGTCTCTCCCATGTAAAGATCAGGGACCGCCCCCTTTTGTATTTGTGTCCCCAATGGTTAACTCAACATCTGGTGCATAGGGAGACTTTCAGGCGTATTTCTCCCTTCATTGGTTCCCTCTTTCTACACATCTGTGTCTGACCTCACAGCCACACTCTGACACAGATACGGGGGCTCCCACACTCGGCACTCACGCAGTCCCGCTCCCCACGCACACCCGAATATTCCTGCGATCTCCCTCACTGACCTTTGGGGGAAGGAGGCAAGAAAAGGGATGTGCAGACAGTGGCGAGTGACTTGGCCGGGTGAACACTGCAAGCAAATGACAGGATTGGGATTAGACCAAATTCCCTGATTGCAAATCCAGTGGCTTTCTGCTTTAATCTCCACCTATCCTTGTCCTTGGACACATACCCACTGTACCGGAACACACATGTAATCTTATGTGTGGTCATTCCCTGCCATGCCAGTCACACACATGCTCATAAAGGGTCCTCAGAGACCATTTCCCTTTTGTCTTCCCCCTCTCCCCCCTTTCCTTCCTTTCTCTTCTCCCTCCATCCTTCTCCTTCCTTCTCTCCCCCTCCCTTTCCTTCCTTTCTCTTCTCCCTCCATCTTTTTCCTTCCTTCTCTCCCCCCTTTCCTTCCTTCTCTCTCCCCCCTTTCCTTCCTTCCTTCTCCCTCTACCCTTCTCCTTCTTCTCTCCCCCCTTTCCTTCCTTTCCCTTCTCCTCCATCCTTCTCCTTCCTTCTCTCCCCCCCTCCTTTCTCTTCTCCCTCCATCCTTCCCCTTCCTTCTCTCCCCCCCGTTTCCTTCCTTTCTCTTCTCCCTCCATCCTTCTCCTTCCTTCTCTCCCCCTCCCTTTCCTTCCTTTCTCTTCTTCCTCTATCCTTCTCCTTCCTTCTCTCCCCCCTTCCTTTCTCTTCTCCCTCTATCCTTCTCTTTCCTTTCTCTTCTCCCTCCATCCTTCCCCTTCCTTCTCTCCCCCCCTTCTTTCTCTTCTCCTCCATCCTTCCCCTTCCTTCTCTCCCCCCCGTTTCCTTCCTTTCTCTTCTCCCTCCATCCTTCCCCTTCTTCTCTCCCCCCTTCCTTTCTCTTTCCCTCCACCCTTCTCCTTCCTTCTCTCCCCCCTCTTCCTTTCTCTTCTCCCTCCACCCTTCTCCTTCCTTCTCTCCCCCCTTCCTTTCTCTTCTCCTCCATCCTTCCCCTTCCTTCTCTCCCCCCCGTTTCCTTCCTTTCTCTTCTCCCTCCATCCTTCTCCTTCCTTCTCTCCCCCTCCCTTTCCTTCTTTCTCTTCTCCTCCATCCTTCCCCTTCCTTCTCTCCCCCCTTCCTTTCTCTTCTCCCTCCACCCTTCTCCTTCCTTCTCTCCCCCCTCTTCCTTTCTCTTCTCCCTCCACCCTTCTCCTTCCTTCTCTCCCCCCTTCCTTTCTCTTCTCCTCCATCCTTCCCCTTCCTTCTCTCCCCCCCGTTTCCTTCCTTTCTCTTCTCCCTCCATCCTTCTCCTTCCTTCTCTCCCCCTCCCTTTCCTTCTTTCTCTTCTCCTTCCTTCTCCCCCCCTTTCCTTCCTTTCTCTTCTTCCTCTATCCTTCTCCTTCCTTCTCTCCCCCCTTCCTTTCTCTTCTCCCTCTATCCTTCTCTTTCCTTTCCCTTCTCCCTCTATCCTTCCTTTCCTTCTCTCCCCCCCTCCTTTCTCTTCTCCCTCCATCCTTCTCCTTCCTTCTCTCCCCCCTCTTCCTTTCTCTTCTCCCTCTATCCTTCTCTTCCTTCTCTTCTCCCTCCATCCTTCCCCTTCCTTCTTTCCCCCCTTCCTTTCCCTTCTCCCTCCATCCTTCCCCTTCCTTCTTTCCCCCCTTCCTTTCCCTTCTCCCTCCATCCTTCCCCTTCCTTTCTCTTCTCCCTCTATCCTTCCTTTCCTTCTCCCTCTACCCTTCTCCTTCCTTCTCTCCCCCCCTTTCCTTCCTTTCCTTCTCCCTCCACCCTTCTCCTTCCTTCTCCCCCCTTCCTTCCTTCTCTTCTCCCTCCATCCTTCCCCTTCCTTCTCTCCCCCCCGTTCCTTCCTTTCTCTTCTCCCTCCATCCTTCTCCTTCCTTCTCTCCCCCTCCCTTTCCTTCCTTTCTCTTCTTCCTCTATCCTTCTCCTTCCTTCTCTCCCCCCTTCCTTCTCTTCTCCTCTATCCTTCTCTTTCCTTTCTCTTCTCCCTCCATCCTTCCCCTTCCTTCTCTCCCCCCTTCCTTTCTCTTCTCCCTCCATCCTTCCCCTTCCTTCTCTCCCCCCCGTTTCCTTCCTTTCTCTTCTCCTCCATCCTTCCCCTTCCTTCTCTCCCCCCTTCCTTTCTCTTCTCCCTCCACCCTTCTCCTTCCTTCTCTCCCCCCTCTTCCTTTCTCTTCTCCCTCCACCCTTCTCCTTCCTTCTCTCCCCCCTTCCTTTCTCTTCTCCCTCCATCCTTCCCCTTCCTTCTCTCCCCCCCGTTCCTTCCTTTCTCTTCTCCCTCCATCCTTCTCCTTCCTTCTCTCCCCCTCCCTTTCCTTCCTTTCTCTTCTCCTTCCTTCTCTCCCCCCCTTTCCTTCCTTTCTCTTCTTCTCTATCCTTCTCCTTCCTTCTCTCCCCCCTTCCTTTCTCTTCTCCCTCTATCCTTCTCTTTCCTTTCCCTTCTCCCTCTATCCTTCCTTCCTTCTCTCCCCCCTTCCTTTCTCTTCTCCCTCCATCCTCCCCTTCCTTCTCTCCCCCCTCTTCCTTTCTCTTCTCCCTCTATCCTTCTCTTTCCTTTCTCTTCTCCCTCCATCCTTCCCCTTCCTTCTTTCCCCCCTTCCTTCCCTTCTCCCTCCATCCTTCCCCTTCCTTCTTTCCCCCCTTCCTTTCCCTTCTCCCTCCATCCTTCCCCTTCCTTTCTCTCTCCCTCCATCCTTCCCCTTCTTCTCTCCCCCCTTCCTTTCCTTCTCCCTCCATCCTTCCCCTTCCTTTCTCTTCTCCCTCCATCCTTCCCCTTCCTTCTCTCCCCCCCTTTTCCTCCTCACTCCCTCTTTGCCGTCCCCGTCTCTCGGTCCTCTCCCCTTCCCTTCCTGCCCCCCCTTCTCACATAGTGAGATCTCTTTACAGAAGCACTTGTAGGTGTGTGCTCAGTCCCCTGCTTTGTTCATACCTCCCCCCATCAGCTGGAGCGAGAGGGAAGTGAAATCTCTGGGTTTCTGGAAGGGCTGGCAGTTAAGTTAAAAATACTTCTGGGCCCCCCGGTAGGTGGGGTCCCCACCGCTCTCTGTCTTCGGGCCCCCTCCTGATCTCACTACAAACCTTGCTGACTCTCACTTCGCTAAACAGGCCCCGCCGCTCTCCCCGTGGCCCCAAGAACCACTAGCTAGGGCAAGGGAAGCTTGACTGTCCAAGCGAGTTGTCTCCTGCCCCCCAGCCGAGCCTCGGGCTTGTGTGAAGGGGAGAGCGGGGGGGGCCTCCCTTCCCGAGGCTCCTTCGGGTGAGTTACCGGGAAATGGTTCTCTGGCCCCGGAGTCGGCTCTGCTCCTAGACCGTCCCTGGGGAGAAGGGCTCCCTGAACGCGGCCCCCTGTGGTGACTTGCTGGGGGCTAAAGGGACACGAGGTTCAGTCCTCAGAGCAGACCAGGGGCCTTCCTCTCCCTCCCAGTGTCCTGAGCCTCAGCCTTGAAGCACAGGAGTGGGAGCAAGACCAGCCCCCGCTCCTCCCCGGGGGAGCTGGGCCCGGAGGCTCCCTGGAGGCGGGAAGCAGTCAGACGCGTCCCGGGCCTCGGACCCTAGGTTCCCCAGGCTCGGCTGCCCCGATCCCCCTCTCCCCCCTCAGATGTTTCTAGCTGTCCGCTCTGCTCCTTCCCAGGCTCCCTCTGTCCCATTGGGGAGACATTTTGCTGCTTGGTTCTCGCCAAGAGGAATTGGGAGGAACCTGGATGGGGAGGACTTCAGGGGAGAGATGCCGGGGGTCCTCCCCCCAAAGGCCCTCCCTGGCGCCCCGCGTTGTGTTTGTGCAGGGTGCCCCCCTGTGGCGTGAGTCAGCGCTGCAGGCGTCTCAAGGTCACAGATAAATGATGGGCAAGGTTGTGCCCCCGGAACAGCTCGGGGCTGCCAGTGCTCCCCGGAGGAGGAACCTGGGGCTGGCCCGGGGGGGCCGAGAACTCACAGGCTCTCGGCCTTCCGGTTGGTCGTGGGGCGCCAGCCTCAGAGCACCGTCAGTCAGTGAAAGGCGCCGGGGGCCTTTGGGGAGCGCTCACGGGGGCGGGTGAGACCGGGCCCTGAACCCGAGCCTTGTGTTCCAGGCACTTCCCAGTGGCCCCGAACAGGAGCACCCGGTGCCTTATCTCCCAGCTACGAAGGAACTCTGCACAATTTGGTGAGTGCGCCTGGCGGCCCCTCTCCTTCCAGAGCCTGGGGAGCCCCCAGCTGCGAGGGCTGGAGGTTCCCTCTCCCAGGCGGGGCCGGAACCGGGGCCCTCTGGCCGGGGGGGCGCAGGGAAAACCCTAATTCTGCCCCTCCTTCCTCCCTCCCTCACGCCCCCAACAGCAAAACAAGATGGAGGATCACTTAGATGAAGCCATCCACGTGCTGAGGAGCCACGCTGTGGGGCAGACGGGGGACATGCACGGCATCCTGGGGGGCGCGCCGGGGCACAGCGGCGCCGTGGGCACCCTGGGCCAGGCCTTCTCCACCTCCGTCATGCCCCTGGTGGGGCGGCACTCCAGCCTGGTGAGCGGGGGGGGCGCGCCGGGGACCTTCCCTCCCGCCCCGTAGGAAAGGTCGGGGCCGCTGGGATTGGGACTCGGATCTTCTCATCCAGTCCCGCGCCCTGCTGGGGCCGTCGGCCCCCCTCCCGGGGTGGGGGGTGCGGGCAGGACCGACAGGAGGCCCACCCCCGGGGGCGCCCGTGTGCTGAGCCTTCCTCCCCGCTCCATTGGGGGGAGGGGCTGCGGGGGTGTCGAGCCTGCGCCCATTGCTCTGACTGTCCTGTAGGTTGGGGGCAGCCACACGGAGGACGGCCTCCCCAGCAACTCCAGCCTCCTCCACAACCACGTCTCGCTCCCCTCCCAGCCCGGCTCGCTCCCCGACCTCACTCGGCAGCAGGACGCCTATAGCGGTGAGTCCCCGGGGCTGGGGGGGGGGGGGCCTGAGGGCCCGGCCTCCTGCTCTCGGGGGTTCTCGCCAGCAGGGAGGGCCCTGCCTTCGGGGAGTTCTGTCTGCGGGCAGAGCAGGAGCAGAGTTTACACCAGCAAGTGGCTACTAGTCACATGAATGCCGGGGGTCTGAGCAGCTCGGGGAGGGGGGGCTCCAGGAAGGGGTCGTGCGGAAGATGGTGAACTTTCCTGAAGAAAACCAGGAATTCTGCGAGGTGGAAGTGAGGAGGGGGAGCATGCTGGGTATAGGAACACGGAAGGAAAGTGTGTCACAGAGGAGCAGGAAGAAGACTGGTTTGGTGACCAGGAGAACCAGGGAGGTGAATAATGTAAAAAAAAAGTAAAAGTTTGGGAAAATTTATGGGGCTATAAATGCTGGCGGCCTTCAGATTCAGGAGGTGATGGGGAGCCACTGATGTTTCTAGAGAGAGAGCACAGCCAGACGCGGCCTTTAGGGAAGCACTTCTGCAGCCGGGCCGAGCATGGCAGAGGCCGGGGAGGGGGCTGCGGCAGTGACCCAGACGGGGGAAGGAGGGCCTGAACCGGGGCGGTTACTGTGCGAGGGAGCAAAAAGTACAAGCTTCAGTCACGGATTGGCAGCTAGGAGTTGGCTGGCAGGATTACGGTGCCCTCCAAAGAAATAAGGAACTTTGCCAGAAGAGAGAGCTTAGGGGGAGAGGTTATTGTGGAACACAAGGTCTCTGCAGGAAGCCAGTGCAAAATGTCCGTTAAGGTGACTTAAACGCAAGAGAGAGAGGCGTGGAGACAGAGACCTGGGGGCTTCTGCAGAGAGGATGGCGGAGCCCCTGAGAGCCGGGAGAGAGGGGGAGGCCCCCCAGGCAGGGGCATGACTCTGGGGGGGCTGTCAGAGCTAGGAACGAGGGCCGGGTAAGGGGGCAGAGAATGTCCAGCGGGGAGGGCGCGGCTGTGCCCAGCGCCGTGGGGCGGTCGGGGTAGCGACAGGTCAGAGCATCCGATTTGGCAGTTAAGGCATCGGCGGCTTCGGAGGGAGAGGTTTTAATTGAACGATTAAGCCAGAAACCAGGGTCAAGGAATCAGAGAGAGAGGAGAGACGGAGTTTGGCTGCGGGAAAAGGAGTAGTTGAGGGTGGTGCTGTAAGCAGGGGTGAGGTCTCTGCCGGGGAGGGAAGCTTGGGGAGAGGTGCAGGTTGGGCCACTAAGCCCTCCGTCTCTGGGGCCCTTTTCTCTGGCCGTCCCCGTGCTAGAGTGCTCCCTTCCCCGTTTCCACCGGCCGGAAGCCTGATGTTTTACAAAAAGCCTTTTCCGCGCCCTCTCACTTCTCGCGCGGCCACCAGAGAGCTCGCCTTGTACCCGCTCCCTCGCCTCCCCCAGTCGGGCCCGAAGCTCCTTGGGTCCAGGCTTTACTTTGCCGCTCTGTCCCTGTGCTCGGCCGGCCCGCGGCAGCCACGTGGTGATGGGTGAGGGGAAGCCTCCCGGGCCACGGCAGCCACATGGTGACGGTGCGGGGGGGAGCCCGGCTCCCAGGCCAGGGCGCACTTGGGCAGGGAGGACACGGCTTAGTCTTTCCCTCCCTGGGCCCCTGCCCGACACTGCAGGCTTGACGTCGGGGCTGGGGAGAGCCGGCGCTTCTTCAGGAACCAGTGAAATCAAGAGGGAGGAGAAGGAAGACGAGGAGAACACGTCCGTGGCGGACAACTCGGAGGAGGAGAAGAAGGAGATGAAGCCGTCTCGGACTAGAACAAGGTGCCCCCTGGGAGCCGACCCCTCTGCGAGACTCCCCCCTTCCTTCCCCGTCCTCCGTGGCCCACGTGGGAGGGAGGTGGCCGAGGGCCGGGACCCCCGCGGACCCCGGCCCTCCCCCGCCCCGGGGACCCCCGCAGGCCCCCAGCCCCCGTGCCCCGCCCCAGGCCCTGGGCGGAAGAAGCCGCGTGGGGCCCGCGCCCCTGCCCAGCGCCCTCAGGCCCGCGCACACACGCCCCACCCTCGGGGGTGCTCTCGCCCTCACGCACGCACACACGCAGCCGCACACACGCCCGTGGCAAGGTGGCAGGAGGCCCTCAGACGGTGGGAGGCCGCCAGGACGGGATGCCCGAGGGCACCCATGGAGAATGTTCCCTGTCTCGTTCTCTCGTTTCGGAACCCCCTAGTCAAGATGAGGATGAGGAGGACGAACTTCTCCCCCCAGAGCAGAAAGCGGAGAGAGAGAAGGAGAGGCGGGTGGCCAATAACGCCCGCGAGCGCCTCCGTGTCCGCGACATCAACGAGGCCTTTAAAGAGCTCGGCCGCATGTGCCAACTCCACCTTAACAGTGAAAAACCGCAGACCAAACTTCTAATTCTCCACCAGGCCGTGTCGGTTATTTTGAACCTGGAACAGCAAGTGCGAGGTCAGTGAGAGGCCCGCGGTGCTGGGGGGGCCCGCGTTGGGACGGAGCCGGCCGGCGTGGGCTGTCTGTCTGTCTGTCTGTCCGTCAGTCTGGCTGTCTGTCTGTCTCGCGGCTCCTGGGCCCACCCCGGGGGCCTCCCCAGCCCCTTCATTGCTTCCCGTCTCTCCTTCCCCGACGCACCCTCCCGCTCCCAGGTCTGCTTCTCTCCCTGTCTTCCCTCACCAAGTTGTGTGCCAATACACGCACCTCACACACACCCCAGACCCTCAGAGGGGCCCTGGGCTCTCGGTCCCCTCCCGCACCTCTGCCGGGGGCCTCGGTGCTAGGTCAGGGACGGGGGACCCACTGAGTGTCCGCCACTCTTTCTTCCCCGGCCCCTTCTGGAGTCCGGCACTGACCTGAAAGCGATCCCGCTTCCTTCTGTGGGGGAGTCAGGAGGTGGAGACCGTGGAACCCCCCACACGTACACACTCACTCAGGATCTGAGCAGGACCCGTGGCCAGGACACAAGGGGTAGCTTCCTAGGCGGCCTCTCTCTGGAGTTCGCTTTGGCCCCTGCCGGTCAGTGTATTCTGGGAGCAAGTCTCGTTCCTAGTCCCGGAGATGCTGCTGTTCCCCCGGCTGGCTCCTCAGAGGGTTTGGATCCCCCGGGTTTTAAAGCCCACCTCCCTGAGCTGGTGCCTCCAGAGGTCATCTCACCTAAAAGTCTCTCCCCAGCCCCCATTGTACAGATGGGGAAAACTGAGGTGCAAAGCAGGGACGGGATCCAGCCAGAGGCACAGAGCTAGGACTTAAACTCTCTGTCCTGTGACTTGAAATCGAATTATATGCTGTTGCCTCTCTCAAGCATCATTATCCCCATTGTAGAGATGGAGGAAACTGAGGCACCGACTGGTGAAATTGCTTGAAAATAAGCATCAGAACCAGGATTTGAACCCAAAGCTCTTGACTGCAGAGTTCTTTCCACTACCTCCATACCACCTCTTGGAGCAAATTACGTCTGTCTCTCTTCCCCTGCTTTTCAAGTCTGGCACTTATGCGCTTCCTCATTAACCCCTTCCTCTCCTTTTGGGTTCTGCCCCCTCCCCCAAAAAAAATTTAAATCCCTTCTGCCGCATTAACTCTTTCTTCCCTGCAGCACTTTTGCTCGGACTGGATGTCAGGCCAGGGGCCTGAGCCTCCCCCTCCCCGCCTGCCCTCCGCTGTCCCATCATGGCATCTGGACTTTACTCGTGCCTCTCTTGTTTTGTAATATTTTGCGTCTTGTTGCAATGTGTGTTGATAATCCCGCCCCCCACCCTGCTCATTCATCCCCTCTCTCATCCTCTCCTCTCCTCTCTCTCCCCCCTCTTTCCTTTCTCCCCCGTTGATTTCTTTCCAATCTCCCACAGACAGTCCCCAGCCGACCCCCCGGTGGCCCACTCCCTACCTTGTACTTGCTGATGGAGACGGAGCCCGGGTCGGGGCAGGATCGAGGTTCAGGGCCAGGCATCCAAACCTAAATTCTCCCCCAAAATACGGGACGGGGCGGGGGGGACCAGTCCGGATCAGGGGCGAGTCGCCATCAGCCGTGATCATTTTGGTCTTCTGCTCTTGTCCTATTTTATGCCGCCTTCCCGAGCTGGCGCGTGGGAAGGCTCAGGGGGCCGGCCGGGACCCGGGTGGGACGCCCTTCCCCAGCCCCAGATCAGCAGCCAGAGGCAGGAAGGTTCGGGGGTCCCCGCCTACCAGCAGCTAGACCCGCCTGGCCCAGGGGCTCCAGGCTGACTGAGGAAGCCCCCCGGGTCAGGGAAGCGCCCCCTAGGAGTGGGACTGACTCCGCTTCCGCGGGCCCGATCCTGGCCTTCCCGGGCTCTCTGGTCCCGTGGCCCGTGTTTGGAATCCTTAGGCAGGGCTCCTCAGGCTTTTTAAATAGGGGGCCGGGATTTTATCCACTGTCCCTCTTTCAAGTCTATTTGGTATAAGGATTTTATGGAAGGGGATTTATCCTTCCCACATAAATTGGATTAGGTCAATCAATCAGAAAGCTTTTATTAGGTGTCTTATTAGGTATCTTATGAACAGATACATTGCTAAACTCTGGGGATACAAGCAGGGGTCCTCGGGCTTTTTATATAGGGACCAGTTCACTGTCCCTCAGACTGGTGGAGGCCGGACTATAGTAAAAACAAAAACTTTGTTTTGTGGGCCTTTAATAAAGAAACTTCCTAGCCCTGGGGGAGGGGGATAAACGTTCTCAGCTGCTGCATCTGGCCGCGGGCCGCAGTTTGAGGACCCTGCAGGTCCTCTGATGATTACAGAGTCACTCCTGTCAACGATAGTGGCAAAGACGCCCCTTTCCCCAGCCCCTGCAGGGCCCTGCCGAGCCCCCCCGCTCCTGCTGCTGCGCAGGGCCCCCAGGCCCACACAGCCCCCCGGCTGGTGGCAGGCGTCCCGAGGAGGCGGGGACGGCTCCGTGGGATAGGAAGTGAGTCCTAGCGACGGTTTTGCTCTGGGAGGAGAAAGTCGTCCAGGACAAGGGCAGCTAGGAAGCAGAACTGGAGGCTGCGCTCCCCACGTCTTTACTAAGGGGAGCCTCTGCCAGGTGGTCGTGGTCACTCGGGCTGAGCCAGAAAGGACGGGCCCAAAGCTGGCCACGTCCGCGCGCTCCTTGTTCGAGGCCAGCCTCCCTGCCTCTTGCCTCGTTGCCGCGGGCTCCCACCCATGCTCACTCATCCACACGTACAAACGCACGCACAGGGGGGCACACGCAGCACACAGGCCTGGGCAGGCCCGAGCCCCACACAGCTCCCGAAGCCCCAGGCTGGAGCCGCCTCTCCGAGCCCACTGCTAGTCCCCCTCCCCCTGCCGGGCGGTCAGCGCCCCCTCCCCCTAATGGGCGGTCAGCACCCCCTCCCCCTGCTGGGCGGTCAGCACCCTCTCCCCCTGCCGGGCGTCAGCGCCCCCTCCCCCTAATGGGCGTCAGCGCCCCCTCCCCCTGCCGGGCCAGCCCCTCGAGAGCCCGCCCTCCCTGACTAATGCCTCTGGTGCTGTGAACCCAGCAGTACCGACGAGGCCCTTTCACTGGAGGAGAAGGATCTGAGGGACCGGGAGAGGAGGATGGCCAATAACGCCAGGGAGAGGGTGCGCGTGCGGGACATAAACGAGGCGTTCAAAGAGCTGGGACGCATGTGTCAGATGCACTTAAAATCGGACAAAGCACAGACCAAACTGATCATCCTTCAGCAAGCCGTGCAGGTCATTCTGGGCCTCGAGCAGCAAGTGCGAGGTACGGTCCGCGGCGGGGGCCGCCCTCGCCTCCAGGAGCCCTCCGTGCCCGGCAGCGCCCGCCCGCCCGCGTGCGCCGTGTCCGTGTGTCCGTGTGCGAGTGTGTGTCTGTGTGCGCGCTCCCCCTCCTCGCCAGCCTGCCGGGCACAGCCCCCCGAGCCCCCGCCTCTTGTCCCCTCGTGATCACCCGCTGCCCCGCTGGAGCCCCCCCTCAGTCAAGGACGCGCCCTGCTCCTCCTCCTCCACTCCGAGCGCAGACGCCTTTATCTGTGTCTGTGCCAGCGAGTGTGCCCGGCCCCACAGCTCCCCCGGCCCCACAGCTCCCCCGGCCCCCACGGCTCCCCCAGCCCCTCTCCTCCGCCAGAGGGCATTGGTTAGTCTCTGTTCCCGGGGGAGAGACCCCCTGGCACAAAGGGCAGAAGCTCTGGCAGACTCTGGGACTGGGGGGGCCGAGGAGAGCCAGGAGGGAGAAAATTCCAGACCCTCTGATTGGGGGGGAGTCAGGAGGCCCGAGTCAGACTTGCTGGGTCTGGGTCAGAAACCTTTGGAGGCTTCCTAAGGCATCTGGGGCCAAATAAAAGCGGGAGGCCTCCGGGACAGCGCACATCCTGGACTCCTCAGGACCGGGCCAGCGGCTTCTCCTGAACAACCAGTCTCTCCCCGCCTTAAATCTCATCTGTAAAGTGAGGCAGCGTCAGGGCTTCTCCAGCTTTTTCCCTCACAGCCCCTTTTTGCCCAGAAGTTTACGTGACCCTGGGTACGTAGGTGTCTAACTCAAACATTTACTGCTAATAAATCATAATTTCACGACGCCCACGCTCAGTTAGGAGACCCCGAGTGAGGGACTGGGATCCCTTCTGTCTCAAGTGAAGGCCCTCCGCCCTCCCGCTCTGCGCTCGCGGGCCATTGGTCCGTGCCGGGAGGTGCTCCCTCCTGCGTCCTTCACTTCCTTCTCTCCTGGAGACCCCTCTTCCGGCCCCTCAGCTGTCAGTGTCTGCTCTCTCCCTTCCGCTGCTCCCACACAGAAGTCCTTGAGCTCCGGACTGTGTTTCTCTCGGCCCCACATCCTATCTGTGTGTGTACAGCCTCTCCCCAGCAGGGATGGAAGCTCCCTGAGGTCACTCACGGGGTTCTTCCTCTCTGTCACCCCGTGAGTGCCTGACTCGCGGTATCCTAACACGGAGTAATGGGGGCTGACCTGAAGTGAATCTGAACCCCTTTCCTGAGTCTTGTCTTTCCCAGACTGAGTGGCCCCGGGCAGCCTGGCCTCTGACCCTCCAAACCCCCTCCCCGGATTCATTCCCCCTGTCACCGGCCTTCCTCAGGTGTGGAAAGGTGGAAACGTGCTTGTTGAGAAGGCTGGTGTTTGGGGAGTTGCAGAGCCCGGCTTGGAACCTCAGCTCCCTCTGTGTCTTCAAGGGCTCCGTGAGCTTGTCCAAAAGGAGAGGGTTAGACTCGGTGGTCTCCGAGGGTGCAGTTCTAGGGTATTCTTCTTTGGCACAAATAATCACTTCCATCTCTTTCCCCCCCTCCCCTCCCCGGGCTAACCCTCTAACTCCCTAATGCTGCTGGGGCAGAATTTTGGGGGCCCTGGGAGATGGGCAGAGATGCTTTGGATCAGAGAGAAGGAGCCCTCCTCCCCGCAGAGGATAACAGATTCCTTCAGGTCCCCTTCCTCTTTTCCTTCCTTGCTACCCACCTTTTAGAGGCAGAGCCCCCAGCCCTTGCCTGTCACTGGCTTACTTCTTCCTGTTCTCAGTTTCCCATCCACTTGTCAGTCTTGGCCTGCCAAGCTCTTAGCTCCCTGCTCCCTCCTCAGGCATCTCCCCATTGGGTCTGTGTTCTTGCCCCCCTGTCTCAACAGAGCGCAATCTGAACCCCAAAGCTGCCTGCTTGAAGCGTCGGGAAGAAGAGAAAGTGTCTGGAGTGGTCGGTGATCCTCAGATGGCACTTTCGGCCGGTCATCCAGGCCTGGGCGATGGTCATAACCCCGTTGGACATATGTAAAGGTACGTGCCTTTCCTCTCTCCTCGAGCCAATGGGACTTGGTCTTGTGCCTTGAGCTTCTGTTGGGAGAATCCTACAGTTTGTTGAATTAGCCACTTTGGGTTTGAGTGTTTATTTGGAGAGCCGCTGTGTGAGATGGCTTAAGCACCAGGGTAAGCTCCCCAAAAGTCTGGAGCTCTGAACCAGATCTCCTGAGCTGGAGTTAATAGGGATGAATGGAAAAGGCTGTGTGCTTGGGTGCAAGAAATCAGCTTCTTGAGTACCAGAAGGGAGTGCACGCTTTGGGGAAAAAACAAACCTGGGAATGAGTTCGAACGGACTGCAGGGATGTGATTCACTGTGTCGCATGGCGTGTGTCCTTTGTGTGGGCTGTGTTTGTAGGCGTGCACGGGCCCAAGTGGGTGGGCCTAGGTGGGTGTGGATGTAAGCCTGAAAGGCTCACACTGACTTGGGCTGCATTAAGGTCTGCTGGCCATAGGGAGGTGACGGGTCCACCCATCTCTGCCCTGCCCACTTCTGGGCTGCCACGTTCACCGCATTTTAGAAATTTAACGGCCGTAATGTCCATAGGAGGGTGACCAGTGTGGTGATAGACCTCGAGTAAGGTCACGTAGGGATCATTGGAAGGAACTGAGAGTAGAGAAGAGAAGATTCAGGGCACATGAATCTTTCCAGTATCTGAAAAGCACGCAGGGAAAAAGCACCAGGAACAATAAGCAGAATTTTTAAAGGCAAATTTAAACTTGACATTGGGGGAAACTTCCTAACAACTCAAGTTATCCAGTAGTAGAACGGGCTGCCTCAGGAAGTCATGAATTCTCTGGTTCTTATTGGGAGTCTCAAGCAGAGACTGAATGACTGCTGGTTCGGCTTGAAAAGGGGAAATCCAAAGTCTCTTCCAATTGGAATTCTGTGGTTTTGTTTGGTCCCCTTTGTGAGTCGTCCCGCAGCCAGCCAGCAGCCCTAACTTGTAGGCATTCTAGTCCTGTTCTCAGTAGGAGTGGACAGCTAAACCACTAGCCAGCCATGCTAGCATGTGACTGTTAAAGTCATGAAAATCCAGATTCTAGCCTCACTTGGGGCGCTGACAATAAGAATACCTGGTATGCCTTCTTCCCAGTCTGCTTGTGAGACTAAGGAGAACAGACCATTTATTCATATGAAGACTTGAAAGTCAGCATGAAGGAACTCTTAAAAAAAACCCCTAACCTTGCCTTTATCATACTGATTCCCTGATTATGAATAATACACGTTTCATCTGACTCCTCATATCTGGAACCCCACCAGAAATCCCTAGGGCAGCCAAAATAGTGGGCATAGAGCTATGTCCTAAAGTGCAGATGCTCTCAAGAGAAAACCAGATCTTCACATAGAGCTATAATCAGGTAGGTAAGTTTGTTCCCAAGTCCACAGTCAACTGAGAAAGTAGGTATGGGGAAAATATGCTAGAAATAGTTAAATTGATAACAGTCTGAGGTAGGAGGCAGAAGAATATAAAGAAAGAGGAGGAGGAAGAGTACCTGTTTTTATATTTGAAAAGCTCTTTACAGATATCTGATATAATCTTCACAAAAATCAATTATTGTCCCCATTTTACAGATGAGGAAACTGAGAGCAAGGAACTTGCCTAGAATCTTAACACTCCTGAGAGTCTGAGATCTAAGCATACATGAGAACTCAAAAAGAATACTGATTTGAGTCCATTCAGTAGAGGAACAAACATCCCCATAGTCTGCAAGGTAACTGATGCACCAGGCCTGGAGTCAGAAAGACCTAACTTCAAATCTGGCCACAGACATTTACTAACTGTGTGAGCCTGGACAAGCCACTTAGCTTCTGTGTGCCTCAGTCTCCCCTTCTGCAAAATGGAGACAGTAATAGCACTTACCATTAGGGGGGCCATGAGAATCAAAGGAGATAAAACTTGTAAAGCACAATATAAATGCTTCCTGTTGATGTAATTTTTGTGCCATCCAGGAAAGACTAAGCAATGTTCAGTTGTTCCTGATGCTGAGGTAAAGAGTGTAATTAATTGTCAGACTAGCATTTATTAAGTGCCTGCTGTGTACGAGGCAAAGACCCCCAAGGAGGTAGTCTCCAAGAGACTTGTCTTATATAATGGAATGCGATTATCTTGAAATTGTCTCCTGACCCCTTATTGATGACTGATATTCGGTAGTGCGTATTAGAAGGAGCATTGTCTCTGGGGCCCCAAGTGTTGAGTTTTAGTCATGACAGTCATTTAATGACATGAACAAGCCACTGAAGCTTTCTCAGCCTCAGTTTCCCCATCAGTAAAATATGACCTCCAGTAACCCTTCTGAGAGCTTAGGCTGCCTTACCCAAACCTTTAGCTTAGTGTTCAGGATTATCTGTATCTACCCACCCCCTGCAGATAACTGAGAATAGTCTGTATGTGGTAAGAGATAACACACCATCATTTCAAAACATGGCCCCAGAAAGCACCTGGGTCTTACACATCCTTGTGGTATGTAGAGCAGCACCCAGCCCCTTAGAGCAACAGCCTGCAGCTCCTACTGGGGTGTGCCTCTTCCTCCCGCAGGGACGGGAAGCCTTGTTTGTTTGATCAGCTGCTGGATGGATACCCGAGGGGCCCCCTCTCCTTCAGAGCCCCCAGATTTTCTCCTCGTAATTCCCAACCATTTGCTTGCACCCCCAAAAGAGCTCTTGGCCTCCACCCTAGAAGAGCTCTCCTGGATTGAGGACAAGGAGATAAGTTTAGTTTGTAGAAAGAATGGTTTGAGGGTAATGTCAATATTAGAAACCAGCAACTGAACTGGGCTGAGCTGAGCTGTCTCTGACTCTGGACAACAGTGGCAAAAACCCCAAATCTGGAGCCCTTTCCAGTTAACAAACTGCTTTTTTTCTCAGTGGCTCTCCTAGGAAGGAGGTACAAGTGAAGTGTTTGAATCCATGCCTTAGAGATGAGGAAGCAGAGGCTTGAAGAAGTGAAAGAATACACATGGACTCCCATCTATTAAATACCAGGGCCAGGACTCCTCCTGTTCCATCCATGCTCTTAGCTTACATTTTCTTAGCAGGGATGGACAGAATGATCCATAGTTGTTGAGTTGTGATCCCATTTGGGGTTTTCTTGGCAAAGATCCTGGAATGATTTGCCAGTTCCTTCTCTAGCAGGAAACTGAGGCAAACGGATTTATTGATTTACCCAGGACCATATAGTTTTCTTGCCATTTCCTTCTCCAGCTCATCTTGTAGATCTCTGTAACAAGATCTCTGCAACCACTTTGTATTCAGTAACAGTTCATTGCCTCTCATATTCTATTTTTGGACAGCTCCAACTTTGGGGAAATTTTGTTTTATTGAGTCAAAAATCTTCACATACAGGAGTACACATGCATACCCATCCCTTCTCCCTTCCCTCTCTGGTCTGAATTTATGACCACACGATTGTCAAGATCAAACTCAGCAGAAATTGGGCAATTGAAACCTGTCGGGCTCTTCTTTATACCCATTGCCCATGACGCAGCCAGCTCTTGGTCTGGGTCCAAAACAAAGCCAGCTCTGTCCCAATACTCCTACCTCCGTCCCTAGTACCACTGTCCCCTGAGGCGTGTGTCATCCTGTGCTCCTGGATCATTTCTGGGAGGACAGGTTAGCTCCACCTCTGGCCACCCCCAGAGGCCCCAGACTAAAGGCTAGAGCCAAGAGGGTTGAGGCTGGTGAGCCATAGTACAAAAAGGGAACGGAAATGGTTACATTCAACACACAACCCAGAAGTCCAATTGCTTTAGTTTCTGCTGTAGGATCCCATGCACATGCAAGACCTCTCTCATAGCATTCCAACTCTAAAGCTAAAAGGAATCACAGAGATTATCTGGTCCAGTGCCTTCCCACCCACCCCCACCCCTCAAGGAAGGCAATTGAGACCCAGGGAAGTTAAATAATTTGTCCAGGTTTGCAAGTGGGCAGAATTCAGGTCTTCCCACACTGCCTCACTTATAAAACCCTTCCCAGCCCTGATTTTTCTATATTCTTGAAAATCACAGAACTCCAGAGTTGGGAGATCATGTAGTTATGCCTTATCAAAGAGTCCCTCTGCAGCAATGCTAACAGGTAGCCATCTGGCCTTGGCTCGTAGACCCCCAAGGAAGACGAGCCCACTTTCTCCCAGGGTGGTCCGTTCCACGTGTGGAGAGTTCAGCATGTTGGGGACCTTTGCCTTATATGGAGTCTGGATTTGCCTTTTAGTAACTTCTTTCTACTCCCAGTCCTGCCCATTAGGGCATTTCTTCCAAGTACAGCCCTCCCAATACACGGGTACTGTGTTGGAATTTTTTTTCCCCATTCTATCCTCAGTTCCTTTATCTGACTTTTATACAACCTACAATCAAGAACCTTCACCATCTCTGCCACATCTGTGAAAGAAGAGGCTTAGAACTGAAGACTTCTCAGGTCCCTTCAGAGCCTCCCTTCAGGCTCCCTCCAACTTACTGATAGCCTCCAGATCTGAACGCCGTTCTCCAGATGTGTTCTGACCAGGGTTGTCATTCTTCCGCTCTGACATCCTATGCCCTAAAGTCCTTCTCAGCTCAGAAATTCCATGTTGTAAAGACTTCCCAGTGCTGTTATTTGAACTTTGTACATGCCAGTTTCCCATCTCACTGGGCTCTTTGGCCCCTTCCTTCTCTCCTAGGTCCGCCACCCCAGGAAGCCTTGTGACTCACCCATCTTCCTAAAACAGAAAATCCTGGCCCTTCTCCTGCCGACGCCTGTCCCTGAGATGGGAGACCCTGGCACTCGCCGTAAGGAGCGATGTTTTGGTTTTGGTTTTGGTTTTGGTTTTTTTTTAAAGAAAAGGGGGAAAAAGAAAAGAAGGAAAGAAAATAAACACTTCATCAAAAAAAAATTGCCTTAAGTATAAAGAATGGAAGAGTCAATACATATCACTCAGTTAAGAAGGGGAGACGCTGTGTTAAACTTGGCTTGTTCACAAACAGCCAGCAGCAAATTGTGCCTAAGCCTCATATTTCTGTTTGCTGGTTTTTTTTTTTTTTAAGGAGAGTAAAAGAACATTAGTTATGAGATTTTTTATGTAGAAGAAAATAGCGATACCTTTGGGATTTTTTTTTTTAAGCTTCTTTTGCGTATGTTTTGTAAGCGACAAATTTTTTTGTATAAAAAAACAAGTCTTGTGTCCCATGCTTTTCTGCTGCTGTTTCTATGGTTAAATGTTGCCTCTCTACGATCAACCAGATTATTAAAAGTTGTATTAAAAAGAGACTGGGTTAAAAAGCAAGGTTGACTCCTCGGGAAGCCGCTCAGTGTGAATGGAGCCATGCGGGTGTTTCTCGGTTTCATCTTGTTTTTTGTTTTTTTTTTCTGTTTGGGCTTGATTTTTTTTTTTTAGTGGTTTTATTTAGGGGACTTTTTTCTGTTATTTTAAAAAATCTGTTCCCAGGCTCCCTTCTGCTCTCCCCTCCCCACTTACCCCAGCTGTCCAAGTCTTGTGTTCCCTTCATCTTACATATATCTTCCAAATAGAGTTCATGGATTGAACATACCTTGTTGCTCTGAGCCACCTCAGATTGGGAGGAAGTGGGCTCTCCCTGCTCCCTCCCCTGAATTCCCAGAGGTTGAGCTTCCTGAGGCTGCCTATTCCCTAGTTTCTTTGTAGGAAGTCTTTCAGGACTGGGAGGGGGGATCACAAACATTGCTGCTCTTTCTCTCTCCCTCCTTCCTTTCCCACCAAAAAGTATGAACTAGTAGAGTCCTCCCTCTATCCCTCCTTGTCTTCCTCCGACTGCCTCTCTCTCCCATCCCACCTCTACCCTGCCCTGGCCTGTGTGTCCTGGGACAGCTCATTTTTGTCACTAAGCATTTCTAACCGATGGGGCAGAAAAGGAAGAGGCTGCATCAGGGGTAAACCCTAAATGAAATCGTAGAACCGGTCCCTATCTAGAGGCCATTTGGTCATCTTCATGTTGACTAGTCATCAGGACTCTTGAAACATCTCGTACTTTAGGGAAGACTTAAAGAGTCCTGACTCTTTTGCTGTATCTGGGTTGAGGAGAAGAGAATCTTGGAAGATGCCCCATTCCCACCACCGTGAAGAAGGAACCCTTGCCTGGCACTGCCTGCCAAGGCATGTAATTCCATGTGAAGGGAAAGTGCCTGAGGCACATCCCATCTCCTATGGCTGACCCTGCTTGGTCACCTGCTGAAAACACCCCAAAGATTATGTCCAACCAACACAGCCCTCCTTCTCCCCTCCACACACACACTCACGACCCTCATTCCCTGACAGCCAAGAGCACAGAAGCCACACACACACACACACACATTCACAAAAACCAGGAGGTGGAGAACCCACGTTCTCGGGTCCCACAAATGCCAAACCTCAACTCGGTTCAGTTCCTAGAATGGGGCTTTGCTTTCTGGATCAGCTCAGACCCCATAGGAAATCCATCAAGAGACAAGTACTGCCTTTGGCTATTCAAGAACTAACTAATCGCCCTAAGGTATGTCTTCCTGCTGAGTGATAGAGAACGGCATTGGGCTGCTCCCTGAGAGTGGGACTTGTTAGGTCTGTGATGTGACCCTGTAATACTAAGACCTTCCCCATTTTGAAAGCCCCCCCCATACCCACCTTTGTCCAAAGAGAAGTCACTTGGAATTCTTAGTGTATCCCATGCCCAGGGTTCCATAGCCAGGGTGGCTGTCCCTACAGTCCCAGACAAAAGAGGAGTCCCTCATCCCTTCTTAGGCTTTCTTCTCTGGGTCAAGGGGGGCAAACACATAAATGTCCCATGGTCAGGAAAGCAGGGGCCTGGCCCGGTGGTGTGAGAGAGAAGCCAGTTCTTTCCCTCTACTTCCAAGGATTCTTGTCTGAGGCGGACAGCTGCCGCTGCCTCCAGTATGAGCCAAGAAATAATGAGCAAGCCCACCACTCCTTCCCCTTTTGGGTACCTTGGAGAGCAGCCCAGGCATAGAAGTAAGCTACTCCTTAAGAAAGGAGCCAACCTTCCATTTTCATCTTTTGTCTGGACTTTTGTCTGGGAGTGCCCTGCTAGGTGGATAGTTAGCACTTAAATCACATTCAAGGGATCAGACGCTAGTAGATGGGAAGATAGAAGGGATCTCAGAAGCCCCATGTTTTACAGATGAAGGAATTGATGCCCAGAATAATGACTTGCCCAAGATCCCATGACTAGTAAGTAACAAGCAAGATGTCCCCTTGAATTTCCATGACTTGCTGTCAGAGGAGAGCTGATAGGGTTGGTCTAAGCCCATCTCCACCAGGTGATAAGGGAGCATGGGTCACTCAGCAAGTGCAGGAAAATGTTTTGGGCTAAACTATGGGAAAGGAGTTGAACATCTTGGTGGGGCAGGGAGAGGAGAGAGAACCAGTAATTCCCTCGCCACCTGTGCTCTTGGCAAGCAGGGAGATGCCGGCATCTCCTCCATTTTCACATAGCTAGAACAAGGGGCTCCCATTTCACGGGGCCAGAGAAAATGCCATCCATCCGCCAGTGTCTCCCGATTTAACCTCACCCCTTGAGAATCTCCCCCAAACCCACCTGTGAGCCACACCTCTCTCTCGGGCGTGCTGCCCTCAACGTTCCTCACTTTTCAGTGGGTCAGGACAAAGTGGATAATATCCCTTCCAAGCCCTACCTCTTTCCTTCCCTCCCTAGCCAGGCAGTGGAGACCATCAGCAGAGAACAAAACTTCCCCCGTTTCTGCGCCTTACCCCCACCCCCCCACCATCCCCCTTTCCCCATCCAGTCACTCAACCCATGAACTCTTGGGAACCCCAAGTCTCAGGAGAGAAACTGGGGAGGGGAGGAAGACTGAGAAACCAGTGGGATTTCTTCTTGGCTTTGTTTGTGGGGTTCCCTCCCCATAATCCTTTGTTGGGGAAGAGGAGCATGTATTTTTGTTTTGTTTGGGGTCCCATTTGGACCCTAGTTATGGTGTTGATGTTGCCTGCCAGATGTGCTTCATGACTGAGGAACCTTGTGCTTAAATCAGATAACACGTTATAGTTTCAAACTATTTGCTATATGTGTGTGTGTATGCATATATATGTGTGTATATATACATGTATGCATACACACACACATGTGTATTCCTAACCCAGAAAAAAGGAAAAAAAATGTGGGGTGGGGTGGGAAGGGGAATTCACAATTAGGGGGAAATTGTGTCTCTGAGTGCCTCAAGATGACTGGTTTTTGTTTTGTTTCTCATTTTTAAAAAAAGTAATTTTATACAAGTGTCAAAACAGCTGGCTGGATTATTTGGAATTTTTAAATAATCCTAACTTTTTTAAGTAGATTTTGAGAACTGTCTTGTATATAACAGTAATGTAGCAATAAATGTGACATTTTATAATAATATCCCTTCCCCTCCCCTCCTTCATATCTGTCTCTCAGATGTTGTATACCTATGAATGAAAATTTAAAAAAAAAAAAGTTGTAATAAAGGTTCTACCTTGTACTTTAAAAAAAAAAAAAAAAAGCCCTTGTGTCCCCTTGGAGGCTGATGTTCGATTGATTTGTGCTAATTAGGGGATTGGGGGCTATGAAGCTTCAGCAAACTCCCCAGTTGTGGTCAAGTTTGTGCAGAGAGCCATAGCTGCACGGCAGAGGAGAAAGTGGCAATCACCAGTAGACACTGAAGCTAGCTATTGCTGTTCCAACTTGGTCTACACCCAGATCATAACCTGGACCCCCACACCCAACTAGTTCTGGAGAAAATAAAAGGCCATCAAATTGGGAACTGGAAGAAACTTTTGAGACCCCATCATCCATTCTCTCACTTTACAGAGAAGAGGAAACAGCAACTCAAAGTTAGGAAAATTACTTGCCCATGGTCACATCAGTACTAAATACTTCGCCAAGTAGGGATTTGTTCTTCTGACTGCATATCTAGGACTCTTCCTATTGCCTCACAATATCAGGGACTATTGGAGAAGAAATAGAGGACATTTTTCACAATCTTTTTTCAAAAAAGTTTTTTGATAGATTTTATTTTTATTTTGGAGGATTTATAGGAAGAGGAAACTTTTCAATCTTTTTTAAATTGCTTTTCATATATTTTATTATTACTTTATATTGATCGCTGTATATATGTCTCTTTTGCTCCTCCTCTCTGCTCCCCACATACCTAGTAAGTCATTCCTTATAATGAGGATCTGCATACTTGCTAAGCTTGGAACAAAGATTTCTTGAAGGGGGATAGAGGGGAAAGAAGGGAAAGAGGGAAGAAGGAGAGAAGGGGAGGGAGGGAGAAAGGGGAAAAAGAGAAGTAATTCAGGAAAGTCAAGCACGTTACAACTATGTCTACTAGGATATGCAATTTTCTGCACCTGTACTTCTCCATTGATGAACATTTTTCTTTTTCTATTTTATTATCAATAGTATTTTATTTTTCCAAATATATGGAAAGATAATTTTCAGCATTCATTTTTTTAAAATAACTTTTTATTGATAGAATGCATGCCAGGGTAATTTTTTACAACATTATCCCTTGCATTCACTTCTGTCCCGGTTTTTCCCCTCCCTCCCTCCACCCCTTCCCCCAGATGGCAAGCAGTCCTTTACATGTTGAATGGGTTGCAGTATATCCTAGATACAATATATGTGTGCAGAACCGAACAGTTTTCTTGTTGCACAGGGAGAATTGAATTCAGAAGGTATAAATAACCCGGGAAGAAAAACAAAAATGCAAGCAGTTTATATTCATTTCCCAGTGTTCTTTCTCTGGGTGTAGCTGCTTCTGTCCATCTTTGATCAATTAAGGCTCTCTTTATCGAAGAAATCCACTTCCATCAGAATACATCCTCAAACAATATCTTTGTTGGGTATATAATGATCTCCTGGTTCTGCTCATTTCACTCAGCATCAGTTCATGTAAGTCTCGCCAGTCCTCTCTGTATTCATCCTGCTGGTCATTCCTTACAGAACAATAATATTCCATAACATTCATATACCACAATTTACTCAACCATTCTCCAATTGATGGGCATCCTTTCATTTTCCAGCTTCTAGCCACTACAAAGAGGGATGTCACAAACATTTTTTGCACATGGGGGTCCCTTTCCCTTCTTTAGTGTCTCTTTGGGATACAAGCCCAGTAGAAACACTGCTGGATCAAAGGGTATGCACAGCTTGATAACTTTTTGAGCATAGTTCCAAATCGCTTTCCAGAATGGCTGGATGTGTTCACAATTCCACCAATAATGTATCAGTGTCCCTGTTTTCCCACATCCCCTCCAACATTCCCCATTATCTTTCTCTGTCATTCTAGCCAATCTGACAGGTGTGAAGTGGTATCTCAGAGTTGTCTTAATTTGCATTTCTCTGATTAATAATGATTTGGAGTATATTTTCATATGTCTATAAATAGTTTCGATTTCTTCATCTGAGAATTGTCTGTTCATATCGTTTGACAGCATTCATTTTTGTAAGACTTTGTGTTTTGTTTATTCCCTCCCTCTTTCCCTTACTGAATTTTTTCAAGAAGAATGTGGATAGTTTGTTTAGGATGGTTTCAAATCCATACATTGCTATATTGCTTTCCTGACAGTAGGAATTCACCAAAAATCTTTGATTTAAAGATGGAAACATTGAAGTCTAGATAGATGAAATAATCTGAGGTCATACATGAGGAATTTTTCCCCCAAAATGCAAAGATAATTTTCACCATTTACCCTTGCAAAACTTTGTGTTCCAAATTTTTTCCCTCCCTTTCCCTTACCCTCTTCCTTTAAACAATATAGTTAAAACATGTACAATTCTTCTATACATATTTCCACATTTATTATACTGCACAAGAAAAACCAAACTAAAAGAGGGAAAAAATGAGAAAAAAGAAAAACAAACAAGCAAACAACAACAACAACAACAAGTCTGAAAAAGCTATGTTGTGATCCACATTCAGTCCCCATAGTCCTCTCTGGGTGCAGATGGCTCTCTCAAATCTATTGGAATTGTCCTGAATCACCACACTGTTGAAAAAAGCCAAGTCCATCAGGATTGATCATTGTATAAGATTGTTGTTGCTGTGTACAATGTAATCTTGGTTTTACTCACTTCATTTAGTATCAGTTCATGTAAAGTGTCTTCAGGCTTTTCTGAAATCATCCTGCTGACCATTTCTTATGGAGCAATAATATTCTATAACATTCATATATCATAGCTTATCCAGTATTCTCCAACTGATGGACATCCATTCAATTTCCAGTTCTTTGCCACTATAGAAAGGATTGCTACAAACATTTTTGCACACATGGGTCCTTTTACCTTTTTTATGATCTCTCTGGGATACAAGCTCAATAGAGACACTGATGGATCAAAGGATATACACAGTTTGATAACCCTTTGGGCATAATTCCAAATTGCTCTCCAGAATGGTTGGATCAGTTCACAACTTCACCAACAATGTATTAGTGTCCCAATTTTCCCACATCTCCTTCATTTGCCATTATCTTGTCATTTTAGCTAATCTGAAAGGCCACATAAGAAATTTGGTCGTCATCCCTCCTTTCCCCTCAGGCAGTTGGGATTAAATGACTTGCCCGAGGTCACACAGCCAGGAACTGTTAAGTATCTGAGGTCAGATTTGAACTCAGGTCCTCCGGACTTCAGGGCTGGTGCTCTATCCACTGCACCACTTTGCTGCCCCACAAGAAATTCTTAATATGAATGTAGGAAGGCCCTAACTTCCATAGGTACCAAAATATTTCATAGTAGGACAGACCTGAGTTCAGAGTAGATGCTCATGCCCTGGGAAACAGCGGAACAAATTGTGGGACAGTAACTGAATGGCATGTTGCTAACAGCATAGAAAACTGGAAAATATAGAAATGCATGGGAAGATTTATATGAGCTAATGCAAAATGAAATGAGCAGAACCAGGGAAACCACATGAATAATGACTACAACAATGTTAATGGAAAGAACAACCAAAAAGAAATCAAAATAATGCTATATGATTATAATAAAGTTTGATCCTGAAAAAGAAATGCAAAACACCTCTCTCTCCCCCTCCTTCCCAGATATATGGGACTTTGTGTGGAACCTTGAATGATTGTTATACATATATTGGGCAATTTTGCTAATCTACTATTTTCCCTTTCTTTTTCTTTGTTATATGGAATTAGCTGTCTGAGCAGGGAGAAAAGAAGAGATTTGAAAATATAGGTGACATGGAAATTAAAGATGCCAGGGATTAACACTGCTTCTGTGAATTCTTCCTCACCCCCAATAAATTCTCATGTTTTAGGTGACCTGGGTTAAACTCTCAGCTCTGCCACTTACCATGTATGTAAATCTGGGCATGTCATTTACCTCGATGAGTCTCAGTTTTGTTATCTGTAAAAGGAAGTTCTGTTCAAGAACTGGGAGAGGAAGGAGGAAGTTGATAACTCATTACTTATCAAGTAGTCTCACTATCCTTTACCCTTTTTTCTTCTTCCTCTCCCAATTCCCACAATTGAGAGTTGCTGTCTGGAGGAAAACTCCCTTTCCCAGCTACCACTCTTGTCATTCCTCATCTCCAGCTTCCTCCGCTACCTCAACCCTGGCTAATTCTATCTTTTCCATTCCTGTTTCAAGGGCTGGAGGAAGTCACACAACAATTCAGCCTGAACCATACAAATGTACTTTACCTAATCACTGCTGTACCTCAGTCCTTATAGTCTTTCCTCATTTCCCCTCTTCTACTTCCCTTAGAAAATGTTGTTCTATTCTCAAGACACCTACCATTCCCCCTCGCCTTATCCTCTCAATTGAAGACCATTCAGATTTGACCAAGAAAATGGAATCCATCACTTTCAAGCTTCTCCTCCCCAATTCTTTAATTCCCTCAGCATTCCCCTCTCTTTCCCATTTGCTCCAGGCTTAAAAGAGGTGAACTTTCCTGCCAAGTCCAACCCTTCTACTTGTGTCCTTCATAAAGGACATCCCATTCTTTATACACACTCACACTTTATTTTTTTACAACCTGTAGGTATGGAAAGGGGGAGGTGACAATTTGACAAACAAGTTTCTTTATAATTTTACTGTGTTGAATAAACCATGGAACTACCGAAGGCTGACTGCTTCTGTAGTATCAGCCAAGAGAGGAGAGATTGAGCTAGGTTACATTCGAGACGAGATGGGGGCTCAAATGATATAAATGGTCCAATTTTTAAAATCCAAAGCAATAATGTTGTCTCCTACCCTGTGTTCATTCATTACCCCGATCAGTGAATATTTCTTTCCTTCCAGGGTTTTTCAAATTAGTAGTTTGTCCAAGATGGGCTGTCAGGTTAATCTTTGATAATTTCATCAACTACTAGGATGTTAGGTTGAGTAGAGTGTCATCTGGTGGACAAAATTATAACTACATCTCCCTTTCTGTTTGATGATAAATTGATACAGTCTGTCTGCAGACCAAGAGGAGGCAGGTCAAAAGCTAGTGTAGGTTGTCAGTGTTACTTCATTAACAAAAGGGATGATTGAGAGTTCTGACTCCCAATCTGAAAAGTACCCTGTATGTGTTCTTGGCTCTGGAGCCAGTGTGGCGTAATGGATAGAACCTTGAACTTGTCAAAAGGTGTCAAGGTGTCCATGTATGTCCATCATTACTATCGAGTCCAGTATCCTCTACCCCATTTTACAGAGGAGAGACGCGAGGTCCAAGACAGGTTTGGTGTCCAAAGACACGGAAGAATTGAATTCTGGTGCTCTGACTCCAAATCCATGGAAATGAGATAGTAGTGAAAAAACACCAGATTTAAATCCCATCTCTTGCTTCTTAGCTATGTGACCATCACTTGACTTCTCTGGCAATTCAGCAAACATATATTAAGTACTTACTACGTATAAGGAGCCGTGCTAGATGGTGGGATACTAAAACAAAAAAAGTCTTTTTCTTTAAAGTGCTTACATTTTAAAATATTAATGTTTATTGCTGTTTTCTTAGTTATATCACATCTGCCCTTAAATATATTCTTCTCTGCACAACAGACTATCTCTTGTAATAAAAATTTTCAGAATCAATTCAGTAAAATCAAGCAATACACCAACTAGCTGGGAGAGGAAGGGAAAGCCCCAGCCTCAGCTTAGAATTTGGGCTGTCTCCTCCCACCCTGGCCAAACATACCAAGAGAGTATTTCTCAGATTTGGTGGAGACCATTTGAGAATGAGTGAGGGTTCATGGAATATAACTACCCTTAGAGAAAACTCCCTAATGATTAGAAAGGGAAATGAATAAGCATTGCTATAAAACTATTACGTCCAGACACTATTAAGCATTTAACAAATATCTCATTTGATTCTTACACCAATCCTGCTTGGTAGATGCTATTTTACAGATGAGGAAACTGAAGTAAATTGATAAATGATTAGTCCAGAATTGCAGAGCTAGTATCTAAAGTCATCACTGCAAGTAATGGATATGTCCTTATTGGGGATTAACATTAAATGACCACTTGAATATTGCATATTTTTTAAAAAGGACCTTTAAAAAGTTTTCAACTTTGTGATTCAGTAATAATGTCTCTGAAACAGTTTCTTTGTAAAATAAGGACTTTGTACTATTTCAGGGATGCTGTAAGTCCCCAATGAGATAACACATGATAAGTGAAACAGCTTGTAAACTTTAACATATAATAAAAATGGCAGCTTAAATTTAAAAAAAAGGGAAGATACACCCCTAGAACCCTGAGAGCATGTGTAACTGAGATTCCATTTGAATTGTTTTAAGAAGATTCTGAACATCAGGCAGGATAAGATACCAGAAAGTGAAGTCCTTTTTAAACTAAACTGCCAAGTATTCCAAATCTACTGCAGAAAGCACAACTCTATTGGACTGGCCACATTGTTTGTATGTTAAATATATACTTGCCAAAAAGATTATACATGACAAGTGCTCAAGGTGGTCAAAAAGGTGATAAAAGGACAACAAAGGTCTCTTTTAATAACTTTAGAACTGATTGTATGACATGGGAGACACTGATACAGAACTGCCCAGCATGGTGTGTCCTCATCAGAGAAGGTGCTGTGCTCTATGAGCAAAGCAAAATTGAATCAACCCAAAAGAAATGTAAGGTGTGCAAAATTAGAGAAGCTGCCCCAAAATCAGAAACTTTATGAGCAAAACTACAAAACACTTTCCACACAAATTAATCTGATCTAACCAACTGGAAAAATATTAAATGCTCTTGGATTGGGCGAGCAAATTTAATAAAGATGACCGCACTACCTAAACTAACCTATTTATTTAGCGCTATACCAATCAGACTCCCAAAAAACTATTTTGATGACCTAGAAAAAATAATAACAAAGTTCCTATGGAAAAACAAAAGGTCAAAAATTTCAAGGGAATTAATGAAAAAAAAAATCAAATGAAGATGGCCTAGCTGTAACCAGATCTAAAATTATATTATAAAGCAGCAGTTACTAAAACCATCTGGTATTGGCTAAGAAATAGACTAGTTGATCAATGGAAAAGGTTAGATTCAAAGGAGAAAAAAGCCAATAAATTTAATAATCTAGTGTTTGACAAACCCAAAGACCCCAGTTTTTGGGATAAGAACGCAGTATTTGACAAAAATTTCTGAGAAACTTGGAAATTAGTATGGCAGAAACGAGGCATTGACCCACTCTTAACACCGTACACCAAGATAAGGTCAAAATGGGTTCATGACCTAGGCATAAAGAATGAAATTATAAATAAATTGGAAGAGCATAGGATAGTTTACCTCTCAAACCTGTGGAAGAGGGAGGAATTTATGACCAAAGAAGAACTAGAGATCACTATTGACCACAAAATAGAAAATTTTGATTATGTCAAATTGAAAAGTTTTTGTACAAACAAAACAAATGCAGACAAGATTAGAAGGGAAACAATAAACTGGGAAAACATTTTTACAGTCAAAGGTTCTGATAAAGGTCTCATTTCCAAAATATATTGAGAACTGACTCTAATTTATAAGAAATCAAGCCATTCTCCAATTGATAAATGGTCAAAGGAGATGAACAGACAATTCTCAGATGAAGAAATTAAAACTATTTATAGCCATATGAAAATATGCTCCAAATCATTATTAATCAGAGAAATACAAATTAAGACAACTCTGAGATACCACTACACACCTGTCAGATTGGCTAGAATGACAGGGAAAGATAATGTGGAATGTTGGAGGGGATGTGGGAAAACAGGGACACTGATACATTGTTGGTGGAATTGTGAACACATCCAACCATTCTGGAGAGCAATTTGGAACTATGCTCAAAAAGTTATCAAACTGTGCACACCCTTTGTTCCAGCAGTGTTACTACTGGGCTTATACCCCAAAGAGATACTAAAGAAGGGAAAGGGACCTGTATGTGACAAAATGTTTGTGGCAGCCCTGTTTGTAGTGGCTAGAAGCTGGGAAATGAATGGATGCCCATCAATCAGAATGATTGAGTAAATTGTGGTATATGAACGTTATGGAATATTATTGTTCTGTAAGAAATGACCAGCAGGATGAATACAGAGAGGACTGGTGAGACTTACATGAACTGATGCTAAGTGAAATGAGCAGAACCAGGAGATCATTAAATACCTCAGCAACGATACTGTTTGAGGATGTATTCTGATGGAAGTGGATTTCTTCGACAAAGAGAGCTAATTCAGTTTCAATTGATCAAGGATGGACAGAAGCAGCTACACCCAAAGAAAGAACACTGGGAGATGAATGTAAACTGTTTTCATTTTTGTTTTTCTTCCCGGGTTATTTTTACCTTCTGAATCCAATTCTCCCTGTGCAACAAGAGAACTGTTCGGTTCTGCACACATATATTGTATCTAGGATATACTGTAACCTATTTAACATATAAAGGACTGCTTGCCTGGGGGAGGGGGTGGAGGGAGGGAGGGGAAAAATCGGAACAGAAGTGAGTGCAAGGGATAATGCTATAAAAAATTACCCTGGCATGGGTTCTGTCAATAAAAAGTTTAAAAAATAAATAAATAAAAATTAAAATAGGAAAAAAAAAAAGACAGAAGCCACCCCAAAAGTTCATAGGGACTATTTGTGTCCGACCTGTGGCAGAGCACTCTGAGCTCTGATTGGTCTGATCAGCCACAGTCATACATGCTGTAACTCAACTCTAACATGGTGATACCATTTTGGTCCTCTTTGAGAATGAAGGACAATAACTATTTGCCTCAGTTTCCTCATCTATAAAATGAGCTGGAGAAAGAAATGGCAAACCACTCCAATTTCTTTCTCAGGAAAATCGCAGGTAGGGTCACAGAAAGTCAGTCATGACTGAAATGTTACAACAAGACTCATTGAATCAAATAGAGCAGGAAAATAGAAATCTCAAGCACCTGATATGAATCAGCCACTGCAGATATATGGATAACAGCTAGGATTTATATAGTGTTTTAAGATTTGCAAAGCACTTTATAAATATTATTTCATTTGATCCATGAAACAACTCCAGAATATAGATGATATTATTCCTCTTCATTTCACAGAGGAGAAAGTAAAGCAAATATGTTTAGTGACTTGCCCAGATTCACACATCTACTAAATTATGTGAAGTCAGATTTGAACTCATGCCTTCTTGCCTCCAAGTTCAGCATATTATCCATTGAGCCACCTAGCTGTCCTAGAGGTAGACATTGTGTCTTAAGCTTTTTATCAGTGGAGGCAAAAAGAAAGACACTGGGATATCTACTTCTTGTTGGACAAAATAAATTAAACAGGGTCACTAACAAAGAGACCTGCCATTGGGAACTTACGAAATGTGTCCTCATATCATAGCAGCACTCTGTTCTTCCCAACCATCTCTCTGCCAGCCTTGTTCTCCAGTTTCCACCTCCATCTGGTACAAAAGGTATCAACCCTGGGAACCTAGACTCTGCTCAGTGAGTATTTTACCTTATATGTCTGGTCTTAAGCCATCATTGCTGTCTGTAACTATACAATTCATTATGGTTAATAACCAAATTCACAACTTCTGTGATCTGATATAGTTGTCCCACATCATAAAACAAGTCTCATGTTAAAGATGACAAGAAAAGGAAAATGACAAATGTTGAAGGGGCTGCAGGAAAATAGTCACTGTTGTTGGAGCTGTGAATTAGTCTAGCCATTCTGGAAAGCAAATTACCACTATGCCCAAAAGGTCACTAAGCTGCATATCCTTTGATCCAACAATAAAATTACTGGCCTATTCCCCAAAAAGAGCAAGGAAGAAAAGGACTCATATATGCAATAAATAAATAAATAACTGCTCTGCTTGTAGTTGCAAAGAATTGGAACCTAATAGAGTACCCATCAGAAAAGAAAAAAAAAAATTAAAACCAAAAAGAGTACCCATCGGTTAGGGAATAACAACAAATCGTGGTTTATAAATGAATTGGAATACTCTTATGCTGTAAGAAATAACGGGTTATTTCAGAAAAACTCAATAAACTCATGAACTGATGCAGGGACATGAGCAAAAATGAATAATTTATACAAAAACAGCATTGTAAAGAAAAACAAATTTGAAAGATCTAAGAACTTTGATCAATAAAGTAATTAATCCCAGCTCCAGAAGACCATACAGAAGACATACCAAATCTTGACAGAAAGAATATAGACCCATGATGTGGGATGAGACATATTTTTGGATATAGCCATTATGAAAATGTGTTTGAACTGTAGATGTTTAGTACAAAGGCTTTACTTCTCTCTTTTCTCAATAGTGGGAGTGGGAAAGAATAAACATGCTTATTAATTGAAATTTTTTGAAATAAAATTTTAAAAACCATTCTAATGTCTGTATACCTCCAATATACTACAGCATGTTCATTTAAAAATAAGTAGCATCTGCCTTAAAACACTGGATCAGATGAACTGTTTTAGGAATTGTTTCTCTTACAATTCTGATCATTCTTAACTAATCAGTTCACACTGTCCCATATAAAATGACAGCACCTTAAAGGCTTATATTAGTATAAGTTTGAATACTTATACTAGTACCACCAGGTCATTCCATCTATAACCACTGTTTGCTTTCCCAGATATTCACTAGGCATTCCATAAATAATTCTTTCCAGGAATTGAATGCAAGTGCAGTGGCTTGTAGTGGTTAATTATCATCTCTGTGCAAGGGATCTGGAACTCTAAATCCAACCCTAGTCTTTCCCCCTGAGTTTCTCCAGTTGCTTATTGGACATTTCAAGCTGGTTGTCCCAGAGCCATCTTAATTAAACTCAACATGTCTAAACTTGAACTCATTCTTTTCCCTCTTGCAAATCTCCCCTCTTTTAAACTTCTCTTTCTATCAAAGCACCATGATCATTCCTGTCTCCCAAATGTATAACCTTAGCAAAATCCTTGATCTTTTAGCCCTTCCCACTTTATACATCCCAACAGCTGCTAAATCTTCTTTCTACTTCTACATCCTCACATCGGAACTTGTCTATCTACTCAGCTACCACCTAAGTGCAGCCCCAATCTATTCTTCCCTAGATTAACACAGTGATCTCCCAGTGGGTCTCCTTGCCTCAAGTCTCTCAACACTTGTGCCAAAGTTATTTTCCTCAAGCCCAATTCTGGGCGGTATGAATCTCCTACTCAGTCAACTCTTGTGGTTTACTATTGCCTCTAAGATTAAAATGTAAACTTCTCCATTTAGCTTTTAAAACTCTTATACAGGGGCCTCCCAACTTACCATTCCTGCCTCCATGGATATTATTCACCCATTTCACACTCTGTGATCTGCCAAACTGGCATCTCTTTGTTCTTTACATATACTTCCATCTTCCGTCTCTGCAGATTTGCACTGGCCACCCCATACCTGCCATGGAAGGATCCCTCCTAACCTTCCACATCGAGAAATCTCTTCCTTTAAGATAAAAGTATCATTTTGTATGAAACCTTTCCTGATTCCCTCCCCTACAACTAGTATCCTCTCACCACCACTGCCTTCTATTTAACTACTTTGTATATAATTTGTATTTATTTACTTTATATTTATGTTATCTCTATATAAATAGTTATGATAGTAGACTGGCCACTGATTCCATTACTTATGAACATTTTTTAAAAAGCATTTATTAAAAAACACTATCTTTAAAATAAACAAATTTAAGTATAAAATATAAAATATTTTTAAAATAAAAATAAATAAATATGAAATATTAAAAAAGAAAAGAAAACTATCTTTAAAATAAAAAATAAATAAAAATATAAAATATTTTAAACTAGCTTTAAAATAAAAATAAATAAATAAATATTAAATATTAAAAAAGAAAACTACCTTTAAAATAAAATAAATATAAACTATTTAAAAAGAAAGAAAAACTTTCTTTAAAATAAAAAATAATATAAAATATTTTTAAACTCTTTAAAATAAAAATAAATAAATATTAAATATTAAAAAAAGAAAACTACCTTTAAAAAAGAAAGAAAGAATGAATTTTAAAAAGCATTTGTTATAGTTCTTTATGTAGAACAGCCTGTGGAACCTGCTTTCTGAAGAGTTAGGGTAACGTATAATGGAAGACTCTTGAAGATGCTTTAGAGCATATATACCCATTCAATACCTTCTTTGATTTATGTATGAATATGTAATGATCAGCCATGTAAAAACCAAACTGAAATTGTATTCAGAAATCACTGGTGAGATAATGGTTCTGTGTGGGATGTAAAAGACCCTTACCCAAATTGACTACTCAGAGAACATTTGAAATAAAACGTAGAAAACTTGTTTATTATAGCTTCTCATGAGAGGCAGGCAGGCTGGCAGTGAGAGATAAAGGGAAGTGAAAGTATTCACAGTAGGAGAGCTGAAGAATCAGTGAATATACACACCTTTTTCAGATTTTATTACAAGAGATTACATCACAAGTAAGAGAGGACTGGGGGAAGGGAGGAGCATCTACTTGGTTCATTGCTGAATAACTTGTGGCATATGAATATTATGGGATATTATTGTTCTCTAAGAAATAACCAGCAGGATGAATACAGAGAGGCCTGGAGAGACCTACATGAACTGATGCTAAGTGAAGTGAGTAGAATCAAGATTACATTGAACACGGCAACAACAATATTGTACAATGATCAATCCTGATGGACTTGGCTTTTTTCAACAGTGTGGTGATTCAGGACAATTCCAATAGATCTGAGAGAGCCATCTGCACTCAGAGAGGACTATGGGGACTGAATGTGGATCACAACATAGTTTTTTCAGCTTTTTTGTTGTTGTTTGCTTGTTTGTTTTTCTTTTTTTCTCATTTTTTCCTCTTTTAGTCTGGTTTTTCTTTGCAGTATAATAAATGTGGAAATATGTATAGAAGAACTATACATGTTTTAACTATATTGTTTAAAGGAAGGGGGTAAGGGAAAGGGAGGGAGAAAATTTTGGAACACAGTTTGCAAGGGTAAATGTTGAAAACTATCTTTGCATTTTTTGGAGAAAATTCCTCATGTATAACCTCAGGTTATACTTCAATATTTCCATCTTTAAATCAAGGAAACTCCTACTGTCAGGAAAGCAAAATAGCAATGTATGGATTTGAAACTATCCTAAACAAACTATCCACATTCTTCTTGAAAAAAATCAGTAAGGGAAAGAGGGAGGGAATAAACAGAACACAAAGTCTTACAAAAATGAATGCTGAAAATTATCTTTCCATGTATTTGGAAAAATAAAATACTATTGATAATAAAATAGAAAAAGAAAAATGTTCATCGGTGTAGAAGTACAGGTGCAGAAAATTGCATATACTAGTAGACATAGTTGTAATGTGCTTGATTTTCCTGAATTACTTCTCTCTCTTTCTCCTTTCTCCCTCCCTCCCCTTCTCTCCTTCTTCCCTCTTTCTCTTCTTTTCCCTCCATCCCCCTTCAATAAATTGGAATGGAAGGTTTCTGGCTTAGGCCTTCAGGCTTTAGATAATCAAGCCAACAGTGATCAAGCTAATAGACTAAATACCAATAAACATAAAATATTGATAAATGTCAAATACTGATAAATGTCACTGATTAATGTTAAGTAAATATGTCTGCATATGCAGGACACGGGGAAATAACAAAAGGGGGGGAATTCATACAATACTTATCTTGTAAGTTCTTCATCTTTCTATCTCATACAATCCCCCCTATAATTTGTAAATGATGTTTATCATATTTCTGTGAAGAACTTACAAACAGTTCAAAATCAGCCAACATAGCTACACATTGTTTATCAAGCTCATCATCTGGATCCTCTCTCTCTACTACATTCCAGCCTTCTTTCTGAAGAATCATCATTTTAATAGCGTCCTCTGTATGCAGTATCTTTGACAGAACCATTGAACTATTCTGGTTACTAACATAATTATACAGGGCAGACATAGCAGCAACAGGATAATACCACTGATTGCAATAACTCCATACCATGAAAGTTGCTTCCACTGACTGTCTTGGAAACTGTTATCACAGAACAGATTGGCATTTGGCAGACATAAAAATACAAAGATATATAAACAAAGATGACAATCTAGGGAAATTGAGGCACAACATTACATACTCTCCTTCTGAATATTTGAATTATTGAATTACCTCCCCCTAGATATCTGGGAGGTCTCAGCACCATAATTTTGACCATCCCAATGTGAAGCAAATAAATCAAAATAAAATTAGAAAATGCAAGGACTTATGCCAAGGGTAAGTCTCTCCCTTGCAACCCCAGAGTTATCAGCAATACAAAGGCCCTCATCTCAGCCAGAGAATCCAGTTTGAGATGGACAGTTCACTGTGTTAGGTGGTCTGCAGTCATTTGTGCATTTAACTCAGCCTCTGTTTATATAGGGAGTAGCAGTGCTCAAGAAAGTCATGCTGCCCATGCTAGGAGGGGCACCCCAAGTCTGTCAGGGACTCCAAAGAAGGGAAAGAGTGGGACCTGGAATAGCTCTACCTGTCCCCACTCAGAAGAACAGGAGCTGATGCTAGGATCCAGAAAGGATCCAAATTTCTGAACAGAAAATGCACAGTTAGACCATGAGGGCAGGCAAACTCCAAATTTTAGAGGTCTGATCTCAAATCTAAAATGTCCTTTGAGAATGCTGAAATACCAATTAAGAAACTGAGGTTACAGGGCTGGAGACTGCCAGTCCTAAGACAGGTGTCTATATCGTGGAGATTTCCTGAAAGCAGGCAATCAGAGAATAGTCTGTCAGAGCAATTCCAACAGAATAATGGATTTCAAAGTTAAACCATCAAGTAACCCTCCCACATATAAAGTTCCTATATATCCATAACAACAATAGTTACACAATTTTACAATTTCTATCCCAAATCTTAAGCACACAATAACACAGTTAAAATTTTAACAATAATTCACCAACCACTTTCCCACTCCCCCCATATCAGTCCAAATTACATCAGGAGCAGGGTCGATGATCTCACTCTAAGCTGCTTCAGACTGAGAATAAGCGGAGGCTCTCCTCCGGGGGTGGGGATGGCATGCTGACAGCTAGCAAAGCTTCAGATGGGCCGATCCATGTCCCAGAAGAGGTTCAGTAATCTGAAATTTGACCAAATCTAGAACAACAACATATCTAACAAAAGTTAGAACAATCTGAAATAGAAAGACTTGGTTTACAAGACTGCTGCAAAATGTGAAGAGCCAGCAGCTTCCTATGTGAAGAGATGACAGGCAAATGGCCATCAGCTATATTCTAATAAATAAAACAGCAGTTAGGTTTCATAGACCACTGTTAATTGTCCTGTTATCATTTAGAAACCTTTAAAAAAAAACACACAAATATCCAGTAACAGACAGATGACCAAGCTAAATACTTATTTGCCTAAGCACTTAGGACATAATGATTACATATAACTAGATTGGAAACAGCAAGGTATGACATAATTGGAATGCATTAACAATTTCTATTGACCATTCCTCTGATTATAGAAATCAGTCACAGGAGGAAAAGAAATGTAAGGACATAACTATAACATAAGCAATCAAAACTGATTCCTAAGCTCATAGCCTTAACCCAGTTTTACTCCAGATAATTGTCCCACTAACTGTCAGAGGGTGAAGCTTTAAAACTCCCAAATATTATTAATTATAAGCCCAAGAAATTTTATCTCCAATAACAAATCCCATTAATCAAAGTTTCAGATAAATCCCAAATAGTTATGACCTTATATTGATAACAATAAGAAATTTATCCCTGAAAGTTCACACAATTCTTACATACCCAAGTAGATGTTTCATAAGTTGAACATTATACCAATTCATTTTGCTTTTAAAATACCCAATACACAGAAAAATCCCAAACTACATATTGTCCATAACAAAAACATTTTTAAAAGGACAAAGGCAAAAACTATTATTCTTGTGTCCTTTAAAATAACTGGCACCAATACAGTTAATTAAAACTTCCTATTTTCACATAAAAGAATCTGAAAAGTTCTTAAAAACATCAATTAAACTTTTTGAAATAACCCTTTCAAACTATAGATCGAATTTTTGTTCATATTCCTTAAACAAGGAAACCATTATGTATCTAAAGAAACAATTACTCAATTAACATCTTGTAAGAGCAGCCTGTCCCTTTAAAAGATTAGATTGCTTTCTTCAGCAAAAGGAACCACCTTTCCACTGATGCTCTTTCCCCCACCTCACTTCCAAAGAAGCAGCCTCAAGGCATGAAGGGGAAGTCAGCTAAATCTTTCCCCTTGAAGAAAGAAAAAAAATTATTTTCCTACACAGGTATCCTTCTCAGGATTTAGCCAATCAGTTTATTTACTTTCTCCCAATATCAAATTTCTTCCCAAGTCCACCAGGCTTCCCAACTTTCTCTTTCTCTCTTGCTACATACGTTTCCTTCTGTTTCTCTTACCAACATTATCTCCCCAGAAATACATCCCATCTCTGTCTCTCTGTGACTATCCTTCCCAACTAGTTCCTTCTTTCTTTTTTGCACTGATTCCTTCTTGAAATCATTCAAACTTTCAATTTGCTCCTACTAATCAATCCTTCTTAAATCACCTTCATTCTCCTTTTCCCTTCAAAAATTTTTTAAATGTTCACAGCGCAATGAATAGCTAAATAACTCCATAAAACCCATATACATGCTCAGCAGAGTTGACAAAAAAAATTTTTTTTTTTTTTACAAATTACCCAATACTTCTAGAAAGTAACATACAATCGAAGATATAACTTCCCCTAAGGTAAGGTACCGGCATTTTGTTTAATACCCTATATTTTAATTTGAAGTCCAACCAAATTTAAAAAAAAAAAGTTTTTCTCTTCAGTTGTAAAGGCCTTAATACTGAAACAATTCTTAAGGTTTTATACTCAGAATAAATCTATCATGTGCAAGGCAAAGGAAAATTATTTCCCCCAATTTCAAAATTATAGTACCTCTTTAAAATATAGTAAGTTCCCCAAATTCTTAATCAAATGTTGCAGACAAACAATTACCAATTCTACCGCCCAAGTTGAGTCCTCTTAAACTTTCTGTTCTCTAATTCCATGAAAGCAAACTTGCTAATAATGATTTTTCTTTCTTCTCCTGGGACAATTTTTTAGAAGCATGCCTAGTTTTCCCACAGATCCAACAGGTCAGAGGGTCCCCATGTTCGGCTATTTACCCTTTTTACTCTATTTTTATTCCACCCTTTTCCCTGTTTTTTAAAGTCTGAATTAGTACTTTGATTCTTTGACACTCTTTTCTCTTTGCCAATCTCTCCTCACATATATCTTCATTGCTTCTTTCAGTAATTCCCCAACTGACTTATTATTCCATCCTTCCAATTTCTGCAATTTCTTATTTATGTCTGATCATGAATTGGAAATGTCATTTGTTTAATTTATTAGACATGCTACCATTGTGTTAAGTTTCCAATTTTAACATACATACCAATTTAAAATTATTTTAAAATTAACCAGTACTTTAGTTTGTGAAATTTCCTAAAATCTACCTAGATATTCCATTCAAACTTCTTTTCTTTAGTAAGTCAGGAGAGTTAAGTGCCAATTTTTTTTGCTTCATTTTATCTTGAGATTCTTCTTGACATGATTCCACAAACTCAAGTTCTGATAACAAAATTATGGATTCCTTGCTTACAGGAGTTTTTAAAGTGATAGTATACTGCTCTCCTGTTTTCTCAAAACTTTCCAAACTTTCAAATACTTTTCAATCTATGTTTTTCTCATTTCTACATGCTTAAAATTTCTCATTTCACTATATTAGATATATTTTCCCCTTTCTCTCCCCCTTTCCCACAAAGCTGCGGCAGTCAGAGGCAGAGGGAGAGAAAGAGAAAAAGATTTTCTTTTCTTGCATTATCCTAATCTTGAGAAGCCCAAAATTAGCTCCCAAGTTACCTTACCATAATCAAAGACCAATACATTCTGAGTGACTCTGAAAGAATTACTACTCTGAATTAATTCCATTTCCAACAATTCAGCCTGATATTTTTCTAAACCTACAACACAGAGGCTAAATTCTTATCTGTTACAAGCTTGCTGACTTTTAACACAGAACACAGAATGCAAAGCAGACATACCCACACAGACACACGCAGAACTCTTTTCACCTTTTAGATACAGATAAGTCTGATATACTCAAATATACTCCTCCTAGTTTTCTTTCCTTTTATATGTGATAAGTTCATCTCGGTCTTTAAGTCAATTCCCAAGAGGGAATTCCCTGAATCAGAACCTGACATCGATTCTTGGACTGCTTATGTCCCATTTTTCAACCTGCCCCCAAACCAGGTATTGGCAGAGGTCACCATCACACCACCAATCATCCGAGAGCTTCCTCAAGAAAGTCCTTTATCACTGGGGTCGACAGCAGTCCCCACCAAAAACAAATTTAGGAGGGCTAATCCCTCAGGTCTCCCTTGACCCACCCCCAGACTCCCAAGAGCCTTACCTCAAGTTACATGTGTAAGTCTTTCAGACTGCGCTTTGCTGGCCATAAGGACTCCATTTCCTTCTAGTCTTCAATTCTACTTTCTACTGAGTACTTCTGCCTCGGATCGTTATCTAAGAGAAGAGGGAGGCTGCACATTCAGAGCCAGAGACCATGGAGAAAACTACTTCGTGGGTGCACCTGTCCTCATTCAGTGTGCACAGCCATCTCCCCCAAAGACTCTCGATCCCAGATGAGCCCCCAGCTGTGTGGAACATACAAGACCCTTACCCAAACTGACTACTTAGAGAACACTCGAAGTAGAAAGTAGAAAACTTGTTTATTATAGCTTCTTATGAGAATAGGGCAGTCCAGCAATAAGAGATAAAGGGAAATGAAAGTACTTACAGCAGAGAGCCGAAGAATCAATGAATATACACAGCTTTTATAGATATGTTAGAAGAGATTACATCACAAGTAAGAGAGCATGGTGGCTGGGGGGTGGGGGTGTGAGGGGGGGAATCTAATTGGTTGTTGCTGTCCAGAGAGACTGGAATGGAAGGTTTCTGGCTTAGGTCTTCAGGCTTTAGATAATCAAATGAACAGTGGTCAAGCTCATAGACTAAATACCAAAAAATGTCAAATATTGATAAATGTCAAATACTGATAAATGTCACTGATTAATGTTAAGTAAATATGTCTGCATATGCAGGACACAGGGAAATAACAAAAAGAGTGGCGGGGTGAGGAATTCATACAATACTTATCTTGTAAGTTTTTCATTTTTCCATCTCACACAGTTCCTTTCTATTCAAGTGACTTCTTCCTTCTTGATGTCATCCAGTGGGAGAAGAGAAATGATACTTAGAGGACAAAGACTTCAAACCTCCCCTCTAAAGCCAATGTATTCCTCCTTCTCCCAGAGGAAAGCTAGTTAAATCTCTCTCTTAGCATTCTAAGGATATTCCTTTGGAATTCAGGTATCTATCTAATGTTATTGATTTGACTCCCCATTTCAATGTGGTTCTTTCCCCACCATTGACCTCCAATTATAAACATGCTGGTTTCATTTAATCAATTGACATTGATTGGCTAAAAGAGACATTACTTTGCAGATGGAACAAGAACAAAAATATAACCAATGCCATATTATACTTGTCCTAAACCATCTCAGCTTTAGGGGAAGGTGGGCTCAAATTTAACACAATTTCACTGGTCATTTCACAGTAGCACTGGTCCCATAAGTTCATGTCCAAATGCAATGATTCCATTAAATGAACCCATGATTTACCTACTACTAGGTTGAGTCCTGAAGATTACTCCTCAATTCCCAGGGCCTCAAAGTTAGACTGTATACACTCTGGCATGGATTCCACTCCCAGATCCTCCTCATGCCTTTTTGAAACTCACAAAATCTTTGCTTCCAATTCCTTCCCTTAAAATGAAAGATTCAGACCAAGAAACCAAGACCCATATTTACAAGCTACATGTCAAGCTTTAATGGAAAAGGCCCAAGACCTTTTCCTTTACAATATTTTCTCTTCCCACATCAAATGCCATCAGGCAAGAAGTCACCTGAAGAGGAAAGGATCAAGGCTCCAGTCTAATAGTGACTTTTGAATGAACTCCCAGTTTCAGCTATGCAGTCAAATAGGTCTGTCTTCATCACATAGGAAGTGAACTAGAATCAGTTATATATTATTCTATAACTGATTGCTCCAAAGTCTCATGCAGATACTTGCATTACACACCATCAGAATTCTCTCAGCATCAGGCTCCCTAATCACTTCCATGTGAGAAAATAAGGACTGGGCCTGAGGACCAATCCTCCATTACAATTACTTATGTACTCGTTTCTCCCATTAGAACTTGAACTTTTTTGTTTATTTGTTTGTTTTTGCAGGCCACTGGGGTTAAGTGACTTCCTGGGCTCACCCAGCTAGGGAGTGTTAAATGTCTGGGCTGGATTTGAACTCAAGTTCTCCTGACTCCAGGACTGGTGCTCTATCCACTGCACTATCTAGCTGCCCCTAGAATATAAACATGAGAGTCAGTATTATTTCATTTTATACAATTATCCCCAGCACTTAACCACCATAATATTCCAGGCATTATATTTTTGTTGTCATTCAGTCACATCCAACTCCTCATGACCCCACATGAGATTTTCTTGACAAAGATACTGCAGTGGTTTGCCATTTCCCTCTCCAGCTTCTTTTACAGAGGAGGAAACTGAGATAAACAAGATTAAGTGACTTGCCCAGGAACATACAGCTAGTAAATGTCTGAGGCCACATTTGAATTCATGTCCTCCTGACTCCAGGGCCGACACCCTAGCTGCCAGGAATATAGTGTTTAATAAATGCTTACTGATTGATTGCTTTGAAGACTTTTCTCTCTTCCCTTCTTTATGAAAATCACATTTGCCCTTATCTGCCCTTAGCAGTACTTCTCTCATTCTCAATCTATCAAAGATCAGTGATCATATTCAATTCCTTCATTGCACAGGGCCCTGGCAACCTGAACTCATCAAGGACAGCCAGATACTTTCTTACTACCTTCATATTTATCTTGGGTTTCTATTCTATAGATGGTTTCCAAGTCCTATTTGCCCTGTACTTTGCAGGACAAAGGTGAAGTTTTTCTTGGTGGTGATGAAAATGATTAGGAGTTGAGTCATTTTACTTCTCTTTTTTCATTTTCTTAGGTGCCCCTAGTTCTTCTTTGAACCTTACTTTCTCCCCCCCCCAATATTGCTTTAAAAAAAACCTTTTTTGCTATCCTTAGATTTTCTTATAAGATTCAATTTATCCTGAATTTTAGCACTCCTTTACATTGTTCTTACTAGGCCTTGTTACACTCTTGTGTTCATTCTCCATTGTATAATTTTGCCACCATTTTCTGTGTATGTCTATCTCTGTGTATGTATTAGAGATAGCAATCTCTAAATCAGTCCCCTTAGACAATTTCCATTTTTCTTCTCATCAGAACTTTGTCTTCAGAATTTCATTCTTGAGAGTTTCCCCATTCCCACTAAGATTAATTTCCCCTGATGTAGCCTTGGATCCTACCTATCTTTGTCTGAACATTTTGAAATCTGGTCTCACCAAATATGGATATATATATCAGGCTATGACTGGTTTTCCTCTCCTTCTGCATCACAAATTCTAAGCTGGTAACATATTTCCAAGACTCTCATAATTTCTATTTCTAAGCAATTAGTTTCTCCTAGTTGATGAGAATCAGGTCCAGAATAGTTGCTCCCCTTGGTACCTTTTCCACCTTTTAGAGGATGAAATTATCATTATGCTCACAAGAAAACATGCTCCAAATCACATATGGTAAAAGAAACAAAAATTAGTCACTCTTAGTTTTCACCTCAATCCATGCAAATTGGCAAAAGATGGGAATTGTCAATGTTGGAGGGGCTTTGGGAAGAAATATTAGTAGTGTTCTGAAGTGGTCCAACTGTTCTGGATTTCGATTTGAAATTGTACCAGAAAAAAATATCGTTATGCTCTCCATACCCTTCCAGTTCAAGCTTTCCACTGAGTACTTCTGCCTCGGGTCATTATCTAAGAGAAGAGGACACAGAACATTCAGAGCCAGAGACCATGGATCAAGATGAATCTTTGATCCAGAAATCCTACCTCATAGCATATACCTCAAGGAAGTCAAAGACAGAAATAATGGTTCAATATATGACAGAATATAGTAGTATTTTTTGGTATCAAAGAACTGGAAACAAAGTTCATCGACTAGAGAATTGATAAAAACACTATATGACTGAATATGAACAGAATATTACTGTGCCATAAGAAATAATATAAAAAATTCAATCAATCACATATTTTTTAATCACCTAATAAGCAAAACATTGTATAAGGTTCATTGTATTGTATAATTATACAATATATATACATTAGATATATACAATATATATTATATATATCGTATAATTGTATGTGGCTGATAATCAATACAGATACAAAAAATTGAAACAAGCCTTGTCTTTAAAGAATTGATAATCTATCATTATACATATGTACATATGTATATATGAAACATTGTATACAGAGTCAATACAAAGTAAATAAAATGTAGTTAGGGAGAAAGTACTCACAGTTGGAAGATCAGCCAAAGTTTCATATGTAAGGTGGGTGTTTAAGCTATATGGAAGGGAGAACGAGGGATTCTAAGAGATTGAAACAAGGGAGGAGTACATTGCACTCAATGGACTGGATGGTCAGTGCAAATGAACTTATATAGGAGCTGGAGAGCCTGGCACACTACCTCGGGAACAGAGATTGGACCAGTTTAGCTGGACTAAAGGAGAAAAACCAAAAAGCTCAGCTTGATGGCTTCCCCAACAGAGATGCTGTATTTAGAGGGTAGCATGAGGACACCCCTGGAAGTGACAGGACATTGGAGCCCTGCCGTAGGAGGCAAGAAATGCCCTTGGAGCTTGTGGTCCCCCCATGTCTCCCTCATTACCAGTGTGGTCCAAGTTTGTAATCATTCTCCTCCCGCTGATACTGTAACACACCACCTGTGCCCCTAGGATCTTCCTTCAGGTTTTTAGACAAGATTTCATCATCTTCAGTGACATTTTCCAAATTTCTTCAGGCAGTACTGTGATGCCCAGGGATGTCTAGAAGGCATCAGATCTGATGTGCTTTTGGAGGCTCTTTGTGCCAGGATCCCTCCCTGGCAAGGTGGCAGACTTCTATTGTTTTATTGATTCTGTTGGCTGTCTGAGTCCCCCCTCAGGAAGAAGGAGCCAACCAAAGGACTGGCCAAGACCATTTCTCTGCCCATTACTAGATAATCCCTCTTCTGAGGGCACTTTTACATCCACATCAGTACCCCCTAGAGGATGAGCAACTGCTTCCTCCTCAGAGGGTCCTCACTTCTGGTTTCCTTTCTCTGAGTCACATCCGTTGGGCACAGGGCACAGTTTTCTTGGATCCTTTCCCTTCTCCCCATTTACATTAAAACCTTTTTATTTTAGGGAGCATTTTGCTCTTCTTGACAATGCAGGGAATCATGCTTTCATCTCTAGCAGAGAAATTACCCTGTGCTTTGAACTCAGGTAATAGTTCTAGGACTTGGGGTTAGTTAGCCTGGGGAAGAGAAGACTGTGGGAGGTGCATTATCACTGAGTTTAATTCTTAGAAGAGTTCTCATGGAAGGGAGGGATTTGTTGTATTGGGAGTCAAAGGGAAGAAGGAGGAGTAATGTATAGATTTCCAGGAAGGTAGCTTAGAAGCTTGGTGGGTAGAGCACAGGGCTTGGAATAAGGAAGGTCTGAGTTCAAATCTTCCCTTAGATACTTAGCTAGGTGACCTTGGATAAGTCACTTAACTTTGGGGTAGAGGATGTGTTCAGGGAAGACTCTGGAGTGAGGGCTGTCAAGCCCTTTACATGGCTGCTTTCCACCTTTGGTGTCCATCTGTTTACCTAAATCTCACCTGTGGCTCCAAGAAGCTGTAGCACACAGTGTCTACACCCTAGTAAGTCATTTCAGCAGACAGGCTAAACCAGGTTGAGGATAACTAAGGGGTCTCAAATCCCATTGTGAGTTAGGGAGGACCAAGTGGAAAAAGTTTAAGAAGCCGTGCTAGAGATGAGGTAATATCACAGCAACAATAATCAAAATAATAATAAACATATTGATATCACTTTAAAGTCTGCAAAGTGTTTCACATTCACAAGGTGCTTACCTTTTTTGAACCTCACAACTTGAGATTAGTACGACCAGCATTATCATACCTATTTCATAGAAGCTTAATGACCCACCTATGGTAAAATAGCGGGTTACCCTTAGAAGTAGAAATTGAATCTGAGGTTTCTCAATACATAATAAAGAAACCCCCTGAGGATCTTCTGACAATCTCTAATTCTGGTCCTTCTACACCAATCCAGCAGTCAACAAGCATTTGCTTTTTCTTTCTTTCTTTTTTTTCCCTTTCTTTTGGAGGCAAATCAGAGTTTAAATGACTTTGCCCAGGGTCACATCACCAGTAAGTCTCTGAAGTCAAAATTTGAACTCAGATCCTCCTGACTCTGGGATCAGTGTTGTATCCAGGGCACCACACCTTTCGACAAGGTTTTTTTAAACACGTAAAGACAATTTTCGGCATTCATTTTTTAAATAAGATTTTGAATTCCAAATTTTTGTTCCTCTTTTCCTCCCATTCCCCTCCCCCAAATAGCAATCTGATATAGGTTACATACATACAATCATGTAAAATATTTCCACATTTTATGAAAAGAGAAACAACAAAAGGAAAAAAGAAAGTGAAAATATTATGTTTCCATCTGCATTCAGATTCCATCAGGTCTTTCTCTGGTTGTGATCAGCATTTGCCATCTTGGGTCTTTTGGAATTGTATTAACAAGCATTAATTAAGCGCTCATTATCCTCCAAGCACTGGGCTGGACCCTGAGCATACAAAGACAAAAATTAATTCCATTTCTAAAATGCGTAATAGATCACAACGCACTTTATTCATAATAATCACATGGAGCAAGCAGTGCCAATCTTGTGCCCATTTTGATAGGAAAGCTAAGGCTCTGAGGAGGTTAAATGACATAGCTAGTGATTGATAGAATGGGATCCTTCAAGACATAGAAATCTAGACCCTAAAACCAGCGATCTTTCCACTGTAACGTTTTGCCCTGGAGCAAATCAAAAACATGTAGGATTATATGCGTCAGTAGTAACTCCCAAATCCCAGCAATTACTGTGTGTGTCAAATGAAAGGGTTGAACAAAATGGCCTCAGACATGCCCTCCGGCTCCAGGACGTGACTTTGTTTTCCTTTCTATGCCCTTGAAAGCTTTGAGGACAGATTCTCTCAGGCTGTAATTCTTCATTTCTCCTCCCGATACGGTTTGCTGAGCACTTACAATTCACTAGGGAAGAAGTACAAAGCATCAATGTACCCATTTAACAGAAAAGAAAGTCAGATCAGAGTGGTTAAGTCACAGTTAATAAATAGCAGAACCAAAATTCAAATCTTTATCTCCTAGCTCAAGTTCTACACACTTTCTTTTTTTTAACCTTTTTCTTTCATTCTTAAGTGAGGGGAAGGAACAGGGTTGTAGAGATAGCATATGGAAGGGATGGGTGGGAAGTGAAACTGATGAGAGAGAAACTATTTCTATTCTTTGGGGGAGGGAGAGATATTATTCTTTTTTCAACTCCAGTTTCTGGATCCAGTGATTTTCAGCCTAGTTTAGTACAAAGTTTTTAAACTATGAGTAGCACCCCCTTATGAAGTTTTGTAACTGAAGGTGGGGTTTGCAAAAATTTGGCAATGTAAAAGGTAATAAAATATTTCACCAAGGTTTAATTCTTGATATAAAAATAAACAAGCACATCTATCTCATTAATATGCAAATTTGTTTTCATCTTTAATAAATGGCCAAATTATATGTAATTCAAAGAATTATTTTAAAATAAATTTCATTAGGATTTATTATCAGTAAATATTTTATTTGTATAACCTATTTTATATACCTATAATACCCAATTTCATGTAAAAATTTCTTGGATGAAAAGGGGTCACAAGTGGGAAAAGTTTAAGAAACACTGACATAGTGTAAGATAAGAGGTACTATAGGCCTGGGGTCAAAATCAGAAAACCTAGATTTGAATTACAACTTTTCTAGTTATTACCTATATGACTTTGGGGAAATTACCAGAACCCTGAACTAGGTTTCAGGGTTATTTCCGATAAGCTTACCTAACCTGAATCCCTAAATGGGTGTTGCCTTAGTGAAACTGAGACCCGTTAAGAACCTTAGCTTAAAAAGCCCAGGGTCTCCCACTGCATCCTGGACTATCTCCAGTTTCCCTGATCTATACCTGACCAGTGGACCCAGATGGCTCCATAGGAGAAAGTGAGGCAGGTGACTCACAGACCTCCCTCTCTTAAAGCCAATTCACACATGCCATGGCATCCCCTCCTCGATGTCATGATGGTCTTTGAGAATGAAAGACAAACACCAATTATCATGATAAAAGAAGCTGGAATACCCTCTACTGTTGTGATCTAGTATTACACTGCAGTTGGAATCCAGGTGCCTTCTCTGCTTTGTGTAGTATATGTATCTGTTCAATTTGATGAAGCACACATTTTTTAGCACCTACTATGTGCAAAGCATTCAGCTTGAGTCTGGAAATACAAAAACAAAAAGCAAGAGCATCCATTCCTGCCCTTTAGAAGCTTACCTTTTACTGGGAAAATTGCTCCATTTCTGTTCAAAATCATGGAGGTGGGAAGCATCAAGTTCAGGGAATAGCTAAGAGTCTAGTTCACTTTGGCCAGAACAGAGGGTTTGCAAAGGGAGAGGATATAAATGAGGCAGTATAACAGCCCTCATACAAATCCTGGAAATCATATTTCTTCTCACCTTGGGCCTGAAGGTAGGGGCTCCTCCCAGTGTAGCTGGAGTTTTTAGGAACTTGTGAGAAAATGAGGGAGGAGGAGAGGAAAAAAGAGAAGTGACAAGGATCACTAATATGTGTAAAATAATGAGACTATGGTGGCCAATGTTGGTCATGTCTGCAGGTTTCTTGCTCAAGCCTACACTTCCTGAGGAGACAACAAGAGGTGATCTCTAAAGAGAAAAGCAAAGATTTGTGACCACTGTTTTTAAAGCTCAGTTTTTTGGCTTTTGAAACTCCCAAAGCTAGAAACTCCACTCCCTGCTCCTAGAATACAAAAGAATGAATGGAAAGGGTAATAAGGCCCAATAGATTTTAAGGAGATGCTTCCAAGAAAATTATGCAAATTTATGAGAAAAGTACTTTGAAGAGAAGGGAGCATGTGTGGATAGGTTTCTAGTTGATCACTGATTAGAAGAAGCTTTTTTCAGTTGGATGCATAGCTGAAATTCTAAGCTCATCAATAGAACCTAACTAACCACACACACCAATAAAATAACACCGTCATATAACTCATTTCTTATTCATTTAGAGGTCACTTCTCATGATCTCCCCTAGAGGTATAGGTTTGAAGAAGACTACAGGAAGATGGAACCAAGATGGTAAATTAGTGGGAAGGAATATGGTGTACTTCCCTAACCAAAACTCCTCTGAACAAATCTAGAAAACATTCCAAACCCAATCCTAATAGTGAAATCTAAGAAAAAAAATCACAGTGAGTCATTTTTCTAACCCAGGTCTTCATAGGGAGACAGAAAGATAGATGTGTGAAAAGAATAAGGATAGAGTCTGTCTGAAAGTTGACATTGTAGAACTTCTAGCAATCAAGGACTGAAAGAAAATCAAGCAAGATGAGGATCTAGACCCAAAATAGAGCACTTAACATCATGCAGAATGCAGGAACAGGTGCCAATTGGCAGCTTTATTGCTCATTACCAAGCTCCAGGTTACAGATCCATGGCAGACTTAGAAAGACAGCTGATCCCTGAGGTGGCTTACCAAAGGAAGGAATGGTTGAGGTCTATGTACTGAGCTAAGAACAAGTCTAGAACCAAAGAATAGCTATGTGGCTCTGACCCCAGGAGGACAGTAGCAGGATTTCAATTCTAACTTCTAGCCCAGTCTGGAGCATACAGAAAACAACTAGGTCAGTAATGCCATACCATAGGGAAGAATACTGTTCTGTCCCTGTGAATGAACAGTTTCCAGTTGGCTCTTAGTGACTGAGTCCAGCCACAAATATTGAAGTACCTGTTGCTCAGACCAAAAGTAGGTCAGTAACTCACAGAGCCCACAACAGGAATGAAGGAGCAGCACTCAGACTTTGCTCTGGGAATAGCAAAACTTGTAGGTCCCCATCATGAACTGTCCTAAGATCCTAAAATAAAAACACTCAATACCAAAGAAAGCAGTAGCAGGACCAGCCCAAACATTGCTTCCAGAAATATACAAGCTCTGGGTCTAACATGAAGTCTGATACCAGGAAGTCAGAAAAAAGAGACAAACAAACAAACAAAAAAAGAATGGTTATAGGAATGCTCATGATACAACAGGAGTAAATGAGTCCAAAACATCTATAAGCAAAGCTTCAAAAACAAATAAACAAAAAACATAGCTTGAGTATAAACTCAACTAGAATTCCAAGAAAAGGGGAAGCAATAGGTTTTTTACGAGTTTAAAATTTTTTATTAATAAAATGAGCACTTAATGAAAAATTAGAAAAAACAAATGCTTTAACAGAAAGAATTGAAAAAGAGATTAACATCTTGGCACAAGAAGCATAAAACCTTATATAAGCAACAAATTCCTTGAGAGTTAGAATTGACCAAATAGAAGCCAATGACTCTTTAAAACAAGAAATATTAAAAACTACAGTCAAAAGACTAAAAAAAAGGGGAAAAAAGTAAAATAGTTCATGGGAAAAACAACTGACCTAGAAAACAGATCAAGGAGTGAAATTTAAGGGTTATTGAAGTATCTAAAAGACATAACCAAAAAAAGTCTAGACATCATTTCAAGAAGTCATGAAGAAAATTGCCCTAAACTTCTTAGAACCAGAGGAAAAAGTGGAAATAGAAAAAAATCGGGGAATCATCTTCTAAAAGAAATCCCGAAATGAAAACACCAAAGAATATGATACCCAAACCCTGAGCATCCATGTCAAAGAAAAAAATTCTACAAGCAGCCAGAGAGAAAAACCTTGACATCCCTATCCTTTGGAAAATTACTTTGGTAGCCATGTGGGAAAATGATTCAGGGGCAGCTAGATGGCACAATGGATAGAGCACTAGCCCTGAAATCATGAGAGGATGAGTGCAAATCTGACTTCAGACACTTAACACTTACCAAGCTATGTGACTCAGGGCAACTTAACCCCAACTGCCTCACCAAATAATAATAATAATAAGGAATATAAGTTTCTTGAGGGGAGGCTATTTACTGATTTTTCTCTCCCAACATGACCCATATGCAAAAAGAAAAATAAAATGATTCACAGAGCGACGTTATTAGAAGCACTACTGGTAGAGTTCTGAACTGATTTAGCCATTCTGGAGAACAATTTGAAACTATACGCAAAGGGCAACCAAATTGTGCATACCCTTTGATCCATCAATACCACTACTAGGTCTGTATCCCAAAGAGATCATAAAAAAGGGGAAAGGACCCAAGTGTACAAAAATATTTATAATTTTTCAATAGTTTTTTTTATTTTCCAAATACATGTAAAGGTAGTTTTCAGCATTCGTTTTTGTAAGATTTTGTGTTACAAATTTTTATTCCTCCTCCACACAACAGCAAATAATTTGATTTAGGTTAAATATGTGTGATTCTTTTAAACATATTTAAACAACATATTCATGTTGTTTCTTCATCTCTAAAATGATCTAGAGAAGGAAATAGCAAATCACTGCAATATCTTTGCCAAAACAAAACAAAACAAACAAAACAGATTCATGAAGAGTTGGACATAATTAAAATGATCGAACAAGAATAGGGAATGAATTTGAGAAGAAAGATCATATTCAGTAAAGACCAGAACCGTCCATGAATATTAATGACAATAATGACTTTCTTATGGTTCCAAAACTGGATTTCAGAGTGAGGGGACAGGGAATCAGGCAAAGGGTACACATGTAGCCACAGGGCAATTGAGAAGAACATGGTCAGGGAATAAAGTATTGTGGGCATTTGTGGCATTACCTCACCAATCAGAACAGTGAGAGCCCTAGAGAGAGCATAGTCTCTGGAAAGGGGTGGGAAGGAGTCACTGGGGGATGTGGAGAGAAGAGGTTTGGAAAATCCAGTGGGAGCAAGAGCATAGAGAACTGACCAAGAAAAAATAAAAGGTTATTGCTTGCAATAATGAGCATTCAGTTAAGATAAGATTACATGAACATGTTGGTAGGGCTTCTTCTATGAACGGTCAACAGCCAAAAGAGATGGCAACTGGAGGTTATATTACTGAGAATCAGCAGAGTGAGCATTAGTTTAGTGAGAGGGCAAGGAGAGAAAGATAGATGACAATGTAGAATTAATCGAGTCAAGTGTGAAGAGAGGAAAGTGAGACGGGATTAGGGTTGATGACTTGGAAGAAGCTGACAGAGGAGAATTAAGAGATAAGAGCAGCTGCTTATTATGTGCTAAAAATATTTACAGCTGCTTTTTTTGTAATGGTGAAGAACTGGAAATTAAAGGGGTGTCCATCAAGTGAGAAATGACTGAACAAAGTGTGGTAGATGAATATTGTGGAATATTATTGCACCAGAAGAAATGATAAAAGGGAACTTTTGTTCCGAACAAGCTTCAGAACTTCAGAACAAGCTGCAAAGACTTGTGGGAACTGATGCATAATGCAGTGACCAGAACTAGAAATCATTATATATAGTAATAGCAACATTTTAAAGAAAACCAACTTTGAAAGACTTAAGAACTCTAATCAATACAATGACCAATCATTCTTCCAGAGAATTAATAAAATATGCTGCCCACCTCCTGACAGAGAAATGATCAGCACAAGGTGAAAAATAATACATGTATTTTGAACACTGGCAATATACAAATTTGTTTTGTTTGATTATACATATTTTTACAAGGGCCTTGTTTTTCTTTTTCGATATTTGGAAGGCAATGTGGGAGGGAAAATGGAGTTAATGATATGGTTGACAAAAGAAGCAAAGAAAGAAAAGGGTAATTGAAGAATTTTTTAATGCACAAAAGAGAACAGAGGAAACAGACAAGCAGGACATCTTTAAAAATTATATGTTAAATACATTACATACTTAAAAGGCAAAAGAAGCTGTTAAATAAAGACTTGCTTTTCCTACATAATTCTCTTTTTTTGGTTCTACACGTATGAAACTATTCATTTTATTCAGTGTTAAGTTCAAAATAATCTTTTTTTTTTTAAATCAAAGATATCATTGGGCTGATTTCCACACAAATGGGGGTGGGGCTCATGAACTAGAGTGACAAGCAATTGTAATATATTACAGCAGGATTAACTTAGGTGTACCAAAGTGGCAATTTTCCTGTAAAAATCATCCCAACTTATTGAACTGAATGCAAATGGGATGAATGAGTCAGGCCCAGACCAGGCAGAGAACCTGGAGAGAGTTTGATTCAGTGCCATATCCAGACTAAATTAAGATCCAAAGACTCCCAAGAAACTATTTTAATGACCTAGAAAAAATAACAACAAAATTCATATGGAAGAACAAAAGGTCAAGAATTTCAAGGGGACTAGTGAAAAAATAATCAAATGAAGGCGGCCTAGCTATACATGATCTAAAACTATATTACAAAGCAGCGGTCACCAAAAACATTTGGTATTGACTAAGAAATAAACTAGTTGATCAGTGGAATAGATTAGGTTCACAGGACAAAATAGTCAATAACTATAGCAATCTAGTGTTAGACAAACCCAAAGATCCCAACTTTTGGGATAAGAACTCACTATTTGCAAGCCATTCTCCAATTGATAAATGGTCAAAGGATGTGAACAGACAATTTTCAGATGATGAAATTGAAACTATTTCCACTCATATGAAAGAGTGTTCCAAATCACTATTGATCAGAGAAATGCAAATTAAGACAACTCTGAGGTACCACTACACATCTGTCAGATTGGCTAGAATGACAGGGAAAGATAGTGATGAATGTTGGAGGGGATGCGGGAAAACTGGGACACTGATGCATTGTTGGCGGAGTTGTGAACGAATCCAACCATTCTGGAGAGCAATCTGGAATTATGCCCAAAAAGTTATCAAATTGTTCATACCCTTTGATCCAGCAGTGTTTCTGTTGGGCTTATATCCCAAAGAAATACTGAAGAAGGGAAAGGGACCTGTATGTGCCAAAATGTTTGTGGCAGCCCTGTTTGTAGTGGCTAGAAATCGGAAATTGAAAGGATGCCCATCAATTGGAGAATGGCTGGGTAAATTGTGGTATATGAATGTTATGGAGTATTATTGTTCTGTAAGAAATGACCAGCAGGATGAATATAGAGAAGCCTGGAGAGACTTACATGAACTGATGCTAAGTGAAATGAGCAGAACCAGGAGATCATTATGTACCTCAACAACGATACTGTAGGAGGATATATTCTGAAGGAAGTGGATTTCTTTGACAAAGAGAAGATCCAATTAAGTTCCATTTGATCAATGATGGACAGAACCAGATACACCCAGAGAAGGAACACTGGGAAATGAATGTGGACTACTTGCATTTTTGTTTTTCTTCCCAGGTTATTTTTACCTTCTGAATCCAATTCTTCCTATGCAACAAGAACTGTATGATTCTATACGCAAATATTTTTTCTAAGTTATACTTTATGTTTAACATGTATGAGACTGCCTGATATCTAGGGGAGGGGGTGGAGGGAGGGAAGGGAAAACTTGGAATAGAAGTGAGTGCAAGGGACAATGTTGCAAAAATTATCCATGCATATGTTCTGTCAATAAAAAGCCATAATAAATAAATAAATAAATATCCAATTACTATTTAGGATTTTTTTATAACTTCAGGTACCATCTTTCTTCTGTGACTATAACAGTAGTTCTCAAACATTTTTGCTCACAGCCCATTATTATTCTTTGCAAGAGGAATTGTTGAACACTTCTGGAGATCCTGGAGACTCTTATATAGGAGTGTAATTTTAAAAAATAAGTTCCATATAATTGGACATGTATGAATGCTCATGTGATTACTGGGTTAAACTGCATATGATTCAAGGCACACTTTGAAGAATTTGGGGTACTTTTGCACCTTTTTAAGCAGATTGATATTACTTTCATTCTCTTTAAGTAGCAATATAGATAAAATCCCAAGGGAAAATCATTAATTCTTCTGAGAAAGGCTCTATTGTTCTCTCCTAAGAAACATACCTCAAGGCCATTTCTTTTGGTAAGGGAAAAAACTACTTATAAGATAAAACAAACTACTTTGGATACATTTCCCCTCATTAGGAACTGAGAAGATCTCTCCCAGTTTCCAGAATTGCAACAATGTTATCTCAGGGCAAAGGAAGTTGGTTTTTGTAGCACCCTGTTTCCCAGAGCTATAAATAACAGATTTCTACAGATTTCTAACAGTTTTCTGATTTTATACTAGCCATCTCATTCAGTCAATTGCTGCCAAATGATACCTTTCCTGTATATATAAGGAAAGGAACCAAGTGAGCTTCCTCTGGTGTTAGTGCTCCATTTTGGGTCCAAAGATTTCCTGGAGTTGTTGCCCCACTCCCGCCTCACCTTCTTTCCTCATCTGTAAAATAAGCTGAAGAAGGAAATGGCAGACCACTCCAGTATCCTGCCAAGAAAACACCAAATGGGGTCACAAAAAGTCAGACACAACTGAAACAACGGAACAATAATAACAGCTACCTCAAAACCTGATGAGCTGGAGTGAAAGTCTGGTGTCCATCTAACCAGAGAAGCATCCCATATCCTGTAATTCTCCAAGACCTTTACTAGCTATAGGTAATGTCCTTCAACAAAACTCATTAGGATTCATAAATTCTAGGCTTGCAACTTATTTGTTTCCTAGGTATGGTCTTTAGTTTATGACAGTATCGCTTATTTAGAGGGCAATGGCTGCCAAAAATCGAAAGTCACATGCATAGGAGAAGTTGATCAATTCTCCTTTTTATGCATTTCTTAAGAACCCCAAAGTAATGTGGATTCTTGGAGAAAGGAAGAGCATTAATTTAGGACCAGATGCTCATGAATGAGCATATTAAATACCTATTAAATACCTACTCTGACAGTAATAATATTATGTGATGATCAACTGTGATAGCTCTTCTCAAAAATGCAGTGATTCAAGGCAATTCCAATAGGCCTGGGATGGCAAGTGCCACCTGCATCCAGAGAGAGAACAACGGAGACGATGGAAGCATAGTATTTTTACCTATCGTTTATCTGTTTGTTTTTCTTCCTCATCTTTTTTTCCCTTTTGGACTGATTTTTCTTATACAACATGAACATGGAAATATGGAATTATGTTTAAACAATGTGAAAATTTAACAATATGGAAATATGTTTAAAAGAATTGTACATATTTAATATATTAGATTGCTGTCTTGGGGGAGGGAGAAGGTAGAGAAAAGATTGGAACACAAAGTTTTCCAGAAATGAATATTGAAAACTAAATTTATGTGTAATTGGAAAAATAAAATACCATTGAATTTTTTAAAAGAATCTACTCTGTATCGTTTACTCCGTCCCATAGCCCAAATTTAGAACTGGCCTGGATCTTAGTGATCATTTCATTCAAAGCTTCATTTATAGAAGTGAAAACTGAGGCCCTGATACCCAGGCATTTAGGCCTTAAATGCCAGAGCCAAGATGACAACTTGAGGTCTCCAGGCTCCCAGGGCAAGACTCAAAAGTACAATGCAAGGAATGTTGGATTTTGAGACAGAGCATCTGAGTTCAAATTCTAATACTGTTATGTACTGCTTGCATAACTCTGGTAGCCATCTGAATGAAAAGGTTGGACTAGGCAACCCTGAGGATCCATTCCATCTCTGAATTTATGATCCTATTTCATGCTGATCTGGGTGGGGCAACAGCCTAGGCTCAGGGGCCTGTGAACTGATTTCCTACAGAGATTAGCATTGTGTTCACTAGGCTGGGGCTGAGGGAATAAGTTGGAAATTCATTCAAAGAAATATTGATAGACAAGGGGAGTCACTGAATATCACTTTGTGGCTAAACTACTGCATATAATAATAACTATTACTTAGTCCCCCTGGCTCAAGTCTCTCCTCACACCAGTCCATCCTCCATTGGGCTGTCAAATTGCTCTTGTTAAAGTTCAGATCCGACCATCTCTCTGCTTATATCTTTGTCTCTCTCTGTGTGTCTCTGTGTCTCTGTCTCTGTCTCTGTGTCTCTCTGTTTCTCTCTGTCTCTATCTTTCTCTCTGTCTCTCTCTTACACACACACACACACACACTGTCTCTCTGCTTCTGCCTCTATTTCTCTCTCTCCCTCTTTCTTTCTTTGTAGACTTCTATCAGTCTGTCTCTTTTCTCTCTCTGTCTCTCTCTTTCTGTGTGTTTCTGTCTCTCTCTCTCTCACACACACACACATATTCAATAAATGACGTTGGCTCCCTATTATCTCCAGGATCAAATACAAAATCCTTTATTTGACTTAGAAAGCCCTTCATGATCTGACCTCCTCCTAGTGTTCCAATCTTACGTATTCTTCCATCTTTCCCCAGCCTCACCCCAACTCTGTCACACAGTGACATTGGTTTCCTTGCTGTTTCTCAGACCGGACAATGTCTCCCAACTGCAGAGCATTTTCATTAGTTGGCCTTAATCTCTGGGTCTCTCTGTGCTCTTCTCTGCTACTTGGCTTCCTGGGTATCACTCAAATGCCAATTAAAAACTCCTCTCCCAATCCCTAAGATTAAGATTTCAGTGTTTTTCTTCTGAGATTATCTCTAATTTATCCTCATAGCCATTCTGGACTCCTCTCCCTACCCCACCTCATTTTCAAGCTATTGCCCAGGCCCATCCATTTTACTTTTGCAGCATCTCTCCATAATGCCCCCTTCTCTCCTCTAATATTGCTATTTTTCTAGTACAGACCCTCATCACCTCAATTATTGCATCTGAATTATTGCAATAGCTGTGTCTTGGGGTGGGGTTTATCTGCCTTAAGTCTCTACTCACTCAATCCATCTTCCATTTAGTCACTAAAGTGATTTTCTAATGTGTAGGTCCCACCATCTCACTCTCCTACTCAATCAATTCTAGTGATTGCCTATTGCCTCTGGGATCAAATACAAAATGCTTTGTTTGACATTCAAAGTCCTTCATAAACCAGTTCCTTCTTACCTTTCCAGGCACCTCATATCTTACTCCCCAAAACATACTTTTCAATCCAGTGACACTAGTCTCCTGTCTGTTCCCCAAATAAAGCATCATCTCTCAAATTTGGTCATTTTCTCTGGCTGATCTCCAAGCCTCCTCTCCTTCCTCCTCTCTGGCTTTCTTTAAGTGGTAACTAAAGCCTCATTTCTTTTCACTGGAAGACTTTCTCAGTCTCCCTTAATTCTCAGCCTGCCCTTTCTTTCTGTTAATTATTTCCTATTTATCCTTTAGTAAATCACTTTCTTGAATATAAACTATTTGCATTTTTGTTTTTCTTCCCGGGTTATTTATACCTTCTGAATCCAATTCTCCCTGTGCAACAAGAGAACTGTTCGGTTCTGCACACATATATTGTATCTAGAATATACTGTAACCTATTTAACATGTAAAGGACTGCTTACCATCTGGGGGAGGGGAAAAATCGGAACAGAAGCGAGTGCAAGGGATAATGTTGTAAAAAAAAACATTACCCTGGCATGGGTTCTGTCAATAAAAAGTTATTATAAAATTAAAAAAAAAAAGTAAATCACTTTCTATATATGTCTGTATGTTGTCACTTCCATTAGAATGCAAACAATGTTTGCCTGGCATTTGATAAATACTTGTTGATTTGATATAGTCTCTTTATATTTATTTTACATTTTTTTATATATTATTTTATCTCCCTCAGGGAACTGGAAGTTCTTAGGGATTAGGGATGGTTCTATTATATTATGTTTGTATCCCTAGTGCCTAGCATAGTACCTGGTACACAGTAGGTTGCTTATTGTTTTTCTTGCCCGACATCATTATTCCGGGTTGAGGTATGGCTGATCAGACCAATACCAGTTGTGCTTACTACAGGTATGGCACAAATAGTCCATATGTACATTTGAAATTTGTGCATCTTATGTTTCTTTTGAGCTACTGAAATTATTTTGCTCATAGAGCACAGTCTTCTTTCTTTCTTTTTTTTTTTCAGTCTGAATGCTTTTTTTGGATATATCGTGATTTTATTGATTTTGGATATTTTATATTTTACTTTAGGTTTAGAAAATATATTAACATAGAACATTATTTGATCCATATAACAACCTCAGGAAGCTGGTCATTTAGATATTTTTAATCTCACAGATATTAGAGCTTTAAATAATCATAACCGTTTCACAAAATGAATCCATTGGTAAAAAGTGTCATTTTTCATGACATTCTCACTCAGCTGAAAAAAACCATAGTTGTTGGAATAGACAAATATGACTTCTAGAATGCTTAAAAATGAAACTATGGAAAATAGGTAGAAAGACGTGTAATCCTAATTGTTATCACTGGTCAATTCCTAGTGGATCAATATTTTGTATTGGGTATAACCAAAGGTGACATGAACATAAACCCCAATCCCACAATTCTGCCTATACTTTCCTTCCTTCACAATTCTGAAGCTATAATAGAAGTTTTTTTTTTTTTCCCTATTAGGTACTATCCTTTAATGTTGAACTACAATATCCTTTCTATTTAGCTTTTATGTCAAGTTTTCTGAAAACTAAAGGAGAAAGTTAAGGCAACATACTCACTACACATTTAGGCTATCCAAACCCATTGGCCTCTTAGCTGATTCCAGCAATCCTTTTTATTCATCTTTGATTGACTTTTTATTACACTCACCATATTGATTGTTCCAGACTTTGTCTACTTTCTTTAAGCCTGTACTTCTAGTAGTTTTAATTTTTTTTATTATTTTATAAAGCTTTTTATTTTCAAAACATATGCATAGTTTTCAACATTCACACTTGTAAAACCTTATGTTCCAAATTTTCCCCTCTCCTTTGTCCCCACTTCCTTCCCTATATGGCAAGCAAATATATTAAACATGAGCATAGTCTTTTTTGATGAGGACACATCATGTTGGGTAGTCCTATACCAACGTCTCCCATGTCTCACAGTTGAACAGTAAGTTCTTCTGAGACATGTTCAGAGTATCCTTGTATTCCTTCTTCCAATCTTCATATGAGCACTTGCCTTATGTGATTTCTCTGTAAAATAGTCTACTATCTCTTTGACATTCAATCCATGTGGTTAGCCTATTGAAACTACACTATCTGAAACAGAGTCTGAATGCTTGGCAATTCAGTTCAAGAAAGGACCTCAGTGTTTGATACTTTACTTTACCAGGTGAGCTTCCAAATCTTCCTAGAACTATCCAAATGGAATTGTTTCCGTTTCTTGGCATGGAGCTGGTTGACTGTCCAGATTTCACAGGCATATAACAATGCAGAAAGAACACTGGCTCTGTAAACCTTTAGTTTGGTAAGCAGATTAATACCTCTTCTCTCCCATACTTTCCTTCAAAGCCTCCTAAACACTGAGCTAGCTCTAATTATCTGTGTGTCCACATCATCATTTTTGTGTACATCCCTGGAAAGTATACTGCCAAGGTAAGTGAACTTATCCACAGCATTCAAAATTTCTCCATTTCCTGTAGCTGATGGATGATGAGGTACTGGCTGGTGAATGATTCGTTTTTCTAATGCTAAAATTAGCACAAGCATCAGAAATCAATTCATGCTTTATTGCAACCCTGCTTCAGAGTGCAAATATGCATTGAGTACATAATCATCCGTGAACAAAAATTCATATACTACACTTTCCCTCCATTTTTGTCTTGGCTTATAGCTTTTGCAGATTAAATAATTTATCATCAATGCAATAGCTGACCTCGATGCTGTTTTCATTCTCACTGAAGGTGTCTGACAACATTGCTGAAAACATCATGTTCAAAAGCATGAGAGTAAGCACACAGCCCTCTCCATTGGTGACTGGGAAAACATGAGAGCATCATCCATTGTCCAGAATTCATGCAACCATGCCATCATGGAACTGGAATACAAGTACAGATGAACCCCAGACAACCAATTTTACTGTGATCTTCCAGAAGTGCTCACGACTGACAATTCCAAAAGCTTTGGTTAGATCAATGAACATTGTGTACAGATCTCTGTTTTGCTCCTGGAATTTCTCCTGAAATTTTCAGGTAGCAAACACTATGCCGACCATTCCTTGGCCCTTTCTGAAGCCACCTTGGCTCTTGAGTAGATGACCATTTTTCAGGTAAAGGATCAGCCAATTGAGGAGGACTACAGCAAGAATCTTGCAAATAATGCAGAGAGAGAGAGAGAGAAAGAGAGAGAGAGAGAGAGAGAGAGAGAGAGAGAGAGAGAGAGCTGTCTCATCCCCCATCTTTCCCCAGCTTTGATTGTCATAGGAAAACCTATTTCCTTTTCCTTTATAGAGATGGACAATGGAGGCATCCTTGAACTCCTGGAAATATAACCTCCTCTTAGCATATAACTTGGCAATTTATTTATGAGCAGTGAACACCCTGCCTTGAATATCTCAGATAAAATAGAACCATCAGCAACAGGTTTTTTATGACACAAGAAGAGCCTAATGGCATTCAAACTCTTTTCAGATGGAAGTTCAGCTAGACAGGGATTGACTTCAACCTGAGATAAATGCTCAATGACTTCAGCATTGATTGACTGATGATGGTCTGTTAAGGACACTGTGATGGAGGTGTTCAGCTCATCTCTCCATGATCATGTGGCTCCATCATCTCTGAGTAGTTGAGATACATCATAGACCTTTGACCCATAAATAACCTTCAGGGCATTATAAAAGCACTTTGAGTTTTTACTACCAGTGTTTTAATTTCTTCTACCTTCTTACTGAGCCAAGAATACTGCATTTCTCTATGTTTTGCTTGTATTCTATTTTTGATGGAGTTAAATGCTATCTTCTTAGAGCTAGATGAACCATGCTGCTGGTAAATCTTACAGAGTTCTTGTTTTTCATTTAGCAGCTTCTAAATTTCCTCATCATTTTCATCAAATCTATTCTGATGTTTGCAAGTGTCCTGGCCCAGATGAATAAATGTAGTGATTGCTTTGTACCAATAAGATATATAAAGGATCAATTAGTGAAGGAAGATACTAAGATTTAGAAGAATTGTGGAAGACTTCTTGTAGGAGGTAGGAAGTTAGCTTGGATTTGAATGAAGCCAGTGAAATTAGGAGACAAGAGATGAAGAGGGAGAGAGATTCAAGACTGAGTAACAGCCAGAGAAAATACCCAGAATAGAGAGATAGAAGGTTATGTGTTATGGGCCAGAACTCTGAAACAAGGATTTTCACAAGATGTGACTTCAGTGGAATTGATGAGACAATGGTTACCTAGTTGAGCATGTTCTAGTTGAGCAGGTTATCAAGTTCAGCATGATTGATTTAATCTTACAATAAATTATGGTTTCCTAGTGATATAATGATTGGTTTATATTCAGTGTAGAGCATATAAGCTGGGAGCCTCAGCCAGATTCATTCAGAACTAGAGAAGATGGAAGCTGAAGCTCAAGCCCTTGGACTCAGATTCATTCATCTCATCTCACACCCTGTGGTGGCAGGTCTGTCCTCCTGCATTTTCTCCACTGAAACCAAGACTCCAGAAGGCATTTAAAAAAGCTAACTGGGCCCCAGGAAAGGAGACAAGACTTTGAAAGAGATAATAAAGGATTTGGACTTTAACTCCTGGCAATTCTTTTGGTGATTACTCTACTGAAACAAAGCCTGCTCCAAAAGCTCCAGAAAACCGAACTAAGAATATTACAGTCATGTCTGAGGAACAATAAGGAGACCAGTGTCACTAGATTGAAGAGTAGGGGAGAGAAAATTAAGATATGAAAAGAATGGAAAGATAGAGGGCATCCAGGTTATAAAGAGCTTTAAATGCTTTTATTAAGTCATTTTCCAGTTGTAAATGACTCACTGTGACCCCATTTGGTTTTGTTTTGGGCAAAGATACTGGAATGATGTCGCATTTCCTTCTCTAGCTCATTTTACAGATGAGGAAATTAAGGCAAATAGAGTTAAGTGACTTGCTCAGACTCACAAATCTAGTCAGTGTTTAAAACTGGATTTGAACTCACAAAGCTGAGATTCTTTAGGGCCAGTCCTCTATCGACTGTAGCAATTAGGGAAGTAGAAAAAAACTGCCTTGCGATGGTGAGGGTCCAATGGAGAAGATGTAACATAAGTTTGCGGTGGACCCAGTCCACACGATTTTGTGAATTTCACCAGCTTAATTCAGAACCATATGAATAGAGCAAAAACAACAAATAGTGGAAATCATCAAGGGTTGGAGTTTGGCTGGACAGTCTTTACTGGGATAAAGAGGCTGGGGACTTGAGAGAAGACAGGGACCCAGAATTGAACTGGTTCACCAGGGAATCAAGATGGTAAAAGTAGGACAATATAGCCAGCATAGGGGGGTACGGACTGGGAAAAAACCAAAAGGTAGAGAGATTAGAGGTAAAGATTTGGAAGAACAGGTTTAAGACTTCAAGGGAGAGGGAGGATTGGAATGACAACATATTGAAATAAAAGAGCTAGATGAAAATGGATGTGGAACATTTGTGAGTAATAGCAGAAATAAAGAGTATGAGTATGTCTGTAGATGGAATGGAATGGAGGAGTAAACTTTGGGAAAAGTGTTAGATGAAGAATAGAGAGTTAGGGTATTTGAAAGAGTACATTGAAGTCTCCTTGGTATGAGGGCAGAAGTTGGACACGAGAGAAGGATCATGAGCCAAGCATAAATTTATTTTGAAAGAAAGGAAAATGTCCAGTACATTCCTTATGATTGTGAGATAAATGGGAATTAAATGAACTTTGAAGGAGAAGCGATTGCTGAGTGATAATGATTATTGAGAGAGTCTAAAAGTGGCAATAGAGAGCAAGAAATAATCTAATTCTCTGTAAGGACCTCTGAGTGATTTCCTCCACCCCCACTCTAATGAAAAATCACTTCGACGCGATAATATGACCCGGTGAAAGTATGTTTTTCACCGAAGAATTACTTCAGATATGTCATCACTGACCACAGGGATTTTGCCTGTGGTTGATAGGGAGGGCAAAAATATGGAGGGTTCCAGACGAACCCCTTGCCGGGAGGGAGACGGTATGTCCCAGACAAGGCAAGGCATACATATGGAGTTCAGCTCTGGAACCGGAGGGGAGGGAACGGGAAAGGCTTAGCAGAAGGGGGATTTGGGGGATCTGTCTCCTATTATTAGAATGTGAACTCAATGGAGGCAGGGAATGCCTTAGCTTTTGGATTTGTAGCCACTGGGCTTAGCCATTCCTTCATTCATGAATTAGTGAATATAATTCATTAATTACTGGAGAGCTTCAAGTGGGAGCTGGCTGACCATTTGTTGAAGATGTTGAAAACATGGAATAGAGACAGTAACCTGCCTTCAACCAGAGATTGAAGGATTTTGCCCTTTATTTTGTATCAGGGAAAATAAACCTTTGAATGTCAGCTTTGCCGCTCACTCAAATTCGTTCGCCCACCTACAAAATGGTATTGGGAGTGTTGTAGGGACGAGATGTGTTCTTAAGGATCATCAATTGTAGACCCTAAAACAATTCTAAATTCAACTTAAATTTATTAAGGACCTTCGTGCAAGGGCACGCACTATATTGTGTTTGCAGAGAGCTTGGCAAAAATCTTATTTGACCCTCACAACAATCCTGGGGCATAGAAGCAATTATTATCCCCATTTTTCAGATGAGAAAACTGAGCCTGAAAAATGCCCAGAGTCAAAGGTAGTTAGTGTCAGGAGTGGGATTTGAACACAGGACTTTAACTCCAGCCCATTTCGCGTCAAATCAGATTTCTCTCAGAGGGTTGAGTATCGAGGATGGCAACCTCGATGTAGTTCCAGAGAGGCACCAGCAGGGTGCACTAGCAGTCGGCGTGCCTCTGACGTCAGCGTAGGGGGCAGGGAGCATTTTCCTCCCCATCTCCTCTTTCCAGGAACTCGGCTTTTCGCCTTTGTCCTTTCAATTACTCTAAATAAAGTTTTGTAGCGAATTGTTTTTTTTTCACACCCCGATTAAGTCTCGCGTGCAGTTAGGCGAGGACTCAAGGAGGGGGCCTCCGGTGCGCTTGCGCATTGTTTGGTGCGCGATGCCAGAGGTGACCCTGAGGCGCTACGCATTCAACCGACGCAGGCGGCAGTTGGTCGTTGGAGGACAGGCGGTGCGAGGGCAACCTCGGCGGTGGGGTCCTGGTTGGCGCCTGCGCAGTGCGTTCTGTCGCTGAGGACCGGGGTGACCCTGAGGCGGACCTAGTGACAGGCTTTCCAGCGGACCGTGGCGGTGCTGAGACGACCGGGCCGCGATGCTGAACAAACTCCTGGGGCCGCGCTACAAGGAGCTAATCAAGTACTGGTAAGGAAGTCTCGCTCAGAACCCGCCGCCGCCCGGGAAGCCCCCACCGCGTGTAGAGCCAGTTCTCCCCTCCCCCACCTCCGGCCCCCCCTTCCCCCCTCCCCTCCATTACCTCTGTACCTCCTTCATTAATTTCTGTGCACAGAACGTTGTTCTGTGTCCGACTCTTAGTGACCGCTTCTGGGGTTTTCTTGGCGGAGATACTGATGCTTTGCCATTTCCTTCTCGGGCTCATTTTCAGATGAGGACACTGAGGCAAACGGAGTTAAAAGTGACGTGCCTCGAGTCACCCAGTTCGGAAGTGTCTAAGGCTGGATTTGAACTCTGGTCTTTCTGACTCCAGCCCCGGGGGTCTATCTGCTGCCCCACATTTTTACCTTTCCCCTCCCCCCTTCTAGCATCCTCCTCCCTGCTTCCTTCCTCCCCTTTGACCCCACCTCTCCACTCCTCGGAAAACTCCACAGGATGCCCTTCGTTGTTCACACATTAGTCCATTCATGGTCGGAGCAATTTGGAAGCTCCAGGCTGGTAGGCCCATCTGTGGGGACCTCGAGGAACTCATAGTGGAGATGAACCGAAAAGTAAACGCAAAATATAGGCGAGGAAAATGCCCAGTCCTTTTGGGAAGCGAAGAGGGACGGAGTGCTTCAGACGGGGAAAGGCACAGAAATAGTCGTTGGAAAGGCTTGGGGTAAGGAGGGCCCCTGGAGCTGAGACTGAAGAGGAGTTAGGGACCAGTGCATCTGGGCCTGGGAGACAGCCCTCTGCTAGCATTGAGCCAGTTCAACTGGAGGTACCCAGCTGGGAATGGCCCACTGTATTCAGAGTGGACCTTTTTTCCTCCTACAATGACTCTGCCATATGGGATACAGCCACTGTGAATTCTTTCTCCTTCCATTGACTCTGTCTTCAAGAGAACTATCCCCATTCCCTCTTCATGTTATGACTTTTTACCTTCATAGAATTTATCTTCCCTTGGAATAATCCCTTTCCAGTGACTGGCCTCTACTTCCCCAGGTCCCATTCATTATCCTTTGTTTTGCTTGAAATGTGCCTTCAGGCTTTTGCTTTTTAGAATACTTAGTTTCCTTCTAGGTTCATCGCAAGTTCTTTTCTAAAATAGCCTTTTCCAGTTCTGGAAATTGTGAATGTATTTTCCTGACATCAGATCATTTTGTATTTGCTTTGTCAACCTCAGTCAACTTTGTAAGACTAAATCGAACTATTATTGCATATTATGTCACCCAATAGAACATACATTCTAGTCTGCATGTTCTCTGGCTGCAGCAGTTGTTCTTCTTGCACTGTGACTTAATAGATTTTGAATTTAATTCCAATCAGTGAACATTTGTTTAACCCCTACCACGCGCCTGGCACCGTGTTTACACTGAGGATACAAAAAGGCAAAAGACAATCCCTGTCCTCAAGGAATTTACAATCTAATGGGGGAGACAATATGCAAACAAAGCTAGTCTTATACAAGATAAATTGAAGATAATTAGCTGAGTGAAAGTACTGGAATTTATAGAGTTTAGGGAAGGATTTTAGTCTAGAAAGTAGGATTTTAATTAGAATTTAAAGGAAGCCAGGAGACCAGTAGTTGGGGCAGAGGAGGTAGAGTCAGATAAAATGCCCTGAGTTAAGAGATGGAATGTTTTATTCACTTGATAGCCAGGAATTCATTGTCACAGAGTCAAAAATTTTGTGTTCAAAAGTAAAGTGTGGGAATACTGAAAGGAAAGGAGGGGACTAGATTATGAATGTCAAAAACATCATTTTGTCTGTGATCCTGGAGGCAGTAGGGAGTAAATGAAATTTATTAAGTAAGGGAATGACATAATTGAACCTTTGATTTAGGAAAGTGACTTAAATGGATGAATTTAGAGAATGAATTTAAGTGGGAAGAAACATGATGCTGGCAGACCCTCCAGCAGCTATTGCAGTAATTCAGACTTGTGGTGTTGAGTCAGTAGAATGGTAGCAGTGTCAGAAGATACAATGGGATATATTCAAGAAATGATACATTGGTGAATTTAACAGGCTCGGATAGTGAGCCCAGGTTGATTCCTAGGTTGTGAGCCTAAGGGACTGGGAAGATGGGATAGCCCTCTGCAGTAATAGGGAAAGTAATTGGGGTAGGGTTTTGGACATTGCATTTAAGATTTCTACTGGACATCCAGTTTGAGCTCTCTGAAAAGCAGTTGGAGATGAGAGTAGAAGTCAGTTGAGAGGTTGGGCTGGATATCTAGATTTGAGAATCATCAGCGTAGAGATGGTAATTAAATTATGTAGAAACTGAGATCACCAAGTGAGGTATTATGGAGGAAGAAGAGAAGAGCCAGGACAGAACCCTGAGGGACATCCACTGTTAAAGGGTGTGATCTGGGCAAAAGAAAGAAGAGGAGCAGTCAGAGAGGTAGGAGGAAAGCTACAGAAGAATGTCAAGGATGATAGAGTGATGCAGAGCGGTCAAGAGAAGGAGGATTGAGAAAAGGCCATTGGTTTTGGCAACTAAGAAAGCTTTAGTAATTTGGAGAGACCAGTGTAGGTGGAGCAATAAGGTCAGAGGCCCAATTGTAAGGGGAGAGGAGTGGGGGGAATCTAGTTGCAAAAGACAACAGCAAATGAGGGTTTTCTGAGGATGGGGGAAAGACCTGGGCATGGTTGTAGGTCAGGTAGAGGGATTAAAAGTGAAAGTATAGATGACAGAGGGGGCAGTCTATTAGAGGATACAGGGTGGGATCACTTGTAGGTTACCCTTGGTAAGGCATGAGACCATCTCATTTTGTGAGATGGGAGCAGAGGAGCAGAATGGTGCCAGAGGTGTGGTAGGAGATGAGGAAAAGGAAAAAAGCTTTCAGCAAATCGTGTGTGTGTGTGTGTGTGTGTGTGTGTGTGTGTGTGTGTGTGTGTGTGTGTGTGTAAAATATGAGGTCAAGTTTTCAACTGAGAGAGGGGCATGAGTGGGAGCCATGGGAAGTTTGAGGAGAAATGAAAAGGAGAGCCATGGTGGACAGTGATGAGAGAGGTATAGATAGTCTAGCAGTAATGAGGGCCCAGTTAAGTAACGTGATCCAGAGCTGAGACTTGCCAGAGTGTAGACCTTTTTCCCTTATATCTTTGCCCTTGATTTTCTTTTCAGATCTTCTCTTTTCTCAAATAGAATTTTTGGCCTTTCTGTACAAAATGTTCAGTTTCAGAGAGCACAGTGGTTAGGTGAATAGGTATTGAGGAAGTAATCCTAGAATCCAAGAAATCAGGAGTCCTGAGTATATTAATCATATCTATAGAGTAATATAATTAGAGACAAATTAAGGAGTGAATTCTATAACAAAGAAATTCAGCACTTTTTCCTTGGATGAGATTCCATTAAAGCCCTTGGGACCAAATAAAATACACTAATGCCTTTCCATAAATTTGTTAGAAATAATGGAGTAGGAAGGGATCCTAGGATATTAATTTTAGGAGGGATCTTGTGACACCTAACTACCTTAGAGATTTGCTAGCCCAAAGCCTCCGTTTATGAAGGACTATTAGGGGCTCCTGTGGTCACATACAGTTGAATTCCTCATCTGAGTAGTTTGTCTTTTCTCCCATACCCAATATGCTTTTCCTTTTTTTGTCCTAAAAAAATTAGAAACAAGAACAACTTATTACCAAATTGTGCAATATTTATTTTTAAAAAAATTTTAGTAACACATACTTACTGATGAATAGTGTTAGATGTAGTAGTTGATATTAAAAGTGGAACTAAGCAAGATTTGGAAGGTTGAGTCAGAGTTGAAGGACAGAAGGCAGGAGCTGGAGACTGTTAGGTCCTCAGATTCTCTGGGCTTGAACAGGCCTGCCTACCCATCCCTAGCCAAGCTGGAGAAAGGAGTTTTACCTAGAACTTAAGTTCTTCTTGACAGTAACAAAAATTAATAAAACACTGGCTACTTCTTCTCCCCATTTTGGACACCCTGTCACATGTTTCCTTATGTATTTGTATTGGAGTTTCCATCAGATTGTAAATCCTTAGAGAATTCGTGTTATTTTTTATCTTTCATCTTTGGTACCCAGTACCAAATATAGTACCTGACTTAAGTGGTGCCTAATAAATTGGAATATATTCAACACCACACTAAGCACTGGGGATTTCCAGAGAACATAAGGCATGATCCCTATCTTCTAGAAACTTATAGTGTAGTCAGAGAGCAAGAAGATGATAGATAGGAAGGTAGTGTTGTATGCTATTTTACCTTTGAGTAACAGGAAATATACAGTATAAGAAGCATTCTGGAAAGAGAGTTGAAGCTGGACTCTGGGACCTGTTTTCAAAACTTATTTAGTTTTGAATATAGATGGGTTTGGAACTCTTGCCCATCTGTAAAAATGGAGGCGCAGTAATCTTTTGGGAAGAGAAACATTTTGTAATCCTTAAAATTCCGTGTAAATATGAATTGTTATTAAATATTATTATCAATATTGTTATTCAACAAGGGGCCTGAGAAGCCATTGTGGTCAGGGAGAAGATATGATTGGGTTAGAGCTTAAGAAGGTGGGGCAAGATGGAGTGGAAGATCCTGAGCAGAAAATAAGTGTTTCATGGCAAAGCATAGGCCATGTCTTGTGAGCATTTAGGGTGCAGTTGAGAATGGTAGAATATCCAAGTCATTCTCCAATTGATAAATGGTCAAAGAATATGAACAGACAATTTTCAGATGATGAAATTGAAACTATTACCACTCATATGAAAGAGTGTTCCAAATCACTATTGATCAGAGAAATGCAAATTAAGACAACTCTGAGATACCACTACACACCTGTCAGATTGGCTAAGAGATAGGAAAAAATAATGATGAATGTTGGAGGGGATGCGGGAAAACTGGGACACTGATGCTTTGTTGGTGGAGTTGTGAACGAATCCAACCATTCTGGAGAGCAATCTGGAATTATGCCCAAAAAATTATCAAACTGTGCATACCCTTTGATCCAGCAGTGCTACTACTGGGCTTATACCCCAAAGAGATACTAAAGAAGGGAAAGGGACCTGTATGTGCCAAAATGTTTGTGGCAGCCCTGTTTGTAGTGGCTAGAAACTGGAAAATGAATGGATGCCCATCAATTGGAGAATAGCTGGGTAAATTGTGGTATATGAATGTTATGGAATATTATTGTTCTGTAAGAAATGACCAGCAGGATGAATACAGAGAGGCTTGAGAGACTTACATGAACTGATGCTAAGTGAAATGAGCAGAACCAGGAGATCATTATATACATCAACAACGATACTGTTTGAGGATGTATTCTGATGGAAGTGGATCTCTTCGATAAAGAGAGCTAATTCAGTTTCAATTGATCAAGGATGGACAGAAGCAGTTACACCCAAAGAAAGAACACTGGGAAACGAATATGAACTATTTGCATTTTTGATTTTCTTCCCGGGTTATTTTTACCTTCTGAATCCAATTCTCCCTGAGCAACAAGAGAACTGTTCGGTTCTGCAAACATATATTGTATCTAGGATATACTGCAACATATCTAACATATAAAGGACTGCTTGCCATCTAGGGGAGGGGGTGGAGGGAGGGAGGGGAAAAATCGGAACAGAAGCAAGTGCAAGGGATAATGTTGTAAAAAAATTACCCTGGCATGGATTCTGTCAATATAAAGTTATTATTAAATTAAAAGAGAGAGAGAGAGAGAGAGAGAGAGAGAGAATGGTAGAATATTAGGCTAAATAGAAAGATTGGGTCTTTTTATGCTAGTCAAAATAGTTGAGTCTTTATCTTGTAAACAGCAGAGAAATGTTCTTTTTTTCACTTCCTTTCTTCCCACAACATAGTTTGTGTTATAGTTGTTTCTCCTCACACTTAATGATTATAGCTGCCTTTTCTCTAGTTCTTTAATATTTTCTGCTCTGTTCTTCAAAGAACCCTGTGAGGTAAATTAATGTAAGCACTGTTTATAGATGATGAGATTGAGGCTGAAAGGGGTACACATGGTTGCACAACACTTGTGTCAGAGCCAAAGTTCAGAGTCTGGTCTGCTGACATCAGATCTGATGTTCCTTCAGAGCTTGAATTTCAACAAACCCAAATGTTCTCTTTGCATTATAGCTCAGCATTTCTCAGGTTGATGTTTTCCCTTTATTACTTTAGATTTGTCTCCACCCTCAGCCCTTACATCTCCCACCACCACCTCTGTCTTTAATTTTTTGTCTTTTTAGGGGTAATTAGTGTTTACATATTATATAATTATACATATTACGATCAATGCATAGAGGAGTTGATGAAGTAGCATATGGCACAGTACCACTGATTATTACCAGTCCTGGATAGGATTGCTAAGGATGTCAACCAAATGTCCTTGGGTTATTGCTATTTAAACTTGAAGCCTTGTGACTTTCCAGTCAGTTCAGTTCAAAGAGAGGTAATTCAGTCTCTTTACAAAGCCTCATTACCATTATCTTGGATTCTTTGTCACAACTTTTCCCTCTGCTCTCTCCAGTTCATCTCCTGGAATAATCTTCCTTATACATATATCTGGTCATTGAAGTAATTATAGCTAATCAACATTTATTAACACTTACTGATGAGAGTAAACTCTGACCTGCAACAGCCCTGTAAAGTTATGTAAAATCACCAACAAAAAGTAATACAAACTCAAATGGTCTTGCCGCCTCTGGAGATAGGAAGATGAGTCTTCAGAAAATGGCTCCTTTCATATACAAAACTCAAAAATACAAAACTTGCATACAGAATGTCAATTCTTAGATTCCTGTATAAAATAGGTCTTCAGAAAATGTCTCTGCAAAATCACTTTTCTCTTGAGAATGATATTTCACGCCAAGGAAGTCTTTCTCTTGGTGTCTCTTTAACAACAAAAAGCTTTTTACCACAGCCTTTGAGTTTAGCAAATTTCCTTGGCTCATTCCTGCCACACCTCTCCTTCAGTACCCTGTCCTCATCATTACCATGTGCCAAACACTGTGCTAAGCTATGAGAATACTAATAGGAAAAAAGATAGTCCCTGCCCTTAAGGAATTTATAATCTTACAACAGAAAAGGAAACTAAAAAACTGAGGGTTGGGGATGGGAATGGTTGGAGAAATCTCAAGGTTGCCCAGCTAAGTGAGAAAGGAGAAGCTATAGTCACTCCTTAAATGGAGGTTTGGCGTTCATGGCTCCATCCTCCACAGGGAGAGACAGAAGGTGGTGAAGAACTAGAGAACCATTGCTAATGAGATTTTACTGGGTGATGAGACTAGTTAACATTTATATAGAACCTTAAGGTCATCTCATTTGTCTGCTCAAAAACATTTAGTAGTTCTTTATGGTTTCTGAGTGAACCTTAATTTCCCCCCTAACATTCAAAGCCCTTTATTTTCTCTGCCCTTGCATCTCTATTGATACTTTCTTCGAGTTCTTTTGTTGATATTCTTCCCTAGGCCTAAAGTATCTTCCTGTTCTTTCTTCATCATGTGTTGACTGTCTGCTTATTTTTTAAAGACTTCTTTCAATACTCCCCCTCCACCTCGCTTCCCAACACCCTCTCCTGAACTCCACAGCTTCTTTGTTTTCCCCTGACTTTACCATAAAGTATAAAGTTTAACTCTGAATTATTTTCTGTCCAGTGTTCACATTGTTGTCATGTATATTAAAAGACATTAGTAGTAGAGTGACAGTGTCACATTTATAGCATGGAAATAATAATATGGACACCATCTCGACCCCCACTGTTGTTGGAAAGAAACTGCTTGGTATATCAATATTTATTTCCCCAGTTGATTAAAAGCTCCTTAAAGACAAGGATCATTCTTTTATGCTATTCCCCACAGTTTCTAGAACTGGCTAATTCCTGAAAAAGGCCTTCACAAAGTATTTCTTGATGTATTGATACCTTTTTTCTTCCCTTAGGCTTCCCACAGCAGGTACATGGGGTGCTGTTGGTGCTGTGGGGCTAGTTTGGGCCACTGACTGGCGTCTGATTTTGGATTGGGTGCCATACATTAATGGCAAATTTAAGAAGGACAATTAAGCTATCTTTTCAATCTTAATGGTAAGTCCCTATAGCCCATTTAATAGAGATGCTTTGATAAGTTCATTAGATAATTGGGTGCTATTAGAAATATTCACTTTTATGGATTCACAATCTTTTGATTCCAAAGATATCTTGTTTCCAATACAACTTGTTGGATTAGTTTATAAATTCTTTTTCGCCTTAGAAGGTCCTTCTATTAAAGGGAGGAATAATTTACAAAGGATTATGGTCATTAGTAGCAATTTAGGGTTTTGTTTTGTGTGTTTTTGGGGTTTTTTGGGGGGGGGTTGGTTGTTGGTGTTTTTTAGCTTTTATAGCACAGATAGGTACCTTTTTAGGGAAAGAGCTCACATTGATGTTGTAATCCAGCATCTGCCCCACTGCTCAAAGATGGTCCTACAAACAAACAGAAGTTGTCTGCTGCCATGTGGCACTTGTGACTTCCATAACTGTCTGAAAACACTGATCTTCAGATATTTGCAAAGTACTTCTTAATAATCTTGTAAATAAGCTAGAGTATGGGTTAGCTTTTCAACCATGGACGTTCCTGTGCTATCTTCTGATTTACCTCCCAATAGAGCATCATGATAGAGTGGTATGGGAGTCTGAAGGTACAAGTTGTAATAATAACTCAGATTTACATAACCTCAAATGTTTCCTCACAACCTTGTGAGGTAGGTAGTTGCAAGTATTACTCTATTTTATGAATGAAGGATTTGAGGCACAGAGAAGCAAATGGATTTGCCATGTGATTTTGGCTAAATAAGTCCACTTGTCTGAAATTGTTTCATATGTGTAAAATGAAGATAATTATTCTGGTCCTGTCTGTCTTATACAATGAGATGATAAATGTGAGAGTATTATGAAAACAATAAAGCTGTCTATAGACATAGAGACCTACCCCTTGAAGTCATAGTAATTCATTTTTAATGTCCTTCGCCTAAGACCTATGGCAGTCAGATGGATATCATTATTGCTCATCAGAAAAATACCAAAGATGTAGTGAGAACTAGATGAAAACTTATATCCATTATTCAGGAGGAATGTGTTAGAAGGAAAATCATTAGCAAACTGAAGTATTTTGTAAATGTTTTTTGTCAAAACCTATTATCAAAATTATTTCCAAAATTATACTTGGCAGGCATACTTTGGAGTGTCTTAATATAGCATTCCCAAAGTACATAGTAACCAGGACATCCTCAGTCTAGGCAGACTTTGAAGAGTTTAGAAGTAGTTCCTGATAATCAAAGGCACTTATGACCTCAAAGCTTATCCAGTTCATTCTGAGTAGGATCTTAGTCTGAGACATCCTGACAAATGTTTATCAGGCTTAGCAGGGGCAGCTAGGTGGTACAATGGATAGGATACCAGCCCTGACGTTAGGAGGACCTTAGTTCAAATCTGGTCTCAGACACTTAACATTTCCTAACTGTGTAGGCAAATCACTTAACCCCAGTTGCCTTAGCCAAAAAATAATAATAATAATCAGGCTTAGCATTTATTCCCCTTCCAAGTTAGTCCCTCCCACTTTGACACCATTCTGAATGTGAAGAAGCAAGTTCATCTTTGTATTGAGCAAATCTGATAATTTTGTCTTTTTCTGTAACATTTAGTGCTCATTAAACCTCTCAGAATGTTTCTTGTCTTTGCTTCTTCAGAGAAGTATTGCTGTAATTACCTGTTGTTTTGGTTTTGTTTACAGGTCTAGGAATGGAGGACTTTTGGGGGACTGCTCTTCTTGGGGATCCTGATTGGACACAAATGTGAAATGCTCAGGGTAGACTCCAAGGACCTCGATGTCTCTCACCAACACCTTTGATGTATCACTCTTATAGGGATAATTAAACCTCCCTCTAAAACATGCTGACTTCTTAGGTGTTGAGCACAGGAATAACTATCACAACAGATTGCATTATGCCAGATTTCACAATGACAATATGGAATTAAAAACAAAAAACAAATGGCAAGGCCAAGTTTGAAACCTTTCTGTGGTAATTTTTGATTATTTCTTTGTAGCAAAAATGATTAAACACCTGTCATGGGAGAAGAGTTAGGGTATGACGACACTTAGCATAGCATTGAGAATACTGACTCTGTCCCTTCCCATTGCCATTGTTGCTTAATGCATCCTTGAGATCTGTGAAAGCATCAGGAGCTTTGACATCATCCAAAACCAAGTGGTCAGGGCCATGATATGAAATGAAAGTAATTAACAAATCCAAATAGAAATCAGGATTTGGAGAAAAGTCAAAAAGAAAAGGTCTTTACTGCAACTCAAGAGCTGGTTTGTGGTCTTGGATACAAAAAAGGTGAAAAATATGTTGTTTGGTAGTATTAATTCCCAGAAGTTCCAGAATGTTCAAATAAGGCAGTCTCTTCAGGGCAGGGAGGGGGAACATCCCCACTGTTCTTGAAGAGAATGAAGATGTGGAGAAAAATAATTATAAAGCCCTAGAGTGTTAGCCTTGGAAGGGATGTTAAAACAAAGACAATAGTCCACTTGGAATAAATTTGCAGCAGTCATCCAGTAGAGCTACTCTTAACTAAAACAGACATGGAAGTCACAATTGTTTGTAGAGAACATTGATTACAGAGCTACACAAGAAGGCAGACCTAGGTACTGACAGAGAAGATACAATTCCACACTGAATCTTAAATTAGAGGTTTTAGTCTTTTGAAACTTATGCTATGTTCTTGCTGACTTAGCTGTAATTCTCAAGATGTTTATGAATTTGTACATTATCTATTAATGTACATTAACTATTACCACTTTAGGGACCTTAAGCCCACACAGAAACCATAGATTCCAGTAGCAAAGTAATTAGGACAGAATAGCAAAATCACTAAGAAACTGTCAAATAGTCAAATCATTCTTAGCCTGCCATACACAAAGGAGTTCAGTCTATTATGGACTTCAATGCTGTTGGGAAGTGGAATATTCCCTGGGAAATTCTAGTGTATCCTGCCTGTTATGTTGTCTTATCCTTGTTACTCAGATCTCTCCTTATCTTGGCTGCTCTCCCCCTGCCTGTGCACCTTCCTTTGGCTGCATCTCGACCCCTTATCATCTGTATTGTAGGGAGAAAGGATTCCTAGAGTAGGATGTATCAGGTGCTTGTCAATACAATTAACTTTATCAGGAACACGAAAGGGTTAATGCCTTTTTTTTTTCCCCTTTAAACATCCTCCTTAATCTCCTATTAAAAAGCTCCCTATACTTCATTTGTGACTGGATTTAGAGTACCTAAAAAGACCATACAAATTTTCATAAATCTCAGGAAAGCTTTTATTAAGATAAGGAAGGGAAGGAGAGGAGTTGGGCTGGTAACTTTTACCTTGAATTCCAGTTTCTGTGGCAGAAACCCTTAAATGTTTAGAGGGATAGAGAATGATAAAATTGGTTTCCCCATCAGAAAAGCAATACTCTTGTGGCCAAATAACCCATTAAATGAATTTAGTACGTTTTTTGAGACTATTAAGATCACACAACTAGTCAGAGGCAGGCTAGAGATAAAAGCATAGATGCTCAGGGAAAGATCGAACCTTTACCCAAGTAAAACTTAATCAGTAAGCGCGGAACAACCACTTATATGCTAAAGACTTAAGAGGGAAAAAGGCCTTGCCCTCCAAAATCTTGTATTTTGTTGAGAGATACAAAATTGAGCATACAGGTACAAAATAGATACAAGATAGTTTTGGGGGTTTTTTGAGAACGTACTAAGATATTAATAGTGTATTTTTCCCCAATTATTTGTAAAGAGAGTTTTAAACCATCTTTGTAAGATTTTGAGCTCCCAGTTTTTCTTTTCTTCCCCTCCCTCAAGACCGCAAACCATCTGATATAGGTTCTGCAATCATATTAAACATTTCAACATTAATCATGTTATGAAAGAAGACTCGTAGCAAAAGGGAAAAACCAGAAAAAAAAAAAAGAAAATAGTATACTTCAATCTGCATTCAGATTCCATAGTTCTTTTTCTGAATGTCAGTGGCATTTTCCATCACAAGTCCTTTAGAATTGGTTTGGATCATTGCATTGTTGAGAAGAGCTAAGTATCATAGTTGATCATTGCACGATGTTGCTGTTACTGTGTACAATGTTTTAGCTCTGCTCACTTCACTCGGCATCAGTGTGTCTTTCTGAAATCTATTTGCTCATTTCTTAGAACACAATAGTATTCCATTACTTTCATATACTGCAACTTGTTCACCTGTTCCCCACTTGGTGGGCATCCCCTCAATTTTCTTTGCCACCATAAAAAGAATTATTTTTTTATATATGGATCTTTTTCCCTTGGGGGCTCTTTTAACATAAAACATGCTGTCTTTTTGATTGAACTCAATTCTGCACATAAATCACAATGTTTTTGTCTCTTGTTTTCAGTCTTAACTCAAAAGCAGTTTCTCTTCCTGATTCTATTTAAACTTTTCATTGCTTGAATTAACGGGCCTAGGCAAAAACTAAAGTGGGCTTTGTGGTTTGTGTTTGACATACTGATAGTTCTTGTGATTGATGACTATCCCAGAGAGTAGTCTGCAGTGTTAAATGAAGGCACAGGCAAGTAGTCTTACATCCAGAATCTATAAGCAGGGATTTCCTGTAAAGGAGATAAAATGAACATCTCCCTAAATTTGTGTCCTTTTTGGTTACATTGGTCACCATCCCTTTATGTAGAAGAAAAAATAACAAGGACTCTTTAAAAGGCTAATTACTATAGGATTAAGCTTAATTATGTAGAGGCTCCTTTTTAGAGCTATGAGATTAAGTTCTTTTGCAGTCTGGTTTCTATGTTGAATAATGCAGAAAAGAGGAATGTGAATTTATAAATACACCCCTACCTCTTAACCCTCCTATATTTATAACCTATGGTTCTAGACCATATCTCAGCTTCCCCAGTTCATAGTTTTACGTAGTAATGAGAGAAGCTTATGATATATGAAATTAATGGAATATTGTTCTATAAAAAGTGAATAACTGATTTTAGAAAGACCCAGAAAGAGTTACATGGAACTGATGCTGAGCAAAACAAGCAGAAGCAGGAATACATTGTACATGGTAACAGCAAGATTGTGCGATGATCAACTATGAAAGACTTGGTTCTTAGCAATTCAGTGATCAAAGGCCATCCCATGAAACTTTTTTAACTTAAAGCTTTTTATTTACAAAGCATATGTATGGATAATTTTTCCAACATTGACCTTTGCATAACACAAGTGCCTATGTATATGAGGTGTACTATGGCAGCATTTTTGACAACAGGTACCTACATGTAATTAATGTTACCTTTAAGCTAGATCCCCTATAACATGAAAAGCCTGAGTTATTTCTGGGGATGTGTTTTTCCTGTCCATACCTTCCGGACCTTCCGTTCTTGCTTAAATTGTTGCAGTAGTCTTTGACTCGGTCTCCCTCTTTCAGTCCTCTTCTCCACTCGGCTACTTTCCTATCAGTAGTGCAAGCCTGCCTATGTCATACCCTTCCCCAGGAAACGCTAGTTTCCTCCAATACTTCCATAAAAAAAAATAAAAATCCGCACTTCACAAGATGTCTCCTTTCTACCTTACCAGGCTTTCTTCCATCCAGATTAACTTCCATCCATACTAGACAGACTATGGTGCATTTGCATAGTTAACTACATGCTGCTGTTAGAATGTGTCTTGAGAACTGAGGCAGCATTGTTTCCTTTTTTTTTTGTATTCCCAGTGCATATACAGTACATACTAAATATGACCAAGCAGTTACAACTACTTGTCTGAATCTCAGACAACTCAGTAACTTTATAGAAGTTCCCATAGCTATAAGTGCCCATGTCCCTTCTTCCTGGATCCCCACCAAGCTCTCTGCTTTCTAGATTCTGTGGGATAGCAGACAAAAGCCCTGGTTCAGGAGTCAGAGACACTGGTTTAAATAATGGTCTTGCCACTTGTGAATTTAAGTCCCTTCAGCTTACTGGGTTCTAGGTTCTGCATCTTTAAGATGAAAATAATACCCAAATGTTTCCTGAGAAGTGTTAGGAAGATCAAATGAATAAAATACAAATTATCTGAAACCTTTTAAAGGTTAATGATATAAAGATCAGTCATCAGCTGTCTGTCCCCTGAATTCTCCCTTCTGAATACAACCTGTGGTATTCTCTTAAGTGTTTCTCTCTGTGACCTGGGATCCCCAGTCTACTAGTCCATATTGGGTCATTTCTTAATTGTGCACCCTGGTAACTGATAAGTAGTCTAGATCTGTTCTTGAACAAGGTTCTGACCCATTATTTTCTGGGGCACAGTTTAACAATTGGGCACAACATGTATATGACAACCTACAATTTGCAATTCTGTTTACTGTTAAATTAGGGGAATTGAAAGCCATTCACAATCTCTCTGTGGCATACCTTTTCAAACTTCATGTGTTCCACATTTTATCAGACTGGTTTATATGCCATCTTCACTTCCCTTTTGCTTGCTTTTTTTGTAGGCTATTCACCCATGCCTAGAATTCACCAATGTCTCTTAGAATCCTTTGTTTCCTTCAAAGCATACCTCAAGGGTCACTTCTTCCTACATAAAACCTGATTGCTGATTCTCCTCAGCCATAGTGCCTCTTGCCCTCAATTACCTTGTATTGTTTACATATATCTTTTTTGACTTTTATGTATATATTACTTCCCTTTTTTCTACTCATTAGATATTTCCAACAAGATGTCCCAACCTCAACATGTCTAAAACACAACTTTTTTTTTTTAAGTATGCCTCTTTTTTTTTAATTAATTAGTTATCTTTTTTTTTTTTTTTAACCCATACCAGGGTAATTTTTTACAGCATTATCCCTTGCACCCACTTCTGTTCCGATTTTTCCCCTCCCTCCCTCCACCCCCTCCCTCAGATGGCAAGCAGTCCTTTACATGTTAAATAGGTTGCAGTATATCCTAGATACAATATATGTGTGCAGAACTGAACAGTTCTCTTGTTGCACAAGGAGAATTGGATTCAGAAGGTATAAATAACCCAGGAAGAAAAACAAAAATGCAAGCAGTTTATATTCATTTCCCAGAAAAATATATTCATTTTCTTTCTTTGGGTGTAGCACAACTTTCTTTCCAACACCTCCTCTCTGAATTATTCACTTACCCTTTAAGGTACCACCAACTTCCCAGTTATCCAGGTTTGTACCCTCAATGTCACTCTCAGGTCCTCACTCCACATATCCAGTTGAGTCACTAAATCTTGCCATTTCTACCTCCATAATATTTCTCCAACATATTCCTTTTCCCCAGTCATACCCCTAGTTCAGACCCTTTTCACTTCTTGTGTGCATTTCTGCAATTACTTTTTTTAGGTACAAAGATTATTTCAATAGACCACTTGTTGCATTATATTTTCCATACAAAAGTTTTTTCTTTTTTTAAAAAAGCTTTTTATTTTCAAAATATATGCAAAGATGTTATCATTCATCCTTGCATTCAACATTCACCTTGCAAAACCTTGTTTCAATTTTTTTTTCTCCCTCCCTTTCTCCCACCTTACCTGAACAGCAAGTATTCCAATTTAGCTTAAACACATGTAATTCTTCTAACATATTTCCACAATTATCATGCTGCACAAGAAAATCAGATCAAAAAAGGAGAAAACAAAATTCAAGCAAATAACAAAAGATGAAATACTCTGTTGTGATCCACATTCAGTCCCTACAATCCTTTCTCTGATGAAGATGACTCTCCATCACAAGTCTATTGGAACTGGACTGAATCACCTCATTATTGAAAAGAACTGCATCTATCAGAATGGATCATTGCATAACCTTTATCATTATGTACAACGTTCTCTTGGTTCTACTCACTTCACTTAGCAACAGTTCATTTAAGTCTCTCCAGGCCTTTCTGAAATCATCCTACTGATCATTTCTTATAGAACAATAATATTCCATAACATTCATATACCACAATTTATTCAGCCATTCTCCATGATGGGCATCCATTCAGTTTCTGGTTTCTGGCCACTATAAAAAGGGATGCCACAAACATTTTTGCACATGTGGGTCCTTTTTATAATCTCTTTGGGATACAGGCCCAGTAGAGACACTGCTGGTCAAAGTGTTGAGGTCTAGATTTGGGTACCTAGATGAAATTAGGGTTAAAGTCTAGTGGCAGGTTTGGGGTACAGATTCGGCTCAAGGGGGTCTAGTAGCGGCGCAAGTTCCCAATAAAAGCATTTATTGGCCCGGAGAGCTAGATTGATAAAAGAGGTTTATTATTGGATAAGCAAGGTTAAAGTATAGGCGAAGGTAGAGATAAGGAGGGCACTGGACAGAGGGTCCTCACATGGTAGCCATGTTTGGAATCTGCAAAGAGGGGTTCTCAGCGTGGCCTTTTTATGATAGGAGACTTAGCTTGAGGGGCTTTGGGGTGTAGCCCCAAAGTTGGCTCAGATCTGGGTAGGTCTGGGAACAAGTCAGATCTTCTATTGGAATTCAAAGGCACCAGGATTTGTGAGTTAAGGGGCAATTTACATTATTAACTAGGAGAGGGTGGGAATCTAGAAAGGAATCTTTCCCACATCATTCCCTCCTCAAGCAGTTGGAACTTAAATTCGTTTAAGGAAAAAGACATGGGACAAAGTCTCTTCTTGAGACAGAATTGAAGATTTTCTCATCCCAGGATTTTCCAAGTTCGGAGGTCCCCTCTTCAAAAGGGTATGCAGAGTTTGATAACCCCTTGGTCATAGTTCCAGTTTGTACTCTTGAATGGTTGGATCATTTCACAATTCCACCAACAATGCATTAATGTCCCAGTTTAACCACATTCCCTCCAACATTTATCATTACATTTTCCTGTCATTTTAGCCAATCTGAGAGGTATGTAATGGTACTTCAGAGTTATCTTAATTGCAATAACCTAATTGGCCTTCCTGATTCTCCCCTATTCATTACATCCCCCATTTTGAACACAGAAATTTTCCTAAATCCTTAATAAACTTGAGTGACTCCCTATTCCAGGATCAAATATAATATATTTTGATATTTAAATCCAATCTCCTCAGGTGAGGAGGTAACCCTCTGAATGCCTGTGCCTTTCTTTTGGGAGCAGCAAGCCCCTGAGGGAGGAAGGCTGTACAGAGATGGGAGTCTTCAGTCCACCCTGAAGTAATGACTTGCTTCCATGCTTCCAGCTTCCACTTTCTGCTTCCAGCCTGAAGTCCTAACTGGGATGTGGAGAACCTCTAGTGCACAGAGGACAACCTTCCCTTTGACTACAGACCTCCCTCTCCTGCTGTACCTGCCCCTAAGAGAAGAGGAAGAGGGAAGTTGGGGGGCGAGGAGGAGGCACTGAACGGGACTTTTCTCCTTCTGCATCCTTTACTACCTAATCTAGACTATCCTTCAGAGGGAAGAGATGTAGTGAAGCAGGGTCTCCCATCTGACCTTGAACCTATCATCAGCACTCTGTGAGGAACCTTCTCACAACTGGTCATATCTTTCATATGCCAATGATTTTGAATTCTTATACATCATCGTCATTGAAACCCATCAGCAAATCCATTCTTCATCGTAGCTCTGCTTGACTTTGACTCTGTGAAACAATATGCCTATTCACCCAGGATAAAATGATCACCTGAAATGTCACAAAGAAAATTTTATATTGGGGTACTTTACACCTCCTCAAAGGGGCATTAGGTGGCACACTGGTTAAAGTGCAGGGCCTGAAGTTCAGAGTTCAAATTTGGTCTCGGACACTAACTGTGTAACCCTGGCAAGCCCTCCTCTTTGAGGATCCATTCCTATCAACCAATCAAATTCTGGTAGCTCCTGTTATTGATTCTAGGTCAATTGGCTTCCTTCATTGGTTTTGATACATGGGTCACACATTTTTTCTCCTCACCAACTCCTACCTTCATATGTAATGACCATCATATTGACATACTGACTTCATCATTCACATGGATTCTCCTTCAAACACTAACCATTTGGCTCTTTGACCTACTCCTTCATTGTTCCTCAATCACAAAGATAGTCAAGCCCTCGATATTTCTACCACCTACAAATGCATCACTCCTATGTTGGAGAATTCCAAAATCTCCTTAAGCCAACTATAATCTATAGGTTTTTCACCTCTCCCTGTGCCTTCCCTTAAAAAGTTACTTTTCATCTGCATCATGATCTTCAATCTCTTGACCCTTCAATTCTCTCCCATTCTGTATCAGGATTAGTCACTCTTCTTTTTCCCACCATGACCCTTTGATGAACCAGTTCAACTCTACACTGTCCTTTCCTGAATCCCTAGCCCCCTTCTCATTTCACCTCTTACATCTTGCCAAGCCTCAGCCATATCCTCTTGTACCTCTTCTAGATTCATTCTTAAATATATGTGATACGGGAAAGATTCCTTTCTAGATTCCCACCCTCTCCTAGTTAATAATGTAAATTGCCCTTTAACTCACAAATCCTGGTCTTTGAATTCCAATAGAAGATCTGACCTGTTCCCAGCCCCACCCGGATCTGAGCCAACTTTGGGGTTACACCCGAAAGCCCCTCGAGCTAAGTCTCCTATTATAAAAAGGCCATGCTGGGAACCCCTCTTTGCAAAGATTCCAAACATGGCTAGCATGTGAGGACCCTCTGTCCACTGGACTCTCTGTCCAGTGCCCTCCTTATGTCTACCTTTGCCTATACTTTAACCTTGCTTACCCAATTAATAAACCTCTTATCAATCTAGTTCTCTGGGCCAATAAATGCTTTTATTGGGAACTTGCACCGCTACTAGACCCCCTTGAACCGAATCTGTACCCCAAACCTGCCACTAGACCTTAACCCTAATTTCATTTAGGTACCCCAAATCTAGACCTCAACATTTGCAACTGAAAGGACAATGGATAAAATCATAAAACTATTCTACTATATATGTTACACAACTTCAATTGGGTTTTCAGTACTGTTTGGAGTTTCTTCCAAATCTGCTATATTAATTCATTCCATTTTCCACAGTAGCTCTTCCAAATATTTTTGTCCTTCCTAAACTTCCCCTGATTTCCACTTCCCTACACTCTCTCAACTGAGAATATTGCCCCATATTTTACAGAAAAAAATGAGGTCATTTGCTGTGAGCTCCCTTTCCCCCTGTATCTCATATCACTCATATACCTTCTGCCTCCTGTCTCACACATGGCTCACATGAAACGGTAGTCTTGCTCTTTACCAAGACTAACCCCTCTATTTGCACAAACCAACCCATTCCATTTTATCTCCTGATCCAACAGATTGTCTCCTCTGGCATCCTCACTATAGTTTATTTTCAATCTGTCTACTGGCTTGTTCCCCTGCTGTCACAGACCTTTTTCTCCCATCCTGAAAAAAATCACTTGTTCCATCTCCCGCTAATGATCCTCCTTTATCTCTTTGCCCTTTATGTCCAAACTCCTTGAAAAGGCATTTTACCAAAGGAGCCTCCATTTTCTTTCACTATTTAACCCCTTACAATCCAGTTTCTGACTTTATCATTCTGCCAAGGTCTCTCTCTCTCCAAAGTTATACTGATCTCAAGTTGCCAAATCCAGTGGCCCTTTCCTCTTTCTCCTTGACCTCTCTGCAGCCTTTTACACCATTGATCATTCTCTTGATACTTTCTTTTCTCTAAGTTTTCTCTAGGAGGTTTGGCTCCCCCCTCCTAATTCTCCTCCTACCTCTCTGAACATTTTTTTGAGGTTTCCTTTGCTGAATTCTCTTTCATATCACATCCTCTAACCATAGGTATCCCTCAGGATTTTGTCCTAGGCCCTCTTCTTCCTCTATACTACCTCATTTGTTGCTCCCTGGGATTTAATTACCAGCTATATACTGAAGATTTTCCAAATCTGTCTTGCCTCAATCTTTCTGATGTCCAATCTCATATCTCCAATGGTTTGGCTTCCTTTAAGTCTCAACCAAAATCTCACTTTTTAATAGCAAGTCTTTCCAACCCTTCATTCTGATATATTCTCCATGTTAATTATTTTCTATGTATCCTGTGAATGTGGTCTCTCCTATTAAATTGTGAGTTCTTGGAAGGATTGTCTTTTGCCTCTTTTTGTATTCCTCTCTTCCTCCTAGTCACTTAAGCAGTTCCTAGTACATAGTAGGTACTTAATAAGTTTTTGATTAACTAAAGATCTTCACCTTTTCCTTCCTATATTTCCAGTTTTCTTATACTTGACTCCCTTAATTTGGGATCCAACTCATCTAACTTCCCCAATCTCAGATTTTTGGTTCCCTGACCAGGAACTCTGAAAACTAGACTTCACCTCATCAAGAAAGCCTCATTTTCCTGAGTTCAAGCCTAATTTCAGACGTTTACTAGCTGTGAGACCTTCGGAAATCACTTAACCTTGTTTGCCTCAGTTTTCTCATTTGTAAAATAAGCTGGAGAAGGAAGTGGCAAACCACCCCAGTATCTCTGTCAAGAAAACCCCAAAGAAGGTCACAAAGAGTTGGATATGACTGAAAAATCAGTGAATAATGAACTCTCCCATTAGTGTGTATGCTCTTTCAGATTAAAGACAGTTTCAATTTCATCTTTGCATTCCCAGCTCTTAGCAAAATGCTTGACACAAAATAGGTGTTTAATCAATGCTTGTTGATTGTATCTGCCATAATCTACTCCCCATGCTTAATATTCTTGAAATGTGAAATGTACTTTGCACAGGAACTGGAAATTGAGTGGATGCTCATCGGTTGGGGAATGGCTGAAAAAGTTATGGTATATAAATGGAATATAAGAAACAACAAGTAGGCTGATTTCAGAAAAGCCTGGAATGAACTACATGAATTAGTGAAATGAGCAGAATCAACAGAATATTGTACACAGTAACAAGATTATATGATGATCAATTGTGATAAACTTGACTCTTCTCAGCAATTTGGTGATTCGAGACAATTCCAATGGACTAGGGATGGAAAATGTCATCTGTATCCAAAGAGAGAACTATGAAGACTATGGATTAAACCACAGTGTTCTCACCTTTTGTTTCTCATGAATTTTTTTCCCCTTTTGAGACCAAAATGTTTCTTGTACAAAATGACAAATATAGAAATGTTTAAAAGGATAGCATATATTTGACCTGTATCAAATTGCTGTTTTGGAAAGAAAAATTCGGAACACAAAGTTTTACAAAAATGAATATCAAAAACGATATAAGTATTTGGAAAAATAAAGTACTATTGAGAAAAAAATGCACTTTACACCTAGTTTCTGAATTGAATGCACTCTCAACCAATCAACAAGCATTAATTCAGACACTAATCTATGGCAGACACTGTGCTAGGTGCTGGGGATACAAGGACAAAAGCAAAATAGTCCCTCCCTTCTAGCAGCTTATATATTTAAAAAATTAATTTTATTTTTAATTCTGAAAATTTCCCTCCCATTTCCCACCCAAGGAGAAAGCCAAAAACAAACAAACAAACCCCAGCAAAACAAGTTACTGCATTAGCGTTGGGAGCTTAAATTCAAATATAAGACTTTCAGGACAAACTTTTATATAGCTTCTTTTACTTATTTGTGTGCATGTTGTCCCATTCTTTTTCATCAGAATGTGAGCTCAGTTTAAAGCATAAAACTGCAGGAAGGCTTTTGGGATATACTACATATGTGTGTGCATATGTATTTGCATACTCATGTAGTATATCCATACACGTGTTTGTGTGTACATATACATATACACACATACCTATATAACACATGCATTTGCATACAGAGACGTATTTGTAAATATTATCAAGTAATTGAGAGAAGTGGACCAGAAACTGAGGAATCCATAAAAGTGTCTTATAAAAGATGTCTCTTGAAGGGAGGTTTTGAAGAGGATTGAAGAAAGGAAGCTTCTTTGGCTCAAAAGTAGAGGACCTGAGCAAGGGCAATGAGTAATCAATATGGAAAGATCTGCTAGATTCAGATTGTAAAAAGCTTTAAATGCCAAATGTGGAGGCTGTCTGGAGCCCCTATAGTTTCTTGGGTGGGAGTCAATAGTAAGCATTAAGCACCTATTATGTGTCAGGAATATCAATTTGGCAGCTTCCTGGGGAGAGATGAGAGGAGAGACTTTACTGAAGTTCAAAGGGGTTAGCAGGGGTTAAAATGAATGGGTTGGATAGGAGTCTGGAGAACCAATGATAAGCCATGCTACTCATCTCTGGACAAATATGTGATGTCAACTAAATATGTGGGTGTCAATTAAGATGTGTATTTTTTGGACATGGCTAAATGTGAAAATCGTCTTGCTTAACTATATTTGTTATATGGTTCTTGTAGGGGTTTTTTTCCCCATTGGGAATTGGGAGAAAGGAAAACTGTTCATTGAAAGAAAATTTACTTTAAAAAAGAAAAGGCAAGGACTGCTCTATGTTAAAACCACTTTATGCATAGCCCTGTCCATACACTAGAGGTGATACAAAGTTGCAATTGAGTCTCCTTCAGACTGCTTAATCTACTAAATGGACAAAGTCAAAAATCATAAAATTAAATGAGATCTGAAAAGATTATTACCAATTCTAGGAAATTAGGATTCCACAGAGATGGCATCTGAAATGGGCTTTAAAGGATGGGCAAGGATTCAGCAGGTAAAGAGGGGGAGAAAGGGCATTTCAGGCTCAAGGCAGAAACAGGTGAAGTGCAGATTCCAAAAAGCAGAGTCCCCTTTGGCTGGATGGAGATGCATAAAAAAGGAAGGAAGGAGGGAAAGAAACAGGCATTTTTTGGGGAAAGTAGGTGCTACTCTGATCGCCATTTATACAGATGGGAAACAGCAGTTTAAGTGACTTACCCAAGTTCACAAGCTAATAAGTATCTGAGTATCTTGGAGGGGCACCAAATTAAAGAGCCGTGAATGTTATAGGAATGTCAGTATCTTAGGGATGGACTGTTATTCGGTAAGAGCTGTTCTTTGCGTTTCCATAAGGTGTGGGATAGAACTGCATATGAAAGGGGCATGGATGAGAGAAATAAGAGAACTATTGGAGGTAGAGAAGCTGTGCCCCATTCTCAGAAAACTTAAAAGAATCCATCTAGAAAGGTTCTCCATTAGTCGATTGTGGGATTGGGGCTCATTTCTCCAAGAGACATTCACAGGTTATCCTATGCACTTAATTGTAAATTGCTTCTGAACTTTGTCATTTGTTGCTTAAAGCCTGTCTGTTACTACACTGTAGCCAACTGTACTAGTAGGGGATTTGGTCGTCCAGCGTGTCTAGGTATTTGGGGGAAGGCCTCTTAGATAGTAGGCAGAATTCTTCCAAAGGTGACCAGAACAACTTCATTAGGCGGCCCCTCCCTCATCAACCCTCAGCCTAGCTTTTTTCCAATTATGTCCCCCCAACTTATGCCACGGAGTAATGTTTATGTGATGGGTGGGGATAGTGTAGATCACTAGCGGGAGTAAATAGACTAAAGAATGGGGACACTGCAAACCACCAGGGGGAGTGGACAGGCTGGTCTCCAGGGAAGGGGAAGAGGGATTGTGGGTCTAAACGTTATAGATTGGGAACTAGAAGAGACTTCAGAGGTTATTTAGTGTTCCCTCCTCCTCTTGGTACAGACGAGGATGTCACAAAGAGTCGGCGGGCTGGTTCCTAAATGGGGGGAGGGATCCTCACTAGAGGGAGTGGACGGTCTCCACCTAGGGGGCACTGTGAGTCACTGCTTAAGTGTGGGGCTGGTCCCGAGAGAGGGAAGGCGGGGTGGACCTCCGGAAGGAGCCAGTGGGCTGGTCGCCGGGAGGGGCGGAGCTTAGGGTAGGACCCCCGGGCCGGCAGGGGGCGTCCCCGGGGGCCGGGGGCGGGCCGAGAAGCCAGCCGGGCTGTTGCCCCAGGCGCCTCGTGGCGGCGGCGGCGGCGGCAGCGGCAGCGGTGGCGGGGCCAGCTTTCTCCGGCTCGCTCGCGCGCGCGCTCGCCCGGGAGCGCCAGGTGGGAGCCGGCGGCGGCGGCGGCGGCGGCGGCGGGGCCATGTCCAAGGCGTGGGGGCCCCGGGGGCTCCTATCGGGCAGGAAGCAGCGCGTGGTGGCGGCGCCAAGGTGAGCGGGGGGCACGCGGGGCGCCCGTTGGCCCGGGCGGGAGGGCGGTGTCCTGCCGAGGTGAGGGGCGGCCCCGCGGCGGGCCAGGGGCCGAGCCGGCGCGGAGGCGGGAAAGTTTCTCCCGAGCGGGCGGAGTGAGCGGGGGGAGGAGGAGGAGCAGGAGCGGAGGAGGGAGAGAGCGCAGGCAATGGAGCGGGGCGCAGCGCGACGCAGCCCCCGAGGAAGGGCCCCTGGGACCCCGGCCCAGCCTGGCGCGGTCAAACCCCTTCCTCACGGGCGGCTCCGCGGGGCCTGCTCTCGGCCGGGACTGGGGGGGTACGAGCGCGTGCCTGGAGGCCGGGCTTGGGGCGCTAGTGGAGGTTGGAAGAGATGATGAGGCTGGGGGCTCCTCGACTGCCCGAGGGGTGGGAACTTGATGGCGGTAGCGGCAGTGGTAGCGTTGTCCCTGCGCCGTGCTGCGGCCCGTCTGCTTTGGGCGGCGGAGGGATCCGAGCGAGACCCCGCGGGCAGCCCCTTCCCCACGGCTCCTCCCCCTCCAAGGTCCCCCTCCCCAGCAGCCTGCGCGCTGATGGGGGAAGGGGGAGGGAGGGGCTCTTCGGGCGTCGCGCGCAGCCCCCAGATGGCTTTGGGAGGGACAGTGGTCTAGGAAGCTGGGAAGCGCGCCCCCTCGGCTCCAGCCTCTCTGCTCTTTGCCTTCTTTCCTCGCGGGCGCCTGGCTTAGCCCCGCCCCCCACGGCTCCCCAATGGAGTCCGGAGGCCACGCCCCCTCTGGCCGCGGGGGCGGGGTTAAGAGACCCGCGGCGTGCAAAGCCGAAGAGGCTGGGAGGGGAGTGGAGGGGAGGGCTGGGCTGGAAGGAGGGGGTGTCTGGGGACCTGAGGAGGAGGCGGCGGTGGCGGCGGTGGCGGCGCGAGGACGCGGGCGCGGGGAGGAGGGACGAGCCAGCGCAGCCCCGGAGAGCCCAGCGCGCGTGCTCGCTGCCTCCTCGCTCGCTCACCGGGATGGGGGCGGAGGGCGGAGGCCGGGAGGGCGGAACAGCCGCGGAAAGTAGATTCAGCGGCGGCGGCGGCGACCGAGGAGGAGGCTACCGCGGCCGGCCGGGGCGACGGCGGCTCGGGCTGCTGCTCCTTTCCTTCCGCGGCGGGCTCCTTGGGCGGCAGGAGCTCAGCTCGGAGCGGCGGGTCGGGGTCGAGGGGAGCCGGCGGCGGCAGTGGCGGCGGCGGCGGCGGTGGCGGCGGGGCCAGCTCGGCCCGGGGAAGCCCGAGCGAGGAGGAGCGACCGCGGCGGCGGGGGAGCCCCTGTGCCCGCGCAGCGATGGAGCGGAAGAGGTGGGAGTGCTCAGCTCTCCCTCAGGGCTGGAAAAGGGAAGAAGTGACCAGAAAGTCGGGTCTATCAGCCGGCAAGAGTGATGTCTATTACTATAGGTGAATGGACCATTGGAACCGGGGACGGGGGGAAAGAGCCCACGAAGCCCGCGGGGCGGGGGCCCGGCCCGGCCCGGCTCGGCTCGGCTCGGCTCCCTTCCCCCCACCCTGCACTGGCCCCTTGGAGCGAGGAAACTTGCATCGGGCTGCAGCAACTCCCCCCACCCCCTTCCTTAGCCTGCAGCTGCTGCCCAGGCCAGAGCCAGGGCACCGGGAGTCGCCTGCCTGCACTACTGTCCTTTAATGTAGGGCGACAGCCAACCCCTGGGACTGGCCGGGCCCCCGGCTGTCTGCAAACCACCCCCGCCCCGTCCCTTAGGGCTGCCGGGATCCAGTCTGGCAAGAAACTTGCATGTGCTGCTAGACCTGCATGTTAGGAGAAACCCTTTACGAAAACATAATAGTCATCTTCATCTTCTCTTCTGCATTCCCACTCCCCTAATTTTCCCTCTAAGCTACCTAGCATGACTGCATGCAGGAGAAATAGGAAGCCTTCTGGGTACAGCAGCTGGGGGTGGGGGGAGGGGGGTAGAGAAATACAGTCTTTATTGCAATGTCTAAATTCACAAATGATAGATCGGTGTAGGCGCCGTTGGAGCCACATGGGGTTCCCTTTCCCTAAATGCAGCTATTGGAATACAAACTTTAATAGGCTTCTCGAGCTGCAGTCCGCTTTGTTTAATGCAGCATATGCAGTGCAGGAAACTTGACTGCTTTATCGGATTGTGAAGGGTCCCTTTATTAGACATAGCCGTGCAGTGAAACAAACACACAGTGCCTCCTAATCCAACCCCCCAGCCTTTTGTGTATTGAGGAGGGGTGGGAGACTGGACTGGCCCATTTTAAAGAATGCAGATGTGCTTTATTGAGGAAATGTATGGTACAATTTGTTACTTGGAAAGCTTAAATCGGCCGGGAAGTCTTTTCTGGTCTGATCAATTATGTGTTGGAGCATATAGCACCTGGGGATTTGTTTTCTTTTCTTTGGAGGACCTTCCCTTTTCTTCCCTCCCCTCCACCCCCCAAGTTCAAAGGCAGTCTATTTGGCCTAGACTTTTAGAGGGTAGAAACCAGAGGGGGTAGGCGGTCCTTCTTTACTGCCATAACAAGACTAGAACAAAGAGCTAGTTGCACATTTAGACCTTGCACCTGGCATTGGCTGGCTGCACTGAATGGCCTCCAATCCCATTTGTTTCAATCTTTCCCCAAATTTTCTCACTCTTAAAAAATAGTTTGCCCTTGAGGACAGCATTTATTCCCTCTTTTCCCTCCAATCATACCAAGTATGTAATGTAACATTTAAATTTTATAAAGCATTTTTTTTCCTCACAAGTACTTTATGAAAGTAGGTTGCTCAAACTATTGCCCCTATTTTAGAGATGAGGAAACTGAGACTAGGGTTGTGATTTATTCACTGTCATAGGACTAGCAAAGGTGACTTGAACTCTGGTCTTCTAAGTTTGAAATTCTTTCCATGACAATAATTATAGTAAAAGTATATAGTGCTTTAAGATTTACAAAGCACTTTGTTGCCTTTGTTCAGTGGAGCGCCTAGTGTAGAGAATGGAAGGACTTTTGATGGATAGGTAAGTCAATCTTTGTAATTTGGTGATCATAAGTAAAATGAATTCAAGTTAAATCCTATAGTGCACTCTTTTGGTTATACTGAAATTTTGAGCTTAATAAAAATGATTTAGATGATTTAGTAATCTGGTTTCATATCAATTGGGAGGGGGTTGTTGGTCTTATATGGATATAACTTAAAAGTCTTTTCAAAGTTGAAGACAATCACATACCAAATGTGTGTTTTCTCTTCCTTCTGTTCTCAATATTTGCTTATTGTTTTTAAAGGAATGCTCACTAGAAGCTAACTAAATAGGAAAGTGATTGTTGTGGGCATAAGCTTCTGGTCAGTTTCTGTGAACTGCTATCAAGCAGCAGCCTATTAACTAACCATGTTAGCTGATGTTTAGGTGTTTTCAGGTTTGCAGAGCAGTTTCCTTACCACAAAACACTAAGGTAGAGAGATTTCTCTTTTACAGATAAGGAACATTTTCTACTCTTTGAAGACTTATTTTAGAGATGTTGGGTTGACTTTTCTGGTGGGGGAAATTAAGGGAAAGTAATGAGGTGGATTTTTTTCTTTGTTTTTTGTGTTTTGTTAGAACCCATACTTAGTAAGGATGTCAGCATTTGTTAAAATTTAAGAATCAGTATTAGGCATTCTCTAAAATACATCTAGCTTTAGATTAAGCGCCTAGGAAAGTAAGAAAAATTAGTTTGTCTAATCAGTTCTTGACTTCTTTTGTAAGGAGGATTGGAGGTGGATGACCTAACATGTAGGCTAACCTTGTTAAATTAAGGTATTCTTTTCAATTAGAGAAACTGAAGAAAAGTGTCCCTGGCTAGTGGTCAGTAGCAGAACTAGAACCCTCATTCAAAATCATCTCTCTCTCTCTCTCTCTCTCTCTCTCTCTCTCTCTCTCTCTCTCTCTCTCGCTTTTTTAGTGATTAATTGTTGAATAACAATTACTAATGAAGTATTTTTCTTAATACCAGTTTATGGACAGCTTTTTTTTTTTGAAGGGGGGTGTTGTTTGGTTTTTTGCAGCCAATTTTCCTTTGTATTTAGTGCTTCCTTAGCTTTTCTGTATTTATTTAGTGCTTCCTTAGCTTTTCTGTATTTCTAAGCATGGAATCTTTTCCCCTTTTTATGAGAGAGAGCTACCTACCACCTATTCCCCTTTTCTCATAAGAAAATTTTACATTATTTCCACTTGATCCTTGAATGTCCGTGTTAGGTCATCAATAGAAGGATGCAGAACAGAGAAGTCTTTTTGGTCAAGTAGTTTGCAATTAGCATTAAGTTGTTTTCCCTTGTATCCTTTTTTTGGGTCGATTTCTGCATAAGAATATTTGTACACAAGATCTAACAATAATTAGAAATTAAAACCCCAAAAAGTCAGTGGAAAATAAAATTAATTTTTTAAAGCTAATTTTCATGAATGTTGGGTTTTCTTTGCATCATGGTATAAAATGTTCCATGTATTTCTTAGAAACGTTTGATAACTCTATAAGTTGCTTGTTCTAAATTGACCCCTAATGAATTGGAGACTAAATTGCTGGCAGGAATGTTGTTATGCTAAAGTGGATTGGAAATGATAAATAAAGAGAATTTTTTTAAAATAGTGATTAATTCACCTTAAATGTAACCTGTTTTAAAGCAGACAACATGCTATAGAAGTAGGATTCTTAAATGGGGATTTAAAAGCCTGAGTGCCAGTCTCTGCTCTGCCATTCTCTTTGTTGTGTGGTAACTGAGGGCATGGCATTTCCCTCCGTTGGGGGCCGAGTTTCCCTATATAAAGGAAAAGGTTTGTTTAACTGATCATTGAACCAGCTCCCTTCTAGTTTCCTAGTCAGTGAATGAAGGAAATGGCCCCCTGCTGTTGCCCAACTTTCATGTACTAGGGGACAGTGGACTAATTTTAGTACCACTGAAGTTAGAACATAATTATAAAGGAAATCTCTGGTGGGCTTGAAGGCAAAGTAGGAACACATAAACTATTCAAGAACTTTTTTTAAAAAGGAGTTACTTGCCTCCTTTTACTTGCCTTCTTCATATTTCTGTTCATAATTTGAGTTGACCACAATGCTGGTCACATTATATGGAAAGAACAGTAGTGGTTAGACTATTAGATATGGAGTTGGGATGACTGGCGTGGATTCATATACTATCCTTAACACTAATAGTGTAATCTTAAACAAATTATTGACCTTTCCTAGACCTAAGGCAACTCTTTAAGATGTGCTAAATTATAGATTATCAGTTATATCTCTTATTGAAGCTCCTTTACATGAGTATTTCTATTGCATAAATGATATAATCTATTGAGACATAAATTATTTTGTGTAGTAACTAAAGAGCCTCTTGTTTAACCAAGTTGTTGAAACTAGGGTTACATTGTGTTTGCAAACGTTTCTGTCTCCTAAGTAGAAATAAACTAGCTTGTGAGATGACAAGGTAGCTCTGTCTGTCAGCTTTCATGTCAGATCAAAGGTTTTTAAAGTATTGCTGTTACATTTTGTCTAATATTGTATTCCTGCTTTGTCATTCCTTAAACTAAGGGAGGGGGCTGATTGTTGAATTCTGGGTTGCCCATATTTTTTGCTCTAAAAACCATAAGATTTAGAGTTGGAAGCTTTGCCCAACATCACAGCAGCAGAGCTAGGATTTGAACCTGGCTCCTGCAGTTTCTTGTCCAAGGCTTAGATTTAATATGAAACTTGTGTATGGTTCCTGATGCCAAATGACCTTTTAAGGTACTTCCAACTCTAGGATTCTCTGATGCTTAGAGATATATCCCTTGTTATAGATGGGGAAAGTTAGTCTCTCATCTAGAAAATTTGTTGCATTGGATTTCAAGACAAAAGATCACACTGATCTTCATTCTCAGATTGGCATGACTGGGAAAGAACATATTCTACCTTTACCTTGGCATCATTAAAATATATTGTGAAGATGAGATTCTCTCTGTTTTATGAGAGAAGTTATTTTGTCTTGTGGTTCATTCCTCATCTATAATGGTGCTTCACAGTAACAATGATGGATTTGATGTTATTATAGCACTTAGGATGGAGAAAGATGATCAAAAACTACACTACAAAATAGGAATTTCCCTTTTCCTTTTTAGCCCGAGTGGGAAGAAGTTCCGAAGCAAACCTCAGCTAGCCCGTTACCTGGGGAGCTCCATGGACCTGAGCACTTTTGACTTTCGAACAGGGAAAATGCTCATGAGTAAGATGAACAAGAATCGACAGAGGATGCGCTATGACTGTTCTAACCAAGCCAAAGTAAGGACCCCTTCCATCACAAATTCTTGTCCCCTTGTGGGGAGCCATAGTCCCCAATCTCTGGAATTGTCTTCTCAATAATCTTTGTAGATTTGTTTTGTGGCAGTTTTTTAACGTAAGAGTTTCAAGATCTTGCTCTCTTTGAGCCTCTTTAAATCCTGATGCTAGGAGCAGTGGGGTGGAAACTGTAGGTTTTTGTTTGATAGAGACATATTTCTAATAGTTATAGTCCTCTATGAATGCAATAGGTTAGCCTCAAAAAGTGGGGAGCTTGCTATTTGAAGAATTCGAATGACCCTTTTTCTAGATAGTGAAAAGATTTTTGTTCAGGTATGGACTAAATGACATCAAGTCCATATTCTTCTATGAGATTCTGGAAAGTTGTCTGAAAATATTGTCATTTGGGATGAATATCTGTGAGCATAAGTGTTATAGAGCCTTTGAAGCAGTATTGGCAAACACAGTCATGTGATAGTGGGCAAGTCATTATTTGAAGCCTCAGGGTGTTCTCTTCTGTAAAACAGATAATCCCGGGACCTGTCCCTCAGGTCTGTCTAATACTATGTGAAACCAAACTATCCTAATGCCAAAAGAACCAAGTGATTGCACTTAATTTAGGTCTTTTTTAGTTTATAACCTCACATTTGGTACTTTATGGTTTACACAATATACATTTGCATTTTTTACCTCATTTATCCTCCCAACAGCTGCTGGGGATAAATGAGACTGATACCATTATATTTTATAAACTAAAGACACTGAAACTCACAGAATTGAAATAGCAGACTTTAACTCATAGTGAAAAGGATACTGGACTATTTTGAATTACTAGAATTTGGGCCTCAGGCACCTAGCTTGTAAGTCATTTACCTTCTGTCTGTCTCAGTTTCTTCTGTAAAATGGGGATAATACTTTTCAAAGTTATTGATCTAAAATGAAGTAATTTTGAAGTGCTTTGCAAACTTAAAGCATTATATAAATATTAGCCATTGTTGTTACTATCATCATCATTGTTTTTAACAGATGCCAAAAGAACAAAACAGAGAATTTTACACACAGTGGGGAAAGGTGCCTTACTCCTTGCTTCCTTCCATGCCTTGTTATCTTGTTTCATTTTTGTCCCATATATATTTTTGTAAGACTGCCATAGATGATCCACTTAATACATTGAACACCTTCCCCTACTGCTCTGAAAATTTCGTGGGTACTGGTGTATTTCTTGGTGTGCACATCTGTTAACTCTAATTTCATAACTGCCAGACCACTTTTCCAAATGTGGAGGCCTACCCATAGATTCCTAATCTTTAGGAACCTAAATTTAGAGCTTGGAAGGGACCATAGAGGTAATCTAATCTAACTCCCTCGTTCTAAAAAAGAGGAAGCTGAGTCCCAGGCCAGAACTGTTAAGTGACTTGTCTAGAATTCACACAGTAAGTGGCAGAGAAAGTATTTGAGCCCATATCTTCAATTCAGTTTTTTCTCTTAACTTTTGGTCATTCTGTGCCACTTGCATGAAATAACTCAGTGTTTTGCCTATATAACCACATGTCATAATGTCTCTTCCTTATCTGACATTCTTCAATCATTCCAACAACAATTCTTCAACCATTTTATTTTTCCTGGGCAGATGGTCAGGGAAATCTTTTTAAATGCCTGTGGATCTTTATCATCCACTTTTTCCTAATACTTGATTGTGAAGATTCAGTGCTTTAAAATGTCTATTCTTTTTACTGTTTGATAAATGCCTTCCCCTAAGACATCTGTGTTTTTTTTTTAATTATATGATAGTTTATAGAATAGTAACGGATAATAGCAAATAAAATTTTTAAAGCTCATTTGCATTTGTAAAAGGTCTCAGCAAAAAGACTCATGAGTTTGAATAAAAGGGAAAGTAATGAAGATGTGTTTGGGAAAACTGGATTATGGATCCTAATTGTAGCATTTACCAACTATGAGATCTTAAGAAGATAAGTCACTTTTGGGGACTTTTAGTTCCCTTAGTTCTAAGATAGGGTGAAACAGTATTTTCCTAGATTTCCTAGCAGTTTTTGGAAAGAGAGTGCCCCTAAAACATCATAGTGCTGAGTAAAGACTGTTTCATGTAATATTATCCAAATAGTTCATTTTGACAATAGCTCTTGCTCATTTAATCCCAGATGTCAGTCACATGACTGAGAAAGTAGTCAGGTGTTTAACAACCATACTTGTATCCATCTCTCCAGTCTTCTGATTCTTTCTCAGACTGCCACTTCTCTTCTTTAGTTGTTACATCAGGATACTAACCTATAATCCCAAACTCAAAGTGATCATTCTCCTAATATAGTAGAAGATCCAATCGTTTGCTTTCTTAGGATATGAGACAAATAACTATCTTCCATTCAGAGATCAGTTGCCTAGAAATAGGACCTTTATCTTCCTAAATTTCATTCTTGTCTGAGATAATTCTAAGGCAAATCTTGCTATTTTGGTCGGAATTTAATACTTGAAGGAATCATGATTCCATGGGTATGGGTTCTCTCACCAAAACAAAGTGCATAAGCTTTTCTGACCAAAAAATCTCATCACCCAGTGTCCCCACATTCCAGTGATTAGTCTCTTTAAACTTGGCTAGATTGAGCTTTGAATGATAAGTGTACAATACAATCCATCACCAGACCTATACTCCAGAGCTTTACATTTTATTAAAGCTAGAGTTAGCACTCCCTGAAATATGTATGGCTTTCAAGAACCCATGGCATATCCTCCCATTCACCTGCCGAAGATAACTTCAGTGGATCTGTGATATTTTCATTCTGAGTCTGTGCTCTCAACACCCTCTATGTACAAGATACAAGAACCATGCCTTCCTGCCCTGGGCTTTGTTGTCTACATCTTTCCTGGAGATTCTCCTCCACAGGTTGGAAGTCTTTTGATTCTTTGACTGCTTCATGATGGAAAGTGGCTGTCCCTTAGCTATCTAGCATTCTTGCTCTGTGACTAAGCTGCCTTTTTCAGATTTATATGTCCTTTATGATTAAGTTTATTCCACTTTTGTACACAAGTACCATGAGTACTCTATGCTATATAGTCCATTCACACCTGTCACCAACTTCCCCTAGTTGGAGATTATAGAGTAGGGGCTATGGCATGAACAGAACTGAGTTTTAGGGAAATGACTTTGGAAGTTAAGTTAGAAGATGGTTTATAATAGAAACTGTCTGACAAGGGTGAGTTATAAAAAGAGAATAAAGAGAAAGGTAATTTAGGGGAAGAAAATTACTTCTCCTTGAACAGTACCCTGAAATCTAGAGATAGAGGAGAGTGTCCAGGAGTAAGGGATCACCAATGTGAAAGAAAATAGAAAGACTGAGAAAAGATCATTAGATTTAATAATTAAAATATCATTCTGAGAGCATTTTCTCAGCTAAGTTGATGAGCTTGGAAGCCAGACTGCAAAGGGTTTAGAAGAGAGTGAAAGGAAAGGGAGATACCCATTGTACTTGACTTTCTCAAGGAGTTGAGTGAAGGAGGAGGATATCTAGCAAGAATAGTGGGGTCAAAGGAGGAGGGGTTTTCAGAATGGGGAGACAGACAGGAGTATACAAGTAAGCAGTAGACAGGAGCCATGGTCATCGAATCTCTTATGAATTAAATATAATGGTGTCTGACCTTTTAAAGCATTTTAAGATTTGCAAAACTTTACATACATTATCCCCGTGCTTCCAGGTAACAGATTATGGGCTAAGTACCATATACGTTTCATCCACAATTTTTTTTCTCAAATGAGGAAACAACAGGTAGAGAGGGGGTAGAGTGGCTTGCCCTTCACCCTGCAGCTAATAAGTGACGTCTTTCCTGATACCAGGGTTCATTGTACCAGTCTGCCTTATGATCCCCATGTAATTTGTCATGAGATTTTAGAGCTTGACAGTTTTACAGGAGACATCATTTTTTGAGTTGTAAAGCAAAACTACTAGGAAATAAATCTATAGGTTAAACATTTGGATACATAAGAAAAGTGATTTTTTTTTCTTCCACAAGGATCTTACAATTTAGGTGAGATAAAATCCATTCATCATAGCATTAGTTATAATGACTTTGTAGTTATTGCAGATAGAGCAATGCTGAATTGTGCAGTACATCTAGTTAGAGTGGAGATTGTAATTCATGTGATGAACACAAAAAGAGAGTCTATCATGGTTTTTTCTTATCAGGCAAGAGTTGATGAAATAGCTAGCATGATGCCAGTAGTGGTTACAGTACTGACATTGGAGGCCAAAAGATCTCCTAAGATTTTGCCTCTTACACTTAGTAGTTGTATGATCGTGGGCAAGTCCCTTCATCTCTATAAGTCTGGGCTTTCTCATCGGTAAAATGGGAATTATGTGACTCATGGGATACAACCACATGAGTATATTTTATAAATACATAATTTTCCTGTTTAATGTTTTAAGAATACTGGTAATATTGATACAATTACTGTAGCTTGGGAGATAGTGTAGCAGGAGAAACCCTTGATTTGGAGCTTGTAAACTTTGGTCCTCATCCTGGGAGCTTCCTAGCTTAGGAAGGAGGACCTTATCTGGGAACTTAGGCTTTTTTCATCTGTAAAGGAAGAGTTGAACTCATTGGTCCCTAAGATGCATTCCTGCGTAGCCACAAGGTGGCGCCAAAGTGCATAGAGTGGGTCTCAAGACAGCCTAGGTGAGTCTGGCAGGTCACCTTGCCTCAGTTTCCTCCTCTGAGGAATGAACTGGAGAAGAGAAGGGCAGACGGTTCCAGCACTCTGCCAAGAACATCCTAGGTGGGGCCACAGAATCAGATACCAATGACAGTGGCTGAGCTACAATAGAAAAGTTTCACCCTTGCAGTGGGTGCCGCAGATCAGAGGGCAGAGATCAGAGGGGCAGAAGCCCAAATCAGAGGTCACGGGGTTCTTCCCGAGTCTGTGGGGGTGCAAAGAGACCTTAGGGATCATCTTGTCCATCCCCTTCAGTTCACAGATGGCAAATGCCTGTATGTTGGAGAGTGGGGAAGAAAAGAATGGTCACCATTTACTCTAATGAGTTACTTACAAAACAGTTTGAATTTTAAGTATTTGAATCTTTTTTTTTTCTTTTCACTTGGGTAAATAATTGTATTTTTCCTTTATCTGCTCTGCCTATCAGCAGGATGAAAGTCTACCAGGCAGCTGACACCATCTCCTGGATAGTTTGGGGATGAACAGGTGCTGCCTCAGCATGGTACTAACCTTCTTAACCTTCTATGCTTCCTGGAGGCAGTCTTTCTTCCTATTTTGTGGATGCTTTTGGAGTGTCTCCCACTTTCTAATATCTATATGTCAGGACTAGAGTGTCAGGTGCCTTTGCTGCCAATTTAATATGTCTATCTACTACAGATTATTTTTGATGTTCCCAAACATGGTGTATTTGAAATTTTTTCCCCTCTTTAAAGATTACTCTGAGAGATCGTAAGACAAATACAGATGGGGAATTAGAGGCTTGGGGGAGCTCTTTTGTAACCTTTTCTTCCTTTCACTATCAGCAATAGTAGGCATTTATATAATACTATACATAATCTGTTACTATTTTGGTGTTTTGTGATTTACAAAAAATGTTTTCAATCTATTGTCATGATTGGGCCTCATAGCAGCACAACCCTTTGAGGAGTTAGATATAGAAAAAGTATTGGTTTTTTTTACAGGTGAGAAAATTGAGCCAAGAAAGTGTAACATCTGTTATAATTCCTCATCCAGTGTTTGTTCATATAGCTGGCTCAGTATATTACCAAGTTCATATTTTCTCTTCATTAAGATCACCACTTAGAGTTTTTTGGTCTTTCATTTCTATCATACTAATAGTATAGTGTCACTTATTTAGAAAGAGCAATAGAAGATAGGTATTTTGGTGGTATTTATCCTTCCTTTTAAACAGCAATGACTCTTTTCTCTGACCAGTTCTTTTATTGACCTAGATATAATTTCTTGCAGCATTGAAGGCTACCTCAATCTGGTCCCTGTCTTTCTAGCATTCCTCTCCTGTGTAAGTTCTCATTCTAGTTTCTAGTGAGACAGATTTATTGGCTATATCTTGAATACACTTGGCACTTACTTAGCTCTGGGAATTTGCTTACTTATACCATCCAACTTAACCTGAAATGGATTGTTTCTTTCTCCTTTTTGCTGATGAAGTCTTAACCCAGATCTTCTCATTTTTACACAACCTTTCATCACTTCTCCATCCTAAAGTGATCTTCATTCTCTTGCCAGTTCCTTAAGTCTTCCCCTCCCCCCCCAAATTCTTTCATTGGATTAATTGTAGGAGTAAAAACCATTTTACTCAATGGATGCTAGAGCAGAAGGATCCATTTTGGAATTGTTCAGTTCATTCCTAGGTCTGGTAATGAACAGTGTCAGAAGATCAGTCAAATGATTTAGTTGGGCTTTTCATAGGTTGATGGCCTTATGGTGAAATATTTTACTTTGGCAATTATCCACATTGGTGTAGGTGACCTGTAAGTCATACAAAATATATTAGATGTCCATACCCCAGAGTAACCTATTCTTTACTTAGGAAGATATTTTTGTACCTAAAACAAATTAGGCAGTGGTAAAATTTGAACTGCACATCTTTCAGTAGGACAGGAGGATGCTATCTTAAAGAAAAATTATTGAGTTAACAATCAGGAGACCATAGTTCTAATCCTAACTTTGCTATGAATGTTGTGGCAACTCTCTGAGCTTGAATTTATTCCCTTAAGTGATGATTTCAGACAAATTGATTCATGAAACCCCTTCTATCTCCAACATTCTGTGAAACATAGGATCTCTTAATTTAGAGCAATCTCTTCATATAAGGAAATGTAAGGCCCAGAGAGATGGCTTTTGTCCAAGATTACATTGATAACCTTGGTGAACTCAGATTCTCTTGGATCCAAAGTCAATTTTTGGAAATGATCATCTCTTCAGGCCACTTAATATCACTGAAATGAAATATGTTTAGGAGATAGAGAAAATCAAGCATAGGAGGGTTGGTTTTTAATCTGTGAGGATACAAAGACAATGAAATCTTCTTGCCTTCAAGGAGTTTATCTTCTAGGAACTGGTGGAAATGTTTAATTATTGAAAAGAAGATATGGGTGTGAGGATGCCATCTTCAAGAATATTAAGGGCTTCCAGGTAGAAGAAGATTTTGAGAGTCCTCATGATCAAATAAGGGCAATCTCTTGTTGTAGAAAAGCAGATTTCTGCTCAGTGTGAAGATAAACTCCCTAAAGTGTCCCAGAACAAAGTGGTTTACCATAGGGAGACAGTGAGCTCCCCTTCAGAAGAAATCCTCAAGCAGAGATCAGCCTTATCAGGGATGAATGATGCGGATATTTCCTGTGCAAATAATTGATTGGAGCAGGTACTTTTGAGATTCCTTCCAGCTCTTGAGATTCTGAATATTAGAAGTATCAAATGCTAGGACTCCTGCAATACGTCTTTATTCAAGGGAACCATAAAAGGGTAATTGGGAAATATTTAACAAAATAAGTAAAAATACAGTAGAACATAAATTAATGTTAATGTGTGGTTTTCTAAGTCATATTGTATTCCATTCCTCTCTGCCCCCAGTTTCTTTTTGAATTTTCTCACCATCCTATACAAATTTTAGAAGTAATCAGGAAGAGCATCTGTACTTGCACAATCTGGGTGGGAGTGTGTGCTTACTTTTCCCAGGTATCCTAAGGCACCTTGGTCCTTGCTCTATATGCTTAGATCACTCAGTTCTCTTTATTGTGTCTCTCCTTCCCCATCGAGGAAATTAAAAGATGGAAAACAGGGTGACCAGATATCTAGGGACACACAGTGACTTTGAAAATCACATAAACGTTATCAATGTCCTTTTTTACTTTTATTTACATTATCAGATATTTTCCAATTACATTTTAAAATGGTTGGAGTGAACCAGTGGCTGTTAGGGGCTACAGCATGAAGCCTAAGGACTGCCTGTTATCTGCCTCTGGGTTAGGGGATCTCTAAAAAATCCCAGCCTTGGCATCCTATAATTAGCCTATTTAAGATTAAATGGAATTCAGTTGAGGGACAGCAGTGTCATTCTGTAATGATTGCCTCTTTTCTGTAAGGAGATCACTTTGTAAGTAAAGAATTACATAAATGTGAGTTTTTAGGATTATAATCTAACTCACTTGTTGTTTCAGGGAAAACCAGATTTAAATACAGCACTCCCTGTCCGGCAGACAGCATCTATCTTCAAACAGCCTGTTACCAAGATTACCAATCATCCCAGTAATAAAGTAAAAAGTGATCCTCAGAAGGCCGTGGACCAGCCTCGACAGGTAAGACTCACAGACTTGTTCATTCCATTTGTCCTACCCTGAATAAGGCTCAGCTCCACATGGTGTACTCTTCCTTTAGAAGTTTACATTCATAGCTGGAGAGAGTCAGAGACTATGGATTGGAAAGGAGATAAACCTTTGTGCCAATCATGGCTCTGCCATTCACTTATCAAGAAACCTTGGCTTCTGGGACCTTAGTTTCTCTGCCTGTATTCATCATATTGTCCCCATGTTACAGTCATGAAGATGATTTCCTATTGCACTAAATCTCTTACTGCTAACTGTTAGATTGCTGAAGCTTTCAATTCATAAATCCTAATATATTTCCTGCTATATCTTTTGTACTATATCTAAGGAAGCTGCTTCATCATTTTTGCCAACCTAGCTCACTCTGAATGTGACCACATTGCCTTGCCCTGGGACTTGGATTCCTAGACCATTGTAGGGGTTCTCTTTGTGACCTTAGTAGGCTTATTAGCACATCAGTGTGACAGTGTTGTCAACCCAGGAAACACGAAATCAGGTCGATTCACAGCTTGGATCTTCCTTAAGTACCATAATGCACAACTCCCCCATAAGCCTGCTTCATGACTGCTTTTCTGTTATTTTTAATGTCTTAAGGATCAAAACTGGTTGTGAGTTATTTTTCCTGCTAAGCCTGGATCTTAAGTGACCACCTGATCCGATCCCTTCTTTTTAGATGAGGAAACTAAAGGGAAGTGACTTAAGGTTACAGAACAATAATTGGGGATAAAAGTGATCTTAGATCCAAGTCTTTTGATTCTCAATCTAATGTTCTTTCCATTTGACCACATGATACCAGTGAACCTCAGAAATATTGCAGGGTCTCTTCCAGACAACTGCTGTAAAGTGAATATTGCAACGAAGTGAATCATAAAATTTTTGGTTTCCTAGTGCATAAAAAATTTGGGTTTACTTGACTTTAAAGTTTATTGTAGTCTGTTAAATAGTCTGCAGTAGTTTTATGGCCAGAAAAAAACCAATGTACATTCCTTAATTTAAAAATACTGCTTAAAAAATGCTAACCCTCATCTGAGCCTTCAACAAACTGTAATCTTTTTTTCTAGTGGCAGTTCTCACCTCTACTGGCTGCTGGCCAAGCAGAATGGTCTGGGCTGCTGTGACAGTGTCTTAAAAATAATACAGCACACATTGACTTTTACTCGAATGCTTTAGAGGCCATTGTAGGGCCATGAATTGGCCTGATTTTCATATTATTGTGTCTCAGAGAATTGAGAGGCCCAAGGAGAGGAAGAAGGGGGAGTGGTGGAATGGCAGGTCAGTGAAGCAGTCAGAACACACACATTTATCAGTTCACTGTATCACATGGGTGAGGTTTAGGGTCCCCCCCAAAACAATTACAACAGTAGCATCAAAAATCACTGATCCCAGAAAACTGAAAAAAAAAAAAAAAGTTTGTAGTATTTTGAGAATGACTAAAATATGACACAGACACCATATGAGTACATGCTTTTGGAAAAATATTACCTATGGATTTGTTTGACACAGGATTGCCACAAACATCATCTCAAAGCACAGTAAAGCCAAGTACAATAAATCATGATATGCCTGATGAAAATGTTGTAAATATAATTAGTTAATTTCGGGGTAATAAAATGCAAAACAGGAAAGAGAATACTAAATAAGATTTCTATAGACAAGTAGATTATATGAAATTTAGAATACATATGAAATTCTATCCTTTCATAGAAAATATAATACAGTTGAATGGTGAAGCTATTATATTTAATATTCTAGGTATAGAAAAAGACATTAAATGTGTACCAGCTACATATTGCTTTAGTAAGCTTCCGTGAAGCATAATTTTACAGAGAAAAATAAGGGATACGCAAGAGCTGTAGGCAGATATAGGAAGAGGTCAGTGTGAAGAGGACAGCAGTTAGGATGTTTTATAATTAACTGATACCTTCTGGTTTTGTGTTTGCCTCAAAAAGTTTGAGCCATATTCCTGCCTAGGTGCCCAAGGAACACCTTCTTGATGTGCAGCTACTTCAAATAAGCTGCCTAATGGTAATGTTACCTCTTCTTCTCCCCTGGCCCAACACTCTTGTGAAACCTGTCCTCTTAAAGCCTGTCCTCTTAATCATCCAGGATAGTTGCCTGAATTCTGTTTGGTTTTTTGTATCATCAGGGTCTCTCCTGAGTGTTCCCCCCCCCCTTTTTTTTTTTGACTTATGTAAATTAACAAATTTTTTTTTTTCAATAGCTTTTTTGGGAGAAGAAACTAAGTGGACTGAATGCCTTTGACATTGCAGAAGAGCTTGTGAAAACAATGGACCTTCCTAAAGGTTTACAAGGTAATTACTATTTTTGACTTCATATTGGACTTCTAAATTTTAAGAACTGTCTTTTCTCTGTTTTGTGAACCTTTAAATTACATTTCTCCTGGATTGACTATTAAGTGCTAGAGAAAAGTTTTACTATGGAAACTCCATAGAACACAAAAGAGGGGAAAGGGGGAGTTATTTAAAATGCAATGCCAATATGGTGGCATGCTCTGCTCAATAATACAATGATCCATGGCTACTGTGAAGGGCTTATGAAGCAAAATGCTATCCATCCCCCAAGAAAGAACTCATGGTGTCTGAATACAGATTGACACATTCTTTCTTGAGGATTTTTCTTTTTCAGGGTGAGAGGGGGAAAGTCTTTTCTTTTACAACATGACTTTTATGGCAGTGTTTTGCATAGATTCACATCTACCTTCTCAATTTAAAGGTGGGGAAGAAGTAAGGGAGAGAATCTGGAACTAAGTTCTAAAAACAATTGTAAAAAAATATTTTATGTGTAATTGGGGAAAATTTTAAAAATAGAAAAAATAAATAGAACCAAAGGAATCTTCAAAAGAGCATCTTCCAGGTAAGGCAGTACAGGCTTAGTAGTGGCAGAAACAAGATTAGAACATAGATTTCCTAACCTCTTTGTTCAGTATTCTTTCCATGGTGCCCCTCTGTTAGTCTTTGTTTATACCTGGAGGTTGATTATTGATTCTGAATTGAGCTTTGTATGCTGACTGGTGGAGATATAGCAAGGATGTTGAAGTCGCTGGGCTGACTTTAAATTTAGCAAATTTAACTATCTCTCCTTAGAAAAGTGGTGGTTCAAAGAGAAGATCCTTGCTTTTAGAGAGAATATTGGAAAGGTTTCTATGTATAAAGAACTCCTTGGTGTGGAATTTGGTGACTCCTTAGAACATGTGGAATGTGGGAGGCTTAAAACGCCTAGAATTTAATTCTGTTTCCTACGTTCAATGTAAGCCGTCGCTCCATTGCTATGGAGACAGGCAGTTCCTTTTCTCACCGTGGTTGAAGTGTTGTACAAAACTTTTTCCTTTATTTGATCTGGTAACATTGAAGTGGATAGGCAGACCACTCCTCCCTCATAGGACATTGCCTCACCAACTTTATTTCTCAGTAACATCTTTAATATGTTATAACCAGTCTTCTGTAAAAACATCACTCACACAGCTAGCCCAAGACTACAGGTTAGACTCTTAGCAGCAGTGATCTCAGCTGTGCTTCAATCTTATAAACAGTCATTCATTCTCCTTACCATCAACATACTTACTTGTATTCAACTACTGCCTTGATTTTCCCCTCCCCCAGGTAAAGCTGTTTTTCTGATTCTGTTCTTATAGAACCAATTAAAATATCTGGCAAGTTATAGTAGCTCTATGACTGAAATAGAATGTTTACTTGTATTGCCTTTAAAAAACCCCAGCAGTAACATGGAGTTTGACCATCTGGTGGTGCTAAAAAGGGGTTGAAGGAACTTAGATTTTGTGTTAAAAAAAAAAAAAATACTATGTGATGACATTTATCGAGCACATTGATTCATCAGTCTTTTTTTCCTCCACCATCTCCATCTGGTAATCTGTCCTGCAGGGGTTGGCCCCGGTTGCACTGATGAAACCCTTCTCTCTGCCATTGCCAGTGCTCTGCACACTAGCACAATGCCCATCACTGGACAGCTCTCAGCAGCTGTCGAGAAGAACCCTGGAGTGTGGCTTAATACCTCCCAACCACTCTGCAAAGCATTCATGGTTACTGATGAAGATATCAGGTAAAGAGAAATGTATTCGAAATGACTTTGGGCAGTCAAAAGCTCTGTGTGGACATGTAACACAAATTACTGCTCACTTTCAGTGAATGTAAATTTGGTCATTTGGGACTTTGAATCTTGGAAGCAAGATTCAAGCTCTTAATTTCACAGGTGGGAAACTGAGACTTGAAGAGTGCAAGTGAATTTGGCTTGTCCCATTCACCTGTCCCCCCATAAATTGCAGCACAAAGTGGAAAGATTAAGCAGGGCTCATTTGTGTGGGCCTTCTTGTGTGATTGCAATATAGATTCCTTTGAGTAGCCTAATGGATGAGTCATTGTTTTACCTGGGCCCCAAGGCCTCAAGATTTGTCCGTTCATGTACGACCTGCGATGGTACAATCTGTTTTGCCTTGGTGTTGCTTACTTGTTTAATAGAACAGTAAACTGCATGAAGTCTAGACCACATTTCCATGTTTTAGGTAAACATTATATTTTCCCCATTCAAATAAAAATTGCATCTTGGGACTTTGGCTTTAGAACTCCTTCTTCTACAAATCAGTGTTTCCATCAAGATGATACTAGGATTTCTAGCTTAGGACATTGATAGTCCAATGACTATGTTTTTGGAAGAGGTACCATTTTAGTTCAGTTTGGGCAAGGATAGGAAAGAGGGATCCTTAGTTCCTTGTGTGGGTTCAAGACAAATCTGGAATTAGACAAGTCCCTAGTTTGGTAAAATCTAATTGACTACTTGGACAGATGGTCCTGTAATGGCTGGATAGGGTATGCTGGCTTGCTTACAGAACAACTTTTAATGTGGAAAGGAAGTTAGAATACTGGGCTCAAAAGACTTGTATCTGCTCTTCTCAACTGTATGTTATTGTATGAACTTGAGGAAGGTGCTACACCTTCAGAACCAAAGACCACCCTGCCTGCCCCTTAATACAAGGATCCAAAAAGGTGATGCTATTTGGGTGGGTGAGGAGTGTATTCCTAAGGGCTAATTAAGAGATTAACTGTTAGTTCTCATTATGAGAGTCTTGGATTCAAAGTTGAATGATCTGGATCCAAGCTTTGATAATAACTTATTTATGCAATAAGTTAGGCAACTCATTCAACCTTTCTGGGCCTCCTCCTCTTCATAAAAGTAGGGATTGGACTAAATGATCTCTTCCAGCTCTAAAGCTCGTTTTTCTAATATTACATGAGATCATTTTTCCTGACTTAGTATTTTCAGAGTAGCATTTTTGCTGTAATGAAATGGAAATAATGTTAGTAAAAAATATAAAGTTGTGTCTGTCTATCTATATATATGTGTGTGTGTATATATATATATATGGAATAAATACTATAAATGAATAGGAAATATGAAATTACCTCAGAAATCCATTCTAAAATTTCCTTTTATAATCTCTTTGATAAGCATCTGCCTAGCCTCCACTTAAACCCCGAGTCAATGGGATTTCATTATTCCTCAAACACTTCTGCACACTCTATCCCTGGCTAAGTATTTTATAGGGTAAACAGTCTTCCTGGGACATGAGTCTAGTTTTGTTACCCTCATGGTCACTCTCTACCCTGGATTTTTTCTAGCGTTAGCTTGTCAATAGCCCTCCTAAATATGTGATGCCCTTTTAACAATAGCACTCTAAAAAACAGCACGAAAATTAAATATGTACAAGATTCTCAAGGCAATAAGGTCACCTCTTAAAAGTGAGGGAGGAAGCCTTGGCTAAGGTGTGTGTTAGCTAGTGTACTAGCTATGACCAGAGGAAGCTTCCTCTGAGCTTTCCCTTCCTCACTATTAGAATGGGGACAATAGTAGTACTTAGTCCCTTTCCTTGACAGGGTTGTATGATAACAGATAGAAGCAATGCTGCATGCTGGATCCCATATTCAGTGACAAAACCTCAAGTTCCTTCTAATGATAAAAAACACCTTTCAAGTAAAAGTCATTAAGTATATATAAAATTAATTGATCTTAAAACATCATTTCTGAAGTATGACTTAAGAAAATAATTGAGTGTTAAGAAAACTAGGAGCTAAGTGAGTTTACACCAGATACACAGTCTTCCCTTATTTAGGGGACACTAGTTTGGTATGGTAAATTTTCCCAGGCCTTTGGTACCTTTAACTTTTTGATTCGGGTTGAGCATTTTCTCTTTTTTAAAGTAAGAGAGATTCTTCTTCACTGCTTGGTCTCTCTCCGTGACCTGCTTGATAATAACACTGTTTGTGCCGTTTGGCAGTAGCCCATCGACCACCAGAGATAACTGACTATATTCTTTGTTCTGAGTCAGGAAACAGGAAGAACTTGTACAGCAGGTGAGAAAGAGGCTGGAAGAGGCGCTGATGGCCGATATGCTTGCTCATGTGGAAGAGATTGCCCGGGATGGGGATGCTCCTGGGGAGAAAGGAACTGCAGAAGAGGAAGAAGAAGACGAGGAGGAAGAAGAGGAGCAGGACCAAGACCACGAGATGGAGACTGTATAGTCCAGGTGAGATCAATACCTCTGGTGGCCACATGTCCTTTTATAAGTGTGGAAGAATATTGGGAGGGGGAGGCAGAGGCATCAAATGTTTGATTTGTTTTATCAGAGATTTAGTCTTTGAGTCCAAGAAATGAATGATCTATGTTTTTGAGGGCTTATGTGATACATGAACTATATATGATCATCTTCACCCAGTACATTACCCACAACAACCCTGTGAGACATTACCTCCATTTTACAATTGAAGCAACTGAATCTCAGACAGAATCCTTTATTTGGTAAGAATCCCTAATCAGAATAATTTGTTGGAAAGGTCAGTTTCTCTACATAGGTGCTTGTTCCCCAATTATCAGGTGATATAACCTAGTGGAGTATTTTCCAATTAGAAGATCAAAATTTCAGGGTTGGAAAGGGCTCTAGAGGGCAAATCCTCATATCCCCTCTGATCAGCAGGGGGGAGATCTCTTTATTTGCCACAATAAATGATTATCTAATTTAGAGATTTCCAGGAATGGGTCCTTTATTGCCATTATACTGGACAGTTCCTAACTGTTAAAAAGTGCTTGTGTTAAATTAAAATTTGTCTCTCTTCCTTATTATTTTTCCCAGCACTGCCTTCTATAGTACCAAATGAAATTACTCTTCTTCCTTTTCCCCATAACAACTTTCACACATTTGAAGATAGTCAGGATGTACATGTCCCCTAACTCTTCTTTTTCATGCTCAGCATTCCCAAATGTTTTGTCCACTCTCTACAGTGTGATTCTGAGTCCCTTCCCCATCCTGGTTGCCTTCACTTGGCATGAGACTAAAACTGAACGCTATTCTTCCCAGATGTTGCCCCCTTGAATGAGGCAGAACTTTCCAGGGAAGGGATGAGTGGACTGAGCTCAGCAGGATTCTTTGAGCACACAGTTTAATCAGAGTGATAGGGAGGAGGCAGACAACCTGAAACTAAAGCTAGATTTAATGAAGATGTTTTCTGATGTGTTTTTCTTTTCCAGGAAGATTCAGCCAAGATTTATGTGTAGAGCAGCAGCAGCAGGGCCAGCACAAGCATTCCCAAAGCCAGGCACGGCCAAGGACTAAATGGCATCTACCATACTTAGGAACAAGCTCCCTTGACCACTAGAGGAAAGAGTTGGGCATCAGCGAAGAAATCTTTACTCTTTTGAAAGACACTTCCCCCTCTTTTTCTTCTCCTCTTCAAAGGTGGGGAGGAGCTAAACGGGTTTATACCAGATACACAATCTCCCCCCTCTTATTTAGGGGGTGCTAGTTCAGTATGGTAAATTTTCCCAGGTCTTTGGTACCTTTCACTTTTTGACCTAGGTTCAGCATTTTCTCTCTCCTTCTGGGTCTTTTTTAAGGAAAATAAGAGAGGTGGTTCTTCATTGGTTGGCCTCTCTCCAGTAACCTACTTGATAATACCAACTCCTAAGAGACCATTTTTATGTTTTGGATTGTTGTTCCATACATGAATTCAGGTCATTGAATTTCATGCCCAAATTGATCTTGGGGAAGGAGTAAAATGAGGGTGTGATGCTCTTCCAGCCTGCTTTTCCCGAATCCAATGCCAGAATTCCTTTCTGCAATATTCAGAATTGAAGCTAGTATAAACTGGGAAGATCTGCGGGAACCACATTCACCTGTCATGCTCAGTTTCTTCAAACTTCTTATTCTGTATTGTCCTTCCTTCCTTCTGCATCATGGAACTAAGCTGCCAACAGAGGTACTCTCAGAATAGTCTGTTCCCAGGGCCCTCAACATCATCCCATAGATGGGCTAGCAGAAGAGAGAAGTGAGAAGTGGTGTCTATGAAATTTTCAGTGTGGTTGCTCAAGTGAGGTTGGGGAAGTGCTTCCAAGCCAAACAGAAGATCCATTGGTAAGAAGAGAAAGACTTGATTCTGGCGCCAGGACTTCCATCCCTGCAGGAGAGCAGATGTGGAAGGTGTCACTTTTACTTTATTTGCACGACTACACAGTACATGAAGCTAGCTGTGATAGTCTCACCCTCATTTTAAAAAAAGTTCACCTTTCTTTAATAAATTGATAATATCAACTGAATTGAATCCTTTTTTGAACATTTTAACCTTTTCTATTTGCTGTGCATTGAAGTGAACTTTGGCCTTTGTTGAAGAGAAATGAAATGTAGTCAAACTGCCTTAATGGAGTTCTGAATCCTCAATATGATATGGGAATCTGGAACTCTTTTCCCCATCTCTCTCTATGCAGCTTGTTTGAGATTCAGACACAGAAGTGATTGATCATAGGCACAGATTCTCCCTCTTCCCTCTTTCAGCTCAAATTGCTTAGGGGTAGGGGGAATGACAACCCAGATATTTTCTGGCACACACTTCTTCCATGTAGGCTCTGCCGAGCTCTTGTGGGCAGTTTAAATGAGTATTAGAATTACAGAGCTGGAGAACTTAGCCTTATTAACAAGTGACAAAACAGATGATTGGTAAATAAGGGGCTTGCCCAGTGTCACGTGGCTAGTGAGTCAGGACTGAGGCAGAAATCTGCCTCAGGCATGACGGGTTAGTGTATCATATACCCAAAGGGTCATGTAATGTGTTTTCATCTAACAATTTAAGATTTTCTTTGAAAGACATTTTCCCTGTTTAGCTCTCCAGAAAGCCTCAGGCATTTCCAATGAGATAATAACTTGGGTATCTTAAAACAGTAATTTTGAATTGCCAAAAAGAGGTCATTTGTTTCAACCCTCTGCCCCAGAGCCTCTCAGTTCTGTGCCTCTTGAGTTTCTTGGGAAGGAGGACTTGACATTGCTTGACATCTACAGTGGCCACTACCATGATTGGGGCTGAAGACATTCTTCCATGGGTAGAGTGAGAGAGAAGCATCAATCTTCTTGTAGCAAGATGACGCCTGCCACAAAATGCAAGTTCTTCCTTCCTTTTGAAAGTCTTAATTGAAACCAGCTTTCTTTTGTCTTGGCAACGTGAATATTTTTCTGCAAACTGCTTCACTGCCCTCATGTGCCCTCCTCAGTTTCTGACACAAATTCACATGGTTAAATGCACTTTGGAGGACAGTCCCCAATGGGCCAATTTCTGGAGTTCTTCCCCAATCCACAGAGGGTGAAGTCTAACAAGGCACTGAAAGGACAAGAGCAGCAAGCCTTTTCCTGGCCTAGCTTCTTCCAATTTAACCATGGACAAGTGTGGAACTTGCTCTGGATCTCCTGGAGTGGCATTTTCAGGATTTTTGCCGAGTGTGTAGATGCCTACAAACTCGTTATTGAGCTCTGCATTCTTGGTACAGTAGATCGTAGTCTGAGCTGGACTGAGGGAGTTGTCAAAAATTAGGTAATTTATCATGAAATTTAAAGGGTAATATGAACCCAGATTTGAATCTGTCCTCGTATAGCCTTTTCTTGGTACTCTTCCTTCTCTTATCTCTAATTACAACCTTTTTTATTTTTTATTTTTTGCTAGTACAGAGGGGGAAAAAACCTGAAGCAAATCTATGTCAGCATAGTGTAATTTTGTGAAATGCCCAGGATTCCTGGTTTTGCTCCTATTTATGCTGATTTGCAAAAAAGTGGACACTGGGAAAAGGTTAATTCTCATCATGATATTGATGGTCACTGTCTTTCCCAGTGAGCCCTGTCCTCTTCCTCCACTACTTGTTTATGAATGATTGCCATCACTGGTCAGATCCAGCAATGAATTCATTTTTAAACTGTAGAGGGAATAGCATAACTTGTGGCTCAGTGATGAGGTATTCGGCATTTTAATGAGTTTATTGGCAAAACTTGTGTATTTGAAAAAGGAATTCCCTCCCCACAAACCCTTGACACATGAAAAGTACTTCTAGGGAGCATACACAAGTCAGTGCTGCCCGAGGGATTTCTAATGCCCTTTCCCATTCTACAGAAATTGTATTCAGTGGATTCACTGGAAAGACGAGAATAATTCCTCATTTTCTCCACCTATCCTCTCCAAACTTGATCAATGTAGAGAAGAAGAGTTGACTTAAAGCATCTTCATGGGAAATAGTGAGGAATAAGGGATAGTTTTGTCATTTTTATCATAAAGCACAAATTCCAAACTACCTGATCCTGGAGGGTGAGGGGGGCGGGATGATCATTGGGCCAGTTTGCCTTGTAAATCTCATTAGAGCTATAACTTTCACATGTGTCAGACTCATGAACTGTGTATGGGGAAGGTTATTGTGCTGTTGATGGATGTTAATCCTTTTGGCCTAGAAGTCCCTAGCTTGTTACAGGCTTACTACTTGAGGAAAGAAAGAGCTGACCGGGGCTTTCAGTATGCCAAATCCAGTGTTGGAGGCTTTGTATTCTTACATGGGAATTGCCTCTCAGCTCTTCTTGTGACCTGTCTCCTGACCTTTCCAGCTCTTTGGGGGGCATTTTAAGAGTGGGCAAGTCTTTTAAGTTTTTGCTGAGAGAAACTTTGAAATTGCCATTTTTGTTCCACCTCATACCTTCTGGTTATTACTGATTCAATTGACAACAGTGTTACAGGCCTTAAAGTCGGTGTGGCTGGGGCAGCTAGGGGTTAGTGAGAGGATATGGAAATGAAAGCTGGAAGCTACCTGTGAGCAGTCCCAGGGTGATTGATTGATCACAAGGTCCCTGTGTGGATATGGAGTCAGGTGGGAACTTTTCATCCCCTTGTTTGGAATTTGGAGAGTTTGGTGCTGATACACTTAAAAAGAGGATGATTGTAAGCATTTTTTTCCCTTAATGTGTGTTTTTGTATCTATAAACATTTGAATAAATTACCCTTATGGGAATTGTTGGAACTTGTTCAGTATTCACAAAGATGAGATTCTTTGGAGTGTTCAGGCTCCAAGTTTCATTTATGGCAAGATTTATACTTAGGCTCTTGTTCAAGTGGTCATTTAAAATCAAAATATCATGAGTTAGATTTTATGATGTCAAAAAAGGTCAGTCTGTCGATCAAAGAAGAGACCTTACAACTGTATATATTAAATCTAAATCAGATTGCTTTATGGCTTGGGGAGGGAAAAAAAGTTTGGGACACAAAAATCTTACAGAAAAGAATGTTAAACTATTTTACATGTATTTGGAAAAATAGAATACTCATGGAGGAGATAGTTTAGTCACAGAATCCCAAGATTCAGAGTGCAAAAGGCTCTTAGAAATCATCCAGTTCAGCTTCCCTTGTCCACCCATTCTCATCTAATCTACCCCATACCCTTATAAGAGAGAGAAAGCAGAGTGGCTGGAGCTGACTGCCGAATGGTGATTGTGAGTTTGCCCCATTCTGCCAGGTGGACCTACTTCCTCCCATTGTCTGAGCCCCGCTGGCCACACTGGCTGAGAAGGACTAGCAGGCTCTATCCCTGGGGCCTGGACTGTTTATGTTGCTACAGTCGCACAACTGATTGTGACCCCCTTTGCATTTCTTTCTAGGGTTCCCTGAATTTCTTTTTACAACTTGATGTTCCATCACACAGGTGTTAAGTACCAGTCCGAATTAACCTTCAAAAACCATGCTGCCATTGCCATTGTAAAGGTTTCAGAGGTAGTAAATGATGACCACGAGCTCATGTGGCTCCCAGTTCACTACTCACCATATACATCTGTAGATCTGTAGTCTTGTTTTGGGCATCTAGGGGCATCGGTGCCCAGAGTGTGTGTGTGTGTGTGTGTGTATGTTGTGTATTGGGGTTGGGAGGGGGAGGGGGAAGGTTGTGTGGCTGGAGTCAAGACACTCCATTTTCAGAGCTCAGACACTTACTGGCTGTGTGATCCTGGGCAAGTCACTTAACCTTGTTTGTCTCCGTTTCCTCATCTGTCATGAGCTGGAGAAGGAAATGGCAAACCACTTTAGTATCTTTGCTAAGAAAACCCCAAATGGGGTCAATGAAGAATTGGACACAAATAAAATGACTGAACAATAGGTCTTGTCATAACTCACCTGCTACTCTCCTCCATTTCGAGAAACAGGAAGAATAACAGATATTAGCAAACACAGCTCTAATTCAGAGATCATGCTGCCAGGAATTTTATAAGTGAAGCATCAGACCTTGACGGACTAATTACAGTTAAATTTGTTATGTTACTATACTGTTAGGATAAGAAGTATCTAGAGTCAAAGCAAAGGCAACCAAGTATCATTTCTAATATAAATTAAATTTGGCTCAGTCTCAATTTCAACATATGCTGGTTCAGCAAATCCAATAAGTTTTTTGGTTCATCTGGGGCAGGAATAGAAGAATATCAAAAAAGCAGTCATTTGTCCCTGAGAAAGGACCTTCACCTTTACTGACCACTCCATTTCTCCTTTGTACACAATAGTTGTTGAAATGATTACCATAGCCATTTGAAATGGTTTCCAATGGTAATCATAGGTTAAAAACGATGAAAAGGCACTCGCTAACATAGGACAAGGGGTCTGAAAATGTGACTAAATCCCATATTTGTAAGGAATAAACCTGGAAGTGGAAATGGCCATAATCTGGTGATGTAAACGATATCCTTGGGAAATGACCACCTGTGGGATCTACAAATGGCCAAAGAGGCCTTAGGCCATGATTGTGGGATCCTGAGCCTGAAGAATGAACACACCTATTAGAAAATGGAATATTTTGCCTGAAGAAGAGTTCATTCAGTGTGAAAGGCAGTCAGTTAACAGTCTTCGTATCCAGAGAGTAAAACTAGTATTGATAGGTGGAAGCATGTTTGCACTTTGTATGAGAATGAACTTTAACAGCCATACAAAAATAGAGTGGGATGTATTTTGTGCTTGTGAATTTCTTAGTGATATTTAAAGGATGGTAGGATGTTGTAGAAGGGACATGGAGATTGAATATGGACTAAATCTAATGACTCCTTAAATGTGTTCTGAGATTCTATGTTTTTGTTTTTGTTTTTTGGAAAAAAAGTGTGAGCCCATGTGTCTATAGTTTAATCATTTCCCCATTCCCCATTATATCCCCATACATATTCATCATTCTCAGCAGGGAAAAATATAAGTGCTAACCTAAAAGTTCCCTTCTGATATACTTTGGCAGCACAGGTACAGAATGGGATGGTTGAAATGTTCATAGGATCTTCAAAATGGACTTTGAATTCGAGGTCTGAGGACTTTTTCCACTTTCACTCTGGGGCCAATAATGAAACCAGTTCTGAAAAATGGGGATGGCATAGTAGATAGTGAGCCAGCCTCAGTGCCCCAAAGAACTCCCTAGTTTGGGCACTGAGATCTGTCACCAGAATGTTTTGGGGAAGGTATACTTATTCAACAAAAAATAAGATGGGAAATAGGAAGCTTAGCTTATGGTATACTCAGTTCCCAGCCATGTCCTCATTATGCAGTCTACATTCAGGCCATCATCTTTGTTCCTTCCCCCTTCTGTGTTGTCCTCTGGACTCCACTTCTCTGATAGCTAAGCTCTTGCATTTTGGTGGGAATTGAGTTCCAAATTTTGTATCCCTCCCTTTCACTTTTGCTCTCTCCTTATGCCTTGTCTTCCTTGATTAAAATGTAAGTTCCTTGAGGAAAATGATTTGTCTTGCTTATATTTTTATCTCCGGTGCTAAGCCAATGCTTGTCATATAATAAGAACTTAATAAATCATGAACCTTGATCTAGGAACCATGACTCCAAGGAACTAGGGTCTAATAAAAGCATTGTCTATTCTGTAAGACAACCCAGAAACTAGAAGTGTGGCAAAGAGCATTTGGGTGAAGGTTAATGGATGCTTTAACAGAAATGATACTGTCATCAATGTATAACAGACCGTTTGGACAGAAAGAGGAAATTATTGGGTTCAGGAAACAGTTGTTAAGCCAGATAAAAAGACAGGATATAGTAGTGATGGGAGACTTCAATTACCCTAACATTAATCAGTCCCTGGCTTCAAAGCGTTGACATTCAGAAAAACAATGTGCACACATCTTAAATAGCTACTAAAAATATACAGAGTAAATTCAGGAGAGATATAGTAGCTGGCAACTGGGACATCATAAATGGCCTCATGTAGGAAGTGGCTCTCAAGCTGGTCATTAAAGAAGCTTAGGAGTTCCAACAGGTGGAGGTGAGGAAGGAGTGCATTCCGAGCATGGGGGACTTCCGTGAAAAATATGGAGGTGGAAAATGGCATGTTAAGTGTGTCATGCTAAACGGGCATTTATGTTTCATTGTAAGGGTCCTAGGGGACCTATAAGCCCTGGGTTTTATTGAGTAGGTGATACGGTCAGAGCTATGTTTTAGGACCATCACTTTGATAGCTCTCTGGAGGATGGACTGGAGAGACCTGAAGAGAGCAAAGGCAGGGAGACCAATTAGAAGGCTATTGCAGTCGTCTAGCAAGAGATGCTGAGGATTTGAATATGAGGGGTAGTTGTGAGTAGAAAGGAGACGTCCCAAGAGATTTTGTGAAAAATGAAGCAACTAGGGCAGCTAGGTGACGCAGTGGATAGAGCACCAGCCCTGAAGTCCGGAGGACCTGAGTTCAAATATGGTCTCAGACACAACACTTCCTAGCTGTGCCACCCGGGGGCAAGTCACTTAACCCCAGTTGCCTCAGGGGGAAAAATGAAGCAACTAGATTAGGAAACTAATGTACTGAGATTGATGGTATTCTCAGTGGTAAGGACATTGAGAAAAAAAGCTGGCTCTGCAGTGGAAAATACTAAATTGTGATTTTGATACATTAAAGTTTGAGATTCCTGTGAAACATGGATTTTGAAATGTCCAATAGGCAGTTGATGATGTAGACTTGGATCTCAGGAGAGAGAGACAGGGAGAGATACACATGGAGAGAATCATTTACGTGGAGCTTAATTAAACCATCAGAGCTGATGAGGTCAACAAGTGAATGTGAAAAGAAAAAGATGATAGAATAAGAGGCTTGGGAAACAGACTGTAGATTCATGTGACATGGATGAAGAGCTTGCCAAAGAGAAAAAGGAACAGTCGGATAGAAAAGAGAACCAAGAAAAATGTTAAAAAATAAAAACAAAACAGAAGGGAAGACATCCACAAGGACGTTCTTCTTTCCCTTTCTCCCTCCCTCTCTCCTTCCTCTCTTACTTTCCCCCTCCCCATTTTCCTATCTTCCTTCCTCTCTCCCTCCCTCCCTTCTTCCTCTGTACACATGGGAAATCATACCCTTACATGTGGATGTTATGCCCAAAGGAATATACATATATTGATTGCTGAAGCCTTGCAAGATATCTTGGGGACAAGATTTTTTTTTCTTTTCCCTGTCTATTTTGTCTATTGTGTTTTGTTTTGTTTTTAACTGGGATAATTAACTCTTTTGTTGCAAGTAGCTTCTTTTATGAATTTTTTTTCCTGAGGTAGTTGGAGTTAAGTGACTTGCCCAAAGCTTAGTCTAGGAGGTATTAAGTGATGTCAAATTTGAACTCAGGGCCTCCTGATTTCAGGGCTGGTGCTCTATCCACTGCCCTCATTTACGAATTCTTGAAATAAAACTCTAGGAATTCAAGATTGATAAAATCCATTGGCATTCAAATAGAGTTACTTGACCTTGCTTTAAATCCAAATCATTCTTTCACTGATTGGCCAATAATATGTCCCAGCCTAAGACTTCAATTTTGATGGCTCAAAATGAGTGTAAATAGCAATAGTTTCAGTTCTAGCCAGAAATACAGGGTCTTTCCCTCCCGGTTCGAATTTTTTTTTTTTTTTTGAGTAGGCAAATTAGGCCATGTTTTGCCTTATTTCTTACCAAGCCTTAAATCACTAAATGAGTGTTGCCCCAGAAAGACTGAGACCTGGGAAAGATCTTAGCTTAAAAAGGCCAAGATATCCCACTTTATCTGGGTTATCTCTTACCACTGGGTTCAAATGACTTTGGAGAAGAGAGTAAAGCTGATGACTCTGAAGAGTTCTAATTCACTTGCAAGTCAAGACATCATCTTCCTAATGTCATTAATTCTCTTTGAGAATGAAGGACAACAAACAATATTAGTAGAATTGGTCCTATCATTGAAAACAATAGTTTTAGTTGAATGATGAAGTTAGAAGTCAGAGCTTCCTCAGAACATCCAGTTGTTTTCTTTCCAACTTGAGCTCCAAGCGAATAGCTGCCATTTTCCTTTCCTTCCCCATGGGTGGATTTTCTTTCTTTCTTACATTTCTTTTTCTGCTACTCTTCATTATCCCAAGCTATCTGGAGTATGGAGAGATATTGTTGTCCCCTCATCTTCCCTTCCAGGAGAAAAACAAACCTTCACCTGAACAAAAATAATCATTTCCCAATGGTAGAAATACAGAGACCATACATGTAGTGCAAATCACTGCAAAACAGAAAAGCAAATGTCTGTATTTTCAAAAAAAGGGAAAAGAATAGAGTTTGTAGACTCTATTCTAGGTCAGTGGGTTGGAAAAAAATGTATCTCTGGAAAAATTGTTGAATGATTTGTTAAAATAGCTATTCCTCAATTAATAGAGGTATGAATTGGCAATTTTCAAAGGGAGACATCCAAGTTCTCAACAGCCATATTAAAAAATAATGCCCCAAACAGGTTTTGCAAGGGTCAATGTTGAAAAATTACACATGCATATGTTTTGTAAATAAAAAGCTATAATAATAATAATAAAAATATAATGCCCCAAGTCACTAATACAGAAATGCATATTAAGACAACTGTGAGGTTCCACTTAATACCCATCTCACACCATCAGATTGGCAAAAATGACAAATACTGAAAATGGATATGGAAAAACAGGCATATTGATGCATTACTATGAATTGGTCTAGATGTTATGGAAATCAATCTGGATCTGTGCCCCCCAAATCACTAAAATGTGCTTGCCCTTTGATCCACTGATACTATTATTTCTATACTTCAAAGTGATCAAAGAAGAAACATATATAAAATATATTAATATATATACACTGTATATATATATATATATATATGTATAAAATATATATAAACACTGTAAAAGGACTTTATGGTGGTAAAGAGCTGACAACAAAGGGGTACTTATCATTTGGAAAATGGGTGAATAATGATATATGAATGTGATGGAATACCATTGTGTCCTAAGAAATTACAAAAGATACCTGTAAAGACCTGTGGGATCTGCACAAAGTGATGTGAGCACAGCCAGGAGAACAATTTACACAATAGCATCAGTATGTAAAGACAATCAATTGTGCAAGACTTGGGAATTCTGATCAACACAAAAACCAATCCAGAGGACACCCATCTCCTGAAAGAGAAGTCTAAAGATTCAAGATGCTTAATGAGATATTTAGGACCATGACCAATGCAGAAATCTATTTTGTTTGACCACACATATATGTCGACAAAGGTTTTGTTTTTGTTTTTTTAAGTGTGTAAAAGTAAAGTAGAATAGAACCAGTCAAAAAATATTTTAAGCATCTGCTACATACTAGGCATTGTGCTAAGTCCTGAGGATACAAAGAAATGAGCTTGCACCTGAGCTTATATTCCAATGGGAGAATACAACACGCAAAAGGATGCCCTCCCTCCATTCCAATCCCAGCTATTTCTTGTGGGAGCATGAGAAGTCCTGAGGAGCAAAGCTGGAGTGGAAAATGAAGAGATGGTTGGCCTGGATGCCCTATAAATGGAGGTCCTAGGAGGAGTGCTACACTTTCCAATTAGAAAGAAGAGTACCTAGTGCAGGGCACCGTATTAGTATTTTAATAAGTACTAATAGGCTGAATTGATCTTCCAGAATGAAGAAGTTCCTAGGATGTGATGGAGAAGTCCAGAAAGAGTGCAGCCAGGTGGTAAATGAAAAAATGCCTGGCTTTAAGTGGAGAGAATAGAGAGGAAATGCTGTTTAATTAAACAATAAAATTTAAAATATAAAATGGATTTGTAAAATGGGCTGTCCATGTAAATTATGTACAAGGACCATCTAAATTCATCTTACGTGGAGGCATGGCAAGTCATCTCTGAAATCTTGTCCATCTCTCTCCAAGGAAGACTGATTTCTGCCTTGAGTGGAAAGAAACAGAGCGAGGTTAAAAGGTGCAAGTGAATGAGCTCTTAAGATGAGATCCTGGCTCTACTGAGAGTCCCCAATCTTGTCTAAGGAGAAATTCCTTGAAATTTCTGGGGAGACAAGCTAGAAATCGGGGACATATTGAGGAGTCACTTTCTCTACATATTTACCATTTCCAATGTATTTTTCCCCTCTTCTCCCTGGAATAAACCCTAATGTTTATCAACTCTCTTGAAAGAATGAAAACCATCTTTCTTCTCCATTGCTCTTGCGCTAGTTTCCCCTCATCAGTCAGAGTTGCATCAGTCTGGAATCATGTTCCACAAGCACCACCAATCCCACTGGTCCCAAAAGTAGTCTGAAACCCTGTATATCCTCTCTAAAGGCAGGGATAAAGAACTCTCCAAAGTTCTTGCATTAACCCTCACACAGTCACGTAGTCAGGCTCACACTCAAGTGACCCTCACACAATAGCACAGTCATGTAGGGATAGTGTTCTCTGAGAATCCCATTCCACAGACAACATGGAATACAGGGGCGCCCCTCACCCATCCAGCTTGTCTAGGAGTTATTGCTTATTAAAGAGATGGGGAAGGGCAGCTAGGTAGTGCAGTGGATAGAGCACTGGCCCTGAATTCAGGAGGACTTGAGTTCAAATTTAACCTTAGACATTTAACATGCTTTAGCTGTATCATCCTGAGCAAATCACTTAACCGCAACTGCTTAAAAGAGACAGAGACAGAGACAGAGAGAGACAGACAAAGAGACAGAGAGAGAGAGAGAGAGAGAGAGAGAGAGAGAGAGAGAGAGAAGATGGTGAACAACTAGAAAAGAAAATTGCAAATTGCAAAAAGTTGCAAAGAGCCAATGTGGTTTCATCAAGAAAGGGTACCAAGCTCATCAAGTTGATTCCATATTAAGCCAGTAGATCAGACTAACTAGGTGGTCTCCTATTCTGAGTTCAAAATACTTCCTGGGCAAGTCACTTATTTAGCCCCGTTTGCCTCTGTTTCTTCATCTGTAAAAATGAGCTACAGAAGGAAATGGCCAACTATTCCAGTAACCCTGCCAAGAAAATCCCAAATGGCGCCATGAAGAGTCAGAAATGACTGAAGACCAATCAGTAAATCATGTAAGTGCTCTCTAAAAGTTATGATAAATTTTATGCTATTCTTATGGAGAAGACAGGAAAACAGAGTCTAAATTGCATTAATATTCAATGGATTTGGAACTGCCTGAATGACCAGATCCAGAAGCTCTTCATTATTCATTTGATATCAACTCAGAAGGAGGCGTTCCGTGGATCACCCCAAACATCTGTGCTTGACCTTATGCTGCCTAAAATGTTTATGAATGACTTGGATGAAGGTACGGGAGGCACATTTATCAAATTTTCAAATGACAAAAAGCTAGAAGGGCTTAGCTAACATACTAGATGATACAAGATCCAAAAGATATCGATTGGGAAGAATGTTGGGTTGAATCCATTAAAATGAAACTTAATAGTGATAAATGCACTGTCTTATCCTTAGTTCCAAAAAAATCGACCTCACAAGCACATAATTGGGAAGGCATGGTTAGACAGCAATTTTTCTGAAAAAGATCTTGTGGTTTAATAGACTATAAGTTTAATATGAGCCAACACTATGGAAGCCAAAAGAGGTAATTGATTTTAAGTTTAGCAAATCATAAGTGCTTACTAAATGCTCTTTCAAAGGTCAGAGAAAGAGGGAAAAGATCCATATATACATCAGTTTTTATATCAATTCTTTTTCTTGTGGCAAAGTATAGGAACAGGGGGTGTTCATGATTTGGGGAATGACTAAAGAAATAGTGGTATATTAATGTGATAGAATATTATTGGACTATAAAAATCATGAAGGGGGTGATGTCAGAGAAATTTGGGAAGATGTGTATGAATTAAAGCAAAATGAGCAGAACCTGGAGAATAATGCATATAATAACAATAAAGACAAATAACTCTGAAGGACTTAGGAGTTCTGGTCACTAAGTGACCAATAAAATAGTCCAATCAATTTGGATTATAAAAATACAAAGACCAATTAAAATTCCAGAGACCTCATGATAAAACATGCTGCCCCCCCTCCAGACAGAAAGATGATGGACTTGAGAGTACAGGTTAAGCCCACCATGATTCATAAAGAAATATGTAAAAAAATGAATTTGTGTGTATAACCAAAAAAAAAAAAAAGTAACAGGGGAAAATAAAAATGAAAAAAAGAAAAGAAAAAAAGGGGAGAGGAAAAGAGTACAGATTAAGGCTTATATTCCTAACTAATGCTGTTCTTTGCTTTTTGCTTGTGGCCAATGTGGAAATTTGTTTTGCTTGATTATATATATATATATACAGCATATATATATATATGTAGTGTTTTTTGTTTTTGTTTTTAAGAGAGGAGGGAAGGGAAGAATTCAGACCTGAAAATAAAATAAAATTGAATTTTAAAAAATAAAGTAAAATACATTTTACTTTAAAAAAATGCTTTTTCATCATCCATTAACTAAGGGACACAGAGCTGTAGAAATAAAGATGTAATGGTCCTCTTGTACTCTCCCTTCCTCGGGCAACACATGGAGAATTGTGTTCAGTTCTGGGTGCTACAGTTCAGAAAGGATATTAATAAGCTTTAGTTGTTTGGTCGTGTCTTACTCTCCATGACCCCATTTGGAGTTTTCTTGGCAGAAATACAGGAATGATTTGCCATTTCTTTTTCCAGCTCATTTTACAGATGAGGAAACTGATGCAAACCAGATGACATGACTTGCCTAGGATCACACAATTTAGTGTCTGAAGACGAGTCTTCTTACTCTAGGCCTGGTGCTGTACCCACTGTGCTGCCTAGTTGCCGCTTATTCTTTGCTGAACCATTATTCTTGTCCAGAGCCATTGTGAGAAGTCTCTAAGGCTCTGTCTCCAGAATTCTCTGTCTCTGTCTATCTTCCAGCAATTTCTGTCTCTGTCTCTGTCTCTCTGTCTTTGAATCTATCTCTCTGCCTCTGTCTCTGTCTATCTCTCAGTGATTTCGGGCTTCCCTTGGTTCAAGCATGTCTTCTACATACATGATTCTCAAATGCATATCTAGAGCTCTTTCCTGAGCTCTAGTCCCAGACCCATTTTATAGTTGGAAGTTGCTGAGTCCAACCCAGGAGTTGTTCCCAGAAGGAACCCTCCTCCTCATTACAACAGAGGCTTCCAAGGAGCAGTTCACAACCTCCTGAGGCAACCTATCCATTCCACTTTTGGAGATTTTTAATTGTTAGGAAATTTTTCTGGGGATCAAGGCTAAATTTGCTTATTTTCAGCTTTCATCCATTTTTTTCTACTTCTTTCCTCTGGGGCCAAGTAGAACAAATTAATTGTTTTGTGACAGCTTTTAAACACTTGAAGACAGCAGGTATGTTCCCCTTGAGACTTCTCTTCTCCAGGTTTAACTTCCCCAGTTATTTTTATATGGCATCGACTCAAAGCCCTTCACCATTTGGATTGCCCTCCTTTGACTTATTAATGGGGTGCTGGGAGGTGCCATAGAGCTTAGAGCGTCTGGCCTGAAATCAGAAACACTGCTCTCCCTGAGTTCAAATCCTCAGACACTCCCTGGGTGACCCATGTGAAGTGGACACCACTCAATCCCAGCAACAGCAACAACAGGAGAATAAGAAGGAGCAGTCAGAGAAGTAGGAGAGAATCAGATCTAACAATCTCCCAATTCTTCTCCTTAACTGCTGTGCAACACTCAATACCGTTGACCATTTTTGTTGTTCAATAGTCCCTCCTCTCTGGATTTTAAAGATACTACTCCTAGTCCTGTCTAACCCACTCTTCCTGGTTCTTTTGTCATTCTCACTAATTGGGGGTATCCCCCAAAGCCGACTGCTCTTTTCTCTCTGCCCTCCAACACTTAGTCATCTCATCACACAGCCCTGGCTCATCTCCTGAGCTCCCAGTTCCAGCCCTCCCACCCCCCAGTGGAATCACTGGTCAGGTCAGAATACAACTCGTTATCTTTCTCCCTAAACTCCATCCAAGCTTCCTATTACTTTCAAGGACACCAGCATCATTCCAGACACCAAAATTTATAATGTAAGTACAGGGAAAAGTAACCCATTCCTTGGAACGGGCACAGAAATTTCCTTCCCAATTAAGTGGATGATGAGGTCCTAGGCATCTTAATAGGTCTTAGAAGAGACTAAGAAGGCAAACAGGGAAGGACATTGGTGGGATCAGCTCAGCCTTAAGTGGGCCTTTTGATCTCAAAAAGGCTTTTTGTTCAAATGGACTTTGATTAGAAACTCCATCTTAACTAAATCCAATAAGAAAGCAAATTCTGATATTATATCCTTTGAGGTTATATTTCCCCTATAAAAAATCTGCTCACCCCGGGGATCTTTGCTAACTTTTCTCCAAGTTCAGCCCACCATGGTATGCTCCTACCTCATAGCATCTTCCACGTGATTAATTGTGAGTTCCACTAGGGAACTTGTTTCATCCCTTATTAATTGCTGAAACCCCTTTCCTTGCTAACTCCTCTTGGAATTTAGCCTGATGTTAGCAACGTAATAAAAATTTTTACCCCTTGATTTGGAGGTCTATGCCTACAGATTCTCTTGGGACAATTCCTGTGACCCCAATATACTTTTGGGGGTTTCACCCTGTACCCCATCATCTTGGCAGCTAACTCCATCATGCTGTTTCCTGGCATGAGAAGAGTCTGACTACACCTTAAAACCTCAACATGGGCGTTTGGGCACTCTATTTCATCTCAGTGGAGCTTGTACCATACTATGTAATGATGAACAGTCCCCTATGTGGATATTGAGCAGGAAGAACTGGCAGCTTAGGGGTTATTATTATTTTTTAAGCAAGCCATTGGTCTTTTGGAGCTCTCTTCTATTTTTGACTGTGAAGTAGATGGAACTATTTCAAGCTGGTCCTGAGAGCCAGGTGGGGGAGGAAATGGTTTCTCTGTCTACCAGCCAGCCTTTATATAGCTGTGAGCACATGGCTGCCCTTCTCTTTTTCTTTGTTCTTTCCTGATATTAAGCAAATGAGTATTCTGGGATGGTTGTGTCCAAGTCTGGCAGCCTAATCAGGAGTCCTAGGAAGCCTACCAAGGCTGTTGTTTTGTTGTCCCAGATCTTGTCCCTGATGGGTCCAGGATGACGGGAAATGACCTTGGAAGATTAGGGTTTTTTAAGCTAAGTGCTTTAATACCTATTTGACTGAGGCAACACCCATTTTGTGACTAAGGCTAGGTAAGAAGTGAGGCAGAGAAAAAAAAAATTCAATCTGGAAAGGGAAGACACTTGGGGTATTTGTCCAAACCAGAAACAATTGCTATTTATGTTCACTCTGAGCCCATCAGGGTCCAAACAGTGACCAAGTGGAGCTTAGCCTGGAACCTATTATTGGCCAATCAATGAGAGCCAGAGTGATTTGGGTTTCAGGCAAGGTCCTAAGAAAAAAATCTAGCCCATAAACCCCAACATATCGTGGGAGGTTTCAGTGATCAAAACTTACATTCTTTTGGGCAGAGCACCAGCAGGGAATGATACTCTATGTGGATAGAAGGAAGGAAAGGGAAAGAAAAAAAAAAAAAGAAAGCAGGAAGAAAGGAAGGAAAAAGAGAGAAAGGGAAAGAAGGAAGGAAGAAGGGAGGGAGGGAGGGGAAAGGAAAGGAGGAAAGGAGAAAGAAAAGAAGGAAGGAATACATTTTATAATGGTTTGTCATTTAAATGTCAATTAAAATTGTTATGTCATTTGATCCTTACCACACCCCTGGGATGTAAGTGCTGTTATTATCCTCATTTTATAGATGAAGTAACAGACAAATTGAGGTTAAATAACTTGCCCATTGTCACAGAGGTAGGAAATGTCTGATTGAACTCAAGGTACGATATTTTATCTACTATACAACCTAACTACCTAATTACTGAAAATTAATTATTAATGAGAAGTACACTAGTGAGTGATGTCAGTTAGTCAATAAGCATTTATTTATTTTTGAGAGATTTTAGTTTTCCAAATGCAAGCAAAGATAGTTTTCAACATTTACCTTTGCAAAACTTTGTATTCCAGATTTTTCTCCCTCTCTTCTCCCTTTCCTCCTCCCCAAGACAGCAAGCAATGCAATCCAGCTTAAACATGTGCAATTCTTCTAATCATATTTCCAAATTTGTCATGCTGTACAAGAAAAATCAGCTCAAAAGTGAAAAAATATGAGAAAAAACCACAAGTAAAGCAACAGCAAAAATAAAAAGATAAAAGTACCATGCTTTGATCCACATTCAGTTTCCATGATTATTTGGATACAAATGGTTCTATCACAAATCTATTGGACTTGCCTTGAATCACCTCTTAATAAGCATTTCTTAAGCGAGAACTATGTGCTATATGTTGGGTTAAGTTCTGGGGGTACCAAAAGAAGCAAAAGACAATTTCTGTCCTTGAAGAGATCACAATCTATTGGAGAAGACAACTAGCAAACAAAATATGTATATTAGATAAAAATAATTTTTAAAAAAAGGCACTATAAGAGACCTGGGAAAAGCTGCTTTAAAAAAATTTTTTTTAATTTAATTTGATTAATGTAGCTTGTTCTTACATCATAAACAGTTACAGATTATTCTTCTTCAATGGCAAGTCTTATAATAAAGTTACAGAGTAAATCAATTAATCAAAACTAACAGTAGTGACCTCATTTGAAAGTGCTTCTGTTATGCCCAAAAAATTATCAAATTGTGCATACCCTTTGATCCAGCAGTGCTACTACTGGGCTTATATCCCAAAGAAATACTAAAGAAGGGAAAGGGACCTGTATGTGCCAAAATGTTTGTAGCAGCCCTATTTGTAGTGGCTAGAAACTGGAAAATGAATGGATGCCCATCAATTGGAGAATGGGGGTAAATTGTGGTATATGAATGTTATGGAATATTATTGTTCTGTAAGAAATGACCAGCAGGATGAATACAGAGAGGACTGGCGAGACTTACATGAACTGATGCTAAGTGAAATGAGCAGAACCAGGAGATCATTATACACTTCGACAATGATACTGTATGAGGACATATTTTGATGGAAGTGGATTTCTTTGACAAAGAGACCTAACTAAGTTTCAATTGATAAATGATGGACATAAGCAGCTACACCCAAAGAAAGAACACTGGGAAACGAATGTGAACTATCTGCATTTTTGTTTTTCTTCCCGGGTTATCTATACCTTCTGAATCCAATTCTCCCTGTGCAACAAGAGAACTGTTCGGTTCTGCAAATATGTATTGTATCTAGGATATATTGTAACATATTTAACATATAAAGGACTGCTTGCCATCTAGGGGAGGGGGTGGAGGGAGGGGGGGGAAATTGGAAAAGAAACGAGTGCAAGGAATAATGTTGTCATTATAAAGTAATCATTAAATTAAAAAAAAAAAAAAAAAAAGAAAGTGCTTCTGATAGTCTCATCTGTAGCATCTCTCCAGCACTGAATTCTCTGTTTTTTGCATTTTCTTGTTTAACATATCTATTTACTCTCCTTCTAACTCACACCACATTTGGGGAAAAGAAAAAAAATTCTTTATAACAAATATGCATGATCAAGTAAAATAATTCTCTCCATAACCAAAAATATCTCATTATGTACCCTAAATTTCTTTGTCAGGAAGTAGATAGTATGTTTTATCATTAGTCATATGGAACTGTGGGCACTTTTTATATTGATCAGAATTCTTATAGCTTTCATAATTTGTATTTACATTATTTTTATTATATAAATTATTCTCCAGGTTCTACTTATTTCATCCTTCATTAGTTTACAAAAGTTCTCAAAATTGTTCATTTTTATAAAATTGATGTTATAATATTACTTATTTTGATTAGGCTGATTTTTTTTTGTTTGTTTGTTTACTGAGGAAATTGGGATTAAGTGACTTGCCCAGGATCACACAGCGAGGAAGTGTTAAGTGTCTGAGGTCGGATTTGAACTCAGGTCCTCTTGACTTCAGGACTGGTGCTCTACCCACTAGGCCAACTAGCAGCCCCATTTATACTGATTTTACACTGTTTCATATGTCTTTCCATATCTCTTTAAAATAATCGATCACCTCATTTAGAACATAAAAATATTCCATCACATTCTTTTTTTTTTAATTTGTTTTATAATAACTTTTTATTGACAGAACCCATGCCGAGGTAATTTTTTACATTATCCCTTGCACTCGCTTCTGTTCCGATTTTTCCTCTCCCTCCCTCCACCCCCTCCCCTAGATGGCAAGCAGCCCTATATATGTTAAATATGTTGCAGTATATCCTAGATACAATATTTCCATCACATTCTTATGCCACTATTTATTCAGCCATTGAATATATGGGCATCCCTTTAGTTTCCAAGAGAGTCAGTTTTGTTTTTTGTTTTGTTTTTTTCCTTTTGGCTACTACATAAAGAGTTTCTGTAAATTATTTTACATATAAGACCTTTTCCTAATTTTTTAATCACTAATATTTAAGGAGATCAAGGATGTCTGAGAAAGACTTCTTGTAGAAAATAAAATTTTAGCTGGGATGAAAAGGAGATTGAAAAGCCAGGATATAGAGGTGAGGAGCTAGAGCTTTTTTGGGATGAGGGACAATCAGATAAAATCTCCAGAGCTGAGAGATGGAAGGTCTTGTTCAGAGAACAACCTGGAAACCCAGGGTCACTGGGAAAATATGGCTGAGAGTAACATGTGAGAAGATTGGAAAGGTGAGACGGAGTTGGTTATGAAAGGCTTTGAATGACAAGATTTTGTATTTGATTCTGGAGGTAATAGGGAGCCACTAGAGTTTACTGAATGTAAAGGAAGGTGTGACATGGTCAGATCTGTGCCTTAGGAATATCAAATTGATGGCTGAATGGAGGATGGATTGGATTAGGTAGAGACTTGAGGATGGAAGACCCACCTGCACTAGAAGGTTGGCGATATCAGTAAAAGAGAAAGAGTAGTATAGAAGAGATGTTAAGAAGATAAAGTCGACAAGATAAAAACACCCCTGTTGTTTCCCATATCAAAATCAGTCAGTCAGGAAACAAGCATTCATTAAGTGCTTACTGTTTGCCAGGCCCTGAGATAAGAACTAGGGGGAAAAAATAGGGCAAAAAAAAAGTTCTTGTCTTCAAGGAGCTCACATTCTAAGAAGATAACGATACAGGACTAACTAGATATGTACAAGATTTCTAAGAATATAAGCTTCTTGATGTCCATCTATTAGAGAATGTTTGAAGAAATTGTGGTATTTGACTGTGATAGATTCTATCATGTAGTAAGAAATGGTTAAGCAGGAAGCTTTCAGAGAAATTTGGAAAGACTTGTATGAACTGATGCAAAGTAAAGTGAGAAAAACCAAGAGAAAACTGTACATAGTAACAGCAATATTGTACGATGATCAGCTGTGACCGACTTAGCTCTTCTCAGCAATATAATCATCCAAGACAATTCTGAAGGGTTCATGATGAAAAATGCTATCCCCTTCTAGAGAGAGATTCTGAATGTAAATCAAAGTGTACTTTTTCTTACAACTTCCTTATTTTTTGTCTTTGGTAGCATGGATAATATGGAAATATGTTTTGCATGACTGTACATGAATACCTGTATCAAATTTCCTGTCTTCTCAAGAGGGGAAGGAGGGAGGGACAGAAAGAATTTAGAACTCAAGATTTTTTAAAATGAATGTCAAAGTTGTTTTTACATGTAATTGGGAAACACACACATAGTGTATGTAAATATGAATGTGTACATATGTTCATATTAACATACATATATGAATATATGTATTCACTGAATACATATATGTGTGTGTAAAAATATAAGTTCCTTGAAGACAGGGACTACCTCACTTTCATATAGTTATTTCTAATTCTTAAATTGGCACACAAATGCTTTGTCATTCATTTATTCCATCATTCATTCCACCATGATCTTGAAATCAGTGGCCATTTCCAGTGAAACAAGGAATCATTTGGCCTTGACCTTCTAGGAGTTCAGGAATCAAAGAAAGGAAGGGGGATGAGTGGCTGACTGGTTGGTTGGTCATTCTGCTGCTTATAAACAATGGGTTTCTGAAATTTGTTCCTACATGAAATTGCTTTGTGTTTCTTCCACAGAGCACCCTAGCTGCCCAGTAAAACCAAAAAGGAAAATTTCCCATCTGATTTGAAAAAGGAAAAAGTTGGCATCCATGCCAAAACACAGAGACGGAAAGAGCCCTTGGTTTCATATTTTCCCTCTTGGTAGTATCAGGCCCATTATCTTGGGCTCTTGCCAAATCAGCCACTTACAGCTAAAAACACAAATGAAATTGTCCCAGTAAACCCTTCTTCCCCTCAGCTATCAAGCTGACCTTCCTAAGACCTGAGTATGACCATGTTACATCCCACCCCATCGTAGGTCATCCCCATCATTTCCAGGTTCACCCGTGAGTGCTTAACCTGGGCCATGTGTTTGCTCTCACTCCTTATGTTTCAATGACCTTTTCTAAACTGAAAAATATTATTATGAATTTAGTAATAATCACCAACCAACAACCTTAGGTAGAGCAGTGCACAGAGTGCTGAGCCTGTAGTTAGAAAGATTTGAACTCAAATTCTGTTTGCCTCAGTTTCCTCATCTGTAAAATGAGCTGGAGAAGGAAATTAAAAAACCACTCCAATATCTTCACCAAGAAATTCTCAAATGGATCATAAAGAGTTAGACATGACTGAAATAACGAAAGAGTAACGAACATGTGCCCAGCATTGTGCTGAGTCAAATTAAGATGATTCTTATAAAGTGCTTTGAATACTATTTGTTATGAAAATTTTAATAGTCAAAGAAGAAACTGAAGATTGCATATGACCATAAAATTTTCTTTCATATGGTTTGTTTTTTAAGTATAAGTAAAATTTAGCTGACTACTAACAAAATTGCCTCTTGTGGTCTAAATTTTTTTTTTCTGTTTTTTGTTTTCAACTGGGTACTTTAAAAATATTTAATTGTCCTTTTTGGGGGACATTTTTATTCTTATTCATGCCTCCCTTCCCCCACTAACAGAAACTCTCCCTTGTAACATGTAAATATAGTCAAGCAAAACAGTTCAATACATTGAAAATCTATGTCTCCTTTTGCACCCCAAGTCCATTATCTCTCTCAAGAGGTGGGAAGAATACCTCATCCTCAATTGTCTGAAGCCCTACTTGGTCATTTGATCAATCAAAGGTCTGTAATCAATTTTATTATAGCTTTATACATCAACAAACATTGACGTTTCAATATGTAGATGAAATGTGAGTTACTCAATTTCTGAGGATATTAAATGCAAAATGAGAGTAACAAAAATAATGTATTTGGTCGCCTTCTGAATTTTCTTGTGTGTGTGTGTGTGTGTGTGTGTGTGTGTGTGTACTTTTTAATATTTCACTTTTTTCCTTTTTTGGGATCACTCTCATAAACCACCCACTCCATTCCCTTCCATTGTAAAACAGAAGTCTTTTTTAGACTATGGAATCATACAGGGAACTCCTAGATGAGGAAATCCAATAGGTCATACAGATTACCACTTTCTTTGCAATTTACCATCTCTACACTAGAATAGTGAGAGAGAGATTAAGTAGTTTGGGAAATTATTATTTATTATTAAATAATTTGGGGAAATAAGGGAAGAGAGATATGAACCCAAGGATAGCCCCAGCTTTCAGGTGAGCTCTTTATTCTCTGAACCTTTGCCTCTCTAGTGTTTTCAAGCAAAGCAAAGAAACAAACTGACCTTGTTTGCTAATGCTTACTTCTTTCTCTATTTCCAATCCAGTCATATTCTTCCAGGTTATCTCTTTGCCAGCATGTGGAATCAACATTCTAAAGTCATTATTGGCAATGGCATTGATCAGAGCCTAAAGTCTTTAGCTGTCTGCCTGGCACATAATAAGCACTAAAAATGTTTATGGACTGACTGACAGACTGATCCTCAAATTTCCTCTGGAAGGTGGGAGCTATTATTATTTTCATTGTATGGATATGGAAACTTAGGCAAGAAATTAAGTGACTTTCCCAGGATAGCCGAGCTAATAGTTGTCTGAGACTAGATTTGAATTCAGCTCTTTCTGAATTTAGGTCTAGCACTCTGTGCATTGCTGTATCTAATAGCCTAGGTCTGTTGGTTGATGGCTATTACTAAATTCACAATAATATTTTTTAATTTAAAAAATCAATAAAACATTAAAAAAAAAAGTTAAAGGAATGAGTTCAAACACATGTATAGGTGAGCCTGGAAGTGATAGGGATTTCCTAGGATGGAGTAGAATGTGACAGGGTCACATCCAGGACTTTGAGTTTGTTTCCCTTTACATTATTGTGGTCGCTATGTAAATTGTTCTCCTGATTCTGCTCACTTCACTCTGCCTCAGTTCATACAAGTCTTCTCCAGTTTTCCTAAACGGTCTCTTTTTTTAAAAAATTTTATTTTATTTCATAATAACTTTTTATTGACAGAACCCATGCCAGAGTAATTTTTTTTACAACATTATCCCTTATACTCACTTCTGTTCTGATTTTTCCCCTCCCTCCCTCTATCCCCTCCCCTAGATGGCAAGCAGTCCTATATATGTTAAATATGTTGCAGTATATCCTAGATACAATATATAAAACTGTCTCTTTTATCTCATTTTATCCTTACAACAACTCTCAGAGGGAGGGGTTATTTTTAATCCCATTTTAGAATTGAAGAACCAGACAGGACATGGGGCAGGATTTGAATTCACATCATCCAAACTCTAAAATCAGTGCTCTATCCACTTCACCACAAGATTTGTTCTACTTGGTATTATATCTTTATAGGATTACTTTTACTTCATCTGACAGAAAATGCAAATCTCAAAGAGCTCATAAATAGTCAAAGAAATTTTTATTTCCTCCAAGGAACCACATCTCCTCCAGAACTTTCCCTTAAAAATCACAATGATCTGAGTAATAATTATCTCATTGACAGTAAGCCTCATTGAAAATGATGATTAAGTCATAGAGGGATGGGGGTGATTTCAAAGGTTCATTGATTTAAGAACTAAAAGAGATACAGATGAAAAATTAAGAAACTGAGAGGCTGTAGCACTGCCCAAGATTATTTAGGTTGTGTCAGATCTCTGGGCCTCTGCCTCCGGCACTACGGCTCTGATTAGGCGAAGACAATTATAGATCTGAGCCAAAACTTTGAGAACCAGCATTAAACTACAGGATTGAGAAAGGGATTATAGATGCAAGGAATAGTTTGAGTCCCCTGGCTATTCTCAGCATCCCTCAGGAAGTCCTTAAAACTGAGAGAGGACATCCCTGAAGAAGCAGTGGAAGAGTGGACCACGAAGTCCTAGAGGGGAGAAATTACCCGGCTCTGTTGCATGCCATGACATGCAAATGATTATCTGTGTGATCCTGAACAAGTCCCTTAATCTGTCTCTAGGAGATAAGAAAATTCACTACCATGGAAATCATGGCAGCAGAGACATCCAAGGAGAGGGGAACCGACCCGTGTTCTGGAGGGAAGAGGAAGTTTCACTTTTGTACCAGAAGCAAGCTTCATGGAGAGAAGTAGCCCAACAATATGACCTCAGCAGTGTGAACAATAATTAGAGAACTGAGTCACAAGGTTAAGGAGTCATTAAGCCTTTTCCCCTTCTACTATTAATATGAGTCATTTGGATTGATGGGAAGTGGTTTCAACCCTGAGCATGTGGGAGATTTAGCACCCTGCTGAGAGATGTGGCTCCTTGGAGGAAATCAAAGTTGCTTCAGAGCAACTAGATGGTTCAGTGAATATAGAATACAGCCCTGGAGTCAGGAGGACCCGAGTTCAAATGCAGCCATTGACATTTAACACTTACTAGCTGAGTGACCCTGAACAAATCACTTCACCCCAGTTGCCTCCTATAAAAAAGAAAAGAAAAGTTGCTTTGACTATTTGGGAGCTCTCTGAAATCTGTATTTTCTATCAGGTGAAGGACAGTAATCCTGTGTCCTAGATATTATTAGCTTGAATGCTTCTATGGGAGCTAAGGCTTTTACTCCTATAACTGTGGAAACCTAATTTCAAGCTGATCTTCCCAGGGGACTTATGGATGGGGACACCAGTTAAAAAGAGTAATTTGTGGAGAGCGTTCCAGAAAACCTGTGCAACATACAAACAATTCTATACAGATGAGAAATTCACAACATAAATTGGAGGTAATTTCAGAAGGAAGACACTAGAATTATGAGGGAATAGGGAAAGACTTCTTGCAGAAGGTAGGATTTTAGCTGAAACTTGATTTTAGCTTGGAAGGTACCTGTTCTCCTTAAATGACAGCTAGTAGGTGGGTAAAATACACACACACACACACACACACACACACACACACACATATATATATACACACACACATATGTGCACACAATTAGACGTGTGTGTATAAAATATAAGACAGGTTCATAGAATCACAAAGCTAGAAGGAACCTCAGAGATCACCTAGTTCTCATATATGAGCAAGAATTCTCTCTTCATGTAGCACAAGAGAAGAAGGTAAGAGGACGACATCATATGTTGTTTGTTTTTCCTGAAAATACCTCCACCCCTCATTATTTCTTCTAACACAAAAGTACTCACAATTTTATATCACATATTCAGTTATTCTGCAATTGATAGTTATCCCTTTAATTTCCAATCCTTTGCCACCAGAAAAAGAGCTGCTATAAATATATTTGCACATGTAGATCTTTTTTTCCTTTTTTTTTGATCTCTTTCTCTTTCTAACTTCCTTTGATCTCTGTATTTCTAGGATACCTGCCTAGTTGTGGTACTGCTGGTTCAAAGGGTATACAGTATTTTATAGTCCTTTGGGCTAAAGTAGAGGAAAAATGTTTTTTGTTCGCAGATGATTGTGCACTCAATGCAGCCTCCAAAGCTGAGATGCAACAAAATATGGATTGATTCTCTGCAACTTGTGCTAATTTGGGATTAACAATTAACACCAAGAAAATGCAGGTATTCCATCAGCCAGCACCCTACCATCTGTATGTGGAAGAAACAGCAAATGGTAAAGTTTTGAATGCTGTTTATAAATTCACTAGGCAGTATAATTTCCAGAGATGTCCAGATTCATAATGAGGTTGATACACTCATTGCCAGAGCTTCCTCAGTGAATGGAAGCCTCTGAAGGAAAATGTGAGAGAGGAGAGGTATTAAACTGACTACCAAACTGAAGATCTACAGAGCTGTTGTGTTGATCTCAAATGTGATATTTCACATTTTCTTTGATTTTTTTCATTATTTTGACTTTGTTTTATTGCTTTATGAAGTTTCATGGAATCATTAGTTTCCACTGAACACCTTTAATTTTTTTCTTTTTTTTATTATAACTTTTTATTGACAGTACATATGCATGGGTAATTTTTTTACAACATTATCCTTTGCACTCACTTCTGTTCCAACTTTTCCCTTCCTTCCCTCCACCCCCTCCTCTAGATGACAGGCAGTCTCATACATGTTAAATATGTTATAGTATATCCTAGACACAATATATATGTGCAGAACTGAACAGTTCTCTTATTGTACAGGAAGAATTGGATTCAGAAGATAAAAATAACCTGGGAAGAAAAACAAAAATACAAGTAGTCCACATTCATTTTCCAGTGTTCCTTCTCTGGGTGTAGCTGATTCTGTTCATAATTGATCAATTGGATCTTCTCTTTGTCGAAGATATCCACTTCCATCAGAATACATCCTCATACAGTATCGTTGTTGAGGTATATAATGATCTCCTGGTTCTGCTCATTTCACTCAGCATCAGTTCATGTAAGTCTCGCCAGTCCTCTCTGTATTCATCCTGCTGGTCATTTCTTATAGAACAATAATTTTCCATAACATTCATATACTACAATTTACCCAGCCAATCTCCAATTGATGGGCATCTATTCATTTTCCAGTTTCTAGCCACTACAAACATTTTGGCACTTACAGGTCCCTTTCCCTTCTTTAGTATGTCTTTGGGATATGAGCCCAGTCAACTTTAATTTTTAGGGAATTATTTTCTTGTGAGTAGAACTAAGAGAACATTGTATACAGCAACAACAAGATTATGTGATTGATATTTTTTGTTTTAATATTTCACATTCTATTCTGTTTTTATTCTATATATTTTGTTTGTTATTTTTTGGTCTCTTATAGTTTCACTGGCTCCCCGTTGCCCAATTCTAATTTTCAAATAATTATTTTCTTTTTTAAGATTCTGTATCTTTTCTAGTTGATTAACTTTTTTTCCCCCATAATCTTCTTGTTTTTCTTAGATGGTTCTTTTTTCTTTTTATTTTTTCCTCAATCTTTCTCACTTGATTTTTAATGTCTTTTTTGAGTTTATACATTCTTTCAGCGTAAGTAGTCACTTAACATTTTTCTTTGGTGTAGAAGAGCCTTTTTTTTTTTTATTTCATTGTCCTTCTCTGAAGATGAACCCTGCTCTTCCCTATTACCATAGTAAGTTTCTACAGTTAAGTTCTTCTTTGGCTGTTAATTTTTTTTTTAATGAGAAGTATTAGTGTAAGCATCTTTAATTCTGAGTTTGGGAGGAAAGTTCTCCCTTCAAACCTGGAACCCTCCTGCAAGTGTCTGCAGCCAGCAGCATCTCTGCCCCACTGCTTCTGCACCAGGTGTGCTGGTTCCTTCTCAACTGGGATCATGTCTCAGAGAAGCAAAACTGGCATTCCCAATTAGGAGAAGTTTCTTCAATCTTCCTGGACTCTGACCCTGATTCTTCGTATTATCTGGGAGGTGAAAGTTCCTATGATTCCAGCTGAGACTCCAGTCAAACCCAGCTAGCCTCAGGGTACTCACTTGCTGTTTCTGTGAAGCTGACTTGGAGGTATTTGTATTTCACACAAGTTAAACTCAATCCTGGGGTCTTTCTTCAGGTCTTCTTAGGTTGTCCCAGGAGGATCTCTATTCCACCCCAAGTCTTCTAGGTTTTTCATAAGTCTATATTTGACCGAAGGCACAAATTCAATTTGTTTGTGTGGGAAATCTGGAGAGCTTAAAATTTTCTGACCTAATTCACCATCCTTCCAGAATTCTCCCTGCCTATTCTGCTTTTAAAGGAAATCTTTTCCACGAATTTTTTCATTTTCTTTTATCTTTAGGTCAATTTTTTAAAAAGATGTTAGTTTCTTTGGTATTCTTTTTGCCTTTTTTTAAACCAAGTTGCTAATTCTTTTCATAAAGTTCATATATTACTCTCATGTCTTTTCCCAATTTTTACTCTACCAATCTAAGCTCTTTAACTCTTCCAGGGATTCTTGATGAGTTTCAGTCCTGTTAGCTCTTTCCTTTGCTGCTTTGTAGATGTTTTCACATTGTTATCTTCTTCTAAATTTATGTTTTAGTCTTCCCTTGCCAACTTAACAGTTTTTTATGGTCACGTTCTTTTTTTGTTGTTTGTTCATTTTTCCAATCTATTTTTCTTTTTTTTATTATAACTTTTTATTGACAGAACCCATGCCAGGGTAATTTTTTACAGCATTATCCCTTGCACTCACTTCTGTTCTGACTTTTCCTCTCCCTCCCTCCACCCCCTTCCCCAGATGGCAAGCAGTCCTATACATGTTAAACATGTTATAGTATATCCTAGATACAATATATGTGTGCAGAACCAAACAGTTCTCTTGTTGCACAGAAAGAATTGGATTCAGAAGGTATAAATAACCCGGGAAGAAAAAAAAATGCAATCCAGTCTGTTTTTTTCAATTTGAACTTGATGTTAAAGTTAAGTCTGCTCACCTGGGGGATGCGGAGGTACTGTGCCAAGCCTCAGGCTTTTTTGTACTTCTTCGTACACTTCAGGCTGCTTTCAGAACTAGTTCTGGGTGTCTGCAATTTTTCAGTGCTTCCAGGGTGATATCTTGGAAGAGGTGTGACCACTGCTCTCCCAGTCTGTCATCCGCTCTTTACCCAGGAAGAGCCCTTTTCCCTCTGAAGCCACAAGTACTAGAAGCTTCTCTTGAACCTGGAACTGATTAGGAACTCTGCTCCTTTGTGATCACTCACAAGGACTCCTTTTCACCTTGGAACTGCAACCTAAAACTACTATGAGCAATACAGTTGCCACTCAGTGCTTGTTGACCCAGTGCCAGCAAAGGATTACTTGTAATCTCTTTTTGATCAATTGTCTGATCCTCTTATCATCTCTGGGTTGAGAATCCAAAGATGCTGTTGCTGCTGTTGCTGCTGTTGCATCTGCCTCCAAGGCTCTGCTGCTACCATCATTTATTACAGCACAAGACTATTCCATCAAGGACGTGGCTCTTTTCAACAATGAGATGATTCAAATCAATTCCAATTGTTCAGTAATGAAGAGAGCTATATACAGAGAGAGGACTGTGGGAACTGAATGTGGACCACAACATAGCATTTTCACTCTTTCTGTTATTGTTTCCTTGCTTTTTGTTTTCTTTCTCAGGTTTTTTCCCTTCTTGATCCAATTTTTCTTGTGCAGCAAGATAACTGTGTAAATATGTATACATATATTAGATTTAACATATATTTTAATATACTTAACATGTATTGGACTGCCTGACATTTAGGGGAGGGGGTGGGGGAAAGGAGGGAAAAATTTTGAACAGAAAGTTTTGTAAGGGTCAATGTTGAAAAATTATCCATGCATATGTTTTGTAAATAAAAAGCTTTAATAAAATTTTTAAAAGAGAATATTCCATCAAATTCATATACCAAAACTTATTTAGTCTTTCCTAAGTAGATGAGAATTCCTTCAGTTTCTAGTTCTTTGTCACTACAATAAAAAACTACTATAAATATTTTTATATGTGAATCCTTTCCCTTTTTCTTTGATCTCCTGGGGGTAGAATAACAGTATCCTTGGATCAAAGAGTATATACAATTTAATAGCTTTGGGATTATAGTTCCAAATTGTTTTTTATAATGGTTGGGCCAGATCACAGCTCCACCTACAGTACATTAGTGTACCTGTTTTCCCACATTCCCTCCAGCACTTGTCATTTTTCTTTTCTAGCATCTTCACTATTCTCATAGGTGATAATCAGCTCATATCCATGCTCTCATTTTAAAAACTGTCCTAATAAATATAAAGTTTTTAGGAATTACATATGCCATCATCACATATAAGAATGTAAACATTTTAAATTCCTTATGATTCTTTTTCATATTTTTTTTTAATGCTTCTCTTGAATATTATAAGTCAAATTTTCTATTCAGCTCTGGTGTTTTCAACAAAAATACCTGAAAATCCTGCATTTTTTTAAATCTTCAGAGGTGATTCCTTTGAGTTTTAAAATTTTACATTTCTTTAATTTCTCATGATTTAAAGTATTTTTTTATATGCCTACTGAGCCTCTGAAAGTTTCCTATTCCATATAGTTTGATCATTTAAGAATTGGGGAATGGCTGTTATTGTAAATTTGATTCAATTTCCTATATATCTTTAAAATAAGACCTTTTACCTTTACAAAACTTACAAGGATTTCTCCCCAGTTTCCTACTTTTGTTCTAATTTTAGTTGCATTGGTTTTGCACAAAACCTTTTTAAATTTTATATAATCAAAATTATTTTACTTTCTATGAACCTGTCTCATTTGGTCTTGTTTGATCTTTCCATATTCATAGATGTGACAGGTAATTTCATTCTGTTGCGCTGATTTGTTTATGATGATAGATACCTTGATTACATACTCACTTTGAGTTTATTTTAGCATACTTGTTTGAGATGGTGGTCTGTGCCTAGTTTCTGCCATATTATTTTCTGGTATTTCAAAAAAGTCTTTGTTATATAATAAGATCTTGCCCAATAGTTGGGATCTTTGGGTTTTTTCAACATTAGGTTATTAATTTATTTCTGTATATTATGTATCTAATTTGTTTCACTGATCATCCTTCCTAGTTCTTGCCCCATATGTCAAATTACTTTTGACAATTATAATTTTTTAGTATAATTTGAGTTCCGGTATTACTAAGACCCATTCCTTCCCATTATTTTCAGTGATTCTCTAGATATTCTTGATCTTTATTATCCAGATTAATTTTGGTTTTATTTATTTTTTCTAGTTCTATATCTTTTGGTAGTTTTGTTGATATGTGTGACGACCACGCTAGCACCCAAGATACCTTAGAATCAGCCGGAATCAGGATAAGCAAAAGTCCTTAGTCTTTATTTTTGGTCTTTAGGGGTAGAAGTGAAGGAGATGGAAGCAGGATCTCCACAACCTCCTTCTTCCTCATCCACCGCCCACGTGACCTTGGCTAGTGGTATTCCACCCTCTAGTCCCTCCTACAATACTCTGTATACACCAATCATCGAGCCAGCACAGTAGAGTGGGAAGGGCCATTTTCCAAGCATATGCTCATAGAGTATTGTCCAATTGGTAATTAGCCTCAGGTGCTTGGCTGTCCTGATCTCAGTGCATCGACTCAAGAGTTTCAGCCCTGTACAGATATGGCAGTGAATAAGTAAATTTATTTAAATAGTATTTTCATTTTTATTATATTGTCTCAGCCAACCCATATGAGCAAATATTATTTCTTTAATTATTTAGATGTTTGTGTGAAGTATGTTTTTAATTGCATTCATATATTTCCTGTTTGTGTTTTGGCAGGTAGACTCTCAATTTTATACCATTTATAGTTATTTTCAGTAGAATTTCTTTTTCTATTTCTTCCTACTGGGTTTTGTTGATAATATACAGAAATGCTGATAATTTGGATGAATTTATTTTATATTCTTCAACTTTGCTGTAGTTAATTGTTTTGATTATTTTTTAGGTGACACTCTATATAGCTCCCTATTATCATATCATCTGCAAAAAGTTTTAGTTTTGTTTCCTCTTTGCCTATACTTATTCCTTTAATTTTTATTTTCTTGTTTGAGTCTTATAGCTAGTGTTTTTAGTACAATATCTAATAGTAATAGTGATAAGGGTCATCCATGCTACACCACTTATTGAAAAAGTTTTAAGTTAATCCCTATTATAGATAATGTTTCCTTCTGGTTTTAAATAGACATTATCATTCTAAGGAAAGCTCTATTTATACCAAAGCTTTCTGGTGTCTTTTTTTTTTTTTTTTGAAAAACAGTAATGTTATATTTTGCAAAAGTGTTTTTTCTCTATCTATTGAAATAATTATGATTTGTGTTGACTTTGTTATTAACACAATCAATTATGTTTATAGTTCTCCCAATATTGAACTAGTTTTGCACTCCTAGATCTAGTCTAGTCATGGTATATTTTCTTTGTGACATATTGCTGTTGTCTCCTTGCTAATATTTGATTTAAAATTTTTGCATCAATATTAGAAAAATGCTAAGGAATATTAGGGAAAAATCATTCTATAATCTTCTTTCTGTTTTAACATCTAAAGATAACAGAATCATATCCAATCTCTCTAATTACACCAACTCTATGACACTTGCTGATAGTGATAGTTATAAACTATATCTAACAATAAACAATAATATATTTAATAACAAACAAAAACAATTTGATCATTAATAAGAAAATAGTCATGGCTCTTTTCAACAATGTAGTGATTCAGGGCAATTCCAACAGACTTGTGATGGAGAGAGGCATCTGCATTCAGAGAGAGAACTGTGGGGACTGAATGTGAATCAGAGCATAGGATTTTCATCTTTTTTGATTGCTTTTTTTTCTTTCTCATATTTTCCTCCTTTTGATCTGATTTTTCTTGCACAGCATGACAAATATGCTTTTTAAAAAATTGCACATATTTAATCTATATTAGGTTGCTTGCTGTCTAGGAGAACGGCAAAAAGGAAGGGAAGGGAAGGAAAAAAATTTGGAACATAAGGTTTTGCAAAGGTTAATTTAAAGACTGCATAAATTTGGAAAAGTAAAAAGTTATTTAAATGTTAAATAAAAAAAGGAACAGTAATTGCAGACATAATATGAGGTGAGGCAGTAATAATAATTGACAATATTTTAAGAGCTAGATAAAAAAAAAGAAAATAGTCATTATAATTAATAATTTACCAGGCAGTGTAATACAAATTATATAGAGAGAGGCTGCCTAATGGGGGGAAATAATACACAAAAAAAGTTTCAGGGAAATGGGAGGGTGAAGAAAGGATAGAGGTGGTGGTGGGCCACTCCAGGAAGGTAAGAAATTGGTGGAGTCAAAATCAAGCTAATTAATGGAAAAATTAAAAGTTGACTGAAAAGGTTGGAGACTTCTATTAAGGAAGGTTTTGAGGAAGGTTTCTTGTTTGTCCTCCAAACGTGAGAGAGGGAATTGAGAATTCTGAGCAAAAGAGATACTCAAAAGGGAGAATAAAAATTGAACCAGTTTCCATGATAATTAGACTAGAGGTAATAAACTTAATCTGAGGAAACCATATTATTAGTGAAATTGGAAACCAAGCAAAATAGCTGGTTGAAAAACAAAGAATTAGCTGGGAAATTCTGAGCCCTTTATAATAGAAGCAAGAAGGTATAGCAAACTGGAACTAGACACATGTTGGAGACTGTTGGTTCCTATAATAGAAGGTTATGCTGAAGCTGAGTGAAACAAGCAAAACCAGGAACACATTGTACATAGTAATGATGTGCGATAATCTGCTTTGAAAGACTTGGTTCTTCTCAGTGGTTCAGTGATCCAAGGCAATCCCGATAAATTTTGGATAAAAAACACCATCTGCATCCAGAAAAATAACTGGAAATTGAATGTAAATCAACATATGTTTTGTTCACTTCTTTTTTCTGTTTTTTTTTTCCTCCCAAGGTTTTTCCTTTTTGTTCTGATTTTTCTCTCTCAATATAATTCATAAAGCAATGTTTATTTTTTAAGAATTAAATTGAATTAAACAAAAGAAAAGAAAAAATAATGGAAGACAATGATAAAAATATAAAAAGTTTATAGCAAAACTGAATAAATTCCACAGTGTAATGAATGGTCATTATATATCTCTAAGGGAGGCAGACTAACATCTCTAGACTTCTCTCCCTCCACCCTTCTCCACGGGAGACTTTCATTCCTGCCAAGAGGGGAAATAGAAGACTGGAGCCAAAGATCACTCTGCTCTCCTTAGATAGAGGGGATACCAGGCTAGAATTATAGCTATCTGCTTGTCTAGGGGATATAATCAGGTTCCATCTGACTTCTGGTTGATTTATCATTTCTGGAGTGAAAACAGACTCCAAACTCTATATCCCAAGATTTGACTCCTTTCTACAAAATACCAATTTCACAATTAAAAAACAAAACAAAAACAAAAACACAGTAAATAGCAAACAGAAACAAAAACAAAAAAACACACAACAAAAAAACATTTGTCCAGCTCACAGTAAAACAAAAATCAAAAGATATACGCAGACAATACAGAATGAAAGGATCTGTTCCATTGGGAATGGGGTGACTCAGCTCAACCAAGAGATTCCTGAATTTCATCTAAGGGAAAAACTCCCAGGGGTCTCTGGTATAGCAAACTGGAACTAGACACATGTTGGAGACTGTTGGTTCCACTCATATCTTCCCAGAATCTTTTCCTTCAGTAACATGAAGCGAGGTTGACTTTGCCCATCTTCTGTCTCAAAGGTGGAAGCTAGAAGCACCAGAATTCACCATGAATTTAGGAGAGGGATACAAATAACTAGGTGTTTTGTTGTTTAGTCATGTTTCAGTTGTGTCCAATTCTTTGTGGGTTTTCTTGGTAAAGACACTGGAGTGGTTAGCCAATTTTTTCTCCAACTTATTTTACAGATGAAGAAATTGAGGCAAAGAGGGTAAATTAACTTGTCCAGGGCCATACAACTAGGTTAGATCTGAACTTAGGCAGATGAGTTTTCCAGATATCAAGTCCCACACTTATCACTTGTGCCACGTAGCCATCCAACTAGGCAAGACAATACTAGGGGCAAATAAGCTATGTATAGAATAAATAAGAAATCATCAAGGGGAAAAAAGCACTAGAATTAAAGGGGAAAGAAAAAGGTTTTCTGTGGAAAGTAGGATTTTATCTGGGACTTCAAGGAAGCCCAAGAAACCAGCAGGGAGAATATTCCAGGCTTAGAGTGAAAATGAAAGAGCTAAGAGCTAAGAGATGAGTAACACTGAATCAAAGAGTACATGGAGGGGGAAGGTAAAAGTATAAAAAAAAACAGAAAGATGGGGTGAAGAGAATTAGGTCATGAACCACTTTGAATGTCAAATAGAGGGTTTTGTATTCAAACCCAGAGGTAATGGTAAGCCATTAGAGTTTATTGAGGTGTGTGTATGTGTAAGATGATCAGACATGATTTCTAGGAAAATCACTTTGGTGGCTACGTGGAGGATGGTTTGGAATGGAGAGAGACTTGTGATACACAGACCAAACAACAAGTTCTTATTGCAATAGTCTAGGCTAGAGAAGACAAGAGCCTTTTTAAAAAAAAAAAAAATAGAACAATTTTTTAAAATTCTTTTAAAAAATTATAGCTTTTTATTTACAGGTTGTATGCATGGGTAATTTTACAGCATTAACAATTGCCAAACCTTATGTTCCAATTTTTCTCCTCCTTCACCCCATCCCCTCCCCCAGATGGCAGGTTGACCAATACATGTTAAATATGTTAAAGTATAAATTAAATACAATATAAGTATTCATGTCTAAACAGTTATTTTGCTGTACAAAAAGAATCGGACTTTGAAATAATGTACAATTAACCTGTGAAGGAAATCAAAAATGCAGGCAGACAAAAATGTTCTATTGGAACTGATTTAGTTCATCTCATTGCTGGAGATGGCCACGTGCATCAGAATTGATCATCATATAGTCTTGTTGTTGAGGTATATAATGGTCTCCTGGTCCTGCTCATTTCACTCAGCATCAGTTCCTGTAAGTCTCTCCAGGCCTTTCTGAAATTATCCTGCTGGTCATTTCTTACAGAATAATAATATTCCATAATATTCATATACCACAATTTATTCAGCCATTCTCCACTTGATGGGCATTTACTCAGTTTCCAGTTTCTGGCCACTACAAAGAGGCTGCCACAAACATTCTTTTACATACAGGTCCCTTTCCCTCCTTTAAGATCTCTTTAGGATCAGACCCAGTAGTGATACTGCTGGATCAAATGGTATGCACAGTTTGATAACTTTTTGAGCATAATTCCAAATTGCTCTCCAGAATGGCTGGATGTATTTACAATTCCACTAACAATGTATCAGTGTCCCTGTTTTCCCACATCCCCTCCAACATTTTGCATTATCTTTCCCTGTCATCCTAGCCAATCTGACAGGTGTGTAGTGGTATCTCAAGGTTGTCTTAATTTGCATTTCTATGATTAATAATGACTCAGAGCATCTTTTCCTGTGGTTAAAAATAGTTTTAATTTCTTCGTCTGAGAATTGTCTGTTCATATCCTTTGACCATTTATCAATTGGAGAATGAAGAGCCTTTGTTTTTGAATAGGACTAATGGCTTTGAGGGGATAATAGCTTGATTTGCAAAATGATTAAACAAAGAATCTAGTTATTTGTATCCCTGTCCTAAAATCCATGGGTATAGAACTCTCTTTTTATTGGTGAAGATGTTCTTCTGGTGCTTCTGGCTTCCACCTTTGAGAGAGAAGATGGTCAAAGTCAATCCCGTTTCATGTTGCTGAAGGAAAAAATTTGGGAAATTATGAATGGAACTAACAGTCTCCAACATGTGTCCAGTTCCAGTTTGCAACACCAGAGACCCCTGGGAGTTTTTCACTTAGGTGAGATGAGATCCAAGACTCTCTTGGTTGGGAACTGGATTTAAGTGGGACAGAATCACAGAAAGTCATTAGCCTGACTCTCTCTTCCTGAGTCACAGGAATGCAATGGCAAGACTAAGTCAAGACACTTGGTGATGGCCCAGGATGCAGTGGATCATGCTGGCATCTCGGATGTCTGACCAAGCTCTAAGCGCTCCACAGCACCTGCTTCGGCCGCCTGTTGGAACAAACTGTTCTCATCTGCTCATTCCACTAGGGGAAGTCTTCACATATGTGGGGCAGGCACCCTCCCCCCAAAACTCACCAACAGGTTTCAGACCTGTGGGTTACCCTTAACCTGGTTCAGCTTGTCTGCCAAGACAGTTTACCAGGGTGTGGCCGCTGCACATGCTACAGCTTTTTGAAGCCATAGATGAGAGTTGAGTGCCAGGTGGACACAGAGATGAATGAACAACCCTGGAAAAGGGCTTGGCAAGCCCTCCCACAAAGGTACTGGTCTTCCTTAAACATCTGTACCAGAGCAGTGGTAAAGGAGACAAAGGAATATATTTAAATGATGTTGCAAAGAGCAATCAGTAGACTTTAGCAACAGATTGAATATGAGTAGGGTGAGATATAACAATGAGTTGAGAAGATACCTACTAGATTGCAAGCCTAGGGGATTGGGAAGATGGTGGTGCCCTTAACTGTGATGGGGAAGTTTGGAAATATTTGAAGGGAAAGATAATGAGCTTCGTTTTGGCTTGTATTGAGTTTAAGATATTTGGGAAACACCCAATTCAAGACATCTTTTGGGAGTTGGAGAAGTGATATTGGAGGTCAGCAGAAAGGTTAAGACAGGATAAGTAGATTTTAGATTCATCAGCTTGGAAATAATAATGAAATCTACTGGAGCTAATGAGATCACCAAGTTAAATGCCTTAGAAGGGAAAGAGAAGAAGGCCCAGGACAGCTCTCTGTGGAATATCCATGGTTAGCAGACATGACCTGAATGAAGATCCAGTACTAAGGAGAATAGGAGGAAAAGCAAGAGAAACCTGTGTCCCCAAAATCTAAAGAGATGAGAGTAGTAAGGAGAAAAGGGTAATGGACAGTATCAAGAACTGCAGAGAAAGCAAGAAGGATAGAAGGATAAAGACTGAGAAAAAATTAATAGATCACTGGTAACTTTGGAGAAAGGAGTTTCAGTAAAGCGATGAGTCTGGAAGCAGATTATGGGGAATTAAGAAAATGAGAAGAGAATAAATAATATATCTATTGTAGACAGCCTTTTCAATTGATTGACTGGAAAATGTTATCTGCTATAGAAAATCTGTGACAGCCTACCTTCTGTCTTCTCGTATTTTCATCAAGAATACTTTGAATAAATGTGTTGAAAATTCTTTTTTTGGAGATAAGACAATAGGTCTATGGCTTGGTAGTTGACAGTATCTTCTCAATTACATTATATTTGTAATAGTGCTTTTTATTTGTTTCTTTTCTTTTGCTAATCTCTCTTCATTAAGTTATCATGCAACTTAATTTTTTTGTATTTTGAAAATATGCTACCTCTTGCACAGATCTTTTTAGTATGTTCTCAATCTGGTCCCGTCTCTCTTTCCAATTTCATTTCCTTAAAAACTACATATAAATTGGGTACTTACACGTTAAAGTCCAAACATGGTGGTACTGCTGTCGATGACAGAAATAGATCACTATAGAAACTATAACAAACTGGTTCCATTTTTATATTTTTCTGGATTTTGTCCCTCTTCCAGTTATATCTATAAATGTTCTTAGAATGATTTGACTTAATATAACTTCATATTCTCTTCAGACTTGTTTCCTTTTCCACTTTATTAAGCAATGATACTCCTAATTTTATGGTGTCATCAGTAATATCCTGCTTGTTTAATAAGCCATTGTTACCTTTGGCTACCATTCCTCTCAATTTAGTAAAGAGATTTCTGGAAGAGAGGGAATTCTGGGCTTTCTCACTATGGTAACTATAGCGGTAGAACTTTTGTAAGAAATGGTGATATGTTACCAACATGTATGCTTGGAGGATTTTGAGACATGCTTTGTAAAATTTCCCTACTGAATGTTATCTTTCTCTCCTTTTCACAGAGGTAGGGGACTATTGGTATGGGAATAACATTCAAACTTTGGATTTGTTGATCCAGTAATTAAGTTTTGCTGAACATTGTTAGTTTTTATAATGCAAAACCAAAAGCTATCAATAACTCTTAAAATAAGATTTCTCTACTATTTTGTCCCCTCACGCATATTAGCAAATGAGCTCCAGGTAATATCTGAACTGCTCTTATTTGTCATGAGCATTGCACACAAGATAACCAAGTGTCCCATGGAATAATGTTCCTCATTGCCTTGGGACCCACAATGAGTCCAACTCCATGGTATCCTCAATTGCCTCTCTCCGAAAAGAATCTGAGTCATCACTCACACCTCAACTTTTTTACATCTTCTGGTTTCATTTACAGGGAAATTGCCATTATTGATATGACAGTTAAGTCATGTGACTAACCAAAAAAAAAAAAATAGAATAGAGCAATTACAGCTGATTCCACAAGAACAGAACACAAAAGCCCTTGCTCTACTTACAAATCATTTGAGTTTACAGCTGAAAATTTGAATGTTTAGAGCTCTTACTCAGTGTTCTTTTCCCCTTCAACTTCACATGCTCATCATAAAAGAAAATTCATGGCCTTGTGTCTGGGGAGGACCTGAGCACATGGATCCCATGTGTCTTTAGTGATTTTGCCCACTCTGTTCCCTATCCCAACTCTGCAGCTGATTCTGCAAAAGCTAGCGAGCAAGAGGAGGAATTAGGTGGGCTGAAAACATGATGATATGTGTAGATGTGCTCAGAAATACAGGATGAGGGAAATAAAGCACAGGGCCTGAGGGAAAGGAGACTAGAAAACCACTTGGGGTCAGTCATCAACTCTCAGAGGTTCTCCGGGTAAAGACCCAATCTCAGGGTAAATAACCCCTATATTTCCTGGTGTGAACATACTACCTTGGAGGGGTCTAGTCTTGGGAAGTCATACTAAGAATACTAAAAAACTCTAGAGTGGCTCAAAAGATGCAACTTTTGCAGGGGGCAGCTAGATCTAGGTGCAGTGGATAGATCATTGGTTCTGAAATCAGGAGTTCAAATCCACCCTCAGACACTTAACACTTATTAGCTGTGTGACCCTGGATCTGCCTCACAACTCCCCTCCCCCAGAACAAAAAAATAAAACAAATGATACACTTCAGTTCTTCTAGAATCTGTCAAACATTGGTTGTCACATAGATCTCACAGAGAGTATCCCAACATAACTGGTGTTTATGGATAGTTTTAAAAACCTGTGATCTTCAGCACTATCTCCCCCTTTCTCTACCACTCCAACACCTTTACAGTAGAAGTAAAAGAGAGCCTGCATGGACTATGGTCAAGTTGGATATTTCTCTATTTTATAGATTGACATGGCCCAAAATTTCATCATCTTTTGGCTGGTGAGGAGCTGATCCTCTAGCATCATTTCCTAGAACTATGTTTTTGTCTTTGAGGAAATCTATCAAAGCCTTCTCCTTTGGCAAATGCTGGTGTAACCTTTGAGAACCCAGGGTCACCTCCATACCACAGAGGATTCTGCTAGAGCTATTTGTAAAATGAGAATAATTCCTGCCCAGAGGTGGTATAGTAAGGACCAAGTAAAGACTATTTTCTAACATTTGTATAACGCTTTAAGGATTTCAACATTCTTGCACTTCTATTCTATCACCTGGTCTTCACAGAAGCCTTGTGTGTACATAGAGTAAATGTTATGTACTAGTGAGAAATGGGCCTGAATTTCTTTTTTCTTTAAACAAAACAAAAGCCAAATGAAAGATTGTTATTAATTTCTAATAATTCCTCCCATGTTGATCTTCATTCACTGGCCCAGGGGGACACTTATTTAAGAAAAAAGAAAGAAAGAAAGAAAAAGAAAGAAAGAAAGAAAGAAAAAAATCAGCAAAATCAATTAACACATTTTAAAAACCCCTAATGTTATGTGTAGTGCTCTATGCCCAGATCTTCAAAGGAGCTGGGGGATTACATCTTTCCCCAAATACAGCTGATACCAAATGTTGGTATGAGCTAAGACCATTAAAAAAAAAAGTCCTACTAATGCATTGTTGGTGGAGTTGTGAAATGATCCAACCATTCTGAATAACAATTTGGAATTATGTCCAAAGGGCTATAAAATTGTGCATACTCTTTGATTCAGCAGTGCCATTACTGGATCTGTATCCCAAAGAAATCATAAAAAAGGGGAAAGGACCTATATCTGCAAAAATGTTTGTGGCAATTTTATTTGTGGTGGGGAAGAAATAGAAAATGAGTAGATAGCCATTGATTGGGGAATGGTTGAATAAATTATAGTATATGAATGTAATGAAATATTATTGTTCTATAAAAAATGATGAATAGGTTGATTTCAGAAAGGCCTGGAAAGATTTACATGAACTGATGCTGAGAAAAATAAGCAAAATCAGGAAAACATTGTATACAGCAATAAAAGTTTATGCAATAATCATTGACAGGCTAGTTTTTTCTCAGTGGTTCAATGATCCAAGGCAATCCAGTAAACTTTGAATAGAAAATGCCATCTGCATCCAGAGAAAGAACTATGAAGAATGAATGTAAATTAACACATGCTGTGTTCACTCTTTTTTTTCTTTTTCTTCTTTATTTTCTCTCCTGGTTTTTTCCTTTTGTTCTGAGACACCAGGAGTATAGAGCAGATTATAGATCTGGAACCAAAAGGTCCTCAGATGCCATTTAACCTAACCTTTGCAGGATAATTGTTTACACCCAAGGTCATTCAGGCAGTAAACATATGAGGTGGGTTTTAAACCCAGAGTCTCTTAACTTCAGAGCTAATGCACTTTCCCACTATAATACTTATTGGTCTTTTTGGATGGCACTGCTGTTCACCATTTTGAATTTAGGGACTCTCCTATTTGTTAGGTGAATAGCTCCTGAATCTACTTAACTTTTCCATTTTCCACTTTCCTCTTTTAACCATCCATCTTTCATAGTAAATTTACATATCTATCCTCTATCTCAATGTGGCAATTACATAGAATTATTAAGCACCTACTATGCAAGGTTGGGTGCTGAGAAGCAAGGAACATAAAACACCTTAAGAACTACAAAGTGTTTTTAATTCACAAAAAGCTTGCCTTCCAGGAATTTACATTCTATTAGAATAGAATTCTATTAGAACTACAACTAGGGAAGGGCTATAAAGGCTTAGCCTTAAGGTTCTGAAATTACAGCACTTGTAGTCCAGTAGAAACAACTGAGTTTAATAACTGGAAGAAGCTCCAGCTGCCTCCTCTCCTTCAGACCCAGCCCGAATGTATCTAAACTTAATATCTTCTAGAACAGTGACATAGTGGTGACCTAGTGGCAGAGGACCCCTACCCAAGTGCATTTCATATATTTTCTCCAGGGCTCAAGCATAGCAGGCATTAATATCCATAATGATTTTATTAGATGTTGAATTTTTTTTTTTCCAGCCACATCACCCCTTGAAAACATGAAGCATGAAGGGGTTTTTGATGTTTGTGGTGGTAAGCTGTCTAAATTTTTAAGCATAAAATTTTTTGGAGGGATTAGAGACAGTTTGGACCTATGATTTCATCTATGTAGGGACCTCCCATTTTGGAAACTCCCTCTACCAATGCAGAGCAGAAAATCAATGGAAACTTAAAAGTCTTAATTTTCTAGAACATTGAGAAATTAAGGGACTTATCCAAGATCTCAGAGCCACTATATAACACAGGCAGTTGTTGTCCGTGACTTCAAAGTTGTTCTCTATCCACAGTGCTGTGCCATCTCTCTCCTACACATTTTAGCCAAGTAAAATCAACAGATGATGTTGAACAACACACGTAAATAGATTGTATTTGTGCTTCCTTTAAATTTGACAGAAGTTTTGTTACCTTCTCTTTAATTTTCTGTTTTCTCCAGTTGCAAGTCAGTTACTATTTTGTTCTGGTCTCACTGGTCTTATTTTTGCTTCCAGATCTTCCGGATTTTCTTGGATTTTTCACATTTATTGTTTTATGGCACCATAATGTCCTGTTACCTGAATATAAGAGATTTAAAAAAAATTTTCAATAGTATTTTATTTTTCCAAATATATGTAAAGATAGTTTTTAACATTCATTTTTGTAAGACTTTGTGTTTCAAGTTTTTCTCTCTCCTTCCCTTACTTCTCCCCTCCTCAAGTAATCTGATATAGCTTGAATATGTGCAATTCTTTAAGAAAATTTTAAAACTATTCTCCATAATTAGATATACAGATTCCTTCTTCCTACTTTTCCTCCTCCCCCATAAAACTAGAAGCCCCTTTGAAGCATTCCCCAATTCATTTTTGGGAGACTTTTCAATTTGATTTAATTTAATATTGCCAGTCACTGAATTCAGGATGACACAGGTCTAGACATCCTCAGTTTTTTCAGACCTAAGAATAAAGCCTATTAATTCCCTAGCCAAGAATTGGGGGGAGGATTTAGCTAGGCCTGTACTGAGGTCATAATCATCATCTGTGATCTCATCATCAGCTGATACACATGTGTAAGTAGGCTGCTACCTACATGGGAATCCAACCAGGTGGCTTCCTGTCTTATTGTCTAGAATTTAAAGTACTTCTCTGCATTCACCAATGAAGTAATAGATATTAACATATTGTGGGTCACTCCTGTGCTCAAAATCCTTTCATCGCTCCCCTACAATATAAGAGTTAGAGACTCCCTACCCTGACAATTGAGCTTCTTCATAATGTGACTCCAAACTACCTTTCTAACTCTCTTAAATACTATTTCCTTTGACAAGTTCTTAGGTGTAGGGTTTGCAGGTATCTAAAAGGTAATCTAGTTCAACCTTTTTTTAATTTTATTTTTTGAGGGGCGAGGTAAGCCTGTGGCTTTATTGAGACATTCTTCAGTGAGACTGTTTTACAGTGAGGAAACTGAGATCTAGGGATGGCAGAAAAATCATAGTTTTAGATTTGTAAAGGATATTATTAAAGTCCTTTATCTCCATCCCCTTCATTCTAACAGATGAGGAAACAGGCTATTTTCCCAAAGTCAAACGGGTAGCATCTTTCTTACTCCAGATTCAGAGTGCTCTCTACTATGCCTGCTACTTGGTATGCCATGTGTGCCATGGTCCAGATAATCTTGTCTTGCCCTCGTTGGCCTCCAGGAATTCTCAGTGACTGTCCCTTCTCCCTTCTTTTTGCTACAATCCACTGCTTCCATTAAAGTTCCCCTCAGATGGCACAGAATGGATCTATACTTCTATGAGCAACTTAAAAATTACTTAAATAGAAAAGCTTTGAAGTCAGGGCCCAGAACTAACTGTGACTTTCTTCGAGCAAGTCCCAGTATTCCCACTGATGATATAATCTCAGTGCTGTTAGTCACTTTACAGAGTGGTGACTTCACTCTGAAGACCCAAAGAAGTGGGTGTTAATTTGAGTGGTAGTATGAAAAAAATGCTGAATTTATAGCTACATGATGACTTGGATTCAAATGCTGCTTTTGATACATCAACTTTGTGATCATGGACTTCTGAAGCTCAGGCTTACCCACCAGGAGTTCCTACCTCTGTTCTTCAAACAAGGTCTTTCATCTCTCATCTCTATTTTTTCATGCCTAAAATATCTTCCTTCTCCCTGATTCATAGAATCTCTCATTTCAAGACTCAGACCAAGCTCTACCTTCTCCTCAAGCCTTTTTTCTCCCTCCTGTGCTTCCCAATGGTTAGTACCCTCTCTCTCAAGCAATATACATAAACATAGATCCCCTGATAGAATGTAAACTCCATGACAGCAGGAACTGTCTCGTTTTTGTCTTTGAATCCCCAAAGCACTTAGCACATGTCGCCTGGTACAGAAGTAGGGAGGCATTTAATAAATGCTTATGAACTCACTGAGCAAATTATAGATCCTTGCCGGGCTGAAGCAATGATAACATGTCCAAACTGATGGAAAATAAACGAAATATTTGACTCAGGGGAATCCCCTGCCAAGAATTAGATTTGTGTACTTGGCAGGCATGTTGCTCAACGTTTCCCACAAGGGAGAGAGAACCTTACGAGGAGGAAAGCTCTGAGTCTGTCTCTCACTTGATGAGGGGTCCAAGGATGAGTCATTATTTTGCCTTGCTGACCATCTAGGCAAGGGGAGCTGATAGCAGCTAGCCCAACTGGCACATGCTCCTTAGTCAGATGGGACAAAGAGGCAAAATTGACCTATTTTCCCAACTCAGATTGAAGAGGATGATGTAAGAGAAAGAAAACTCCCAATGGGAAGAGAAGGTACTTTATCCCCACCAGCCTGAGTCTGAAACTCTGTTTTAGATATATTTGTATTTTGTTCATTAGATATTTAAGCCGTGAATACTTAGATAGATGTTTGTTTTCTCTCTCTTGAATGTAAGGCCCTTGAAGTCAGGGAGTTGTTTTTTTTTTTTTTTTCTGTCTTTATACCTCCAATGTTGACACAGTACCTGACACATAAGTGAAACTTAATGAATGCTTTTGGTTGAATATTTCTCCATTTTATAGATGAGGAACCTGAGACCCAGAGAAATTGCAACAAAGGCAAGGATTAGAAGAAAAGTAGTCTTATGGGAAGATTACAGGCCTGAGAGTCAGGAGCCCTGAGTCATGGTCTCTGTTGTTCTATTACTAATATTCAAGAAACTATTGCTGTTCAGTCTTGATATTCCATGATCCTATGGCAGGTTTTCTTGGCAAAGATACTGAAGTGGTCAGGGCAGAGGTGGGATTTCAACTCAGATCTTCTAAAGTCAGGTCTGCTATTCTATCAGCCATTAGAACATACTTTAAAGCAGAGACTCTAAAAGAAAGAACCTTGAAATCATTGACTCCTATTCTTTTTATAGATGGGGGTAAGGAAGGCCCAGAGAGGTAGTGACTAAACAGATGTCACATAGCAAGATAATAGTACAATTCATGTCTTTAGGTCAATGAGAAATATATAAATTTGAGCCCAACTAGACATTGTCTTGGTCTCTCTTTGCACAGAAAGAGATTTATTTTTTCCTAGGATAGCTTTTAAAAATAAGCTATTTTTAATTTAAGAAATAAAACAAACATTTCTCTAATAGAATTTAAAAAGAATAAAACTGCAAATTATTATGTACAATACGCTTTTCCTTTTAAATGTTATATAAATTTATTTTTTTCCACTCCCTCTTCTCCCATTCTCAAGATGGCTACCATTAGAGATAAATATGTGTATATATACATATATATGAATGTGTGTACATAAATCATTTAATACATATTATCAGTTCCTTCTTTGGAAGCAGTAGTGTGTTCCTTCATAGGTCCTTTATACTTAACATATTTATGGTATTATAAAGTATTTGTAGAAGCTGCTTTTTAAATAATATTGCTGTTACTGTATGTGTATATATACACATACATATATATGTGTGTATCTATATACACATATATACATACACACATATAGACTGACATTAAGCCTGAAATTAGCACAGGAAAGGGGACTTCCCTGTCAATTTGATTAATATTAAACTCAGCAATCCTAAATTCTATTAAGAACAAAGTGATTAGAGGGATCTGTTCATTTCAGCATTTTCCCTCTTTTCCCACTGAACCAGCCTTACCCAGGTGCCTTTTGGAAGTCAGGCCACAGCCTTGACTTCTTTCTCCTGAAAGGAACAAACCCATTTTCAGACTGGGTCAGACTGACCTCATAGCATTATCTGACTGACCTTACCCAGGAATCAAGAAGCCATCCATCTTGAAATATATACTCCAGAGACAGTAATATATCAATCACTTGATTAATTTAGTAAAAGCTTCTTTAAATACCTACTCTGAGCAAAGTACCTTCCTCCGAGCTAAGGAAATAAATATGAAAGTGTCCTCAAGAAATTTGCAGTCTTGGATGGATGAGTGGAGCAGCCATCATGATATTCACAAATAAGACAAGACAGGATACATATAAAATAAAGGTAAAGCTTGAGGTGGAGACAGGGGATAATTGTTATATGGTAAAGAGAGACAAATATCTGTTCTATTTTCTAATAATTAGAAATGACCAACCCTTAATTATTCCTACTGTCTACCTTCCCCACTCCTGTGTAGAGACTTGGTCCACAAAAATGTTTGTTAATGTAATTACTACTGGGCTCTTATTGCAGCCAACAATTCTTTTTGCTTTTCCCTAATTGACCATCAGAGTAGCTAGGTGAGCATAATGGTTAGAGCAAAGAGCCTGGGGTCAGGAAAATCTGAGTTCAAATTTGAACTCAGACACTTACTGGCTGTGTGACCTGGATAAGTAACTTCACTCTGCCTCAGGTTACTCTTCTGAAAATGAGAGGAAGAAGTGTCAAGAAAATCCCCAGAGTTTCCGACACCATCGAGTAATATGTTATTGACTACCATTCTTCCCCAAGCTGGCTCTTCCAAATGTTCATTGCTCTCCTCACACTACCCTGCCTTCCCAGAGAACCTAGACTCATATTTTACTGAAACAATGAAGTTTATTTGCTACCAGCTCTCTCTTCTCTCCTTCGTTTCCAGACGGGGGTTGGAAGATTCTCCACCAGACTAAACTCTTTGAGTGCTTGATTTCATCCCTTTCATTCCCTCCAGCCCTATGTCCCTCTCTAACCTTTAATCTCTCATCTCCTGATTCCTTCTTGCCACCTACCAAAATACCCAGCTGCAGCCCTTTAAAAGCCTTCATGTAACTCTGGTATCCTCAGAAGCCATAATGACATTTTCTTAGTTCTTTTCCTTTTGATCTTTTTACAATTTTTGTCACTACTGGACAATTCTGATGGCTTCAGGGATAAGCAAACCTTTCTGTGATTGGCTGACTACAGGTACTTAAATTTTGCTTAAAACTATGTTTAACTTAAAACAGCCTTTTAGAAAAACTTCATGGATGTAAATTTCCATTTATCCAATCTGAGAGATGATTTTTAAGTTGATAGTCACTGACCCTCAGAACTACAAGAGACACAATTACAGAATGTTAGAATTGGGAGGCCCTCATGGTTTACCCAAGAGGCAGGTCCCAGAATGCAGGATGAGAGTAACAACTTTGGAGTTAAAGAGGACCTTGGACTGAAATCTTCCTCTGACACTTTTGCTGTGACCTTGGGCAAATTAGCTAATCTTTCAGAGGCTTATTTTTAATTGTAAAACGAGAAGATTGGGATTAAATGACCTTGGTGGTCCTTTACATCTTTAGTTCTGTGATCCTCTTATCCATGGAGACAAGAAGCCATTTAGGTACTTAGAATTTGCATTATCAAGTTCTTAAAGTCTCTTTAGGAAAGCTTAGATTAAGGTTCCTTCTAGTTCATTGACCCTAAAATCCTAAATGAATCTCCTGACAGCTTTGAAAGAAATTATAAGTGATGAGTGATGGTGGTGGGAAGTAAGGGCCCTAGAAGTTGAGCATACTTATATTTTATCTTGAACCTTTTTTTTTTTTTTTTGGGGGGGGGGGGGGTACGGAGCTGAGACTGCTTTCTAAGCCTCTTGGAGCCTGGGAGCAGGATGCACTCTGGGCTAACCTTCTTGGTTATCTTCTTCATCAAGATGCTTTACACTCAATAGGCATGTTCTTGGTCTGCACTGTGAATTGCATTCCTGAGACCCCTGGGGCAGGTCTGGTTGCTTATATAACCAGTTGGGACCAAGATCATCTGGTGACTTGTCCAGGTTAATGAAGGGATGGAAATTTGGCTCCAGATTAATAGGATTTGGGTTGCCTTCTTCCTCACAGAACAACGCCCAACCTTCACCCCTACTTTGTCCCCTTCCCAAGGTATAGTGTTGTCGTTTATCTATGCTCAATGTTTGGTAACAATGGCAGCTATATATAGGATGAATGAAGGGAGAAAGCAAATCAGCAGATAAAAAGATAGGATGTCAGGGTTGGGAGGGACCTTAGAACATAGAACTTGGAATACAGAGGTAGAAGAAACTCAAGAATGGCTCAGAACCAAGGAGGTCCTTAAAATATAGGAGACAGAGGGTCAGAGCTGGAAGATTGGGAGCCTTCTGTTATACATATTGAAGCGCATCCTATCTTCCCTACCAAACTGTATGCTGTTGTACAATTTCCTAATTCATACAGTAGGGAACTCAAGACATGCTTTGAAAGATGTCTGGGCTCTAAATCCTTTTTGCCACAACTTTGCCCCATGACCAAGTCCTTTCCCCAATCTGGGCCTCAACTCACATTTATTGAGCGCTTTTGCTTAAGGTACATTGCCAGGAGATGGTGACATAAAGATGAAAAATGAAATGGTCCCTGGTTAGTTTTTACTGGAGGCTTACATGGATGAGTTAATAGGTGGGAAACTGAGGAAGTGCAGAACAGTACAAATACATGGGAAGCCTGGAGAAACCTAGACAGACTTCACTTAGGTGGGGGTGCCTGGGCTGAGGTTTAAAGTTAAGCATTCTAAGGCGTGAAATCAGAAAGGACTGTATTCTAATCTTGGTGAGGCAGACCCAGCCAAGGAAACAGAAAACAGCAGTGTCTGAGGTCCTGGCTGAAAGGGAGGGAAATCAGTAAAAGAGATTAAAACCAAAATATGGAGGCCTTTCAGCGCCTCCAGTTAAAAGAAATCACTGAGCTAGATCCTTTAAGCCAGTTTTCTTAGGCACCATTTATTCTCCAAGTAGAGGGACACAAAGGTGATCCGAGGAAGAAAGTCCTGGACTTAAAATACACTGAGCCAAGTTTCCCAGGGATATTAGAACACCCCTACCTTGGGGAGGGCAAGCACGGGTCAGTGGAAAGAATACTATCTTGCTATTGAAAAGTCTGGGGCTCAAAACCCACCTCTGCCATTTACTACCTCTTTGATCTTGGGCAAGTTGTTTAATCCCTGGGTTTCTGAAGCTTTTTCCTCAAGTGAAAAAACGAGAGTTGGATTAGGCTGCCCCCGAGGTCCGGTCCTGTTTTAGAGGGGGGATCCCGGGGTGGGGAAAATACATTTCTCCTTTTGGACAGCGAATCTGCCTATCGTGAGCCCCCGCTCCACACCCACAGGCAGCAGAAGGGAGAACAGGGGACACGAGGGAGTCGGCCCGGGATTAACGGGTCAGAAATTGGGCCCATGTTGGGAAGCGGCTTCTCAAGGAGCGCCAAAGTGTATGTGTGCACTAGGGTGGTTCTGGGCCGAGGACGATGAGTCGGGGGGGACCCTCGTTCCAGCCCTACTCCCAGCCCCAGGTGGAGGAATGAAGAGTCGGGTGTCTGGTGTCTCTGGGGGGCGCTGGGGTGATGGGGGCAGCCTAGATTTCCTTTCCCCGGGGCTTGGGGGTAGTGGGGTGTCTGCTCCACTTGAGGAGGTCACGTCTGTGTCGGGGGGCTCTCAGGGCATCTGCCCCACCAGTCTTTGTGCCATAAGGGCGTGATCCCAGCACTGACTGACCGCAAGTCCGGCCCCTAAGGCCAGCCCACTCCGTCCCCGCCGGCCAGACCCGAAGCCAAAGCGGACCCCCTTCCGCCCCGCCCCTTCCCGACTCCCATGACTCCCCACACTTCCCTCTTCTCCCCGCTCCTTCTCCCCACCTCCACTCCGCCCTGTCCCGCCCCGGCCCCGGCCCCGCCCAGCCGCGCCGGGCCGCCTCTCCGAGGACATGTGGGACGGTGCGGAGCCCGCGCGTGCGCCGTGTCCCCTGACCCATTGTTGGGCTGGGGGGTGACGTCACGGGCTCCCGGGAAAGGCGGGGCGGGGGGGGGGGCAGCCGGAGGAGGAGGTGGAGGAGGAGGGAGCTTCCAGCCGCCGCCGCCGCCGCGCTGCCCACCGCCCTGCCCGCCGCCGCCGCCGCAGCCCCCGCGACCGCCGCCGCTTCCCGCCCCGGCAGCCGCAGCCCCACGTAGCCGCCGCCGCCGCCGCGACGAGCCCCAGCCTCAGCCCCAGCCCTAGCCCCAGCCCCAGTCCCAGCCCGAGCCCGAGCCCGGAGCGAGCCCGCCAGGCAGCGGCCGCGGTAGCGTCGGCGGCCGCGGCGGCGTCGGCGGCGTCGGCAGCAGCGGCCGCGGTAGCGTCGGCGGCGTCGTCGGCGGCAGCAGCAGCAGCGGCGGCCGCGGCCGCGGGCGCAGCTGAGCCTCCTGCCGCTCCTCCGGCCCCCTTCTTCCCCCCGCTGCTGCTGAATGCAGGCGGCCGGCTGGAGAGGAGACAAAGGAGGAGGAGGAGGAGGCGGGGGGCGGCGGCAGGAGGAGCAGGAGGAGGAGGAGGGGGCGGCGGCGGCGGCGGAGGAGGAGGAGGAGGAGGAGGAGGAGGGGGCGGCGGCGGCGGCGGCGGCGGAGGAGGAGGAGGAGCAGCAGCAGCAGCAGCCCGGGGAGCGGCGGCAGCGGCGGCAGCAGCAGCAGCAGCTGCAGCGGCGGCAGCGGCGGCGAGGATCGGTGCCCCGAGCCCTGCCCGGGCTGCTGGCCGCCTCCCCCCCGAGGGCCCGGCTCCCGTTGCTGCAGCAGCAGTGGCAGCAGCAGGAGCGGCAGCAGCAGCAGCTCCGGGGCTAGCGAAGCCCGGCTCCCCGCCGCCCTCCCCGCGCCCGGCCATGCCTAGCTCCATCTACCAGCCCGAGGGAGGGGAGGCGGCGGCGGCGGCGGCAGCGGCGGGACCGCCCCACGGCGGCGGCCTGGGGATGCTGAGCCCCGGCCCCGGACAGCAGCAGCAGCAGCAGCAGCAGCAGCCCCCCGCGCCCCCGCCGCCGCCCCCGCCTACCCCGCCGCCGCCCCCGCCGCCCCCGATCCCAGACCAGGGTGCCGAGGGGGCAGCCCCGCCGGAGCAGGAGGAGGCGGCCGCCGCCGCCCTGAGGTTCGCCCTGGACCAGCTCTCCATCTTGGGGTTGGAGGAAGAGGAGGACGACGAGGAAGAGGAAGAGGAGGAAGAAGGCGGGGTGAACGGCGAGGCCTGCGCCGAGGAGGAAGAGGAGGAGGAGGAGGACGATGAAGAGGAAGAAGAAGCAGCCGACGGCGCCCTGGAAGACCTGGACCCCGCCACCGGGCCCGGGCTGGACGCCCCCGGAGGGGTGGCCGTCGGGACGGGGGGCGTTCTGGGAGCCCTCCAGATGTTGGACACGGACGTGAGTCCCCCGGCCTCCAACACCACGTCCCCGCCAGATGTGTTCAGCAACTTCCACCACCACCCACACCTGAGCCACCACTCCATCCTGGCGGAGCAGATGAGTGTGATCGGCAGCCGGAAGAAGAGTGTCAACATGACCGAGTGTGTCCCCGTGCCCAGCTCGGAGCACGTCGCCGAGATCGTGGGGAGACAAGGTAAATTCCCTCCCTGGGCTTGGTCTGTTCCCCCCCTCCCCAGTCCCCCGTCCCCCGCGGCTCCCGGGATCCCAGTCTCTGGAAAGTGACACTGAGCAAAGTCGCTCGGACGCCCCTAGCGTGGAAGTTCCGCGAGCTGCCACTCTGACACTCCCTTTAGAATCGGGGGGCTGGAAATGACAGGGGGCATAACACTTAGGTGGGGCCCGCGGCAAGCCCCTAGCAGCGGAGCTGTGGGGTCGTCGTATGGCTCAGAGTTACTTTGCCATGACATGCACTCCCAGTTTAGGATGTGAGCTCTCGCCTCTCCGAGAAAGATGTGCATCCCCCGCCCCTTTTCTGTATCTGGGTCACTCTTGTTCCCTTTGTGCAGTGCCTGGAGAGTTTAACTTGGAAAAATTCTTCTCGCCCAGCCGGTCGGTCCCAGCCTTCCCCTCCTGCTTCCCGGGACCCTCAACCTCCTCCTCTCCTCGACAGCTGGGACCCTCTCTCCTCCCCATCGCATCCTCCTGCCCTTGATCCTGGCGCCCCTCCACCTTTTGTCTGTCTCCTGGGGCTGGGTGGTCCCAGCCCGGGGACTTTGCCTCTAAGGGACCGGCCAAAGTTTGAGATCTTGTTAGTGATCTGGGGAGAGGGACTCCCAGGGGATGAGGGAGAGGAAAGGCAGGTTTTGTTCAGTTTTAGGTCTTTTTCAACGAACCCCTGCTCGCGCCGCCCTCTCCCCCACATTGGGATCTGTCAAAAAATAGTGATTGAAATAGGGGGGTTGTTGTCATCTTCCGCTTTGCAAAGAATCAGTCACAAAGACCCTATATGTCTCTGCAGCTAGGGATGCTACGGGCGTAATGAAGGGGGTGTGTTGTTTTGGGGGGAGGGGGCGCCGCGCGCTGATATTTTTGAAGAGATCGTTAAGCTCTTACACGCCTATTTGATATTCCACTTGGGGTTGTACGTGGTCCCAAACGTATTGATCTGCTAAGCTGGTGGGTCTCTGGAGTATGGTGCCTTCATCCCCCACCCACCCCCACCTAGCTTTGGACAGTTCCTGCTGGGGTGGAAGGAGGGGTGGTCTCCGTTCCATCCCGGCTGGAAGGCCGGGGCCGGCTCTATTGTCGGAGGGGCCTGGGTGGCTGGCTGCCCTATTGTTCCCTTTGTTAGAGGACCATGCTGTGATTAGCATGGTGACATCAGGCCCAAGGCTTCCCATTGGTGGCTGGGCTGCCCTGAGCCAGCCCACTTCCCCCCCTCCCCACTCTTTCCTCGCTCCAGTCCGCCCTGGCCCAGCCCAGCCCTACCCTGCTTGGCTACCGGTCTCAACTTTCTCTTTTCCCTTCCCGCAACCTCCCCCCTCCTGCCCGGCCTTGCCCTAGCTCTTTCTTTGTGGCTTGGGGTGATGGGGGGGTGGAGTGGGAATAGGGGGGCTGGTTAGGGAACCAGGGTGGGGCCGGGCCGACAGCTTTGGACTTGGAAAAGACCGCCCAACTGCCTTTCTGCCCTCCATCGTGGCATCCCGGGCCTGGGACAGAACTCCCGAGGTCAAGCTGGCCCCCAGAGTGACAGTAACCTTGGTTTCCGTGTAGCTTTCCCAGTTTTTCTCTGTACTCTGTGCGTCGTATTATGGTGAGAATAGATTTATTGCTGTGTGAGGATAGAATCCGCCCGGGCTGATAGGACACAGAACCTTTAATGATCTTCTAGTCCAGCTCCCTCATTTGACACATCGGGAAACAGACCAAGAGAGTTGAAGTGATGCCCAAAGGAAGTGATGGAGTCTGTATTTGAACCCAGGTTCTCTGCTTTTCTCAATCTAGAACCTGTTTTACTTTGTGTTTTTTTGTATATCTGATAATTGGCCCAGTTTGGCTTCTTTTCTCCTTGAAATTTGCTTCCAATGTAAGAGACGGCTAGAGAGAGTAGAGAGACGGCTAAGATTGGGATTGGCTTTCCCCGTCCGGATCTAGCTGTGGGCTGGCTCTTGGGTGAGTGGGGTTTTCTCCCTCAGGTTCAGTTTTTTTGCCTGTAAAATCTGGCCCTCCCTTCCTTAGGTTGTTGTGAGCTTTAAAGGAGACCCTGTATGGAGATGGTTTTGCAAACCCTTCCGGGGCTGGTCCTCAGGATCCTACAGGATGGTTGCTCCTGCAGCTGGGTCCAGTTAAGGCTAGTTTGTTGCTGGTTTGGATTTCAGTAACCCCGTGGCCAAGGTCACTGAGCAAGTGGGGGTGATATTGAGGATTAAACCTTCATCTCTGAAGTGTCTTATAGCTTCCCTGCCCTCAGTGGGGGCCCCACCCTAGTGGGCATAGAGGAGTCTTCCATCTGAATAATCTGGGCGCTTCTGCTGAGCAGCCCCAAGGTCTGAGGATCAGGAGCCTTGGATGGGTCCCCTGGGCCTTTGGCCTCCTATGGGTGGTGGATATCCAGGCCCTTTCAGAGACAGAAGAGACCCCCAGAAGCCATCTCATCTAAACCCTTTGGGGAGATGAAGTCACTTATCCAAGGTCACATAGGTCATAAGCATAAGCATAGGATGAACTGGGTCTTCGGACTCCAGTTTGTTTTCAGGGCCAGCCCTGGCTAGGGTCTAGCAGGGTCCAAGCATGAATTCAAATCCAAGACCACCCATACCCATTGCTAGCGATTCTCTCGATGACCTTGGGCAAACAACTTTATTTAAGCCTCAGTTTCCCTATCTATCTTGGGAATTTGTCCAAAATCATTCGAGGAATCCCAATAAATCTGGGAGCAGACCCCTGAGTTCTCTCCATATCTTGTCCTCTGGTCCCAAGGTCTCTGGTATCTAGAAGCTGATGGACATCCGTGTTGTAGCCGAAGCCTAAATTTCTCTAAACTCTGCCCCGTCTTCCCCTCACCCCAGCCCAACATATAAAGCTTTGTTTCCCAGACTTCTTCCTCCTGTTTTTAGGTTAGGCAGCAATGTGACTCCCACTTTGAGCAAAAGGCAAACTTTTTCTATGAAAATCTGGGTTTTATACAAAAAGTAAACAATCTATTCCCCTTCTGTGTTTTACTTTATAAAAAGCACTTTCCACACAGCCCTGAGGAGGGTCCAGGATGGATAATACAAGGATTAACCCAATTTTATGTTGAAGAAACGAGGCACAATTTCCAAAAGGCAGTAAATAACCTGAGACATCATTTGAACACAGATCTTTTGATGCTGAGAGCAGGGCTGTCCTGTTACCGAGATTTACAGGGAAGAATCCCTAAAGAAAAGCTTTGTTTCTTTCTTAAAGGAGTCCCCACCGGCAATGGCCAGCTCCCCTCAATTTCATCACAAAGCAGGCACAATTTATAACATCAGTCAACCAAGCATTTATTAATTCTCTTTATGGACAAGATTTGGAGAAACACTTCTGTTAGGTACAGCAATAATGAGCTTACCAAGTCTGCTCCCCATGGGTCCCAATCCCAAGGAAATTCATGGGCTCCACCTTAGGAAGGATGAAGTCACCTCTCCCTGGGAATCTGGGATTCACATTGGGCATTGTAGATAGCTTGGGTTCAGAAGGGAGTTCCCCAAATAGTAAGGTGGGGGGACCAAGGCAGCTAGGGTCCCAGAGTATTTTAGGGTAATATTCTGGGGGATGTTCTGTTCACTCTAAGCAGGAAGATTTCTTCATGAAAGGTCAGGGGCCTCAGTAAGGTCAGGGTGTTGGGTTCCCTTTTCCCAAACTCGTACCAGCCAAGTATACATTTGAAATCTTGATTCCAGACTTGTCCCCGAAGTGCCAGGCTCCCACTGAGGCAGAAGTTATGGGTGTGGAAAGGTTTTTTTTTTTTTTTTTTTTTTTTTTGGTGGGAGGGAGGAGTCAGTTTTAGGCCTGTCTTTACTACCCCAACTTACTACTCAATATTTGGTAAAATCACTTTAGTGGCTCAATTTCCTTATCTGTTAAATGAAACTAACATTTGCCCAAAAGGTGTTCTGCAAGAATGAGCATAGTTGACAGCACCCATCCCATCAGGTTTTTGTAGGGTCCTTTGCAAACCTTAAAATACTGTCTAAATGTGAGGTGTAATCAGTGCAGAGCCCCAAGTGCGGGGGAGGAGGAGGAGATGGGGGCTCTCTAACCTTGGAGCTGGTGTCCTAGCCTGAGGAAAGCCTCAGAGGAATGTGCCACCCACGGGTGTAAAAGACTCACACAGGCCTTTGTTCTCCTCTCCTTGACTTTGAACTCCCAGTTCTCTCCTGGCCTAGAATGCCCTCTCCCTTCTGGAAATCCTTGGATTTTTTTCAGGCCTAGCTCAGCTCCCTACCTCTCTAGGGAAGGCTTATCTTGGGAGATTCCCCGTTCTCAGGAGTGAAAGCTGTCTGAAGAATGGTGGGAATCAGGGAAGTCTTCCTGGAAGAGTGACTGTTGAACTAGGCTTTGAAGAGTGGAGGAAAGAGACTTAACATTTATTAAGCACTTACTGCGTGCCAGGCAAATTCTACAAATATTGTCTCATTTGATTATTTGGATAGAGGTGGAATTTAAGGACTCCTGGTGGCTGAATCAGAGGGAGGGGACCTCAGGATTCTAATTTTTAGAAGGACCTGGAGGAGATGCCCCCAAAACAGTCAGTATAGACCCAGCCTCTAGTTCTTGCACCTTAAGAAAATATGCTCCCTTTTTTGAGCCTATTTCCCTCTGAGGTAGGAGGAGAACTTTTCTGTTCCTTTCTTCTCAAGGCAGTGATAAGGAAAGTGACCTTGAAAGAGTTATTCTTGACAGAGGCGAGGCAATTGTGAGATTCAGGGGAGGGACTGAGGCCCACCTTGCTTGTAGAGTACCTTTTTCTTTGAACCTTTCCTCTTCTCCCCAGCTTCTTCCAGGTACTCCTCTTAAAGTCCATTTGTTCTAATGGGAACCCTGAGAAAACAGTCGGGATAACTATGTTCCCCTACCTGTGATGAAAGTAGTTCCCCTACTTCCCCCCACCAAGTTCACTGCTTTCCAGAGGGCAGAATTCCACCAGAACATCCTTCCTCTCCCCCTCTTCTCCCCAGATTCTGACCCTGCTTCAGTGCAACCTCCCCCAGGAAGTCCCTGGTGATTTCAGCTTCCAGGCTTGCAGCCTGGGTATATTGGGAATTCCCTGTAGGTACTGCCTCCTTAATCTGTATAATTGCAGTAGCAGACTTTGTGTGCAGCTTTCAGGTTTGCAAAACAGTTTCCTTACTAGTGTCTCCTTTGAGTCTCTGGGCAACCACTCCCAAAGGAGATAAAGTTAATCCTCTTTTACTGTAGAGGAAACTGGGATTTGAAAAAACTGAATTTTGCCCAATAACTTCCTGGTATTTCTCTTCCTTGGATTCCTCGTCAGCCTCTCACACTTTAATGTATAATAACATTTCATCTGTTTGGGGCTTTTAAGGTTTGCAAAACCCTCCCCATACATGATTTCATTTCCGCCAGCCCCAATTCAGAGATGTGGGGACTTATTACCTAGTAGCAATAAGTGTGAGATGAAGTCAGATCTGGGAAAGGGACCTTAAGAGGCCTTTCCCACATTTTACAAGTGAGCAAACTGAGACCCAGAGAAGGCAAAGAACACCCCTTGTGGGGTAAAAGTTAGTTCCATTTTACAGTTAAGGAGTCTTAAAAGTGATTTTTAAAAATTTTTTTACCAAAGATAACACAGTAATTTACTGATTTCCTCCCCACTCCCCAAAATACATAAATAAATTAAAACTTTCCACAGCTGTACTTCTGCTATGCCATACTGCTCCTTGAGGGCAAGACTGGCTCAGTGGGGATCTGGGATAGGTCTGGAGTCAGACTCCAAATGTATACACAGAGGCTGGTAAAGGAAGGGAACAGATTTGGGAAGTTTGGGAATGAGTGACCAAAGGTGGGATTTAAACCTCATCTGTACTACTCTGCTTTCCTTTCAGCCGGCTTTGGGCCTTTTTCCCCGCTCTTAGCTCCTAGCACAGGACGCCAGTTTGTACAGCTGCATCCAGCAGACCATTTGTGCCTACTGGTTACACCCCAGTAACCAGGTTTACCCCTGAAACCGGGAGACTAAAAGTCCAGACACGCTAGCAGGAGCAGAGCCCTCTTAGCCAGGAGGAGGGAGAACTGAGCTTGAAGCAGGGTGGGGTAGTTCTGGAGGAGGAGGCTTGTGTCTCAAGGGGCATTGTGGCTATATTGAGTCTGGGCTGGGGTGTGTAGGGATAGGGAGGGGATCTAGCTAAGTGGGGGGAAGCAGCAAGTAGATGGGGGAGAATAAGGAGGGTGCCATTAAGGAGCTGACTGAGGCTGCCCCTTGGCACAGGCTGTCTTGGGATGTACTCACTCCCTACTCTTCTACCTGTGAGAATCCCTAACTTCCTTCAAAGACACCTGGGTGATTTAGTGGTTAGAGCGTCAGCCCCAGAGTTCAAATTTGGTCTCAGACCCTGACTTCTAGTTAGATCAGATCACCTCCCTCTGCCTCTGTTTCTTTATCTGTAAAATGGGGGTAATAATAGCATCTACCATGACAGGCTGCTTGTTGGGCTCAAATGAAATATTTATAAAGAGCTTAGCATAGTAAGTGCATACTTGTTCATTTGTTTCAGTGACATCTGACATTTGGGGGTTTCTTGGCAAAGATATTGGAGTGATTTGCCATCGCCCTCTCCAGCTCATTTTACAGGTGCACACAGTAGGTACTTAATAAATGCTTGTTTATTTCTTTCAAAGCTCAGCTCAAGAAAGCCTTCTTTGGTTCCCTCAGTGCAGCCAGGGCTCTCCCATGTCATATGTATACTTGTTTATGTGACCTATCCTGGAATGGAAAGGTCTTTGAGAACAGGGATGGTTTCTCCTTTAACTTTCTTAGTTAGCATGGTAGATGCTTAATAAATTAGTGCTAGTCAGGTTGAATTGGCTTCAGAAGGAGGAAGCAGGAAACCTAAACCCTAAATCACTTCTGCCATTAACTGTGCTACCTTGGACAAGGAGTAATGTCTGTCTCCTTTATGTGCCTCAGTTTCTTCTCTGGGAGAAGCAGTTAGGCCAAATTTGCAAATTTGTTCCAAGAGAATTTCACATTTTTGGGTTTAATGGGCTAAAAGGAGCTAGTGTTGATTTTGGAGTAGGGGTCAGTTGTGATAAAACCACACTTATGGAAGATTCACTCATCAATAAAGTATTAAGTGCTCATTGTAGGAGGGACACTGCATCTAGATACCCATATATGAGAGACGGTCGGAGAACTAAAAGGTGTTAGAATGGCAGAAGGAAGAATACTCACTGGCTTCCTGGATTTTCTTGTTAGAGGGAGTGTCTGGGCCTTGGAGGATGGGGGAGTATCTCCAAAGGGAACTTTGGCAAGGACCAGAGATGGGAAAAACTGTATATATACACAAAAACTGTATATACACTGGGTTGGCTGAAGTGTAGTAACGATGATGATTCTAGCTACTCATTCAGAAAGGCTGGAGTGGGAGACCCATGAAGAGGCAGTTTTGATGGCTGAGTCCTGGAAAGGTCTATTGGAGACTGACTGGAGAGAGAAAGGTGTTGGTGGTTTTGTGGAAAAGGCAGAGGCAAAGATGGCTTGAGGAGCTTGCATTTGAGGGAACTGGATCAGAGTAACAGGTAATAGGCACAGACCAAATGGGGAGCCCTGGTCCAGCTCACACCCAGGGGACACTTGGAGGAGGGGAAGAAACACGAGATTTAGAGATGTCCTGAATCCCAGTCATGTTGAGCTTGGTTTTCTCATCTCTAAAATGGGAATATTCATCCTTCCATAGCTTACCTCCTGATGCCATTTATAAAATCAAATGTAACAATACACATAGAGCAGACCACATATATCCCATAGATGTGGGAAATGTGGGCAGTTCTTTTGTTAGGGGCTTAGCAATTGATGCCCTCTTGGCTCCCTGCTGAATCTGGGCCCACCTGGCCTAGTCAGGAGCCTATCCCCACAGTTAATTCCCTCAGAGATCTCAGGAATCCTGGGTGTTTCTTGGAAAAAGTCCTGGGTTCCATTCATAGTTCCCCTGTTAACCTGCTCAGTGACCTTGAATGATGTCCTTCTGTTTCCTTATCTGAAGGTTCCTGCCAGCCCTAAATCCCATGATTCTATGGACTTGCCCACAAATCTACAAATTAAAAATTGTTGGAGGACTAAACAACATAATGCCCAGAAGATGTAAGGTCATGGGGCCAGCCATCAAAGGATGGGGGTTCAAACTCCCTAGCTGTCAAATGACCATGCAGGAGAGCACTAGAGTTCCTACTGCCTCTGTAAAATGGGAAAGGTCACTCAAATGACCTTTGGGGTTAAGGCCCCATTTCATTGGAAGGAATCATGACTTGGAAGAGAGAGTAGAAGGCAAGTTGGTTTCTGCCCTTGCAGATAGTGTGGAGTCCAGTTGAAGCCTGTGGACTGATTTTCTGCAAGGCTATGGGCTCTTGCCCCAGTCCTTTCATTTCTGTCAGAAGATCTCTGAGTCTGGGCTTGTTCATCAGAAAAGGCTGCCTTGGCCCTTTTGGAAAGGCCAGTGTGGTGGGATCTCATGGACTGAATGCTAGGCTTAGAGTCGGGAAGACCAGGAGACTAGATCCCAAACTGACACTCATTGGCTAACTCTTCAGACTCAGGTTCTTCATCTATCTAGGGGGGATCATAATGGTACCTCAGTGACAGCAGCACTTCTTAACTTAGGATCTCTGGATAGATTTTCAGAGATTCCCTGAAAGTGACATCTTGCTTTCGAAATAATTGATTACCCTATATCTTATATTTTTATTTGATGCCATAGGTGTGGAGGCCACAGAAAAGGGATTAGGAACTCTGTTGTCTCATAGAGTGCTCTGAAAACCTTAAAAACTATAGATGTTAAAGCTGCTCCCTTTGCTCCCTGTTCCAAACCTGTACCCCTTCAAAGCTGGGAACAATTTCCTTTCATCTGCTCCTAGAGCACTAGTTCAGATCACCTCTCACCACTTAGCTGTGTGACTTTGGCCAAATTCCCCCTCCTCTGATTTCAGTCTCCTCATCTGTACAATAGAGATAATAATTCCTGTGCTCCTTGTCTCCCAAGGCTGTCAGGAGGAAAGTGCTCTGTCAGCTGGGAAGAGCTTGGAGAAACAAAAGCTGTTATTATTTGCTACTGAACTGAGGGAGTGTCTGAGGGAGAGAGGGGCATTGGCGGAGGAGGCAAAGGGCCAGACTTCCAAGTCGCAGGCGCTCCAGACAGCAGTTACTGTGGAAAAGAACAGTGGCTTTGGAGTAAGGATCTGCATTCAAATCCTGCCTTGGTTATTTATTGCCTAGGTGGCCACTGGCAATTTAGTGAATCTTCCCAGGTGAAATGGATGGGACTGACTGCTTTGAGCTCTCCGGTGATCCTTCTTCCTCTAGGTGTCCGTAGAAGCCTCTTCTGGAGACTGCTGTCCTAGGTGAAGCATTGTAGGAGGAGGTCTTTGAGAGATTGGAGTGTCTGGGGAGATCTTAGCTACCTAGAGGAGCCTCTATTGTGTAAGGGAAATTCTTAAAGACCTGGATTCAAAAGCTCCCTCCAGCACTTATTAGCTGAGTCATTTCTCCTAGACTCAGTTTCCTGGATAGTCACAGAGTAGTCATGAAGAGAGGGAATCTAGTTCTAGAAATGGGGACTGTTTGGGGAGGGAATGTCAGTTTTAGATGACCATTCCACTATAGATTTCTCTGCTGGTGTCGGGGCTACACATCCTCCCCCTTGTGGTGTTCCTGTCCCACTCTGTGATCTATAGCCCACCACGCCTATTCTGTCCTGCTGTCCCTCAAAGTCAGTTCTGCTCTAGTTCCAACCCTACCCCTTAAGTCCTCCTTGGGCTCAGGCAACTAACAGTACCACTGTGGGTGTACCCCTTCCCTTCTGATTTCTTGTGACATTCTCCCTCAGTTCTCACCATTCCATCTCTGCCACTTGATTGCACGCCTCCTGGTTTAGGGTGTCCCTTCAGGCCCGTATCTTCCTCTCCATCTCTTCATTCTTACATGATTGTCTCACCATTTCCCATAGGTTCAACTCTCCATCCAGCTGCACCCTTGCCCAGCTCTTGTCCCTGTCTGTTAGATGTGTGTCCTAGGGACATCTCCTATTCAACATCTGCAAGTATAAGCAAACCTTGCCCTTTCCTGAATCCTCCTCACAAATCTGCAGCCTCAGGGTCATCTTTTATCTTTCCAGGATGACTCCTCATTTGTCCTCACCATGAAGCTAGCAGTTGCCACATTTTCTACCTCACCCCGCCTCTACACCTCCTCCTTCCTTCACAACTTCACACTACTACCACTCTAGTTTCAGTCCTTTATTACCTCTCATCGGGACTATCTCTTTTTCCATATTCAAAAAATTTTAAAATGTTTCCCAATTACATGTAAAAACAATTTTTAACATTTGAAAAAAAGTTTTGAATTCTAAATTCTCACTCCCTAATAAGACAGTAAGCAATTTGCTATAAATATATATAGTGTATATGTTATAGATCCGCAAACATGCAAAGTGTTTTCATATCAGTAATGTGTGAAAGAAAACAGACCAAGAAAAAATGGAAAAAAAAAAGTGAAAATAGTGTGCTTCTATCTGCATTCAGATTCCACCAGTTCTTTTAGACAACTTTTTTCATCGTGGGTCCTTCTGAATTATCTTGGATTGTTGTGTTTGTTGAGAAGAGCTACAGGCATTTTATCATGTGATGTTGCTGTTATTATGTACAGTGTTCTCCAGGCTCTGCTCACTTCACTTTGCATTAGTTTGTGTCAGTCTTTCTCTTATCTGCACTGTTTAGTAGCTGCCTGAAGGGTCTCAGTCTCAAGTTTCCCCCTATTTCAGTTTGTTTACTACACAGCCACTAAAAAAGTTCTAACTTTGTTAATTCTTCAGTGGTTCTTTTATCCTCAGAATCAAGTAGAAACTTAACTTGACATTTAAAGCTCAAAACTAACTGTCCCCTTCCTACCTTGCCAGCCAGCTCCACATGGGAAGTTCCCTTTCCCTTCTCTGCCTTAGCCTCTCTTGCCTAGGCCTGTGTACAAGACAAAATAGGCTGTTTACAGTTCCAATCAAAGTGTGAAAGGTTTCTTGAGGGTTGTGGACTTTGAAGATGGGATGGGATCAGGTTTAGCAAGGCAAGGTCGAGGTTGTGTTCGTGGACTAGAGTCCAGACCAGCTTGGTGACAGCAGAGAGATGAAGGCTCTGATGGAGAACGAGGGCCAGATCAGGATGTGGAAGGCCTCGAATGCCAGACAGAGAAGTTTTCAATCAATCAGTAAATGTTTATTGAAACACATGACTATGTACTGTGTTAAGCCCTAGAATATGATTTTCCTAAAGTACAGAACTGATGGTATCATTTCCCTCTAATCAGTTAAATCCATTGTCTGTTACCTTATTATCAATTTTAGAGTCTTCTGGTTAGTATTTAAAAGTACATAACCAGCTTTCTTCTTACCTTTCCAATCATAGAATTTACTCCCCTCCTACAGGCTGGGTTCTAGGATTCAGCTATATTATTCTTGTAAGAGACTCCATCTCTCCAAGCCTTTACCCTGACTGGACCCATGCTTGGGAATGCTCTCCCTCTCTGACTTTTACCTCTTGGCTTTCGGGGCTCAGTCTCTCATGCTTCAGGAGGCCTTTGCTGGTCCCTCCCAGTTCCCAGTGCCCAGTTATTAGTCTAGTTAATTAGCCTGTGATTGCTTGAGAGCAAAACTGGGTGTTTTGGCCATTCTTTTTGTTTAGCAAAGTGCCTGATGGCACTGTAAGCTTTGACTAAGTACTAGGTGACCCACTGTGGTATCAGCAAGATGTGATTATGGAATTTGGAAGTGAAAGGGGATCTTAAAGGTCATCTAGGTCAAGATCCTTCTCCCTCCACTCCTCATTTTATCCATGTGGAAAATAAGGTTCCCAGAGTGGAAGTGACTAGCCCAAAATCACTTAGGTGCTGGTCTTGTGACTTAGTCAAATACTCATTCCAAGCTCTCTCCTGCTGAGCTTTGGGTAGATTAGAATTCTAACGAGAGCCTCCTGATCCCCTCAGGGGAACTAGGTATCAGGGATAGGATTATCCCTTTTACAAAGGAGGTAATAATGGCTGGAATTTCTGTAAGCTACCTAAGGTTTGCCAAGTTTTTCACTTCTATCCTTGACAATCCTTTTCGTTGCTCTGGAGTAATACCGAGGTACTTTATCTCCTTTTTACTGAGGAGGAAACTGAGGCAGAGAGTAATAAAGTGCCTTGTCCCAGGGCACACATGTACTTTTTGCATGTACTGAAAATTAAATATTCCTAGTCCTCAAGCCTAGCCCCCGGTCCACTCTGCTGTGCCTGTTTCTGGGAAACCTTGAGTGGAAAAGACTAGAATTGGGCAGGCCCAGGGTGTGATGGCCCAGCAAGGGTTGATCATTGGGAACAGAGAGCAGGGCGAAGATGGGGGACGACCTAGATAGCTGGCTACCTGGGGACTGTCCAGTTTAGCCCCTCTCTCATCAAGAGGCCTCCTACTTAGTGATGGGAAACTCACTACCTTTCTAACAAATACAAAAAAATAAAATAAAATAAGATTTTCAGAGCACTTCTCACACATACATACATTCTTTCTGTGTCTCATCTCCCTCCTCCTTATCTGTCTGCTTGTCTGTCTGTCTGTGTCTTTTCCTGTTTCTCTCCTCCCTCCCCATCTGTCTCTCTCCCTCCTGTTTGTCTAACTGTTTGTCTCCTTTTTGTCAGTGTTTCTTTCTGTCTCTGTCTCCTTCAGTTCTCACCTTAAGTCAGTGAAATAGATGCAATAATTACCCCAAGGCAGCCCATTTTCACTGAGATAAGTGTTCGGAAGTTTTCCCTTGCTTTCATCCTAACCCTTCCGCCCACCTACTCCAGGCTCCCAGAGACTCCTAGTTTTGCCTCCAGGCAAAATTTAGATAAGGTATTTACTGAAAATGACCTTAGAGCAAGTCTGATCCCACCCTCCCCTTTGGGTGAATCGAGGCCCTGAGGTATTAAGTAACTTTCTCTTGAGGTCACACTGCTACTAAGTTGCCAAGCTGGGATTCCAGGCAGATTCTCAGTCCCGCGGCTCTGGGCTGCGTTCTGCCCAGGGTTCCAGCTCATGTCAGTCTCCAATCCTTGCGAAGCATTTTGGGGGTCTGAGAGCTGACCTGCTTGGGTTTTGTGGGACCCCCAGGCTAGGTGCCTCCTCCTGCCCCCTTCCAGCTGATATCTGGGATGGAGCCTCCCCTCTGCAGTGCAGAGAGAGAGGGACTCAAGACTGTCTAGTCCAACCCTGTTATTTTACAAGGAAGGGAAATATGGTCCGAAGGGACTTGAAGCAGTTCCTCTGACTTTGGAGTCAGGACTTGTTCTAAACCATGATGCTTCTTTCTCTGGGTCCTTTTCTCTGTTGGAAATTGGGGGAGGAGGCCCCTGTGACCATCGGAGACAGTGTGTTCCGGAGGAGGAAGCCACTGCCCGGCAGAGAGAGCCTCCCTCTTCCCAGCAGCCCTTGCCTGACCCTGACCCACTGCAGCTAGCTACTTTGCTTGCCTTTATCAGTCAAGAAAGTTGGCAAGTGGGAAGGAAGCTCAGATGCCAGTGAGTTCAGCCTCCTCATTTTACAATTGGGGAGACCAAGTCCCACAGAAGGGAAGTGACTTGTCCTAGCACCTACTGTGTACCAAAGCACTGAGGTTACAAAGACAGACAAAAGGCAGTCCCTGCCCTCGAGAAGCTCCCACTGTAATGGGGAAGACATATTTTATTTGCTTTTTGTACAAATGAGCTATTTGCAGGGTAAATTGGAAATATTCCATAGAGAAAAGGTACGAGCTTTAAGAGGGACTGGGGAAAGTTTCCTGTAGAAGGAAGGATTATAGATTAGGCTTGAAGGAAACTGGGAGGTGGAGGTGAGGAATCATGAGGGACATCAGAAAAAAATACCCAGAGGCTGCAGATGAGGATTAATGGGAGGAGGAGCCAAGAGGCCTAGGGTCAGAATGCATGGATGCAGGGTGGAGGGGTGCCAGCAAAGATTTGGAGATATCTAGAGGTAATAAAGAGGTAAAAATATTAAATGCCGAGCCAGATTTGATCTGTGGTGCTGGAGGTGTTAGGAAACCCCCGAGTTTGGGCAGCCCTAGCACAAGAGGTAGAATCAGCCAGGAAGCCCTGGAGCTTCAAGGCTCATCTGTAGCAACATGGTGGCTGTGTGACTGGGTAAATTTCTTAACCCCTGAGTCAGAGTCAATACTCTGAGGCTCTCTTAGGTTGCGGAGAAGGTGCCTCAGCAGGGCATTCCCTTAACCAATGACATTCCAAGTGCAGCCCTCGTCCCCCGTGGAGTGATGGGAGAATCTCATGTGACGGTCACTGTAGTCTTGTCAAATAAATAGTGGTGTTCGTTCCCCGTGTTAGAGATGGAAACTGATGGCCAATGAGTGGACTTCCCTTCTCCACCCTTGACTGAGCACACTTGCATGAAGTTGTGAGTGACCTTCTAAGTTCTCATGAATTTAGTGCTAGGAAGGGACCTTGCCCAGGGTCTTATTGTTCCAGAGGCAGAATTCCTCCATGGACCCTATGCTTGTGCTGTCTCTGCTGCCTGAGCAAGGAGGCAATATGGTCCAGTGAAAGAAGAGTGATTCTAGCTTCAGATGACTGGAATTCAAATCCATCTTATGGATGTTTATGCTCTTTGCAGCTTTAAGCAAGCCATTATCTGTCTTGGTCTTAGTTCCCTAAGAGATAGATGAGCTAGATGAGTCTCTCTTCCAGCTCTGGAGACATGGTCCCGATTCCTTCATCAGAACAAAAACCAGAAGGAATTCCATTAATTCAGTGGCTTCTTATTCTTTTCTCCTTCTTTAGCCTTAAGGAGGTACAGATAGCCTTTTTTTTTTTTTTTTTTTTTTTTCCGTAACGAACCTATTTGAGGCAGGTAGGGCAAGTGTCTTTATCATCATTTTATAGATGAGGAAACTGATTTAAAGGACTTGTCCTGAGTCCTAACAACAATAATAAAATAACTAGCATTTATATACTGCTAACCTTTGTAAATCACTACATAAATATTCTTTTATTTGATCCTTATAACAGCTCTGGGAAGCTAGATGCCAAAGCAGCATTATTTCCATCCTCCACCCCACTCTCATTGGGGCAGATGCAGGGTTTGGTGCTGAAGATGGGTGATTTTTCATACTGTGAACACTGAATCAAGAGTACTCCTGAAAGAAATACTCAAAATACAGATTTTAGTTGGGGACTTTACTTCATATTTCACTGAAAAAAAACTGAAGCCCTTCAGGAGGTCTGAGGTCCTTTCCTAATGTCTTCTGCCCCATCTCCTTTCCTTCCTTCTCATGTGAAGAGGTGGCCCATCTCTTTGCTAAGTCTGTCCCCTCTCTCCTCTAACATTTCTCTCTAATCTTCCATTGTGCTTAACTCCTGGTTTATATTTACTGCTATTAATGTACCTTTATTTCCCTTAATGCTTAAATAAACCCTAACCCTGCATTCAGCCTTGCCCACTAGCCAAGTTCTTTATCTCTCTTCCCCTCTTCTGCCAAACTTTTTGAGAAAGTTATCTTGTGTCTCCTTTTCCTTTTTCCTTCCTCATTGCTTACTTCTTTGTCATCTGCCTCCTCATCAAAGTATCAAGCAATGGCCAAATAATCCCATGGTTTTTTTTTTTTTTTTTCTCCAACGTGCATCTTTCTAGAGTCTTTGCTGCTGAGATCGCCTTTTTCTGGATCACTCACCTAAGTTCTCCTTTGTGTCTGACTCATTTCTCTCAGTCTCCAGCTGGTCTTCCCCCAGGTCTGCCCACTAATTGGCTGACTTCCAGGCCTCTTCTTCAATTGGTGCCATCAGCTTCCATGGAACCAGCTGATTTCCAGATGTCTATATCCAGCCTTGCCCCCTCTGCTGCTCACATCCCATCAGCTGCTTCTTGTACACCTCAGACATTTGAACAAGCCACAACTCATCCTCTTCTCTCAAACTCTTCCGTCTTTCCTAGTTTTTCTATTACCATCAGGGGCGTTATCAGGCTCATAACAGGGAGTATTGTTCTCCACTGCTCTCACCACTCATATCCAGGCTTGTCTGTTTGAAGATCCATTTCTCTTCATTCACGTAGCTGCCATTCTAGGACAGGCCCCTATCACCCTGAGTGCTGTGGCCTTCTGGTTGGTGTTGGTCTCGTTCCTCTCCCTACTCCAATCTGTTAAAAGTCATTTCCCTCATCTATCACAGTAACTTTCCTCAGTCACGTATCACACTCTCACCCCAAATCAGTAAGCTGTGGTGGTTCCCTATGACCTCCAGGATCAAAACTTCTGTGTCACACTGGAAGCCCTCACAACCTGTTCCCTTATTCTTCCAATCTCATTCTTTGCTCCTCTCCTTATATGTCACAATCCACCGATACTGTCTCTGGAACAAGACTCCTCTGTCTCCTGATTTTGTCCCATTCCTAGAATGCTTGCCCCCTCACACTGCCCCCTAGCTTTTTCCAAGACTCAACTCAAACTCTTTTGGGGGGAGACTTTTCCTAGGCCCCCTCGAGACCTTCCCTCCTCTCCTTCTTTCCTTTCCCCTCCACATATACACCATTACTGCTTTCCCTCTGATTATTTACAGTATATCCTGTCTATGTATTGTGTGTGTTTTTAATTGTTTACATGCTATTCTCAGTAGAATATGAGCTCCTTGAGGGCAGAGATTTTCATTTTTGTAACTTTTGTAACCCCAGGATGTCGCACAATGCCCGGGACACAGTAAACACTTAATAGATGTTTGTTGACTGACAGCCTGTTAATAGCATGAGCCTTGGACCATAGAACACAGTATGTCAAAATGAGCAGGCCCTTAGAACACATCAGAGCTGAAAGGGCCCTAAGCTTGTCAGAGTTGGGAGGGTCCTAAGAAGATGTGGAAAGCACCATTAGACAGCAGTCCTGAAAAAGATCTGGTGGCCTTAGTGGACTTAAAACTCATTATTTAAGTCAGCAGAAGTGTGATGTCAAAGCCAAAACCAAATATAATTAAGAACAACCTAACTTGGGATGGGAGAGAGGGGATAGTTCCACTGCTTTCTATGTATGTCAGACCTCATCTGAACTATCGAGGTCAGTTCTAGACACTATGGGTGAAAGACATTGATCAGCTGAAGAGTATCCAGAAAAGGGCAAATATGATGGTAAAAGAACTGGAATCCATGGGATTTAAGTCATTTGAAGAAACAGAATGATCTGCTTGGAGAAGACAAGACTCAGGGCTACTTTGAAGTTTTTGAAGGGCCTTCATATGGAGGGATTAGACTATTTGGCCTCAAAGCAAAATTGCTGGTAATGGATGTGTAAATGACAAAGAGATAAACTGAGATTTTATATCTGGAAGAGTTTCCTGACAATTAGTTGCCCAACTGCATATTAGGCTGTTTAGAGAGGTGGGGGTGTTCTTCCTTCCTGGTGGCCTTCTGGATATTTCTCCAGAAACTTAATCAGTTTATGGGTTAGATTAAGTTGTGATTGTTTTCTGTTCCAATGGCTCAGATATTCTGTGAACACCATGTCAGAGCCGGAAGGGCCCACAGAACATAGGATGTCAAGTTGGGAGAGCCTTTAGAATGTAGGATGTCATCTGGAAAGGACCATAGAACTCAGAATGTCAGAGCTGGGAGGGCTCTTAGGTGTCAGAACTAGGGACAATGACAGAGCTAGAAAAGGCCTACCTAAGGCTTGATAGTTACTGGGCTTAGGGTTTGAAAGACTTGAATTTTAATACTGTTTTATCACATGTGAAGTATAACCTTGCAGAAATCATTTGATGTCTCTGGGACTCTTCATTTGTAAAATGGGACTAATTCTGTCTCTAATGCTTAGCTCTCAGGCTTGGAGTAGGGGCTCAAATATTTGATTTTCTGGGCCTGGGATTTCATTGATAAGAGAAATTTCTAAGTGAGACAATTTTCTACCAGTCGGTGGTGGTCAGTACTTTCTGGGTAATCCTCAGTCTTAGAGAATTGCATAGAACAGAAGTGTCAGGCTCCCCTGGGTCTGGGAGGCCTGCAGAACTGAGAACTGTAACCCAAACTGGATTAAAATGTAATTGGGAAATGAGGAACAGTCACAATGCAACATAGACATTGTTAATTTGTGGTTTCACAACATGGAGCTCACAGGGGTATGTTTCTGGTTGAGTTTGATACTTAGATCACTGAGAAAGTTATGTGATTTGCTCAAGATGCCAGAGGCCTCCTGTGTGTCAGATAATCTGGATAAAAGGCCTCGTAACCCTTACAGTGGTACATAAAGCTCGGCTATCATCTAACTCAACACCGTCCCTCATTTTGCAGATGAGGAAACAGGTCCAGAGAGGAGATCCCAGGGTCCCATAAACAGGGATAGCCAGGATTTGAAATTTGAATTGGAATCCAAGGTATGCTAAGTTCTACTCCTGACAAGGTCGCTTCTGTGACCTGGGGCTTGGGTTCAGCCCTCTGTAGCTCAGTTTCCTCATCTGTAAATGAGTCAAGTTGGATCAGATACTTAATTTGAAAACCCTTGTTTAGCTGTTGTACTTGGGAGCTAGGGATATAAAAGCCTTCTGAAAATCACTCCCTGAATTCACTGAGAAAGCCTGGCATCATGAATAGAGCCCTGTCCCTGTCACCAAATTAGCTTGGATTTGTTGCCTATTCTGATATTTTCTGGCTGTGTGATCCTGGGCAAGTTATTTAACCTTAATGAACTTCAGTTTCCCCATCTGTAAAATTGAGATGATAATCCCACTGCCTTGGAATAATTGTGAAGATCAGATAACCATGTAAGGAAAGCCTTTGTGGACCTAAAAGCACTATCTTTGTGTCAGTTATTGCTACATTCTCCTAGGGGGTATGTGACATTTAAAAACATAAATGGACTTTAGCTTGAAAGAGGAGATAAAATGGCTTGAAAAAATAACACTAGTAGCATTTCTGTAGTATTTTAAAATTAGCAAAGTGCTTTAATATTTATATTTTAATGGGACAACCTTGTGAGCTAGAGGCTCCTATTATCCTCATTTTAGAGATGGGGAAACTGAGTCAGGCAGTGGTTAGGGGACTTGTCCAGGATCAAACAACTAGTAATTGTCTGCGGCAGGGTCTTCCTGGCTCCAGGTCAAAAAGCTTAACTCGGGAAAGACTTCCCAGAAGCACCCAAGTTGTCTTGAAATAAGCTAAGGATTCTAATAGATGGGGTCATTTTCTAGACATGAGGGAAATGCCTGTGCAAAAAGGTATGGGTAAGAGGTGCACTGCTGAGTTTGGGGATCAGCAAATGGGCCGCAACATAGATTGTGCAAAAAGGGTAATAAATAACCTAAGTCTGGATAGGTGGGTCGGACTAAGACTTTTCAATGAGGGTTTAAGAATATTTTAGTCCGTGAAGAGTGTGAACCTCAGGGTGTTCTGCTGCCTACTGGTTGTGAATTCGAGAGCCAGCATGGTATAATATAGAATAGATAGTACCTAATTTGGAGTCAGTTCTACAAATGATGATAGTAAGCATTTATTAATCATCTACTGTGTGCCCAAATAGGTAGGGTTTCATTTGGCGTCAGAGGGCTTCTCCTTCTACAAATGATAGCCAGTGAGTCTGAAACAATTATTAATCACCTACCGTGTGTGGCCAAGTAGGTAGTGCTTAATTTGGAGTCAGAGGACCTCCCCTTCTACCAGTCTGCGGTTACGCATTAAGCACCCCCCTGCGGTGCCCATTTGTGGTGCCCTCGCTGATGTGGGGGCCCAGGGAGGGGAAGGGTCTGGCTCCAGATGCACTTTGCAGGGTCCCGAGGCTCCTCTGTTTTGGGGGGTGGGGAGGCTGTACTCCGCAGTGCCCCAGCACGGTGAGGGTGGCTGGAGATTGTTGCAGGAGTGGGAGTCCGATCATTCTTTTTCCTCTCCCACCCAGGATGCAAGATCAAGGCGCTTCGAGCCAAGACCAACACGTACATCAAGACCCCGGTGCGGGGGGAGGAGCCCATCTTCATCGTGACCGGGCGCAAAGAGGACGTGGAGATGGCTAAGCGGGAGATCCTGTCGGCTGCGGAGCACTTCTCCATGATCCGAGCCACCCGCAACAAGGTGAACGGCCTGACGGGGGCCGTGCAAGGGCCCCCCAACCTCCCGGGGCAGACCACCATCCAGGTCCGTGTGCCCTACCGGGTGGTGGGGCTGGTGGTGGGGCCCAAGGGAGCCACCATCAAGCGGATCCAGCAGCAGACCCACACGTACATCGTGACCCCGAGCCGGGACAAGGAGCCCGTGTTTGAGGTGACGGGCATGCCAGAGAACGTGGACCGAGCCCGCGAGGAGATCGAGGCCCACATCACCATGCGCACGGGCTCCTTCATCGACGCTGGCGCAGAGAACGACTTTCACTCCAACGGCACCGACGTCTGCCTCGACCTGCTGGGGGGGCCCGCTGGGCTCTGGGCCAAAGCCCCCAACCCGGCCCGGCGGCCCTCGGCGGGCCTGCGCGCGGACAGCCTGGCCCCCGCCGAGGCCTTCTACGGCAGCCGGGCTCCCGCGGCCGAGCCGGGCCCCACCAGCCCTTACGGGCCCGGGCCCGGCCCCGGGGGAGGCGGCGGCTTCGGCTTCGGGGGCGACAATCAGTCCGGGGCCCCGCCCGCCCCGCCGCTGGGCTCCGAGGACTGTGACTTTGGCTTTGACTTCCTGGCCCTCGACCTGACCACGCCAGCTACCATCTGGTCCCCCTTTGAGCGCACCAACCCCCTGCAGGCCTTCGGAGGCTGCCCTTCGGTCCCGGGCTGCCCCCAGCGGAGGAACAGCGGGCTCAGCGGGGCCGCCACCCCCCGCCACTCGCCCACGCTGCCCGAGCCGGGGGGCATCAGCCTGGAGCACCCGCTGGCCCGGCGCATCCCCAGCGAGCCCGTCAGCGCCCTCTCCTGGCTCCCGGGGCCGCAGGGCTCGCTCTCGTCCTTCTCCAACAGCACCGGCTATTCGTCATCTTCGTCATCCTCCCTGCCGGGCAGTGTGTCAGCAGCGTCGGGCTCTCCCACAGACTCCAGCAGCTCCGAGGGCGCCCGCAAGGCCTCCCGGGACTGCATGGTGTGCTACGAGAGCGAAGTCATCGCCGCCCTAGTCCCCTGCGGCCACAACCTCTTCTGCATGGAGTGCGCTGTCCGGATCTGCGGGAAGGCTGAGCCCGAGTGCCCTGCCTGCCATACCCCAGCCACCCAGGCCATTCATATCTTTTCCTAGCTGCCCCCCGCCCTTCAGCCGGGGGAGGGGAGGGAAGGGCGCAGGGGCCAGCTTAGAAGAGAGGAGAAAGGGGGAACCTCCCCGCCCGTCGCTCCTCCTCCTCCCCCTGCCTTCCCCCAAGCACCCCTTTTTAAGAACCCCTGTCCGCTCCGACCTTTTTTATTTAAAAAACATGACTCCCAGGGGGAGGAGGAGGAGGAGGGATGGGGGGAGGGGAGAGGAGTTTTGGGGGAGGGGGGCCGGGGCCGGGGGGAGGGAGGGAGAGCTGGTCAGGGGGAACGGGGGAGGTATGTGAATCGGGCTCGGGGTGGGGAAGAAGGGGGGAATAGAAAACCAGAGAAAAAACAAACCTCCAATGTTTACAGAATAGCTTTAACTTGGACCCCAGGTGTGGAAGCTGCCGGCACTAGGCAGACTGGCTGTCCTACAGTTATTTCCAAATAACAGTATTCAGTTGAAAAGTTAAAATAAACAGAGAGAAGAGGTCCAATGGCACTTTTTATTTAGAACACACAAGGGTTGTCTTTTTTATATTTCTAAACCTTCGGGGGTGGGGGGGGTTTGTACGGAGCATTCTTTGCTAGGCTTTTCAGTCTCTCCTCGGAGGGCCAAGGGCTCCCTCCGCCGGGCTGCCCACCTGCCTGCGGAGAACATCGTCTTCCTTCTTTCTTTTTTAAGGGAGGGCTTTCAATTTGGGGGGGTCCCTGGGCAAAGCGGGACGAGGCCCCAGCTGGCCCCGGGGAGGGAAGGGGAGGGGGAAGGAGAAGGAAGAGGAGGAGAAAGGAGGAGGGTTCCGGTGCCACTGGGCGGGGGAGGGGGAGTTAGCCAGGATGGAACCTCAACCAATCGGACAGCAGGGGGCGGGGAGGCAGTACAGACCACACCTGGGCGGGAGGGAGGGGCCACTTGGGGTGGGGAGGGGACAGAACTGTCATGTCACGAACAGAAGAAACCTACCTTTTTTTAAAAAGAAAAAAATTTCTCCTTTTGCTGATTATGTCTTTAAGTTTTTATTATTTTTTTAGTTTTATTTTTTTATTTTTTACCTTGTGTATATGTAGGGAATTTATAGGAAAATATGTACTTTATTGAATAAATTTTAAGAACTAAAATATATTTTATTTTAAAGAAAATAACGGACCTTTAACCTTACACAGCTAAAGTACTGATTATATATTTGCTGAGCTGACTTGACGGTTAAGAAAATTGTATCAAGAGTTTTATTTTTTGACTTCAAAGCCTTCTTAATAAAGTCTTTTTACTCTATATAAACATTACTGCTTGGAGTCTTATTTAGGCACAGTGGGGAGAGGAGGTGGGGTTTGCAGAGGGATTGAAAGGTGAAGGGACACAAGTCCCATGGTCTCTTCTCACTCCCACACATATTTCCAGTGGATGCTGGACCCCAAAGGGACTTTAGAAACTTGGACCCTTAAACCTTGGAGAGCATCTTAGAACCTAATATCAGAGTATCCAAGGTCAGGTCAGACCTAGAAGGAATCTTAGCTCTTAGAATATTAAGAGTTGGGAGGTCCAAGATCTTAGAACTTAGAACACAAGAGACAGGGGCATTATACTAGCCAAAGTCAGATCAGATCTGGGAGGAAGCTCCAAGATCTAAGATCTTAGAACATAAAGACAGCTGGATGGCATCATACTATCCATAATCAGATCAAATCGGATCTGGGAGGGATCTTGTCTCTTAGAATCTTAAGAGTTGGGAGGTCCAATCATAAAGACAGCTAGGTGACAGTGGAAAGATCCCTGTATCCGGAGTCAGAAAGGCCTGCATTCAAAAATGACTTCAGATACTAGCTTGTGTGATCCTAACCAAGTCACTTAATTTGCCTTAATTTGTCCATCTGTAAAATGGACATATTAGAGAAACAACAAATGGCAAATCATTTCAGTGTCTCTGCCAAGAAAATTCCAAATAGGGTCACGAAGACTCGGATATGACTGAAATGACTGAACAACATGATTCTGCTCTAATAGCACCTACCTCCCATGGTTATTGTAGGGATAAAATGAAATATTTATGAAGTGCTTTGCAATAATAAAGCTATTTATAGCGAAAGGTGTCAGCGCTAGCTAGACAATGTCTAGTTGGGAGATGTAAGATCTTAGAACATGGAACAGCTGAGTAGGGAGGCTCTCCAAAGATCAAATCTTATGCTCTCAGATGGGAAAACAAGTCTAAAATGGGGCAGTAGCATAGCCCAGTTCACATAAGCAAGTGAGTGAAAAGTTTAAAAAAAAAATTTACCTTCCTAAATATGAGGGAGTTACTGTATTTCTGGGTTCATGTCTTTTTTATTTCCACCTGAAAGTAAAAACCAACTCAGTGGGTGCCCCATATAGTGGGGAGGGCCAGTGTTTTGATGCTCTTTAATGGAGATCTTCAGAAAGGATAGTGAAACAGGTGAGAAGGTCCTTGTGGGCTGCTTCCTCCATCTTGTTTCAACCCCCTAGGAGCAGAAGCGGAGGGTAGCCAGAAGGTGGTTCAGGTCCTCGACAGAGGTCCTGTTTGGCATGGGCTTCTCCAAAAGGAGGGACAATTTAGAATGATAAGAACTGGAGTCAGGGGGAAGGGCTTGGAGAGGAGGAGAGACCATCAAAGTATCTACAATGTCAGAACTATCTATGAAAGACCTTGGAACATCCAATGTCACATCAAAACTTGGAGAGATCATGGACCATAGGATTCAGGCTGGGAACGAATACTTCAAAGAAAAGACCTACCCATCTGTTATGGTTTTATAGGGTTTAGAATTGGAACAGCTCCTCAAAATCAAATCCTACCCCCTCCAAGGTTAAGAGAGAGGTCTATTAGCTTGCTCCAAAGTCTGCCTGAAATCAAACTCCAGCACTATTTCCAAGGAACCCCACTTTCAAATTCTCCTCTCTAGCCTCCAGCCAGCCTTTCCTCCAAATTTAGCTGTGAGGGGCCACAGCCTAGCCATGTTCTCTTCCCACAATCCCATCCTAAATAGCAATTGAACCAGGGGGAGCCTCCAACCGTGAAGGTTTTTGGGAAAGGGTGGCCCAGAACCATACAATATAAGAAGGTCTAGAGGAATTTTCTGTTCCATAAGAGTAGAAAGAAATACAGGTCCTGGACTGGCAAATAGCCTAGCTTGTAAAGAATGGTTTCTGAGATCTTTTCTACTTCCTAGTTCATTTTAAAAGGGGTATTTTGAGATTCAGCAGAATGGGTCTCCAAAAGTGCAATGTAGTTGGAATCAGAAGACACAGGTGTCTTTCTCAGTGTCTGTGTGACCTTGGACAAACCACAACTTCCTCCTTCCTCAATTTCCTTATCTTTAAAATTGATAAAAACAACTTCTAAAATCCAGTTCTAGAGGGGTTCCTGCTCAGGTTGAAGAGGGATTGGAAGGTAGCTTCCAAATTCAGAGAGCCTATGAATTGTTACTGGGCAAACTTCCCAGAGGTGAGGAGGGGAACCAGGTCTAAAAGGAGTTGATGAACCTGGATCAGAGAGGAGAAAGAATCTAAGGGTGCCCTGAGGTGCTTCTGAAAAGGCAGGTTCTCCCATTCTAGGACTTGATTTGGAGACCTGGACAAACATTAGGTAGGGAGGTGGGGACAGGGGATAGAGTGCTTTGGAATCAGGAAAACCAAAGTCAAATCTAGCTTCAGAGAACTACTGGATGTGTGACCTCAGTTTCCTCATCTATAAAATGGGGATCATTTATAGCCCCTACCTTCTAGGGTTGTGAGGACTGAATGAGATAACATTTGTACCTGACACATAGTGAGTGCTATAGAAATGTCAGTAACTAATGGTTTATAAAGATCTTTACAATGATCTCATCCTCTCAACAGCCTCACGGGTAAGTGCTATTTTTACAGATGAGGAAACAGAGGCAGACAAGTTGAGTGACTTGCCCCATATCATACAGCTAGTAGTATCTGATGTCAGAACTTGAATTCAGGTCTTCCAGAGACCCTCCGCTTTATCTTCCCAGCTAGAAAGCTTCTGAGAACATCTTGACTTTTAAATCTTATATTTTCCTTCGCTGCAGTGCCTGTCTGCTCTGCACTCAGGGCGACGGAGGCTCAGGGTTGCCCCTCTGCCTCCCTCCCAGCCCCACAGAACCAGTGTTCCTGGGGTGGATGTTGGATGCACATGTGCATTTATAGGTGTAATTATCCCATGTGCATACGTGTAAGGAAGGCTCTTCCCCACCAGGAGGCACCAGAGTCCACTCTTTGGGAAGTGGGACATGGCTTTAGACTTCTATCTGGGTCAAGGAAGCCTGGGTGACCTTCACAGGAAGTTTTCTTGGGACATCCCAGAGGACCGAGCTTGGGGGTTCCACTGACCGTGGCCTGCGGGGGCCTTCATAGGAAAGTTGCTTAGTCCGTCCGGGCGGACTGAGCTTGCGGTCCTTCAGATGGAGGTTGGAAGTTGCTGGTCTGGAAGCATCCTGTAACTTCCTAGGTTTGGGTCCCGTTGGAAACCTCAGAAGACAAGTATCCATCGGGAATGATAAGATTTAGAATTGAGAGGAACTTTGGAGGTCATTCATCCAATTCTATCATTTTACAAATGAGGAAACTGAGACTCAGAGAGGTTCCCAAACCCTTGATCACCTTCTTCATCGATTTAAAGTTCAGAGAGTTCTTCAAGGTCATGTGGCCGATCCTTCATTTTTCACCTCTATTAATTCAGAATAAATCAAACACCATCTGGTATCATAGGTGGTAAGTAGCCGATCCAGGACTCTGGTCAGCAGGAGACGGCCTAGAGTAGGACAGGGAAGGGGCTCCAGGTCTTGCCATGTAAGGATCATTTGAAAGAACCAGGCAGATTTAGCCTGGTTGGGGAATGGAGGATGAAATAACTGTATTCAAGTCTTTGAATATCTGGCATAGGGATTGATTTTATTCTATTTGGTCCCAAAGAGCAAAATTAGGGGCAAAAGCTGCCAAGAAATACACTTAAGCTTGATATCAGGGAAAACTTCTCAAGAATTTCTGCTGTCCCAAAGTGGATGAGCTACCTCGGGAGGGAGGGAGGCTCCCTTCTCTAGAGGACTCTGGGCTGGATGAGATGTATTGTATGACCTCTGGGCCCATCATGTTCAGCCCCTTACTGCGCAAGAAGGTCCTCTGAAACATCCCTATGCAGTGGCTATCCAGTTTGTAGACTTCCAGGGCTGGAAACTTCACTCCTTCCCCAGGTAGCCCTTTCACTTTGAGACAGCTCACATTTTTAGGAAGCTTTTCTTCACATCTATGAAACTCCTCCTTAAGAGCAAGGTCTGGGTTGTGTCTATCTTTCTGTAGCTCACGGTCTAGAACTTCTGCTATGAATTTACACAGACCAGGTTTAGACTTGGGGAGCTTTTCACAATCACTCTTAGTAGCCGAACATTCAGGATGTGAATCATTCTTTCCCTTCCTCAAGAATCCCTTGGGAATATCAGAATAGCTACAGAAAAGATAAAAAATCCTTTAACTCCCATGCAAGCATCCAGGCTAACAATATTTTTTATTTCTGCCCCAAAATAAAATATAAAACACACAGCGTTTGCACAAGAGCTTATACAAAACAGTGGAGGCCATTCACCTTCCTCTCTCTAATTAGCTCTACCTCTCCCTAGAGAGCCCTCGAGGCCAAGAGTTACCAATAGAGGACAAAGTCCAGGTTTGCTCCTCCACTTCCTGCTACTGTTGCTGGACCTAACACTTAACATTAAACAAGAATCCTATCATTTCTCTTAAGAGGTCTGGTCTGGGAATTCTTGATACTCCACCACTGCCTCTGGTTGCTGCTATTTCTAGGGCCAGATAGTTCTGGATCTACATGGGCCACCCATGAGGTCCTCCCTCAGTCTTTGTTTTCCCCCTTCTCTTCAATTCTATGGCTTCTCTCCCTTTTCAAGATTCAAAGACTTCCACGCCAGTCCCTTCAATCCATTCTCCACAGAATTGTCAGAGTGATTTTCCTAAAAACCCACTTCTGCCAGCGTCACCTCCTTATTCAATATTCCAGGACTTCCCTATGACCTCTAAGATCAAATAGAAAATCCTTTTCAAGACCTTTACAAACCAGAGTGTTCCTACTTTTCCAGTGTTTTTACATTTTGTTCCCCTCCACCAATTCTACAATTCAGCACCACTGGCATTCTTGTGCTCTCTCTGGTCTCCATCCTTGGTTGTCTGCCATTTCTGGAATTTTTCTCCTCACTTCCACTTGCTGGATTTCCTGGTTTGCTTCAAGATTTAGATCATGTTTTATTTTATTTTAAATTTACTTACGATACTAGTTGTCTCACCTACTAATACCTCCTCCCTTTAAGATTACTTTGAATCTATAGAGCCTATTTATATACACCTCTTCTCCATTGGAATAGAAGCTCCTGGAGGGAAGGCACTGTGTTTGCTTTTCTCAGCATCCCCAGCACTTGCCAGGGAAGCTGGGAGGCAGAGATGAGGAAGGAGTACATTCCAAGCATGGGAGAAAACCAGGAGAAATCCCTAAAATGGGGAGATGGAGTATGCTGTGTGAGGAGCAACTCTGAGTCCCAAAGTACATGGTGGAAATTAAAAGTAAACAAGACTGAAAAGGTAGGAAACAGTCAGGTTAGGAAGGTCCCTAAAAGCCAAACAAGCCTTTGTATTTGGTCCTAAAAGTGATGGGAAGACACTGGAATTTATCGAGAAAGGGAGTAAGACAGAGGATGTAATTGGAAGTGCATTTAGGAAAGCTCAAAATTGATAGCTAAGTGGAGGATTGATTGTAATAGAGACTTGAGGCAGAGACCACCCAAAAGATTATTGTAATAGTCCAAGCATGAGGGTTAAGGGTTACACCAGAGCGACGGCAGTGTCAGAGATACTGAAACAGAGGTCCTCATGCAGAATGATCAATTGTAACAATTATAAACTATAGAAACAGTAAATAATTACTATACTGCAACAGCTATAAAATGAGCTTTTTACATTTCTTTCAACACAAATAAGATTATGATCTTGAGTAGAGAGCAGTGATGGGAAGCTATATGGTTTTACTATTTTTTCAATTAGTAGCAGGAAAAGCCCTTGAATAGGGATCAAAGGTTGAACAGAATATATGTATATATACATATACATATACACATAAATATATATATATGAACAGGACTTGAGAATTGATTAGTGTGGTAAAAATGAGAAATCAAGTATGATATCTAGGTTGGAAAAGGATGATGGTATCTTTTACAGAGGAGTTAGGAAGAGTAGAAAGTTTTAGGAGAAAGTTAATGAGTTTGGTTTTGGACATTGAATTTAACATATCTCCTAGACATCCAGTTCAAGATGTCTGAAAGGTAGTTTGAATGAAAGTTGGGAGAGAGGTTAGGGATGGACTAGAAGATCTGAGAGTCATCCTCAAAGGGATGATAATTGAAACCATGGGAGCAGATAAAATCGTCACGGGAAATACTATAGAATGACAGATTGAAGATAAGTGAGAGAGTGGGAATGATGGAAGAGGCAATCTTCTGGGAAAGAGAGACAGGCTGCAAAGGGATCACTTGTCGAGGGGTTGCCTTGGCAAGGAGAAGGACCATCTACTTCTTTATGTGAGACGGGGTGAAAGGAGAGTTAACAGCAGAAGGCGTCTGGCGGTCGTGAAATGAGGAAGAGGGAGGAAGCGAGAGCTCACTGTTAATGGCCTCGATTTTTTCAGTGAAATTTGAGGCAAGGTTCTTGGCTGAGCTGGAAGAGGAGAGGCTATGGGAGACTTGAGGAAATGGTGAGTGGGACAGTGAGGCAATTAGGGAGGCACAAAAGCATTATCTCCAGACAGCCAGGGCTCAGTTGAGATTATGAAAAATATAAATCAATCAGCAGAGTTTCCTGATCTTCTCCTTGTTCAGTAACCCATGCACAGGAGCAAAAGCAGGGGAGGGGAGGTGTAATCCTACACTGAGGCTTGACTGGGCAAGATCTTCAGAAGGATAAAGGGGGTAAAACACTCAAGAGAAATGGATAATGAAAAGCTAACCTGGCTCACCAAGGAATCAAGATGGAGAAGGGAAGAGAATGCAGCCAGTTCAGGGATGGTAGCCCGGGAAAGATCATACATTTTAGAGAGAGAAAGGCGCTTTCTCCTATAAAACCTTTGTCCTTCCCCTTGCCAACTTTACCCAAGCTCTTATTGATTTCCCATTCTCCCGCCCTCTCCCCGGCACCTACGACAGTAATACAGGGTTCCGGATCTCAGATGCCTGGCCTTGATCTGTTTCTGAGAGGTGAACAGGTGAATTCCAGAACCTTTCCTTAAGTTTCTGCCTCCATCCAAGAAGCCAATCGAAGGTTTCTCTCCAAACCAGTAAATAGAATCTGATACCTCTCCTGGGCAGGAGGATGGATGTTTGTGCCATATGAGGGCCAGCCAGCCCTGCCCATCCTCCAGGGACCATCACCCAGGATCATTTTCCGAGGCCCGTCCACGTGGTCTCCCCAAGCAGGCCAGCCTCTCTGTCCCCAGAGTCTCCTCTCGAGATTGGAGATCTGCCCCTCTGCACAAAGACATTTGATTCCATTTCCTCCCATTCTTTTCTAATATAGGCTGCCCCCAAATAGAGGACACACTCGGAAAATGAGATGCCTTTGAACAAACAGAGGTCCTCATGCAGAACGATCAAATGCAACAACTATAAACTATAGAAACTATAAATAATTACTATAATGCAACAGCTATAAAATGAGCTTTTTACATTTCTTTCAACACAAATAAATTCTTTTTTGTGTGTTTATGATCTTGAGAAGAGAACAGTGATGGGAAGCTTTATGGTTTTATTATTTCTTCAATTAGTAGCAGGAAAAGGCCTTGGCCGGGGATCAAAGATTAAGCCCCAGCCCTGCATGAGCTGCATGAGCTTGGGTGAATTTTATAACCTCTTTAAGCATTCCCTTATTAGTAAAAGAAGAGAATTTAACTAACCTTTGAGCTCCTTTTTGACTCTGGTCTAAGGGACCTTGCAGCTCTAATTTTATGTGCTTTAGTAAAAATCTTAGCCCTTGGCATTCTCTGTTCTAAGGACCCCGCCAGTCCTGACATCCTGGGTTCTAAGGGCCCTCCCAGCTCTGACCTCCTGGGTTCTAAGGGCCCTCTGAGCTCTGACATCCTGAGTTCTAAGAGTCCTCCCAGCTCTGATATCCTAGGTTCTAAGGGCCCTTCCAGCTCTGACATCCTGGGTTCTAAGAGTCCTCCCAGCTCTGATATCCTGGGTTCTAAGGGCCCTCCCAGCTCTGACCTCCTGGGTTCTAAGAGTCCTCCCAGCTCTGACATCCTAGTTTCTAAGAGTCTTCCCAACTCTGTTCTAAGGGACCATCCAACTATGCATATGCTATATCAGAAATTTTCATTTTATCAGGTCAGTTCTGCTTACCTAATTTTTTTGTGTTACAAAAAAGGCTCAGATGGGAGCAGGGTAAAGAATGACTGGAATATTGAAAAAAAAAATCAAAGGAATTAGTAAAGCTTTTTAAAAGAAAAAAAAGTTCTTCTCAACTCTCTGTATTATAGCCTAATGGCACTTCCATATTCAGTATACTGTGGGTGATTTATGAAAAGGCATTTAAATGTGTAATAAAAGATCAGGGCTAGTCTGGGGTAGGGGAGTAGGGAGTCTCTCTCTTCCTTAGAGACCCTCAACTTTAGGTTTATCTGTGGCCTGGATTCAGTCCTAGGGGAACAGGGTCTCTGCAGAGAAGATTGTAGCTTTTTTCTCACACTCACTGGTTCACACTCTATTCCTACCTTTGAGCAGTAAGGAAAATCACAACGGAAAACTTAGATCTGGTTCCCATTTAGGGTCTCCCCAAATGAGGCACTGGAATGATACCAGTGTACAAGACTGATGAGCTGATGAGCTACTCCATAACTATTTATTTTTATTTCCTCCACTTAAAAGCAATGTTAAAAATCACAAAAGTGTCACAAGTATGCACTGACAGACTGAAAACATGAAACAATAAAACTGTAACTCCTAAGACATGAATACTTAAAACTGAGACGTGTAATGAGACTGGCCAAACAGCCATTTCACCTTCACGTGGCTCTGCACTGTCCAAACAACTCCCTCGAGGTCCGGATCTTCTGGCTGTCTGGGGCTCATCCACTTGGCTGTGATCATCTTTTCCAAGGAAGGTAAAGTTACAGACAACAGCTCCCTGTGCTCCTCCACTCGAGCTGAGGGACTCGGGCCCTTCTGATCTCTCAAGTCATGGAGCTGTCGTCAGGGCTGGAAACATCTATCTCGAGATCATTATTCAGTCACCTGTGCTCAGGAAAGAAATACAAAGCAGAAAGGCTGACCAGCAGCCTAGGCCCGGGTTCAGGTTTGCTTAAGCAATACAGGGAGGAACAGCTGCTGTCATTTCACAGGGCCCGGGGTGGGAGGGACTCCATCATTCCTACAAGACAGAGCTCTCCTGCAGGGTCCCCCGCCCTCAGTCCATGGGAAGAGAGGGTCCTACGTGGTTGAGTCATAATTTTGAAGGCCTACTGTTCTTCAGGTCTAACTGACCAATCCTTTCCAACCCAGGCCCATAATAAGGGAGGGGGAAAACCGTAAGGAACAAGGGTAGGATGGCACAAATCCTTCAGTGATGAGCACATGGATGCCCTGTTAGTGGGGGAATGTCCTACCCAGGCCCATCTCTTCTCAGGCTCAGGAGTGTTCTCTAGACCCCGTCTCTCCTCTCTCCCTGTCCCTCTCCCCTCCCTCTCACCCTCTCCACTCCAACACGAAGAAATGGTGACCGTGGGGCACATTCCTTGCGCCAAGGATCAGTTTAGCTTCTGTAAGACTATTCTTGGTATGCACAGGTCAGCACAGGGACAAAGTGAAGCCTGGAATTTGCCCTCCTTTCTTCCCTTCCCTCTTCCTCGTTCCTTGGCTCACAAGGCCAGGCCCTGGCTCTATGTGTATGGGGGCATCTTGGGGCATGGGGCTCGCCAGCTGCTTCCCTATTTTCTTTCTCCAGCCATTTTTAAAAAAAGAATGATTACTTTATTCTGGTTTTTAATCAATGAAACCAAAAATCTCCTTGTCCTAGTAAAAATGGGGAACTAAGTCCCAGCTTCTAGCCATGAAATCTCTCATTAAGACCTCATCAACTCAGGAAGAGAAGGGACCTCAGAGGACATCTGGATCTGAGTGGAAATCCCCTTTCTATGAAGGATTATCTAGGCCCAGCCTGATAGGGTATCACTCCCTCCCAGAGCTGTCCATTGCACTTAGCTCAAATTGGGAAGAAGGATGACCTGAGATTAAGCCAAAAAGTAGTTTTTCTGCTACTTTGTCTACTGGTTTTGCCCTCTGGGGCAAGCACAATTATGAAGGCTAGAAGTCAGCTCCCAGGGTTCTCCCAGACCGTCTGTTTCCCAGGTGAAATGTCCTTCAAAAGTTCATCCTATGGCTTGGTTTCCAGTTCTCCCCTCATCTTTCCCATCTCTTTCTGTCCTTATCAGATTGTCTGATACTCCCAGTCCTCCAGGTAGAGCTGAGCAGGGCAGAGCCCAGTGGGACACACACTCTCTTTGTGTCTTTGTCTCTGTTTGTCTGCCTCTCTCTGTCTCTCTGTGTCTGTCTCTCTCTCTCTCTGTCTCTGTCTCTCTCTCTCTCTATCTCTGTCTCTCTCTTTCTGTCTCTGTCTCTTTCTCTGTCTCTGTCTCTTTCTCTGTCTTTGTGTCTGTCTCTGTCTCTCTCTCTCTCTATCTCTGTCTCTCTCTCTCTCTCTCTCTCTCTCTCTCTCTCTCTCTGTCTCTCTCTTCTCTCTTTCTGTCTCTGTCTCTTTCTCTGTCTCTGTCTCTTTCTCTGTCTTTGTGTCTGTCTCTGTCTCCCTCTCCCCCATCTCTCTCTCTGTCTCTGTCTCTGTCTCTCTCTCTCTTTCTGTTTCTCTCTGTCTCTGTCTCTCTGTCTCTATCTCTGTCTCTGTTTCTCTCTGTTTTTGTCTCTGTCTCTGTCTCTCGATGCAGCAGAAGATTAATTTTTTGGCTCCAGGCATTCCCTCTGACTTCAGTGCACTCCCCCAAGTCCCTCAGACTTTAGCCGATGGCTTAGTTTTGACCCCAATATGCCGGAGTAGAGTGCTCTCTAGAGGGTCTGGAAGCAGCAGGCCGGGTCTGGATCAAAGCTTTGCTATGTACTAGGCTTGGATGAGCCTGCTTATCCTTTCTGGGCCTCAGTTTCCCTACTTGAGGAGATGAGATTAGACTAGATAGCTTCTCCCAGTTCTAAATCCTATGATTCTATGAGACGTCCAGGACTCTCAGGGGCTGTCACGGGTGGCGACTCATCGGTCCATAGTCTTAGTCCCCCGAAGCCCTGGCCCGGTTCACACCGAGGACCCTCCGCCACGGAGTGCTCACACCAGGGTAGAGTCTTTCCCAGAGCTGCCAGTCTTTCGGTTCAGCACCCCCCTCATCTCCTGAGCCACCCCATTCCAGGGCCTGGCCCGGGCCCCCAGCAGCCCCGATTCTGCCGACAGCGTCCGGTGCATCCTGGGGGCCGTGCGGTCACCCTCCTCGGCGGGCGCCGGACTCCCCGCGGCGAGTGAGGAGGAGGCCGCGTGAGGCTGGGCCTCCAGGAACGGGGGGTAGGAGAACTCGCGGTGGATGTCGGGCCGCGCCCGGACACTCGGGGTCTGCTTGTAGAGGTCCCTGGCGGAGCGGGTTGTGTTGTTCTCATAGAGGGTGTGGGCCGGCTCGGGCAGGCGATGGCGGGAAGCCTTGGAGGCCCTGAGCAGGACGTGGATGAGGGTGACCAGGAGGAGCACTATCCCGGAGGACAGGATACAAGCGCCCACGATCCCTGTTTCCATTTCAAACAGCAGCAGCATGTAGATAGACAGAGCTGGGAGGGAGAACGGGGAAGGAATGGACATGTTACTGCCGGGAGGAGTAGCAGGGGTAGCAGCAGCAGTGCTGGTGGTAGTGGTAGTAGTAGTAGTAGTTATAATTGTAGTAATAGTAGTAGTAGTAGTTGTAGTAGTAATTGTAATAATTTAGTAATAATAGTAGTAGTAGTAATTGTAGTAATAGTAGTAATGGCAGTAGTAGTAATAATAATTGTAGTAATAGTAGTAGTAGTAGTAATTGTAGTAATAGTAGTAATGGCAGTAGTAGTAATAATAATTGTAGTAATAGTAGTAGTAATAATAGTAGTAATAGTAATAGTAGTAATAATAGTAGTAATAGTAGTAGTAGTAATGATAGTAGTAATAGTAGTAGTAGTAGTAATTGTAGTAATGGCAGTAGTAGTAATAATAATTGTAGTAATAGTAGTAGTAATAATAGTAGTAATAGTAGTAGTAGTAGTAGTACTAGTAGTATAGTAGTAGTAACAGTAGTAGCAGTAGTAGGTGACCCAAGATTAGGGCTGAAAGGGAAATCAGAGGCCATCTGGTCCAATGCTTTAAGTGTACAGAAGTATTTAGGTAGGAGCAGCTAGGTGGCACAGTGGGTAGAGCACCAGCTCTGAAGTCAGGAGGACCTGAGTTCCAGTCTGGTCTCAGACACTTAACATTTCCTGGCTGTGTGACCCGGGGCAAGTCACTTAACCCCAATTGCCTCAGGGAGAGCAAAAACAAAAAAAGAAGTACATAGGTAGCATGGTGTCTAAAATTCTGGGCCTGCGTCGGCTCTTTGCAAGTTACTCATTCTCTGTCTGACTCAGTTTCCCCCATTGAAAAATGGGGATAATAAGAGCACCTGCCTCCCAGCATTGTTGTGAGGCTTGCGTGACATAAAACATTTTGCAAACCTTAAAATATTATTTAAGTACTAGCCAGTATTCGATAATATTGTGTTATCCCATTTAAAAAATTGTTATTGTTATTTTTAACAGGGTGAGGCCCGTGGCATTCCTGCTGCTGCGCTGCTGTCACTGGGCCCACAGAGGGTGAGTGTACATCCTAATATTTTATTCAGGCACAAAAAGCAGGCATTCTATTCCCTTCTGCAATGCTTTGCTAACAGTAAGGCATCCTGGCAGGACCCTGACTTGTCCTTGAGGAGAACAAGATAGCCACGGGTGCACATTCATGACAGAATGACAGAGGGACAAGACTGGGTTCAATCTCCACAACGCGGTGCTTCTGTCACAGCTGACTTTGGTAAGTGACGATTCTTGTCTGAGCTGTTTCCTCATCTGTAAAGTGGGAGCGTTGGATTAGATCAGGATTTCTTAAACTTTTTCCACTCATGGCCCCTTTTGGCCCTAAACAGTTTTATGTCCTCCAGATATTTGGTAATAAAAGAGTTACACAAATCAGACACTAATGATAATAAATCATAATTTCATCATGTCCACATTCAATTAGGTGACCCCATGGGCCACAACCTAGAATTAAGACCTGTGAGATTCCTTTCTCCTGGGAATCTAGGTCAAGACAGCTGGCTCCATCCATTGTAATCTGGGTGGTCTTAGAGGAGACCCCTCTTTGGGGTCTCAGTATCCGAGCTGGACGAGGAGTCAGGAAATTCCTGAGTCCCACCTCTTCCTCTTCCTAGCTATGAGCCCATGGGCCTATCAGTTTACCCTTCTGAGCCTTGGTCTCCTAAAACAGAGCTAACTATGCTTGTTGTGCCTCTGTCCCAGGATAGCTGTCAAAGTCCAACGAAATCATGTATTTGGGAAAATTTTAAAACACTATAGAAACAGCAACTTAAATTCTGAGCATTTAATTTCACATGGAATTATAGATTGAGAGTGAAAAGGGGCCAGCCCTTCATTTCAGACATGGGGAAAATGAGGTATAGAGAGAATGACTTAATTGATGTCACCCAGATGGTGAGAGCCAGAATCGGAATCCAGACCCCTTACTACTGTCCCACAGTGCCTCTTTCATATAAATCTTGGGAGGTGAATACTACAAGTACTGAATTATTCCCCATTTTACAGAAGAGAAAATTGGGGCTCAGAGGGGATAGAGTTTGCCCAAGATGATATAACAGGTAAAATACTTTGTAAATTGTAAAATACTATAGAAATACTTGCAAATGTATGCAAGCAGTCCACACTTTTAAATGCTCCCACCTTGGGCACCTAATCATAAGCTAATCACCTCTCTTTCCCTCTGCCTGCCTTCCTCTCTGCACACCAGGACTTCCAGTTTCTTGACTCCTCAATTCTCTCCCAGACCATCTCTGTGTTAACCACTCTTTCCTCTTCTCCCCATCTTGACCCTGTGTTCAAACAATTCAGCTCCATACCATCCTCCTCCCTCGAGTACCTAGCTTCTTGTCAAAGGACTCAATGAGACTTGACCAAGCCTTTGCCTTGAACTTCGCTCATCATTCCTCATTTGACTGTTACTCCTCTCTCCATTCAGTAAATTCCTGTGGCTCCCTATTACCTCCAGGATCAAGTATAAATAATTTCTCATTGGATGTGACGCATCCCCATGGGTTTCCAGTCTTCTTATAATTTAGTAGCAGGGTATCCCTCCCCTGTATCCTGATTCAGTGACCCTGGCCTACTGGCTGTAGCCTGAACAAGACACTCCCATCTCCTGATCTGAATACTTTCCCTGGTTGCTCCCATGCATAGAATGCTCTCCCTTCTCCACTCCAACTACTGATCTTCCCTGACTTCCTCCAAATTCCAGCTAAAACCCCACCTTTTACAAGACTTTACCTTAGGACACAGATTGTCAGAGCTGGGAGGGCCCTTAGAACTCAGGATGTCAGGGCTGGGAGGGCCCTTAGAACCCAGGAAGTCAGAGCTGGGAGGGCCCTTAGAACCCAGGAGGTCAGGGCTGGGAGGGCCCTTAGAACCCAGGAAGTCAGAGCTGGGAGGACCCTTAGAACCCAGGAGGTCAGAGCTGGGAGGGCCCCTAGAACCCAGGATGTCAGGGCTGGGAGGGCCCTTAGAACCCGGGAGGTCAGAGCTGGAAGGGCCCTTAGAACCCAGGAGGTCAGGGCTGGGAGGGCCCCTAGAACCCAGGAGGTCAGAATTGGGAAGGCCCTGAGAACCCAGGGGGTCAGAGCTGAGAGACCCTTAGAACACAGTACATCAGAATTGAGGAGAAGCTACAAAATATCATTGTAGTGTCTATAGGAAATAGCAATGAACTTGAAGTCAGGAGACACAGGTTAAAATGCCAAGTGACCCTTACTAGCTATGTCAGGAAAAAAATACACAGCTGTGTCCATTTTTTCACCTATAAAATCGGGAATAATAACATTTGTACTACTTACTTCATGGGGTTGCTGGAGGGAAAACCCATTACAAACCTTCAAGCAATGAAATTTCTTTTTATTATATAGCCTTTCTTGAACCAGTATTTTATTGTGTTATATATACATATAAAATATTATATATTTTCAATCCTCCCTGATATTCTGCTGGGCACATGACAATATTCTGTTTTGTCTTGTTTTGTTTCCTTTTTCTCTTTTTCTTTTTTAAAATTCTTTTTAAAAAATAAAATAAATAAAAAATAAATAATTCTTTTTTTTTTTTTTAATAAATAAAAGTTTTTTTAAAAGCATTCCCTCAGTATAAGTGGTTATAGAATGTGGAGCCTGGGAGAAATCTCAGACCACATGGGCAGCCTTGTGGTGCGACAGACAAGACAAGTGAATCTGAGACAGGCCATCCTGCTGCCCAGCCCAGGCCTAGGGGTTGGAGAAGGTGCCTTGGGGAGGAGGAGGTTGGGTAGAGAAAAGAGGGAGGGAGTTATTCAGGGGTCACTCAACACTGAGTACTGGGTTAAGGGTTAGCTTCTGGTCCTTGCCCATTCATAGGATATTGAGAAAAGAGATGGGCACCTACCTGCCAAGTACACCGAGACCCCACAGCAGAAGAAGCCAATAGAGACGTGCCGGAGGCAGCGGCTGTCCAACAGGAACCAGTCAGCCCTGTTAAAAAAAAAAAAAGGGTTTTAAATAAGGAAAGTTTTCAAATAAGAAATTAAGGTAAAGGGACAAGATGGAGACATAGCAGTCCAGAGGCCTGTTTTAGGTCCTTCAGGAACAGAGGACTTACCATCTCTTACTATAGTCTATCTAACACTACAGTAGTTACCTGTTGTTGCAGGAAGTTTTGAAACTATATGCTCTGAGTTCAGATCTCTCTCTTCTGGTGTGACCTTGAGCAAATAAATTAACCTTCCTTATCCTGTTTCCTTATTTGCAAAATAAGTTAATAAAATAATAAAGGCTGGGCTAGGTGGGCTTTCAGATCCCCTCCATCTCTAGACCCTGGAATCACTAATCCTGTGAAATCAGCCTCTCTGCCCACCCTGGTTTTGCCCCCTGGGGCCAAGCAGGACATGGCAGAGCCACTTTTCAAACTATCATTCCAGTGATGTTGTCAGTGTCCATCCCAGCGGGCAGCGCCCAGATCCGGACACACCCCGAGGATTATCAGTCGCTGCACCAGAGTTAGAAAGTGCCTCCGGGGCCAAATCCTAGGAGCCATCCGTGAAAGAAATCCCCACCAGGAAGTAGCTGACAGGTGGGCACCCAGAAGACCTCTAGGGAAGAAGATATCACCCAGTTTGGACATCCCAAATGCAGCAGAAGGCAGAAACAGTGGGAATCACGCTGATGAGCAGAGCAGGTTGGTGTCTCACCTCTGATACTCACTCACCCAGGGACAGCTCCGTGGGGCAATAGATAAGTATTGGTTCTGGAAGCCTTAAATTCAAATCCCTCCTTAGATCCTGGCCAAGTTCTTTCATGTCTGATGCTCAGTTTTCTCATCCACACAATAGACATAAAATAGCACCCGCCTCCTCGAGGACCAAGTGAGGTTTTATATATATATATATTCTTCTATAATATTTTATTCACTGTACTTTATAAACCTTGTGCCTCAGTTTCTTCCTCTGAATTGTTTCCTCATCCACACAATGGACATAAAATAGCCTGTCTCCCAGGATTGTTTTGAGGATCAAGTAAAATGATATGTATAAACTTCCCTATAATATGCTATTCACTGATCTTTAAAGGCCCCTTGCTTCAGTTTCCCCCTTTGTAATATTTCCTCATCCACACAATGGACATAAAATAGTACCTGCCTTCCAACGTTGTTGTGAGGATCAAGTGAAATGATATGTATAAACTTCCCTATACTGTGTTGCTCACATGCCTTTAAAGGCCCCCTGCTTCAGTTTCCCCCTTTGTAATATTTCCTCATCCGCACAATGGACATAAAATAGCACCTGCTCCCCAAGGTTGTTGTGAGGATCAAGTGAGATGATACATAAAAAGTCCTCTATAATATTTTACTCATTGTCCTTTAAAGGCTCCCTGCCTCCATTTCCTCCTTTGTAATTTGAGGGTTGAACTAGAAGGTCTCTGAGACCCTCTACTTCTACTTTATCAGATCCCTCCTTCTGAACGCTTGCTCTATGCACGGAATGGCAAAAGTCTGAGCTGGAAGAGATCTGTGACGGTGTAAAGAGCAACTCAGAGAAACTGAGACCCAGGAAAAGCAACCACAGCATCCTGGATATACATGATGATGATAATGATGATGATGGACAGTTAGGTGGCTTGGAATCAGGAAGAGCTGAGTTCAAATCTGGCTTCAGATGTTGACTAGCTGTGTGACCCTGAGTAAGCCACTTAATCCTGTTTGCTCCAATTCCTTATCCACATAAGGGAGACAGTAACAGCACCCATTTCCCAGGGTTGTTGTATGGATTTTTATGGATAAAATGAGGTGATTTTTTATAAAGTGTTTAGCACATAGTAGGCTATTTATAAATATTTATATAGTGGCAGCTAGGTGCAGTGTATGGAACTCCAGACCTGGAGTCAGGAAAAGCTGAGTTCAAATTCAACCTCAAACACTTATTAGCTGTGTGATTGCGGACAAGTCACTGCACCCTGTTACCTCAGCTGCCTCATCTGTAAAAATGAACTGGAGGAGAAAATGGCAAATCATTGCAGTATCTCTGCCAAGAAAACCTCCAGTGGGGTCACAAAGAGCTGGGTATGACTGAACATGACTGAACTACTCTCCTCTGATGAAAAGCACTTGAAGAAGCTGCAATCAATATCTCCATTTTATAGATGAGGAAACTGAGACAGAGGAGCTGATTGACTGGCACAGGGTCACACAGCCAGTAAGTATCTGAGGCAGCATTCAGACTCATGTTCTTTACAGAAAGTCCAGCTCTCATACCCAGCCTATTTGCCTAGAGATCCAATCTCAGAGTCAGAGCAAGATTCAAGCCTTGACCCTGACACACACTGGCTCTATGACTCTGGAGGAGTCACTTAGTCCCTCAATGATCCCAGGCAACTCGAGAACATTGTTGCAGAGCATGTGCTGGGGGACTAGGGGCTCAGTGCCCTGTGATCTGGAGAGTCCGAGTAAACATTTATGGCGCTTCTTTTGTACCAGAGAAGTCTGAACTATTATAGCATCAAAAGATAAAACATGTTGATGTTATGCAAAACTATGCCTATATTTTATGCATTTCTAAGTTTCTAATTTTTTTTTAATGTGTGTTGTTTGCAGCTTCTGCAAAACTCTCCCGAAATTCCCACTAATTTCTTATGCTGATCCATGATATCCTGAAAATTCAATTGGGAAAATCAAGATGTGGAAGAGATAATTGTACTTGGAGGGAGCAGAACTGTAAGTGTGAAAAGACTATAAAGATAAAAGGGTGGGAGTGGGACGGGACAGGTTATGAAGGGATTTGGATGCTAAATAAAGGGTTTTCTATTTTATTCTGGCTTTTTGTTTTTTGGAATTTTTTGAGGATAAGTGACTTGCCTACGGTCATACAGCTAGTGAGTGATACATGTCGGAGGCTGCATTTGAATTCAGCTCCTGATTCCAGGGTGAGTGCTCTATCCACTGCAATGGAGCCGCCCCTTCTTTTTGACTCGAGAAGTGATAGGGAGCCACTGTAGTTTACTTTATAGCAGGGGTGATATAGTCAGACCTGTGATTTAGAATGAGGCACTTCTGCAGAGATGAGTAAGGCAGACCAACCAATGGGTTATTTCAATTGTCTAGATGGTAAAGCCCTGGAAGAAAATGAGGGCAATGCCAGAGGAGAGAAGGGACAGTGAGAGATGGGAGAGTGGAAATCAGCATTTTTATGTATCTGAGCTCGGTTCTCTTTTTAAAAATAATTCTTAAAATATTTTATTGTATGTTTTTTGTCTTTATAACATCATTTCCAAATATAACTTTTAACTATTCTCTACTTATTAAGCTATTCTAATAGCAAAAAATTTAAAAAGAAAGGCAAAAAAGTGAATCGTCAACTAAATCTGAAATGTTTCACACCCATAATCCCTTACTTTTCCCAAAGACAAAGGGTATGTATATAAGTGAATTTGAGAATCATCAACATTGAGATGATAATTGAATAAAAAGGGAGTTAACAGGGATGGATGGAGAAAATGAGAGTTTTTTGAAGAAGGGAGAGATTGTGGGTATGTTTGTAGAGAAGAGGCAGAGAGGAAGAGAAGGTAAGAGGGGGGATCACAGAGGGGCAATCTGCTGGAGAAGGCGGAATGGACCAAATTCATCAGTGCAAATCGAGGGGTTCACCTTGGCAAGGAGAAAGGTCATTTTTTCTTGCAAGATCGGGGTAAAGAGATAGTGAAGGAAGGTCTCTGAGTGGAATGAATTGAGGAAGGGTAGAAGAGGAGCTTTCAATGAATGGCTTCAATATTTCAATGAAATATGAAGTGAAGTTCTTAGTAGAGAAGATGGATAAAAGGAAACCACAGAAATTTGAGGAGTTTTGGAAGATTTGGAAGAACCAAGTGGTAAACCAATTCAAAAGATGTTAAAGGGATGGCTTTGTAGAAATAAGGAACCAATTGATACACACACACACACACACACATACACACACACACATATATATAATATAATTAACAGAAACATATATATATATATACTTGTATGTATATATATATGTACACACACATATATAATGAATCCAATTAACAGGTTTCTGTGATTTTTTCCATCTTCATTCAATATTATGTAAGTAGAAGTGAAGGCAGGAAATGGGGGGAATAATCCAAGGCTAGGGTTTGGCAAGACAAGAGTGCTAACAGAATATGAGGAAGGGCAGAAGAGCCTCAAGGGAAGAGGGCAGTGTGGAGTAAGCTGGTTCACCAAGAAGTTTGGGGAAGAAAGGAGAAGGAAGCTTTTGTAAAGCCAATGGTCTGAGAAAGAACTAAAGGGCTGAGGGGTTGAGTGAGGAGAGAGAAGACCATGGTTGTAAGGCAGGAGAGGTGTAATCGTAACAAACGGTGATACAATAAGGGCATTTTGGAGATTGCAAAAATGGAAGTGGTGCTTTTGTGAGTGATGATGAGATGAAGGGTCTGACGTAGGTGGGATGGAAGTCATGGGAAATGGGGAAGTGGGGCAACTAGGAGGTTATGGTGTTTGAGGGAGAACCAGTATGGCCAGGGAGGAGAGAGGCAAGGGGATACTCCCCGAGAAGGACAGAGCAGGCCCCAGAAACCCTTCACTAGATTTTTTTAAAGGCACTCCAAGGGGCTGCTGGCTAATAATATAGAGAGCTTCCCAGAACTAGCTTTCACCATGACTCTGAGATCCTTGAATTCTAGTCCTGATTTGGCCACCAATGGACAATTATTCGTTCTTCAAGGTGGACGGCTAGCTGCAGCCCCGAGAAATAAAAGAAGCCTTTTTCTGGTAGATTAGCGTGTTATTAACTGGACAAACAGGTCCCACCAGATAAAAAGCCAGAATTTACAGAAAACAGAAAGTCAGAGCTGGGAGGATCCTTAGAACATGGAAGGTTAGAACTTTAGGAGGCCCTTTGGGGCAGAGAACATTAGAGTTGAGAGGGATCTTAGAACATAGAATGTCAAAGTTGGGAGGAGCTCTAGCCCATACAATGTCTGATGACTTTGTAAACTTTAAAATGCTCTAAGCACTAGTATTTGAGGGGGGCCATACTTGTAGAGATGACTCCCAATAAGGAAATTCACTCCTCCAATGTCAATAACACCTGGTCTACCCCTTATATAGGACCAGAGAGTTGCCTGGGGACAATGAATATGGAAATGATTTGCCCAGAGTCACACAGCCAATATATCTGAGACAGAACAGAAACCATCTTCCTTATTCTGAAGTCAGCTCTCAGTCCACTATTACACCCTGATTCCCTTTATGATTGCGAGTTATCATTTTACAAAGGTCATATTTGCCCCATTCTGGAATCAATCCTGTTCAATCCATCAGCTGAAACTCTAATGTCCTCATGGTGGAACAGATAGTTAGATCTGGTGCTTGATACTGACTGCCTGAATCAGCCTGGGTAAGGCCCTTAACTTTTTCTCAGCCTGTTTCCTCATCTGCAAAATGGGGATAATAGCAGCACCTGTTGCACTGGGTGTTTCAAATTTCTTCATAGCTAAACCGAGGAGCCCTAAGCAACATAATGGCCAGCCAGGGTTCCAGAGGATAAATGATGCAATATGCAAGAGGCAATAGACTCAGGGCACAGAATGAGTTGTATTTTTCTGGGATATGGGCAGTGCAGGAACTTGTTTTACTCAACTGTACATATTTGAACTACAAGAACTTTCTTTTTCTTTTAAACTCAGGGAAGAAGAAAAATGGATTTTGTTAAGTGGAAAAAATTTTTTGAATGGGAAAAATGCTGGAGTTGGGACTAGATGGCATCCAGTTCTAAAGCTATGCTACATCTCCAGCTTTCCTTTGGGATCCTGTTTGTATTTCTGGATGTATGTCCTTCTCCCACTCCCTGAAATGAGTTCCAGGCCCCTACTTACACTGAGCCAAGCAGGTTAAAGCCCAGTCCCTCCAACATGCACCTCCCACGTGGTCCTGCTGGCAGTACCTCTGCCCTTGCTTTCAGCGGCCTCCCAGCCTGGGGTTAATGATTTCACCAGGCCATTAGCTTCATCTTGCAAGGTGACCCGCAGAAATATGAGGCCCTGGTATGTCCACCTTCCCACACCTCCCACCCCCATCCTGCCAGAAAGCTGAAAGTCCCCATCAGATCCAGTAATGGATCTCCAAGGAGGAAGTAAAATCTCTGCCTTCAAGTAGCTGCAGTGTTTAGAACAACAACTTATTCTACGAGGCCCCAGATTGGGGTGGGGAGAGAGGAATGATGGAGGGAAACTAACCAGGGGCAATTTAGATTTAATGGAAGGAGAAAGTTCCTAACAATAAGAGCTCTAGAATGGGCTGCCTTCATTGGTGGAAGAGAACTAGGGGGATATACTCTGGCCATCCCTGGGAGCCCTCAAGCAGAGGCTGAAAGTCTACTTAACAGGAAGTTAAAGAGGAGATTCCTGTTGACCTCCTTTCCACAAGATGTCTTCTTTTACCCTTTCCCCTGCTCAGATATTCTGTCCATTTTTGAATCCCAAATCTTTCTCCCCTTCAAAGCTTGCCCTAGGTTTGGGGAGTCTAACCCTCGCCTTGTAGGTACCTAATCTAACAGTCTATCTGCATTACCATGAGGATGTTACAGAGATGGCAGAAGGATCCAGTAGGAGTGATGGCAGGAGGAGGGTCTGGCAGGTTAGCACCTCTTCTTCAACTTGTGGTTTTAGGGGTTTCCCAAAGCTCTGAAGGTTCAATGTCATGGCTGAAAAAACACTGCAGGTATGTGGCAGACTGGTTCCAAGGTCAGAGCTCTGTCCACTGTCTCCTTAATTAATACTTGTCAATTGACTTAAATTGAGATGATTTGTCTCAAGTGTCTTCCCACAGAGGTTACCGTCTGTTTTTCCTGCTTAGATGTTATGTGTGAGACATGTTTGCATCCACCATTCCTGTTAGACAGGGACCCTGTTTTTCCCTTTCTTTTTATTCCCAGTGTTAGCATATAGTAGGTGCTTAATAAATTACTCATTGACTGACTGACTGATACAAGATCATAAAGACATAATAGTGGTCACACAGAATCTCAGAACTAAGATGAACCTCAGATGGCATCTAGTCTACCCTTTATCTGGACAGAAATACTGTTTATTTGATCATCCGCTTGAATACTCCCAGTGATGGGCTCTCACTCCCTTAAGGGACAACACAATCAGTTTTTAGAGAGCAGCAATGATGAAACTGTCCTCTCTACAACTTCCATCCATGGCTACCCAAGGGGGAAGTCAGCATAGTGGTGTGCGGAGAATTAAAGCCAGATGAGCCAGAGTCCACACTGCCTCTTACTTCAAACTGTAAAAGCTTCTATGAATCACTTCCTGTCTCTATGCTTCAGTTTACCCATCTGTAAAATCATAGACTCCTAGATTTGGAAGAGCCTTCAAGGGCCACCTAGTAGACCCATACAAGAAACTTCCTTCTTCAGTCTTCCTGATAAGTGTTGAAGACCTCTTAGAAAGGAATATTCATTATCTCCTATTCCCTTTTTGGATAACTTGAATTATTCGGAAGTATTTCCTTATATTGAACCTAAATCCTCTCTTCAGTATCCACTTTTTGGTCTTTTGCCCTCTGAGTCAAAGCAGAACAAGACTAATCTTTCTTCAAAAACCTGATGAAAAGTAATGTTTTTTCTCTCAGTTCTTCAGCCAATCATCTTATGGAATATTCGGTTGACCCTACTCTAGAACTCTGCCTTATCAAGGCCTTCCTAAAATATGATACAAAGAATGGAACACAACGTTCCAGAAACCAGTCAGAACAAGGCACTGTGAACTCACTGAACTTGCAGTCTACTACAAGCCCAGATTTCTTTCAGATGAACTGCTGCCCCCTAAAAAAAAATCCCCGAGACCAGATAAACTGCTGCCTAGCCATATTTTCCCTATCTCATATTTTGAATGAAGGTGATTTTTTTTAAAAACATAAGTCTAAGACTTTAAAATTAAAGTTTCTCTTATTAAATTTAGCCCCATAGTCTTCAGGGGTCCTCAAACTACGGCCCTCGGGCCAGATGTGGCAGCTGAGAATGTTTATCCCCTTCACCCAAGGCTATGAAGTTTCTTTATTTAAAGGCCCACAAAACAAAGTTTTTGTTTTTACTATAATCCGGCCCTCCAACAATCCGAGGGACAGTGAACTGGCCCCCTATTTAAAAAGTTTGAGGACCCTGGTTAAACTGTCAAGATCCTTCTGGATCCTCACTCAAGCCAACATGTTAGCTTATTTCTCACAGCTATGTCTCAACCAAAAAATGTAATAAGTGTTCCATCTTTGACTTTATTCAAGTCATTGATAAAAATAGTCAGCATCACAATGTCAGGGAAATTTCCGGAGCACTACACTGGAGATCTCTTTCCAAGCTGACATCAATTTGTTAATCTCTACTTTGGAGTCTGGTCATTCAAACAGCTCCAAATACATTTAATTGTCTTATAATATGATAATAACAAGTTAGCATTTACGTAGTAGTTTCAAAAGTTTACAAAGAGTTTTATATATTAATTCACTTGCTCCATTTGGCCAACATCATTCCATAGCACGAGTAATGATCAAATGTTTTCCTGAAATTAAGGCAAACTATCTAGAGCAATTGGAGAAGGAAATGGCCAACCACTCCAGTGTCTTTGCCAAGAAAACCGCAAATGGGGTCACCAAGAGTCAGACATGACTGAAAATGAGCAAACAACAACAACAATAAAATATCTAGAGCATTTCCCAGGTCTAGTAACCCTGTTAGAAAAAAGAAATGAGATAATCTGGCATGACCTATGCTTGATGAAGTCATATAGACTCTCTGTGGTAACTGCTTCCTTTAGTCGTTTTCAGTCATTTGGGGTTTGCCATTTCCTGCTCATTTTCTAGATGAATCAACTGAGGCAAACAGGGTTAAATGACTTGCCCAGAGTTGATCAGAGAGTAAGTTTCTGAGGCCAGATTTAAATTCTGGGTCAAACACTATCTGCTGTACCATTTATTTTCTTTTCTAGATGTGCACTAACCATCCTTTCATTATTCTATTCTAGGACAAGATTTGGACTAGATGATTCCCTGAGGTACCTTTTACCTCTAATATTCTGTGATTCTGCCATTCTAAGAAAAAAAAAAAAATCTTTGTCTTCTAAATAACTCTTCTCCCTTCCACATACATATTCTCCCATATTTCCAAGCTAAATATCATTAAATCCTCCAAGCAATGTCATGATATCCAATCCCCTCTCCCTAGTAATCATATACCCTCCTATGGACACCCTCCTATATTAGACATCACCCAGCGTCTATCTTGGAACTTGGTGCTCAGAATGGAACATAAATGAGGTCAGAGAAATGAGTAGCATTATCATTTCCCTCCTTTTGGACCCTGTAATTTTATTAATCCCCAGCTCTACATCTTTATAATCTGTTTGGAAGCAATACACCACAGTGAAAACAGCAATGGCTGAAGTCAAAAGACCTGTGTTCAAATTCTGCTTCTGATGTTTCCTACCTGTGTTATCTTGAATCACTTAAACTCCCTGAAAATCAGTTTGCTATAAAAATCAGCAGGTTTGGGGTAGATGGATTTGGAGATTTTTTTCAGCTCTGCATCTGAGATTCTGAACTAGTTATTAAACCTCTGTGAGACTTATTTACTTCTTCAGCATAAAACATGGGATTATTCTAGATCATCGGTTCTCAAAGAGTGTTCTAGGGAACCCTGGGAACCCCTAAACACTTTTAGGATTTCTACAGGTTAAAACTCTTTTCACTAAGACATCATTTGCCTATTACAATATTGCTCCCTTTTTCAACTGCCTATCTATGGGAGGCCAGGTTTTCTTCATGAACTTCAACCAAAACAACACGTCACAACAATTTGAATATGGAAACAGAAAAAATAATCCAGATGGCTTCTATTAAGCCAGATATTAAAGAAATTTGAGAAAATATGTAAAACAATACCACTCTTCTTATTTTTTTGCTTTAGAAAATAGTTATTTATCATAAAATACTAGTCATATTAATATGTAATGAGTTTATTATCATTTCAAATGAATTAAAATGTAAATATTTAAAAAACTGATCAGCTTTAATTTTTAATATTATAAATAGCAATAGATATGACCTTAACAGAACCTCTTGGAAAAATCCTTAATAATTTTAAAGAGCATAATGGGGTCCAAAAACTGAAACATTTGAGAATCTATCACTCTAAATCAAAAGTTCCCCTTGTTTTGTTCTCCTTATTCCCCCAACCTCCTCACCACTATATGCTCCTTCCCTCCTCCCCAATCCTTATGCCTGGGCTTTTCAATGAATATAGATCTGCATGATGACTTATGCTTGATAATTGGGGAGAACTATTATTATACTGGGGTACTTCTTTTTTTTTTTTGAGGACCAAAAATTTGGAGCTGGAAGAAACTTTAGAGTCTGACCCTCTCCATCTCTCATTTTACATAGGGTAAAGTTGAAGCCCAGTGGGAAGGGAGATCTGAACCTGGCCTTCCAACTCCCTACTCAGGGCTCTTTCCACTGAAGTAACTGCATATGCTTCCATTCAAGCTGTGGAAACTGACTCTCTTTGAGAGGCAGTAAAATGCATGGCAGAGTCCAAGGGCAGCTGGAAGGCTGAGGTCCAAGCCCTGGACCTGCTAGCAACTTGAATGATTTTAAGGAAATCAGTTTAATTCTTTACGCTTCACTTTCCCAGTCAGTAAAATGAAGAGATTTGGACTAACTGTTAAACTCTCAAATTAGTCCTAAATTTCCTTCTAGCTGACATTGTGTTCTAAGGGGCCCTTCCAGCCCCTAAGGGTTCTCCCAGCTCCGACTTTTGTTCTAAAGTCCTTCCCAGCTCCTACATTCTAGGTTCTAAGGGCCCTCCCTGCCCTGACATTCTCTGTTCTCGTAAGGTCATCTCTATGTCCTATTCCATGTTCTGAGGAGCACTCTGCCCCTGGAGACGCAAGAAGCTGCGAGCCAGCCAGGACTCTCCAAGGCTGGTCGGCTGAGGACACCTGAGTCCCTACCTGTCTGGGCTGGCCCGGGCCAGCTCGGCGCTGAGATGGCACAGCAGGAGACAAAAGAAGACCGCACAGAGATTAAGCACCAGGCAGAGCGCGCTCAGCGCCGAGGCCAGGGGCAGCAGGATCCCGGCGGCATCCTCGGCTGCCCCCTCCATGCCCAGCGACCGGCCCCACAGCTCTGCGCGGCCCGCCTGGAGCTGGAAGAGCAGCTGCGACGAGAGGAGCGACATGACCGCCGCCAGGATTCCCAGGAGTACCAAGACTGACAGGGCGGGCCCGCTGGATGCCCAGGGCATGGCCGGAGTTGGGCAGGGGCACGGAGGAGCAGAATTGGGGCTGAGAAGCTGGGGAAGGGAGGGGAGCAGGAAAGAAGGGAGAGAAGGCAGGGATGGAGAAAACACTCGTGGAATAGGGAAGGGGGAGGGCAGGGGCTGGAAGTCAAGGGTGCAAAGATGGGGCCTGGGCTGAAGGGAGAGTATTGGGTTAAGGCTACGGTCGAGGTAGGGGACTGGCTTAAAAGTCCGAGCCAGGAGGGGCGCAGAGGGAAAGTGGGGCAGCAAGGGCAGACTCTGGGCTGGGGGGAGGTTTTAGGGGTTGGGGATGCCTTAGGATGCCGGGAGCCCGTGGAGCCGAAGGTGTAGTCTGAGCTATAGATAGGATTCTGGGCGGGGGCGTGAGAGGAGTCGGGGTACAGTGGAGCTGTAGGAACGGGGGAGGTCCGGGATGGAGAGGCTTCGGAGCGGGGTGGGGAGGTCAGGATGCGGGGCTAGGGAGAAAAGGGGACAGGATCAAGCAGAGGAGAAAGTGCTGCTGGGAAGTCGCAAGGACCGGATCGGGAGAGAAGGGAGGAGCCGGCGGCGACCGGAGAAGCCGAGCAGAAAAAGTGACAAAGAAACTTTGGTCGAAACTTCGCAATCCTCCCCCGCCTCCCGATCCAAAGTGGAGCGCTCTCTCTGGGCGGCCGCAGGGCGGAGCCCGAGCCACCTGAAGGGGAGAGGGGCGATAAGGGGAAAAGAGTTCAGGATGCGGACCCGGGAAACTTAAGGCTGAAGTCCAGGGGGCGGGGAAGGAGTGGGCAGCCACCACTGCTCCCGCCCCCGCCGCCGCCGCACCTGCCTCGGTGCACTCCGGCTTTGTCTCGGCTCGCTCTGGGTTTCTCTCAGTGTCTGTGAGAGCCTCTCTCCCTCTCTCTCCCAGTCTTCTGAAACAAAGTATAGACCTGGGAAGGCTATTAGAGACCGTCTTTTAATCCAATCATTTCACTTTATAAATGGGGAAACTGAGGCTCAGAGGTGCGCAGGCCACGGTCACCCAATTGGTAAGTCTCAGTCTCTGGGTCTGAGAAAGCTAGTATCTTCCCTTGTTTATTTCTCTGATGTTTAGGCATCCATTTCTGTCTCCACTCTGGTGCCTTTCTTCCTCCTCTCCCTCTCCTCTATCTTTGAGTGTTCTCTGTGCCATCCTCAGTATTTCTCCCTCTTTGCATTTGCTTTCTTTCTTTTTCTCTCTTTGAGTCTTTCCCTATGTCTCTTAGTCTTACTAATCTCTGTCAGTGCCTTTGGGGAGAGTCGCTTTCCTTCTATCTCAGTGTCTCAGTCTATATGTTCCTTCCTCTTATCTGTCTCTTTGAATCTCTGTCTCTTTCATTCTGATTCTGTTTCTTCTATATCTGGAGGGGGGGAATGCAAGGCCCCAGTTCCCAAGAATTTTTCAGTCAAATATGGGAGCAGGGGATGGGGGGTGAAACTGAGAAAGAAAAATAAAGCAAAAAACCTGAACCAGTCACATTGATGTTTCACCAGACATCTGCAAGCTCATACCTCACTCTCCAGCACTCTCCAGAGGGAGGCAATAGCAGCTGTGAAGTAAATTCGCTCATGCTTGAGTGCCCAGTATCCTAGGGAAGGAGGAACTCAAGACTCCTTTTGAAAATCAGATTAGATGCCCATCAGCTGAAGAATCACTAAACAAAATTGTGATACATGAGATTATTATGAGTATGATTGCTCCAGAGAAGCTTGGGAAGACTTAAATGGACTGATACAATTGAAGTAAACTGAGCCAGGGAAACAATGTACACAGATTACAAAAGTGGCAAATGAGTAAAAATAACAACCAAAAAACCACAAAAAGAAATTGAAAGCTGTGTAATTATGTCCAAGCCTGATTCCAGAAAAGAATGAGGAAATGCACCTCTCTCCTTTTCTTGAAAAAAAAAAGGGGGGGGGGGAGACTATAGCCATGGATCATGGAACTGCCAAATTCAAGATGATGGTTTTGCTGAAATGGTTTTTTCCTTCTTTTTTATTTTGTTACAACAGATGGTTTGATAGGTAGGAGGGCAAGGAAAGCTTTATTTAGAATCAAGGTAGTGAAAAAAATTAATATTTTAAAAATTAACTATATGAGATTTTACTTCCTATCTTGCAGAAGGAAAAAGATTAAAAATCACAAAATGTTCAGTTCCCAAAGATGGGAACAGTCAGCGTGGTAGAACTGTGAGAAGTTAGGCTTCACTGGTGCATTGTTGGTGGAGCTGTGAAGTTATCCAATTGTTGTGGATTTTGCTTTGGAAGTATGTTTATGCCCAGCAACCTTATTGGACATACACTTCAATTAAGTCATTGAAAGAAACAAAAGACCAATATTTACCAAAATATAAATAGCAGTATTCTTTGTAGTAACAAAATGAGTCAGTCATTACACATTTTAAAATTGTATTTTTATTTATTATTTTCAACATTCATTTTGGTAAGATTTTGAGTTCCAAATTTTTCTTTTTCCCTTCCCTCCCCCCTCCCCAAGATGGCAGTCAATCTGATATGGGTTATGCATGTACAATCATATTAAACCTATTTCAGTATTAGTCACATGAATGAAAAATCAAAACAAAAGGGAAAAATCATGAGAAAGAAAAAAAATGAAAGTAGTAGGCTTGAACTGCATTCAGTCTCCATAGTTCTTTCTTTGGATGTACATGGCATTTTTCATCACAAGTCTATTGAAATTATCTTAGGTCACTGCATTCCTGAGAAGAGCTAAGTCTATTAAATGTTGCTATTTCTGTGTAAAGTATTCTCTTCGTTCTGCTCAATTGACTCAGGATCAATTAATTCATGTAGGTTTTTTCAGGCTTTTCTAAAATCCTCCTGCTTATCATTTCTTATAAAGCAATAGCATTCCATTATATTCAAGTATCATAACTTTCAACAAGCATTTATTAAACACATTCTGTGTACCAGGTACCATGCTAAGTGCTGGGGATCCAAAGAAAAGCTAGAAGCAATTCCTGTCCTCAAGGAGCTGGCACTTTAACATGGGAGACAATGTGCTAAAAATTACACATACAAGGTGTAAAACAAAGGTACTAGTATGGGAGTGGAGTGAAGGAAATCTAGGAAAAGTCTCCTAAAAATTAGGATTTGAGCTGAATTCTAAAGATAACCCAGAGGAAAGGAGGGAGAGTGTTCTAGGTTTGGAGGCAGCCACAGAAAAGGCCCAGAGTCAGGAAATGGAGCGTAGTATAGGAAGAACAATCCAAGATGCCAATGTCCCTGGAAGATAGAATAGATGAAAGGAAGAAAAGTTTAAAAAGCCCGGGAAGGGCCAGGTTATTGTTCAGTTGTGTCCTATTCTTTAGGACCCCATTTGGGACTTTCCTAACAATGATACTGGAATGGCTCATTTTATAAGTGAAGAAATTAAAGCCAACAGGATTAAATGACTTGCCTAGGTTACTCAACTAGTAAGCATCTGCGGTTTAGGACATCTGAGGTAGGGACAGAAGTGCAGATGTCTCATATATACATACATACATATGTACGTACATACATATATACACGTGTGTGTATCTGGGAGGGCAAGACCCTCAGGTTTCTGGACAAAACAGAAACAATGGCTATTTACATTTTCTCTGAGCTAACCAGGGCCTGAACAATGACTAAAGGGGAGTTGGCCTGGGACCTATTGTTGGTCAATCAAGGACAGACAGAGTGATTTGGGTTTAAGGCATAGTTCTAGCCTGCAAATCCCAAGATGTCTTTCAAAGTTTCATCAATCAAATTTACATTTCTTTGAATAGAACATCTGAATGTAAGGGTAGGATACCCTATTCTGGGCAGAGGGAAGAGAAGGAAAAGAAAAAAAAGAAAGGAAAGGAAGACAAGACCAAGGGAAGGGAAGGGAAAAAAGGGAAAAGAAGGAAAGGGAAAGAAAGAGAAGGGAAAGGAAGGGATAGAATGTCATGATTCTCCTCAAGAACAAAAAATAAAATAAAAATGTATTGCCTTTAACTGAATGAAGTTGTCTGGATGTAGTCTGCACTTGACAGGGTACAAAAGGATTCTCACCTCCTTATTCTGAGACATTATGCCTCGATGGTATTTCATTTTAATAAATTCAATCCAAGATTCTGATGTTTTGAGATCTTTTGGGATCCTTATTGTCATTCATTAGGTTAGCTATTCCTCCCAACTTTATGTCATTTACAAATCCCATAAGTGTGCCATTTCCACGTTTACCCAAATAATTTACTTCAGAAATGTTATAACAGGGCCAGGCACAGATCCCTGGGGCCCACACTGGAGGGAGGCCTCATTCCAAACAGGCATCAAACTATTAATAACTACTCTGTGTTTGGTCATTCAACCGGTTCCAAATCCACCTCATCATACTATTTCTTGTCTAGCTTAAACCATACTACCTTTCCACAAGAATAGCAAGATAGACTTTGCTAAAGACTTGCCCAAAATCTAGGTTAAACGCTTTCTACAACATTCTCCCATCTATCAGTCCATTATTCCAGTTTAAAAAAAAAATGGTGGAGGATGGGAAATAAGATTAGTCTGACATAACTTGTGAATACTTCCTTTTTCTAAATATTCAGTAGCAGTCCTTTTAGAAATAATGGTCTAGAATTTTGCCTGGAATTTTGAAGTTATGTAGAAAGGCCTATCTTACGCAAATCTCCTCTTATTCACCAAAGCCCCTGAGATGCAATCCCCAGCAGCAGAAGGAGATTTTTAGGTACCTAAGAATCAATTTCCCTCCTTTCAATTTAGAAAAATAGATATGTTGTTATATTGGATTGCTTGCCATCTAGGGGAGGGGTGGGGATCTGAAACACAAGGCTGTGCAAGGGTCAATGTTGAAAAATTATCCGCGCATGTTTTGTAAATAAAAAGCTTTTAAAAAATAAATATGTTGTATTATAAACAATAATAATCTCAACCAAACTAAATTCGGGGATTTGTGTGATTTTTCATCAATGTGAATGCTCCCTAGGAAAACAAAGACTTTCTACTGTCTTTCTACATCTCGCTAGACAGTCCTAGGCCTGGAGGGTAGCCCTGGCTGAAAAATTAATCACCCTGACGCTCCCCTGGCGAGGAGCTTCTCCTGATCGATTCAGGGCTCTAGAAGCTGTGAAAGGAACCTTGCCCGTCTCTCCTGGTAGGGGCCGGTTCCCTATCTGCCTTGGCAGCCTGAGCCCTGGCCCCGATCCCAGAGGAAGGCAGTCGGGTCTTGGATGCTCCGGGAGGCAGTGCCCCACCCCCCGCCCCATTTGCCCTCCCCTTCTTTTGCTGCTCCCTCTGGGCCAGACTTGGACTCTGGGGAGGGGGAGAAGAAAGCTCACAGACCGGATTCTAGGATCCGGAGGGTCTCAGATGGGAGGAGTGAGAGCTGGCGAGCCAGACTTGCCGCAGATAGGAGCTATGGGATAAGAGAAGGCGGATTTGGAGGCATGAAGGCTCCAGTACGAGTCAGACCCCTACTAGCGGACTGACCCCGGGCAAGGCAACTCATCCGCTCGTTCCTCAGTTTCCGGACGTGATAAAAGAGCGGATTGTTCTCCTTGACGTCTCAGGTCCCTTCCCGTGCTACATCACACGATCCCGTGTTCTGAGAGGCAGAGTCGGGAAGGGGGCGGGGAGAATCGGGCCCCGACCCACCGTCTCGCCAGGCTCCCAACGGGCGCCCCTGCCTTCGCGTGACCCTCCGCAGGCTGCCTCCGCTCTTTCCTCTCACGGTTCCTATGGAGACCCGGCTCGGGTTAAGGCCAGGTCCGGAGGGAGGGCGGGCCGGAGCGGAGAAGAGAGGGGCGGAGCCGGGGAGGCTGCCCGCGGAGCTTCCTCCCCAGACTAGGACACCGGGAGGCGCTGCTTCACCGCGGATCTTCGGAGCGCTGGGACTGCTGCCCAAAGCGGGATTTAAAAAAAACCAGCTGCCCACCGAAACTGCTCAGCAAGCCGGGGGCGGGGCTTTATTTGCATGTTATTTGCATGCCGGGGTGCCGCCAGGTGCGCTGGAAAGAGGTCTGGACCTGAGGTTTGCCGTTGAAGGGGTTGCCCACAATCACAGCGAGCCAGCATTGGAAGCCCGCTCTGACTCCCGCTGCACGCCTCTTTGCAGGTTCCCACGCGTGGAAGGGACCGAGATCTCGCGCTTCTTCCTTCTAAGGCTCAGAGCCCCTCGTTTTTGCCCCTTCTCCTCCCGAATCCTCGCTCTTTCCCTGGCAGCACGGAATGGGGGGGCATGTCTCCCCGCTTTCCAGCCACCCCTCTGCGCCCGCTGTCTCCCAAAGGGGAACACTCCCTTATTTCGCATCCACTTTCCTTTCCCTAAAGGCACCTTCGGCTGTTCCCTTGACCCTTTTCCTCCTTGTCGAGGGCGTCGGGGCCAAGTTGTCCGTCCGTTTGGCAGGCGGCCTCCAAACGGCACCAGAGGGACCCCGAGGCTCAGCAGAGGTGGCCCGGGAGGCCGGGAGGATGGAGGACTGGGAATCTGGGAGAGGGGGAGAGGGGGAAGCTGAGGAGGGAAGCTGGACTGTTGGGCGGGGGGAACCTGAGAGATGAAGAGTCTAGGAGGCAGCCCCCCCTGCACTCAGACCCGCAGCACATAGACACAGTCACACAACCACAGCATAAAGACTCAGGGGGTTACATGGCTGTCACGCTTACAATCGCTCTCTCTCTCTCCCTTCCCTCCCTCTTTGTTTCTATGTCTGTCTGTCTGTCTGTCTCTGTCTGGTTCTGTCTGTCTCTGCCTCTCTCCATCTCTTCCCCTCCCTCCCTCCCTCCCTTCCTCTCTCTGTGTCTCTTGCCTCTCTCCATCTCTTCCCCTCCCTCCCTCCCTTCCTCTCTCACCTATCAGACTTAATACTGGATTCATGACTTACACATAAAGAATGAGATTATAAATAAATTAGAAGAGCATAGGATGGTTTACTTCTCAGACGTGTGGAAGAGGAAGGAATTTATGACCAAAGAAGAACTAGAGATCATTATTGATCACAAAATAGAAAATTCTGATTATATCAAATTGAAAAGTTTTTGTACAAACAAAACTTATGCAGAGAAGATTAGAAGGGAAGCAATAAACTGGGAAAACATTTTTACAGTCAAAGGTTCTGATAAAGGCCTCATTTCCAAAATATATAGAGAATTGACTCTAATTTATAAGAAATCAAGCCATTCTCCAATTGATAAATGGTCACAGGATATAAACAGACAATTCTCAGATGAAGAAATTGCTATATGAAAAGATGTTCCAAGTCATTATTAATCAGAGAAATGCAAGTTAAGACAACTCTGAGATACCACTACCCACCTATCAGATTCACTGGGATGACAGGGAAAGATAATGTTGGAGGGGATGTGGGAAAACAGGGGCACTCATACATTGTTAGTGGAATTGTGAATACATCCAACCATTCTGGAGAGCAATTTGGAACTATGCTCAAAAAGTTATCAAACTGTGCATACCCTTTGATCCAGAAATGTTTTTACTGGGCTTATACCCCAAAGAGATTTTAAAGAAGGGAAAGGGACCTGTATGTGCAGGAATATTTGTGGCAGCCCTCTTTGTAGTGGCCAGAAACTGGAAACTGAGTGGATGCCCATCAATTGGAGAATGGCTGAGTAAATTGTGGTATATGAATATTATGGAATATTATTGTTCTGTAAGAAATGACCAGCAGGATGATTTCAGAAAGGCCTGGAGAGACTTACATGAACTGATGCTGAGTGAAACGAGCAGGACCAGAAGATCATTATATACTTCAACAACAATACTATATGATGATCAATTCTGATGGACGTGGCCCTCTTCAACAATGAGATGAACCAAGTCAGTTCCAATAGATTAGTAATGAATTGAACCAGTTGCATCCAGTGAAAGAACTCTGGGAAATGAGTGTGAACCACTACACAGAATTCCCAATTCCTCTATTTTTGTCCACCTGTGTTTTTGATTTCCTTCTCTCTAAAATGTTGCTTAAAAGTTCATATGGAAAAATAAAAGGTCAAGAATTTCAAAGGAACTAATGAAAAAAAAATCAAATGGAGGTGGCCTAGCTGTACCAGATCTAATATTATATTATAAAGCAGTGATCACCAAAACCATCTGGTATTGGCTAAGAAACAGAGTAGTTGATCAGTGCAATAGGTTAGGTTCAAGGGACAAAACAGTCAATAACTTTAATAATCTAGTATTTGACAAACCCAAAGACCTCAGCTTTTGGGATAAGACTGTTTGACACTGACAAAAACTGCTGGGAAAATTGGAAATTAGTATGGCAGAAACTTCACATGTTAATTGTACACTATTTCAAAGTCTGACTCTTTTGTACAGCATAATAACTGTTTGGACATATGTACATATATTGTATTTAATTTATACTTTAACATATTTAACATGTATTGCTCAACCTGCCATCTAGGGGAGGGGGTGGGGAGAAGTAGAGGAAAATTGGAACAAAAGGTTTTGCAAGGGTCAATGCTGAAAAATTACCCATGCATATATCTTGTAAATAGAACGCTATAATAAAAAAAAATGTTGTTTAAATGTCAGTTGTTAAATACTTACACAGAGCAGCCAGGCACTCTCCAATGTATCATGTAAAACTTAACATTGAACATCTATAAAACCAACTAAAACTCCTTGGTAATAATTCACATCTAAATTAAATATAAATTAGAGAGAGAGTGCAAGAGAGAACACACTCAGTACAACTGAGGGATTTTTTTCTTTTCTTCTTCTACTCTTCTCCTCTTCTCTTTTTCTTCTTCTCTTCTTCCCTTCGTCTCTTCTTTTTCTTCTTGTCATAAGGTATAATTCTTCTTCTTCTTTTTTTTTTTTTTTTTTTTTTTTTTGCTGAGGCAATTGAGATTAAGTGACTTGCCCAGAGTTACATAGCTGAGAACTGCCCTATAATTTTTTTTAGTAACTTTTACTGCATACTTTTTTATATTGCTTTCCAGAAAGACTATGATTTTCCAAATTTGCCAGCAACTAAAAGTATACTTATTTCTCCATCAGCAGGATCACATTGAGTTTCATAGGTTTTAATTATTTTTTTGCCAATTTAATAGATGAGAGGTGGCACCTCAAAATAATTTTAATTTATATCTTTTTATTTATTATTGGTGAAGTTGAGTCATTTTTCCCAAGTGACTATTAAGAATTTATTTTTTCCTTCTTGAAAAATGTTGATTGATGCCCTTTGACCCTTTGGTGGTCATATGCTCTCACACTGGGGGTCTGGTTTCCAGACCTATCCCCTTCTCTGGAAAGCATCTCTCCTGCATCCTCACAATCCTAAGCTTATCCCTCTCAGCTGGCCCTTATAACATCCTGCCATTCGTCCAACTTAGGTGAGTATGACTATCATCTCCCTGCAGGCTGTAAGGAATTCATTAAGGGCAGGAACTGGTTTCCATCCATTTAACGTCTCTCCACACGGCATAACCCAGGACAGCCCCTTCCAACTCTGACACTTGGGGAGTCTGCATGAGTCACATTCTAGACGACATCTATCAGAACTAACTCTGAATGGGGAAGGGAGGAATGATTCCCTAGAAAGCCCATTCCACTTTTGGATAGCTTGGAAATGACCAAGTTTAGTTGCCGTATGTAGCTGCCTCTGTCTCTAGTCGGTTCCTCCCAATCCTCCCCTCTGGGGCCAAGCAGAATATCCATGGAGATCCTATCAGTACTTGGAACCAGGTATCATGTGCCTCCTCTTCAGGCTGAATCATCCCTTGTTCAGTTAATCCTTCAACACAGGTTTTTGAAGAGATTTCTATGTACATTTTAACAGAGTGCATGGAAGGTTATCTTAGAAGGAAAAGTTCTAGCAACCGAGGGAGACAGTATACCCAATTTTTGAATGGCACAAAAACACAGGCCTTTCTCTCAAAGGCACAATGATAAAATGGTTTTCTAAGGTCTGTCCCAACTCTAATAGTTTCATGATTTTATTAAGTGTTACTTGGATATTTCCTTATACACAAGACCTTTCTAGACCTCTCAGTTGCATTAGTGCTCTCTCTCCTTTTCTCCCTCCTTCCATCCCTTCTCCTTCTCCTTCTTCTCCTTCTCCTCCTTCTTTCTCTCTGTCTCTTTCTCTGTCTCTGTCTCTCTGTCTCTGTCTCTGTTTCTCTCTCTCTGTCTCTCTCTGCCTATCTGTCTCTTTTTCTTTCTCTGTCTCTCTCTCTCTCTCTGTCTCTGTCTCTCTTCATCTCTCTGTCTCTCACTCTCTTTCTCTGTCTCTGTCTCTGTTTTTCTCTCTCTGTTTCTCTCTGTGTCTCTCTGTGTCTGTCTGTCTCTCTCTCTCTCTCTCTCTCTCTCTCTCTCTCACACACACACACACACACACACACACACACACACACACACACTGTATGCTCCTTGAGGACAGGAATTGTTTTGAGTTTTTATATCTTTAAAATCTAGTAATGTAGCTGGCACATAAATTTTCTTCTTCCCGTTTGATCTTTTTGTTTTGATTTCTTTTTCTGGACTATCTTTGAGTCATACCTATTAACTTTGGGTACCCCTAAAGGTCTTTCCTGGACCCTCTTTTCTTCTTCTAAAATCTTCTTTCTTTTGATGATCTCATCAGCTTCCCAAAATTCATTCTCTCTGAAGATGAATCTCAAATCTTTTTGCTACGGGCTTATGTAGAGTCGGACACAGATGCCTGTCTACCTGACGTGTCTAAAACACAATTCAGAGTTCTTGATTTTCCCCAAAATCCTCTCCTCTTCCCAACTTCCCTATTTCTTTGACTTTTCACTTACAATCACAGAGCCTCTTCTCTCCTATGATGCTAATACTACCCTGAGACAGGCTCTCATCCCTTCACATCTGGATGATTACATCCTCTTGGTTGGTCTCCCTGCTAAAAAACTCTTCCAGTTCCAGTGTGTCCTCCACTCAGGTGTCAAAATGTTCTTCCTAAAGCACAGATCACACTATCCAACAAACTCTAGTGGGCTCCCTATTATCTCCAGAATCAAATGTAAATCTTGTTTGGCTTTTAAAGCTCTTCCTACTTTTCCATCTTCTTATACCTCCCTCCCCTTTCAACAATCTGCCATTCAGTGATCCTGACCTTCTTGCTGTTTCT